>NC_136414.1:133860000-134597500 GCF_051521515.1 Lactuca serriola
CAACCCTACTCGCCGAGTCACCCTATTGACTCGCCGAGTTCATATGTTCAGAGCCCTTCTATTCGCGACTCGACTCGCCGAGTCAGTCCATGACTCGCTGAGTCTACCGATTTCCGAGTCCTGACCTGTCCAACTCACCGAGTCTCCATTCGACTCACTGATTCGAGTCTCAACTCGAAGGGTTTGGGGTTTCGCGACCTGACTTGCCGAGTCCAAGAACAGACTCGCCAAGTCCAAGACAACCTTCAACAGACTCGCCGAGTTCCTGCCCAACTTCATCTGACTCGACGAGCTGTTCATCCCACTCGTCGAGTTCCTCCAAATCTTCATGCTACTCTCCGAGTCCACTCAAAGGACTCGCCGAGTCCATTCAGATCTCCATACATGCAGAGGACTTTTGAGTCATGCATGGACTCCAAACTGTAGATCTACCCTTCCCAAGCCTATTCCTCAAGTAAAGTTGCAAAGTTTACGTGTAGAGAATGAGATCTAGGCAAAATACACCATAAACTAGGGTTTAAGGCAAAGAGGCTCCATAATCAACTCAAGGGCAGATACTTTATACTTCTCAAGACCATAATATGCTTAGATCCGAAGTAGCAACTTCAGATCTGGTTTCTAACTCAAAAGGGGTAGCTAATCATGGCTACAAGCCCCCAAAACTCACAACCATAATAGATCTAAAGGAGGGAAACGACTTAATACCCTCAATAACTTAGAAAGTTTCCCCAATCTTCAGATCTAAGGCCAATCCTTGAAGCTTCAATGATTCCCCTCTTTCTTCTTCCTTCAAATCACTCAAAAATGGCTTGGAAGCTTGGATGGGCAATAATGGGGCTTAGGGTTCAATGTTATGGGTGAAAGAGGCAGTAAAGGAACCCTAGGGGAGAGAATGAGACGTTTAAATAGGCTCCAAGTCCCAAATTTAGGGTTTTCCTCGCACAGACCAGACTCGCCGAGTCCCCTTGGCTGACTCGCCGAGTCGGTCACTTACTCCTTGACCCGGATGCCGCTCAGACTCGCCAAGTTCCTCCTTGGACTCGACGAGTCTCCCCTTAAAGTTAGGGTTTTCTTTCCTTTCTTGACCTTCAAACTTTGGGTGTTACAACTCTCCCCCACTTAAACTAAACTTCATCCTCGAAGTTTGCTATGGCCCACCGCCTGCGATCTGCCTCCAATATCCCACCAATTATTCCAACACCAGCTGCCTACCTTCGCTGGCCTTCCGCTCGGTCATTCCGACTAACACTAATCCTTGCGGATAATAGACTCGGGTCACCCTGACCCTGAACATCCTGGAAACACAACTTACTCACCGACAATCCTTCTGGTACTCACCGAGTACTGCACTGAACCAATAGGGGTTCACCCCTTCTTTCCTTGCACAAATTCCTTGCCTTCCCAAGGCAAAACTCCATAACCAACTATTTCCTCTGTCACTGTGAAGGTCCTATCCTTCACCAACTCCATCACCCCCGCTATTTCCAGTATGGGTCATCACCACCAGTAACCACTGACACTCCTCTTTGTCAAAACTTGGTGCCGAGCACCCCTCGATTCAACTAACTGAATTCCACCATACACTGCTTACCCGCAATACTACTGACTGAAAATTCTGCTATTCCTTGTCTGCCTTCCGGATGAACTGAGACCACCCTGGTCCCTACCACCCTATCAATGTCTGGATTACCGGCTCCCACCGGTAGCTAGTCCCAACACCACCACTAGTCGCTCCCAACGACTTCCGAAGAAACTTTGACCACCTATAACTGCTCAATCTATTCTGCCATTCAGGCACTACAAACCTGGGATCCCTGATCCCCTAACTTGACACTAAGGTCCCTACCAGGTCCACCTGCGCTGCTAAAACTCACGGGCCTCGCCCACGGGTCCCACCCGCCTCTATCCTTCTAGTCCCACTAGTCTAATCACTCTCGCTCGGGCCTTGCCCACGGGTCTCACCTAACCATACTACTGAGCAACCCTGCTCTCAGGTCTCACCTACACTGCTAATCTCATACGGGCCTCGCCCACAGGTCTCACCCAACTATATCCTGGAGAGGCCTCTACCAAGGTCTCACCTCTCTAGGGCTATACAGGCAAACTCCCTATCATTCTCATCCACTACCCATTCCTGATCCCTATCTGATCACTAGGAGATAAGGGCCTCGCCCCAACTCCGGTAACGAAGCTACTAAGGAATGCTACGGCTTACCCGTAGTCTTACATCACCATCCATTGGTAACTGCTAGTGAATGCTACGGCTGCCCTGTAGTCTTACAACACTTCCACCACTGACTGCTAGTGAATGCTACGGCTGCCCCGTAGTCTTACATCACTTTCTACCACTGACTGCTAGTGAATGCTACGGCTGCCCCGTAGTCTTACATCACTTCCTACCACTGACTGCTAATACGAAGGCACCCATGTGCCATTAGCTCTCAAGATCCTCAATCCGACTCCCTCGAGTCCTACGGGCGATCCACAACCTGAATTCCCAACCACGTACTAACCATTACCATCACACGCACTAGCTGATGGGGAGTTTCTCAAACTCCCAACCCTGAGTGTATATATATATATATATATATATATATATATATATATATATATATATATATATATATATATCAGTTCGTCTTAGGTTAACGGTATACATACCTCTCTCTCCCCCTCCATATTATATAAATCTTATGTTTGCATCTTTATCAATAACAATGTTTTACTTTATACGTTATAGGATAAAATTGATAATTGAAAACTAAATACTTCCATCATCCTTCTAATAGAATAAGTGGTGGAATATAATTAATCTCTTTATCACCTTAAAACTTTCAAACTTAAGGGTAAATGACACAAAAGTCACTAACTTTTCACTTTTTTTTTTTTCAATTTTTCAATTACGTTTTTTTATAGTTAAGTCACTATGTTTTCAATATGTTGCAAGTATGACCAGTTGACCGGTTTGCTTCAGGTCATCCAGTTGTCAATACTGACGTGACATGATAACACGTCAGAAGCGAAAAAAATGGTGCAAAAGTCACTATGTTTTCATTTTTTTTTTTTTTGTGATTTTGACACTAAATTTTCAATATTTCCTAATTTTGATACTAAGTTTTCGATGTTCTTTAATTTGCAACATAAATGAAACAAACATATCCAATTTCCACCCCAATCAATGAAAGTCTTCGTTTGTATATAATTTTTGTTTATCATATATGTGTAAATTAGATTTGAATTATAGAACCTTAATTTTCCACGGTATATACCCTTTAGGTTTCAATTATTCATTGATGCAATACTTTTACTCACTTTTTTTCTGTGACATTCCCATCTTCATGGCCAGAAAAACCGTTTATTTATGTTTATTTTAGAATAGAGTTTATTTATACATGCAAAATTTGTCCCATCAAAAGTATTTTCGAATAAATGTTTTCATTGATTATTAAAAACTTAGGATGTCATAACTAATACAAGAAATATAAGGATAAACATAGTCATTACAGGCCTAACATCTTTTATATGTAACAACCAAAAATCAGTGATAAATTTTTGTTTTTAAAACTATTCGTTTCATTCATCGAATATTTCAAAATCAAACACAAAATACAATATCAAAAACATCAGAGTACAATTATCCAAATAGTGTGGAAATCATGAGGGGAGGATGTTGTGCATTGCGTTGGGACCTTCGCTTTCTATATTACTAGACCTTGTTCCTAAAATCACATTTATAATAGTAACTACAAGCATATTGCTCAGTGAGACGTCAATCATCATACCATAGTAATATTTTCATTAGAACAAGTACACATAAATGTGATGAAATAATTCATGAATCTATCATGAATGATGTGAAATGTAAATTCTAATGAATGTGATAAAATTGACTTAACACTCGTATGTGACTCAATAAAACGGATCTTGACATCTCATGGCGCTACTTAATCTTTACTATACCTCAGGGATTCCTTTCAAGACTCCCCTCTCAATGAATTACTTTGATGTTAGCTTGCCCTACCTTCGACCCTCTATAATCCATAGACTTGCACTCTCAATGATATAGCTTGAGCAAACTTGCCATACTCATGGTCCTGCATCACCAATAGACAACTAATTTTAACTTTTAATGTTTTATGGACCAGGTAAACATTATATGTGATCACAATCATTGGTGCATCAAATTAAACATTAATTCTATTAATTAAAAAATTGTAAATAAAAAAATAAATTATTATATATCGTTGTGCTATTGGTTTTGTTTTTCAACTGATTAAACCCTAACAACCAAACTAAGTTTTCCAATATATCAATTACATGTTTAACATTGTATGAAGATAACTGCACCATTTCTCCCAATCCAAATTACATATGTTAGCCAGATGCTTGATCTATAAATAAGTATTTTCCATGATTTCATCAAGCACTAATAATGGTGGCTAAGAGGACCAGTTGTAGTTTTTCTAGTTTTATACTTCTAAATGAACCAACATCTTGAAAATAACATGGCTTGTATGAGCTTCGCACCCGATAGTGATTCGCCAACTTTACATGGTTTCACTAGATTGTCAATTAAACCCAACATATTGGAATTATCGATATCACACCAATCAAAATCAATTCCATAAGTGAGATGCAAATTGACAACTATCTTAAAGGTGGTCTACCGATTTGTCTATCTCATTTATAGAGTTGTCATGTAACATTTGATCTAACTCCACGTTTGCTAAAAGAAATTAAAGTGCGATTTTTTTTTTGTAGACGTCTGCCACATAAAACAATTATTTTCTATGAGAATCAAATTATTCTAGACACAAACACAATCATCTATAACACATGTTTTTGTCAATAATTTTTCTTAGTGAATTAACAACAAACGCTCACAAGGAGTCATCTGTCCACACCCATTTATCTATGGTTGTTAAACGCAACCTCAACCTAGTCAGTAACGTTGTGAGAATCTTGAATTTCTTAGACTTTTATATATATATATATATATATATATATATATATATATATATATATATATATATATATATATATATATATATATATATATATATATATATATATATATATATATTGTAGGTTTCAAAGCACTCCATGGATGATGGCAATGAGCCCCTTTGATGAATTCTAGGTTAAAAACCCAAGACTTGTCTTTTCCCTATAAATAGTCATGTATTATTCACAATTAGGGTTAAGAGTGTGAGACAAAATGTAGCCGCCACGTGAGGTTTCTTATGTAGTGTTAGATTCTTTAGTCTATACTTTAAGTGTAATTTATTCCTCATATTTCAATAAATCGAGTGATCATTCGACATAATCTTCATTATTGTGTTTGTTCTTATTTTCCGCATCTTGTTCATCAAATCTCAATTAGGGTTTTAATCCTAACAAGTGGTATCAGAGCGGGTCTTTGAAGATCTATTGATTTTTTAAGTATCGGTTCTTGATTTGATGATTTTCTACACATGTATTGAAGATTATTGGTGTTTTGGCGGTATGGAATCAAGATTCTTGTTCAAGTTACTGTTCATGGAGATTTATACTGTTCATCTAGTATTTTTTTTAATCTGATTCTCTTTTCTGTTCGTTTGGGATCAAATAATTTGCTTAATCCCAAATCAATTAATTCTTTTGTTTTAAGCCTTTGAATCTGATCGTATTTACTTTTGCTTTGGCCCAAATGTTCAGTCCGTCACTGTTCATAAAGCGAGTGTTTGGTGATAATCCAGGTCTCCTTTTCTTGGCCCTAATGTTTTATTTCAGTTTCCGATATCGTCTTGTTCTATACTCAAATTCACATTTCTCAAATTGAACAATCGACAATCTCTCTGTGATTGAGGCTTGTCAACGATTGAAAATCATCGACTCCTGTCTTCCTGTTCTGTTCATCGGTGATTGTTTGGCCTCTCTACCGTGTTCTTAGTATTCTTGAACAACAATTGACAAATCCTTATCCATGATTACTAATTCTTTTGCTCATATGTTCTGGAATCGATCCTTGTGAGTAATGGCATTATCAAAATCAATCTTGATTTTATCAATTGCTTCTTTATTTAAATTAAGTCTATCTGCTTATTTTCGTTTCAATGGTGAAGAACTGTTGATAATTGTAATGAATTTTATTAGAAGAGTCTTTTGATCTGAAATCGATTCAAAGGAAATGAAATTGGTGTTTGTTGAGCATTGTAATGGGTCTCGCAATCGGAATTACTCACAAATCGGAAAAGAAATCTAGACCTGGATTCGGATTTATGAAATGGATTGACATGATTTGGAACAAAAGAGGGGAGGACCGAAAGCGACCCTATGATTCGGTTTGGCTAAAGTTTCGATTTTGTTCTGTGATCTATTGATTTGGAGCGAAAGGGTGAGAAATCGGGAACGGAAATATGGGATTGCACTCGTTCTTCTCCCACGATCGTTTGATTCGGAAGTGAACCTGTGATTGGGTTCGTGTTTGAAATTGGTTCGCTTTGGGTGAGATTCTTGGTGTTCAGAACTCAGGGCTCGGTATGAAGGCTTGTGCTCAAAACGAACGTGGAACAAACTTGGGGTCATTTGGTAGCTCTTGGAACGAAAGGGCTTGAAGTGAATGTAGAGTGGAACAATAAGCGAACCTGTGAGTGGATTCGCCTTGGGTTAATGCTGATGAATTAGGACCGAACATGGAACAACGAAATTGGGTTCGGTTGTTAATGGTTGGAGCGAACGAAGGATGAACCGAAAGCGAAAGGAGTTTCGCCTGATGAAGCTTGATATGGAAATAAGAAACGAACCGAACGTTCGGTTGTGTTCGCTTCAGGTGAATAAATGGCGATCTTGAAACGAACTTAGGTTCGGTTGCTTGTACTTGAAACGAAAGTATGATTTGCGGGTATTAATTTTGGGGTCTAGCATTTGTTCCAGTCGCACATCCCTTTTATCAGGCGTCTAAATTGGGGAAGAAGATATCAAGTTACATTAATGGTCCCTGAAACTTCAACGAAATGACACTTCTAGTCCCTATTGTTTTCACATCTTTGCGATTATGGATGATTTCCAGATTTTGTCAGAAATAAAGGGGAGTATTGATATAGAATTACAATTTCAGTCCCTATTTTTCAGCAAGTGACAATTTCAGCCCATTTTTCGAAAAATTTGCAATTTTAAGGGCTGGTGAACAGTTTTGGATTTTTCAACGCTCATATTTTTTTCGTGAACAGAAAAATAAAGATTCCATCAAGTCTTGGCGGTTCGGAAAGTCGTTTTTTTTATAACGTCAAATTTTCACGATTTTTTTCGGATTTTATACTTCATTGTGTATATCTTTTTGTCGCGGGGGAGCATAGTAAATTTTTATCCATTCAAGATCATTCTCATGACCATTTGAAGGCTTTATAATCATGTTTTTGATTATAAATCGGGGGAGAATTTGGTATGGCCATTCGAAATTGGATTTGTGACTTTTCAAAGTTGAAGATTTTTGATAAAGCTTGTGGGAGAATTATGAAGGTAGCTTTTACAACAGAAGTTCTTCATCGAGCTCTACTAAGGTTTTTACAGAGAAGTATCCTTTACAGCGGAAGTTTTTCATCGAGCTCTGCTAAGGACTTGTTATATCTCCGACTTCTTGTATTTTCTCGATCAAGTGGCGTTACGAATCTTAAAGTTTGGGTTGTTACATGATATTTTTTGATGGCTTATATCATTAGCTTATTTGAAGATCATTGTGACTTGGAGGGGGAGCTCTTCAAAGACAAGAAGTGATTCAGTTTCTTTGTTCTGAAATGGGTTTTATGGCGGGTTTGGTTTTCATGAAGATTCTTTGGGATTACATTCAAAAATGAAGTTTAAAGACATTACTTCAGTGCTTGATTTATATATCCTAGAGCCCGTGTTTGAAGACTATTGAAGAATCAAGATTCGTGGATTGCTTCATATATTCCTCGTTGCAGATCTTTTTATTTGCTAGATGCTTGTTTTGGAAGTTAAAGCATTGTCATCCATTCCATACTTTGAGGGGGAGATTGTAGGGTTTTAAAGCACTCCATGGATGATGGCAATGGGCCCCTTTGATGAATTCTAGGTTAAAAGCCCAAGACTTGTCTTTTCCCTATAAATAGTCATGTATTATTCACAATTAGGGTTAAGAGTGTGAGGCAAAATGTAGCCGCCACGTGAGGTTTCTTATGTAGTGTTAGATTCTTTAGTCTATACTTTAAGTGTAATTTATTCCTCATATTTCAATAAATCGAGTGATCATTCGACATAATCTTCATTATTGTGTTTGTTCTTATTTTTCGCATCTTGTTCATCAAATCTCAATTAGGGTTTTAATCCTAACATATATATATATATATATATATATATATATATATATATATATATATATATATATATATATATATATATATATATATATAGGGTTAGGTTCATGTAAGACGACCTATTTTTGTGAGATCGTGAGACACATTTTTTTATTTATTTTTATTTTTTTAGTTAATTTAAGTTCCGAAAATAATATATAAAAAAAGAATTTTTTTATTTTTCCATTTATTTTGCATTTTAAAATTATGTTTAGAATATGTACAGTGTAATATTATATTTAGAATATTTCACGTATTTTTCAAAAATAATAGATTTTATTTTTATTTTTTTTAGTTAATTCAAGTTCCGAAAATAATATTTAAAAAAAGAATTTTTAGATTTTTCCATTTATTTTGCATTTTAAAATTATTTTTTAGAATATGTCAGTGTAATATTCTATTTAGAATATTTCACGTATTTTAAAAAAAACGGGATTTTTTTTAGTTTTTTTTAAATTTTTTTTAGTTAATTCAAGTTCCGAAAATAATATTTAAAAAAAGAATTTTTGGATTTTTCCATTTATTTTGCATTTTAAAATTATTTTTAGATTTGGTCTCACGGTCTCACAAAATTAGAATGGTCTCAAATGAACCTGAATATATATATATATATATATATATATATATATATATATATATATATATATATATATATATATATATATAAAAGTAGGTCTTAGGTTAACGGTAAACATACCTCTCTCTCCCCCCTCCATATTATATAAATCTTATTTTTGCATCTATATCAATTACAATGTTTTACTTTATACGTTATAGGATAAAATTGATAATTGAAAACTAAATACTTCCATCATCCTTTTAATAGAATAAGTGGTGGAATATAATTAATCTCTTTATTACCTTAAAACTTTCAAACTTAAGGGTAAATGACACAAAATTCACTAACTTTTCACTTTTTTTTTTTCAATTTTGAAATCACGTTTTTTTGTTATAGTTAAGTCAGTATGTTTTCAATATGTTGTAAGTATGACCAGTTGACCAGTTTGCTTCAGGTCATCTAGTTGTCACTGCTGACGTGACATGATAACACGTCAGAAGCAAAAAAAAGTGGTGCAAAAGTCACTATGTTTTCATTTTTTTTTTTGTGATTTTGACACTAAATTTTCAATATTTCCTAATTTTGATACTAAGTTTTCGATGTACTCTAACTTGCAACATAAATGAAACAAACATATCAAATTTCCACCCCCATCAATGAAAGTCTTCGTTTGTATATAATTTTTGTTTATCGTATATGTGTAACTTAGATTTGAATTATAGAACCTTAATTTTCCACAGTATATACCCTTTGGGTTTCAATTATTCATTAATGCAATACTTTTACTGAATTTTTTTCTGTTACATTCCCATCTTCGCGGCCAGAAAAAACCGTTTATTTATGTTTATTTTAGAATATAGTTTATTTGTACATGCAAAATTTGTCCCATAAAAAGTATTTTCGAATAAACGTTTTCATTGATTATTAAAAACTTGGGATGTCATAACTAATACAAGAAATATAAGGATAAACATAGTCATTACAGGCCTAACAACATCTTTTATATGTAACGACCAAAAATCAGTGATAAATGTTTTGCTTTTAAAACCATTCGTTTCATTCATCGAATATTTCAAAATCAAACACAAAGTACAATATCAAAAACATCAGAGTACAATTATTTAAATAGTGTGGAAAATCAAGTGGGGAAGATGTTGTGCCATTACGTTGGGACCTTCGCTTTCGTACCAGATGTACCTGCAACCATAAACGTAAACTATAAACATAAACTGTAAGCACAAAGCTTAGTAAGTTCCCCAAAGTACCACATACCAAACATACAATTGGGCTTAGCCTTGGGGTATATTCTAACCCAATATACAATCATAGGCCTATCCCTGGGGTTTCTTTCAACCTATCATATACTCATGGGCCCATCCCTGGGGTTTAGTTCAACCCAATCATACAATAATGGGCCCAACCTTGGGGTCTATTTCAACCCAATCATACAAACATGTAAAAGTCACATAATAGTTAGAATTCTACATAAACAATTTGGTGGACCGACATTGGTGCCTTCTGATGGGTTTTAAGCAAAACATCAATCCTATGATGTACATGCAAACCCTAATATCTTTTGGATCTAGTTTGTCTAATGAACATGCAATTGAATATCCAAAGCTATAAACCCTAGATCTATCATATAAGAACTGAAATAAGGGTTTAGTAATTACCTTTGATTGTTATATAGCAATAACAATCAATTGCTTGCTTTAATTTGCTTCAGAAAGCTTAGTGCCTCAAGTGTCGCACCTCTAATGGAGTCACAAACACCACTAAGCAACTTGGATGAAGAGGAGAAGAGAAGAGGCTGCCCAAAACGTCTAGAAACCCTAAAGGAACTCTTGTCCACGTTTTTTGGGGCATAGGGGCCCTTTATATACATGTAGGCTATTAGGGTTTACAACTAGGAAACCATAATCTGACTGCTTAAGCCCTAAGCAGCCCATGGACTCCTTTAACATATCCCTTGGACGATTTCTAATGGGCTTCCCATAGAATTCGTCAAACCTATATTTTATTAGGTGATCCATAGCCCAATTATAATTATCTTATAATTACAACTCCAGTCCCCTAAGTTTAATTAATCTCTTTTAGCCACAAAATTAATTCTTAATTAATTCTTGACTAATATTAATTAAACAATATGATTTCTCCTTTAATATATTATTCTCATAATATATTAATATATCATAATTTAACCTTTCTCTCCTTAATTCATCCTACATATTGATATGGTGAAGGCAAACCAAAAGGACCATGCTCATAATCGGGTCAAGTACATACTAAAATAGTTATGGACTTAGACACTAATCCAATAGTCTCCCACTTGGATAAGTCTAATAACTATTTTCCGTATGACTTCAGAACCTGATCAGTAATCGTAGCTTTCAAAATCCGCTATCAACTTTGATCTTATCAGATAGCGTGTCCTTTAGATAAGGGATCATATATACCTCCATTCTCAAGATATCGTATAGACATAAGACATGAATTTCAATCATTCTCTCTATACTGTTTCCCGACTTCCGATTTATGACGATTGACAACAGACTACAATTGAACACATCAACTTAGTCTCGACTTTGCCAAACGCTTAGGTGTCATCAATAAATCATCAAGGGGCCAACATATATCGCTTTTATCCCAGTTTGGGTAAAAGGAATGGATAAACTTTGACTAATCGAATCACACACAACAATAAGTTTTATGACACCAATTTACTGGTGCGTTTACTTATTATCAATGTGCAACCGACCAACAAATAACAACTCACACGTCTCGGTTTCAAGAATATACAATATTATCGTCTCACTAATCACTCGTGATTAATCCATGAAGTGATCCAAGTGAGTGTGGGTTTAATCCAATACTCTAATATTATCAAAGCACTCATGAACCCTGCAACAAACTTGTGCTATGTCTAAACTCTTTAGACAATTTGCAGACTCTTCATGACAGTCTTCCTTCATACTTACTTCCAATGTATGACCGACTGTGGAGGTTCGAATAACCCAGTTATTCTGGAAGTCAAAACATGCAAACTGAAACATAACAATAATACTTAATCCTATATGGCCCCAAACTTGTGAGAGTAAATAAAACACTTCTATTTATCCACCATATTGATTACTCATTATTTATCATTTAATTTTTTTTGGATAATCAACTCATTACTTGAATAACAACAATTGTCCCATGATCCAAGCATGCACACTTTGTTTCCTATGGTCCATGCTTTGTGAAATAGATCAATTGAAAAACTTTTCCAGTGATGCTCATTTCACAATTCCCAAATTTTATCATTTGTGTAAGAACACAAGGTTCTTTTCTACTATTAGAATATGCTAGATTCTAACATTTTATGCAATGATCCTTTCGTAAAGTCATAGCACAAAAGTCACCAAGACTAGGCTAATGAAATTACAAAGTACTCTCTTAGAAATTGTTACAAGACAATTCCATAGACGCGAAGTTTCACATTCAAAGTACATTCCTTTAAACATCATTCTCGCATAAAATTTTCTAATCTAGACATATATTCTCAATATCCAACTCCCAATATGGAAACATTTCCATATTTTCCATATTACAACTCATTCTTAATAGAATCTTATCTATTCATAATAATGTCGATATGGTCCCTCCAATACCATACTTCCAACTACTCACAAGCGACCAATCTTCAGCGAACTTTGGATTGTCCTTTGATAGTTGTTTAATTAATTTAGTCAAAACCGATTCTAATCCTTTTCCCCTCTTAATGCGCTAGACATTTGGAAAATTTTAGAATGGTCAAATATTATAGCATTTGCAATAAGTCCTATACCCGAAGCGTATGGGACACGATGCATAATGTCTTACATAAAGATATGATACTTTATCAATCTTCTGCCATAATATTTTATGTGTCACGTTCTCACAATTCGAACTATGAAGAGGGATGCCGTAATTATAATCGAAATTTGAGAACACACTATGTATTTTCTGACTAAATTTATTAAAATTTCTCAATCTAAGCTTTAGATTTTGAAACGAAGTATAATATTCTCTCCCTTAATTATAGCAAAACAACTTTTCAAACTATACAACTTTGCAAATTGAATCTTTGTTTTTTCTATGATTAATATTGCTAACTTGCAATACTTGCCATAATAATCATACAACCATAACACTTATGCTCCCACTATCATGATGATTATTATCATATAAGCATAACATTTATGCTCCCACTAGCTTTGACAAGTATTCTGAAAACAACTGAACTTCCAGAAAACAATGCCTATTGAATTTCTGAAATTCATATTTATAATACCAGATGCTTCGATAATCCTTTATCTAAGCTCCTTAAACTTATACACCTTTACCTTAGATAGCTCATATATGTGTTTAAACAATTCAGAACTTATGTTACTAAGTTCCAAATGTTCAAACTAATTGCCAAGTCTCACAATTCGAACTATGGAAAGGGATGCCGTAACCATAATCGAATTTGAGAATACAATTTTCACAATTGCTATCTTCTTAAAATCTCTCTTAGTTAAAGCATTTCCTCACAGTCATTTTCATGAAGGAGGGAATCTGATGACACTTAGATTTTATGGTGTATGAGTTCCTATCCATGTGAATTTGCCAAAACCAAAGTTGGCGACAAATCCAAACTCATATGGAATAAACTTTCTTAATCTTGATTTCTTGCCTTATGGTAACATGAGTGCCCACCATGTCTTCCAAGTAGTTTAGCAACTTATCCTTACATATCAATGTACTTTCCATCGATCAAGGTATTTTGTCTTTATGAATTCAAATGAGAACTCATAGAATTCACATGCACGGAAACAAAATAATGTCAACATCATAGGTTGTAAACCTCAAGTTGTGTGCTAGTGATGATCTATAAGGTTTATTCTTGATTTGTTCTTGAAACTTTTTCAGAAACATTAAAATTCCCACTGACTCCTTGACATATAAAGTTCGCTTCTCATGAAACATTTCTTGACAAACAAATATTCAAGAGTTAGTTTAGCTTTTATCAAGACAAAACACTTCACAAATTGGTCATAGTTGGTCTTTGTCTTATCCAAGACATCACAACTTACCAATTTCATATGTGCAAGAATAAGAAAACCTTTTCCAAATTCCACATTTGATGAGTGTTATAAACCTACTTAAGACTTTTCACTCAATTCTCAATCTTGGAGTATGACTCTAAGATTCGATATTGGAACGAAATATGATTGACTTCTTGATTTAACCAATTCCACAATTCCTGATTCCTCTTCTTAGACATACAAATGTACTAAGACTCACTTAGAGAATCAATTGAGATATGGTTCTTAATCATTAAGACTTATCATAAAACACAATAAAAGGTACTCTCCCTTCTTCTTAGAATAGAGAAACTTTTATCTTTCTGCCTACTTGATTCTTCTTTAATCGTTATGCTATTTATTGAAACCTTTTCAATTAACTCAGAATTACACTTAGTCTTATAAGTATAACCATATTTACTAAACTTTAGTAAATCATGACGAATATCTTCTTCACTCTTGTGGTAGACTTGATCAACGTATGACCTAGTATACTCGATCTCCTAGTCCTTAAATTGACACTTTGTCAAAGAATTAGTTTAAATTTCCCAAATGTGAAAGTTTTTCATTCATCATACAATACACGTTGCATGATTCCAAGTTTCTATCCACTTGAAACTTGGGCGATGAGAAACTCTCCCTATTTGGTAAATTCTTGACATCTCCACAAATAACATAACTAAGAATCAAATCCATTATTGCTAATAATAGAAACCTTCAAACATCAATTTTTCATACACACCATTGTAGGGATAAATAAATAACACAAAATCAAAATTTATTTTATTGCGGAAAAAACTTGTCCTTACAATGTAATTCAACTGAAAAAACTATGTTATTACATATTTCTTAACAATCTATTTAACTCCAATTAGCAGCTCAAAAAATCCAATCTTCAAACAATGCGATCGAAATCCACTTTCTTCACGATTAGATTCAGCTCACTTCTTCCCTTAAGCTTCCTCTCTTTTCTTCGATCCTACAAAACATCAAAATGTAATCTTATCACATCATGTATTAAGAATCTAGAATAGGAACTTAAAAGAGTTAGTTAATGGATTTTACCTGAAGCAGTTCCATACGTCTTGACTCTCCCATCTCTTAGATCTCTCAGGTAGTTAGGGCAGCTTCGTCTCCAATGCCCCTTCTCTTGGAAATAAAAGCACATGGACTCCTTTGGCATAACACATCGGACAATCATAGACTTAGTTCTTTCTGGACTTCCAATGTTGCCAGTGTCCATTGAAGTTTGGGAGTTTGATTCACCAGACAAATTTGCTTGACCAACACGCCAAATCATTGTTGATTCAGCAGCTATAAGCAAATAGGTGAGATCAATGAGGGTCACGTCGTGATCCATAATATAGTACTCTCTAACAAACTCACTATATGATTCAGGAAGTGACTGAAGAACCCAATCAATAGTCAATATCTCTGAGATATCAACACCTAACATCCTTAACTTATCAATGAGTGACTTCATCTGTAAGACGTGTGCACACACTGATTTTCCCATCTTCATGCTTAATTGCCAATAGGGCTTGAGTGAGCTTGAACTTTTCAAGCCTTTGAACTTGTGGGGTAGGGAGAACAATTAGAGGAGGTGGAGGAAGTGAAGCATGATCTCTTGTTCCTTGATCATATTGTGGAACATCATCTTCATTTGGAAGCTTGTTCCATGGGATTTGGGAAGACCATGATTGTCAGAACTAGACATCTACAAAACGGGAGTAAATTCAAGTTAAGTTGATTAGAATTCTTGATGTAACACCCAAATGAAACATCAAGCTAGGATCCAACACAATACTCTACAACCTAGAAGAGGGATGCCGTAATCTAGTCGCAAAATATTTGAAGGTAGGTAAATGACGATTTACCAATTTCCACCATGAAAAACGAAAAGGAAATTTAAGTTTTAAATGAATTGAAACTCCTAGATCTTTTTAGATTCATTGAACTTTTCAATGGCATGTTTAAATCTCGATTATGTCCTACTATTTGTGACTGGGATGCCGAGGATCACAAATAAGGTGTGAATAACCATACGAATCACGTGGTGCACCCAATGCTACTATCACCTAATTAATGTGCCGGTTAGCCACACACGCTCCATTGATCTATGATAAGCATCGAGCCACCCTTCGCCACCAATGTCATCCCCAAATTAGTGTGCCGGTTAACCACACACGCTCCATTAACGTTTGACAAGCGTACGAAGTATAATTCCATGGATTAGCATACAATCTCACATTTTCCTAAAGTAACTATGATTTGGGAATTTGTAAAAGCATTTAGTTACTTTGTACTTCATTATACTTATAATGGAAGGTTTCTGTCCTATGCTACCTGTTCGGCTAACGACCCTCCACTAGTGAAGAGTGTGGTGGGTTAGAGTGGATACCCATTCAATCGCCATTTTATAGGCAATTTCCTTAAACACCCTTATAGACCAACTTCGTGAATGAGGCCTGCTAACGGTAAGGCTGACTGTTTACTCATATATATATATAATATTAGACTTTTAATGTTATATATAGTATAGGGTGTATTTTACACTTTTAAAATAATAGTTGGTTTAATTTAGTAAATTATACTTTTAATTTAATTAAATGTAAACCAAAACTTTATGGGTTTATTAAATCACCTTTAATTATACACTTTAATTAACTAATAAAACCATAAGAGTGTGATTTGAACTTTTCAAATTACTAGGGTGTTAGAATTTAACATTTCAAAATTAATCTTTTAATCAACTTTTTAATTCCAAAACTTGAGGGCAAGTTTTGAAACATTTCAAAACATTATGGTTCAACTTTTTAAATTTCAAAACTAAAACTATTAAGCTCAAATTTAAACTATGAAACCTAAAGGGTTAATTTAAAACTTTTCCAAACTATATCAAGAACATTCTAGATCACAAAATTCAAATAAGACAATTAACAATTAATTAGTGGTTATCTAATTTGACCTAGTCCAAATTCTTGCAAGATAATTCACCAAATAATTCAAATAATTAATAATCATATAAGGAAGTAATTATTCAATTATTATGAAGATATCTTTAAATTTGGCAAAGATAATCACCCAATATCAAAACAACTGATTTATATTAATAAAAGATGTTTTGGTAACTATCCCACAGCCAAAGAAGCACAAAATCCCGAAATTAGCTCTTTCTGACCAGCTGACTCGTCGAGTCAGGCATGGACTCGGCGAGTTTAGCCATGGACTCGGCGAGTCCAGCCCCCAGAAACCCTAAATTTCGATTTTAAAGCAAGAATAAACCATAATTTCATCTAATACATCAAACAAACAGCCCTAGGCTCTGATACCACTTATGGGTTTTAAGCAAAACATCAATCCTATGGTGTACATGCAAACCCTAATAGCTTTTGGATCTAGTTTGTCTAATGAACATGCAATTGAATATCCAAAGCTATAAACCCTAGATCTATCATATAAGAACTGAAATAAGGGTTTAGTAATTACCTTTGATTGTTATATATCAATAACAATCAATTCCTTGCTTTGATTTGCTTCAGAAAGCTTAGTGCCTCAAGTGTCGCACCTCTAATGGAGTCACAAATACCACTAAGCAACTTGGATGAAGAAGAGAAGAGAAGACGCTGCCCAAAACGTCTAGAAACCCTAAAGGAACTATTGTCCACGTTTTTGGGGGCATAGGGGCCCTTTATATACATGTAGGCTATTAGGGTTTACAACTAGGAAACCCTAATCTGACTGCTTAAGCCCTAAGCAGCCCATGGACTCCTTTAACATATCCCTTGGACGATTTCTAATGGGCTTCCCATAGAATTCGTCCAACCTATATTTTATTAGGTGATCCATAGCCCAATTATAATTATCTTATAATTACAACTCCAGTCCCCTAAGTTTAGTTAATCTCTTTTAGCCAAAAAATTAATTCTTAATTAATTCTTGACTAATATTAATTGAACAATATGATTTCTCCTTTAATATATTATTCTCATAATATATTAATAAATCATAATTAAACCTTTCTCTCCTTAATAAATCGTACACATTGCTATGGTGAAGGCAACCCAAAAGGACCATGCTCATAATCGGGTCAAGTACATACCAAAGTAGATATGGACTTAGACACTAATACAACACCTTCGACCCACAAGCACAATGAGAAGACTCGCCTCTAACTGAAGATAACTGAATCACACACTCGAGCTGCTGCTACCACGACTCCTCACATTAATCAAAACGCAAAGACAACCATAATTAATAATCGAGGTTTAATCCATAATTAATGGTTCAAACCATATTTATATTACCAAGGGAAAAAGACCATTTTCCCTTCCCATGTATGACCCAATAAAAAAGGCCCAAAACCCCTAACGACCTAAGGCCAAAAAATGGACCTAGTGGGTTTTCTGGGAGTACACCTTGCGTACTCCTTATTACGCCTATCGTACCATATTGCATTGGAAGGATTATCTGGAAACAACCCTCTACGCCCATCGTACCCAGGGTTATGCCCAACATACCCTTTAGAAGCTCAAACTCTCTATTAAGGTCTTAATTCTTAAAGACCTATCGTCCAAACTTCAGATCTACTCCTTATAAACGTCTAAAGTCATAATTTTGCAACTTTTATGCCTTTGTATGGCTACAAGGAGCTTAAAACTAAAACCCTAACTTACATTACCATCTAAAACCCCATAACTATTGCATGGATGAATACAATGGATAATCCAGAATCCTGGGAGCCTCACTAAACTTCTTGCTAAGCGTAAGAGATATAAAGGATCGGGTAGCACTCGAAACAAATAGCACATGAGCATTCATACCACTGGCTAAGAAAGTCCCTATACCAAATTAGATATAACATAAGCATATATAATGAAAGCAATAAAAGGTTTGATAAAATCACATATCAATAACCACATTTGGTGCTGCATGAGCCTCATCGGTAGTCAACTGAAATGCCCTGCTCTTCACCACATGTGTATCTGCTTTGCCCTTTTGGCCATCAATAATCCTCAAGGTTGTTGGTGTAGGCACTGCCACTTCATCTCTTGACAATCTCAGACGATCAACCTTTTTATGGTCGATATGATTGTAATGAAAGCAAATCAGCACACCCCGGGGGTAGTCTTTACTCTTATGATCCGTCTGACCACATCTGAAATAGCCTGAACCCACTGCTCGACATGCCCCACTGTGTGGCTTGCCTCAATGACTCTAACCATGCTGGCCTTTGGTGTTTGAATCAGAAGTCTCGGGCTTCTTAGCCTGGCTCACTGTTGTCTGCACCTGCTCTGGCTTGTGCTTCATCCGAAGCTCTAGATCGATCTCACATTCCCGAGCCCTCACAATCATATCATTTAGTGTATTTCACCCTGAATAGCTCAAAAAATCTTTGATCTCATCCTTCAGCATGCCATGATATGTCGTCTTCTTCATTTCATCATCCACAATGTATTACGGAACCAAGAAGGGCCTTTTATGGAACTTAGCGGTGATCTCTGCCATGGTCTCAGTAGTCTGATAAAGGTACTGAAACTCCCTTACCAGTTGTTGCACCTCAATCGCTAGTGCAAACTCCTCGTGAAATCTTAATACAAACTTCCCTAAGACATAGCCGCCACCGCCTCAGTCCCCGCAGCATGACCGACCTTTTTCCACTAGTCACGAGCTCGGTCTCTCAAAAGGTTGGAAGCAAATCCTACCTTTGCCCACTCTAAGCAGAAGCTCGTTCGATGACTACTCTCCATGTCAGCAATCCATCGGTGGTTGGAAATGGGGTCCTTGGCCCCAAAGAATTTTGAAGCATCACAAGCCTTGAACTCTCAAAATGAGGGAGTCCGAGCTCCTAACTATCCCAAAGTAATCTCTTCCCGAAGGGCACTGAGTCGCCTATCTAGAAGCTCCATAATCCTCTCATTGATGGTACCGAGAGTCACAGGGGCTGCCTCTATGATACAATGAGTGATCTCTGAAGTGATAAAATCGAGTAACCGCTCATCAATGGGTTCAACACCAGTGCCTGAACCATATCCAGAAGCTCCTCCTTGAGTGGACACCATGCTCAAAACTGACTGAAACAAACATGCAAATGATCATCAAAATATTAAGGAGACTTTCTCTCTATAAGGACCTTAGAAGTTCTAAGACCGTTTTTGTCTCAAGTATAGATCATGTTCTTTCATTAGTGTGGACCCAATACTACCTTCTACACCTATCTATACTTTACTCAAGAACCATCCTGAATCCCTTGAATCACCATACTAGATCTATACCCTCAATCACTATGCTAACAACATACAAATCCTACTATGGCATTCCTAGGTTCTCCTAGGAATTCTCAATTCAACCGCCCTACTATACCGAGAACCTCAACCAACATCGTTGGTTGCCTTATGCATGCAATTCGTACACAAAATGGGATCCCATAGACCGTCGGATAATGATTCTACACTAAATCCACAACCAAACAAGAAACTTTAAATGAGGCGAAATCGGTCATTCTAGGGATATATGATCCTAATCGTGTATAAATTTTAAAGCATACACTTACCAAATAACTAAGTCGATATCAACTCCAAGTAACACATAACATCAAATCTTCCTAGGCAATAAGGCATCACACAAATCAGGCAATTCTATCATTTGATTCCTGAAGGTATCCTTAGCCCTACAGTACCATGCAATTCACATATTTGAAATATATGGGTATGGGTAATTTAGGAACCACTTACTTGAGCTCGAATGATGGCACACATTGCACCCCCTTTCCACTTAGTAAAAATATTTTTACAAATTAAAATTTTCTTGTGAAAAGATTATCATTTCCTCAGTTTGAGTACTAACACACCCGAGAGTGTGCCCGAATCCCTCAAACCAAGGCTCTGATACCAACTTCTAACGACCCAAAATCAGTGATAAATTTTTGTTTTTTTAAAACCATTAGTTTCATTCATCGAATATTTCCAAGTCAAACACAAAATACAATATGAAAAACATTAGAGTACAACTATCCAAATAGTGCGGAAATCATGAGGGGAGGATGTTGTGCCATCACACCGGGCCCTTCCATTTCGTACTAGAAGTATCTGAAACCATAAACATAAACTGTAAGCATAAATCTTAGTGAATCCCCCAAAGTACCACATACCAAACATCCAACTAATCCTAGACCCGGGGTATATTCCAACCAAATATACAATCATGGGCCTATCCCTGGAGCCTAACCCTCGGGTTTCTTTCAACCCATCATAACTCATGGGCCCAACCTTGGGGTTTATTTCAACCCAATCATACAAACATGTAAGAGTTACATAACAGTTAGTATTCTACATAAACAATTAGGCCGACCGACATTGGTGCCTTCGACCCACAAGCACAGTGAGATGACACACCTCTAACTGAAGATAACTGAATCACACACTCGAGATGCTGCTATCGCGGCTCCTCACACTAATCAAAACCCAAAGACAACCCTAATTAATAATCAGGTTTTAACCCATATTTAATGGTTCGGACCATATTTTATCTTACCAAGGGCAAAATACCATTTTCCCTTCCCATGTATGACCCAATAAACAAGGCCCAAAACCCCTAACAACCCAAGACCCAAAAATGGACCAAGTAGGTTTTCTGGGAGTACACCATGCGTAATCCTAATTACACCCATCATACCACTTTTCCTAGGAAGAATTATGGGGCAACAACCCTCTACGCCCATCATACCCTTCAGAAGGTCAAACTCTCTATTAAGGTCTTAATGGTTAAAGACCAATCGTTCAAACTTCAGATCCACTGCTAATAAACGTCTGAAGTCATAAAGTTGCAACCTTTATGCCTTTTCATGGCTACAAGGAGTTCAAAACTAAAACCCTAACTTACATTACCATCTAAAACCCTATAAATCTTGCATGGATGAATACAAAGGACCAAGCTTGCATTTTTATGTCACCAAACACTTAAAAATGTTTAAAAGGACAACTCAAATGGTCTGGAGTAGACCATACTCATTAGACCAAGGTTTATGGGACATAATATCATAACTTACATCCTAACAAGACCTAGCAAAGCAAGCATCAAGATTTAAACTTATACCTCCTGGAGATACCCAAAGATGAGTAGATTTTGGATCCAAGAGCTTGGGTGCAACACTACTTCCCCAAAGATCTTCATATTAGATTAGGTGTCTAAGATCATATCTATAATTGGTATATACTTGAACTGATAGTAGCATAGTCCTTTTGGGTTGCCCTCAAAACTAGCAACTAGACAGGATGACTTTTGGAGAGAGAGGTTGAATTTATTATTTGATTAATGAATTGAAATAAATGATTTTTTAATATTTTATGAGAATAATATATTAACTAGAAATAGTAATATATAATTTAGAATTAATCAGAAATTAATTGGAATTAATTTTAGGATTAACCAAATTAATTAAAACTATAGTGGTTGAAGTGTAATTGTTGAATAGTTGAACAAGAGGCATTCTAGAACCATATTAGAGCCTTTGAATTTTTTCTATGGTTCTAGAGGATCTATAATATCTAGAATATCCAGAATTATCCTTAGAGGATAATTAGGAAACCAAATAAATACCAAAAGTAAGATAATGCTATTTTATTGTTTTAAGACTCATCTAGGGTTTCTTGGTACACTATATAAAGACCCATAAGCCTCATATTTTCTTCCAAGCATTCTTAGAGAAAGCTAGGTCCAAAATTCCACCTCTCTCCTCTCTCATCTCTCTCTCTCTCTCTCTCTCTCTCTCTCTTCAAGCTCCTTGGTCGCTAGGGTTTGAGTGTGAACCATTAGAGGCACGACATTTGTGGTGCTTGTTCTCTAAGCTTCACCAACACAAGGGTTTCTTGTTATTCGTCAATAAAAATCAAAGGTATTTTTGTAACCCTAGATGTTAATTTCGAAAATAGAGTAGGATTCCTAGGGTTTCCTCATTGATGTTCAAATGTTGTATGTTCAATTAGAGAGAACATAGATCTTCAATTAGGGTTACATGCACACATAGGTTTTTGTTTGTTATGCTCAAAACCCATCAGTGGTATCAGAGCCTTGGCTTATTTTCTATTGAATTGATTGCAATGGTTAAATTGATCAAATTAGGGTTTATGGAAACTAAACCCTAATGGGCTAGGGTTTTCGAAATTAGGGTTGCTTAGGCCCTATTTGAATTTTAGGAAAGGGTTGAAACCCTTTGCCTTGCCCTACAAGTTTCGATATTGGAGGGTTTCTTGCCTCCCAAGATTTCAAAATTTAGGTAAGGATTGAAATCCTTACCTTCCTCCCCAAGTCCCCATTTTCGAAAATTGCAAGATATGATAAGGTTATCTTATTTTTTTTTGGTAATTATCAGTTTATCTAGTTAAATAGTATAGTTATAAAATTAGATATATCCCTACCCATTATTTTCGAAATTATAGGGAAGGATTAGGATTAAGTTGTCTTGATTAATTTAATTAGATAATCCTAAACTGATTTAATAAATTAATTAAATGTTTAATTAATAGATAATTATTAAATCATTTGGTTTGATTTTAAATTTAAATTAAAGTTTTTCTTAATTTTCGAAATTTAGTAATTAAATCTAGTATTTTGAGATGTTTAAAATACAACTTATACTATATGTAAAATTAAATGTTTAATATTTACTATATGTATAACACTAAGTCAGTCGAATCACTAGTACGACTCATTCACGAAGCCGATCTATAAGAGGAGTTTAAGGAAGCGGCCTATAAAATGACCACCATTGGGTATCCACTCTTACCCACCACTCCCTTGATTGGTGTATGGTCGTTAGCTGAATGGGTTTGACAGGACAAATTAATTCTCATTAATAAGTATAATGCGATTAAAAAGTAACTAAACTATTTTAAAATCCCACTTTTTGTTACTTTAGGAAAAATGTGAATTTGTATGCTAATCCATAAAAATGCACATTACACTTTATAAGTTGTTAGTAGAGCCTGTGTGGTTAACTGGAACACTACTTTGGGACTAATAAAGATGGTAATGGGTTTCTCAAAAATTATCATTGATTAATGGGGCGTGCGTGGTTAATCGACACATTATTATTAGCTTGATTAATGGGTTTCTCAAAAATCATCATCCAAGTTTCAATTGTATTGAAACTTGGAGTCATGCAATTTGAATAGTGTGAAGTATGAGAATCTTGATCGTTGGAAGATTCTGACTAATTCGTTGATCACATGTTTATGTGAGTCAATCTAGTACATATTGATGTGGACTATTCAGATTTGCCACAAAGGATGATAACTTTATTCGTCATGATTTATTGATGCTTTTAGTAAATATGGTTGTGTTTATAAGATTAAGCATAATTCTGATATTTTGAAAAGTTTCAAAGAGTAACAGAAAGAATATGAAGAATCTATTAGGCAGAAAGATTAAAGTTTCTCCAATCTGGAAGGAAATGAGAGTACCTTAGTATCGTACTTTGTGATCATCTTAAATGATTGTGGAACTATATCTCAATTGAACCTCGAAGAACATCTTAGGGAAATTGTATCACTAAGAAGAGGAATCAGATATTGTTGAAATAGTTCAATCAAGAGATGAGTCATACTTCGTTTCCAATCAAGTATTAGAGTCATACCCTAGTTACTACACATTGTATCTTAAAACTTATTTCGAACTAAGTTGGTTTATAACACCTCATAAAATGTGGAGTAATAATGTTTTCGTACTCTAGCACATTTGGAATTGGAAATTGTGATGTTTTGGTTAAAACAAAGGATAAACCTAGACCACTTCTATGAAGTGTTTTCTTGTCGGGAATCCACCCTAACTTGTGAATATATATTTTTTTCTCGTCAAGGAATGCTCCTTAAGAGAGACATTCATATTTCAAGAAGTCAATGGGAGTCTTATTGATCTTGAAAAGTTTCAGGAATCAATCAAGAATAAACCTTTTAGTTATCACTAGCACACGACCTGAGGTTGATAACCTATCGTGTTAAGTTGAAACATTCTTGTTTCTGTGCACCTTCCACTTGAGTTGGAAATACTTATGAGTTCTATGGTTCTCATTTGACTTCAAAAGGAAGAGCACGTTGGTCAGTGATAGTAAATTGGTCAATGGAGGTGAGCTGCTTAAACAACATGGAAGCATTGGTAGGACCTTGTGCTACCACAAGATAATAAATTAAGAACAATTAAAGTTTAGTCCATGAAAGATAAATTAGAATTTGAATTTGTCATAAACCTTTTCTTGTGATTGTAGGTTGGAAATGATAGATTCACATGGATGGAAACACGTACACCATAGAATCTAAGTGGAAAGAGGTTTCTCTCTAATTCATGAAAATGATTATCAGGAAACACTTTCGCTAGTAGATATTAAAGATTTGATAAATTCACAATATGATTACGACACCCATTTTCAAAGTTCGAATTGTGAGAAATGGAAAGGAATAGTTTAAACGTTTAGGATTTATAACTATATGTTATGAAAGGATTTAAACACACACACACATACTATCTAATGAAAGGTGTAAAAGCTTGAGAAGTCTAGTTGAAGACTTGTCGAAGCATCATGTATTAGAAATCTGCACTTTAGTAAGATAGTCAAGAGCATTGATTTCTGGAAGTCTAGTCGATTTATGGGTACATGTTATATAGATAGAAGCATAATTGCTATGCAAGTAGGAGCATAATTGTTATGCTAAGTGTTGCAAGTTGGCAATGCTATTTGTAAGAAACAAAGTTTACAAATTTGCAAGTTGCAAAATTTGGAAATTGTTTCGCTATAGTAAGGCTTAAGGAAGAAGGAACTCATACTCCATTTTAAATCTAAAAGTTTAGATTGCAAGGTTTAAAGAACATAGTCTTGCACATATATGAATATCGTGTTGAAATGGTTCAACATAGGACGCTAAATATATGGAAATATTATAGCAAGAGACTAAACATATATCAAGTCTTTATGTAAGACATTATGAATCAATTCCCATATGCTTAGTATATAGGATTGATCACATATGCTATAATATTCACTTGATTCTAATTTTTACAAATACCTTGGGCATTATGAGCAAAAAGGACTAGAACATTGTGTGACTAAAATTGAACAACTGTCAAGAACATTATGAGGTTATACCAAAGGATTGGTTGCTTGTAGATAGTTGGAAGTATAGTATCGGGTGGAAAGACCATAATAACATGTTTTATATTAAGGTGTTTCTTGTTCAAAATTGATAGTCATATAGGAATATGAAAATGTTTCCATAGTGAAAGTTGATGATAAAATCTACATGTGAGTTAGGAACTCTAATGCAAGGAAGGTGTTCAAGGAGTGTACCTTGAATTTGAGACTTCAATTTTCATGGAATTGTTTTTAGTTACAAAAGTTCTAATGGAATATTCTGTAATATTGTTAGTTGAGTCTTTGTGACTTTGAAGCCTCGCCATCATAGAAGGACAATGCATGTAATGTTGGAATTCTAACACATTTTAGTAGTAACAAGAGTTTGAAATTGTGAAATAAGCATAATTGGAATAGTGTCCAATTGATCTATTCACTAAGGAAGGACCATAGAGAAACATAGTATACATGTTTATAACATGGCATGACTGATGTTTAATTCAAGTGTTTAGTTGATTACTCGAAACATTATAAAATAAATAAAGTCTAATTAATATGGTGATTAAATAATAAGAATTTTATTTATATTCAATAGTTTTGAGACCATAGTTAGTTAGGTTATTATTGTTTTTCCCTTCACATGTTTTTCATCCTGAATAATTGGATTATTCAAATATCCACAGTCGCTCATACTTTTGGAAGTAAGTAGCGAATTAGGACTATCATGAATAGAATTGTAGATTGTCTATGGATATTAGACATATCAATAGTTTTGATGCAATGTTCATGAGTACTTGGAAAATGGGGATTTTGAGTATTGGATTAACCCACACTCATAGAATTACTTCATGGATGTTATCATGAGTAATTCTGAGACGATAACTGTTGGGTTTTAGTTCAAAAATAGTTTCATCAACTTGAAAAATATGGCAACTGAAGACTTTAATCTTTGAAATAACATAAACATTTTATACCCACCAAGGATCTTCTTGCAAGTTTTAGAAAGATTAAAACACCAACCAAAGAAGAGGTGAAGAAATAACAAACTTTGTAGTTCTTTGGGTCCTCACGTGAGACTTGGAAGTTGATGAAGAATGTGGAACCTTTGAGACACCAACAATGACTCAACTTGATGTAGATGCTAGTCCAAAACTCTTAAACCCTTAAGCTTTAAGTTCATAACCAATATGAACTTAAAGAGGGCTTGAAGATGCAAGTGCTCTTCAAGTTTTCTAACCAAAACTAGAGAGAAAGGGAGAAGAAAGAGAGGATTTGGATTTTGCATCAAGGAATCAATGAGCAAATAATCCAAGTGTACGGTCTCTTATTTATATGCATAAAATGAAGTTATTAACCATTAGTCCTTAGCACTTTGAGCAAACTTGTCCCCATTGTCATAAGTATGTATTCCATGCCTTTAAAGCATGATTAGACAAGTCATACACTTATTCTTTTTATGTATATCTCAAAAATTGAATAAAGAAGAAGAAAGAAAGTCAAACTTTTATAAACTCTTTTATAAAATATAAACCTTGTCTTTTAGCAAAAAGACAAAAGGATTCAACTAGTCCAAAAGTTTGTACATGACTTATAAATCATACCATATGATATATATTAAGTTACTTGCTAATGGAATTTATTATTTCCATGAAATAAATTATTTCTAATTTAATTATAAGAGTTTTATTGAATATTTATTAAAATCAATTTCTAATAAATAATCAATTGTATCAAGTTGTTGTTAATGTGACCCATTAGTATCATATGTTATTTAGCAATATCACTTTAATATGACTCTTGAGCATACAAGATCTTTCAATCTCCCACTTGCGCAAGACTCATATTAGGCTGATATTGACAGTGGTGAACATATAGCAACATTTCACTGCCCCTAAGACCATACGACTATTTGTGCCATTCTATCATTGCCCAATTCCTAAAAAGCTCAAAGCTACAATTGGTGTATAAGGTATGTTTATCAGTTATCCCTTTGCTACAGACATCATGTTGAACATGAAATTCAGATCACAATCAATCTTATTAGTTGTTCAACTTTTTCTAAGGCACCTTAGATGTATAACTCTTAACACATAAGAGGAACAAATCCCATCTTGACTACATAAGCCTTTTGCATAGTTCACACCATACCTGAAAATGGCTTTTATAACTTCCCGGTTAAGGAACAACATTTGACCATTATCAAAGTATAGTATTCCCTACATTTAAGTCCGACTATGTATCTCAAGTGTTAAGGATACAAAGATAGTACCTTTTAATCAAGTATCATTCATGATAGCGATCCATGAGATGATCTTGATGCGGGCCAGTTCAATACTAGTTCTTTGACAAGTATCTATGAAACTTGGTTACAACTACTCGCCTACTTTCATCTAGTGAGAGTCAAGCAATCCAATTCATATTAGGCTTACTTCATAATTTCTCCCACAATTATAACCGACTATGAACCTTAAGAATAATAACATTATTCTAGGATTAAACATGTTAATATAGAACACAATAGGTATTAATGTGATGACTATATCCTAATATATCATAAAATTATCTAATAGTTGTTGTTATAATGTTCCAATATCCAAATACTAAATCCAAATCAAAAACCCATTTCTAGAATAATAAAGTCTTACAGCTTAAGTGTGACCATTCATACTTAGCTCAAAAGAATGACTTTATCAATGGATCTGACAAAATTTAATATGTGTGAATTCTGTGAATACTATCATCTCCATACTTAATTTTACTCTGAGTATAGATAAATATCTTGGAGAATATGATTGTGTAAGTCCCAAATTCGCTTGATGTATCAATCAGATCCAATAGATGGTGCGGAATCCCAATCAATTGGATGATGCAAGATCAAAATAGATAAGAAGGAGAAGAAGAAGATGATGAACTTGATGAATCTTCAATGTTTATATGATTAGAATGATATTCCAACACAAGATTCACACACACATATACAAGTTCTCTCTAGTTTGTCTCTGTAGCACACCTTGAATTACACACACTTAGCTTTCTATTCTTTGACCCAACGAACCCCCCTAAGAATGTAGCTGGTTTTTCTTGTTAGTCTTCATTTGGAGCTTGGCTTCATCTTTAATCTTCAATTTCTTCACAACTTCAAGATGAACAACTGAATCTTCTAGCTGAATGACTTCGTCTTGAACGGATGGGCATTTCTTTATAATTTGGCTTTGAACGAACATTGGGTTTGGAGGCTTCATGTAGAGATTCTTGAAAATCAACACTTTCAGCTTGAGAATCTTTAGTGAGAACAGAGAACGAACTTTTGGATCACTTCAGAAGGTACATAGATAGAAACAAATTGATTGAGGAGGCTCACTGCAATCTGTCACATAATCTTCAAGTGCAGCTTCACCTTGCTTCTAGGGTTGAAAGATTAAATGTTGAAAAATGATCTTCACTTCTAGTTCCTTCGAATGAATGTTCTTGAATGATCATCTATGCGTCTTGAGAAGTAACCATGACTAAAAATTCCCTGTGGATCACATAAAGAATCATAAAGACCTTTCTCACCACAGTTGTTCAAGGATGAATCCTTGGCTCATAAAGAGAATTCTCGCACTATCTGTGTGAACTCGGAGGAACGCACTGTGATTTGTTGAGTATCGGAGAACTACTCTTGGCTAGATTTGATGTTAGCCCCTGTATATCCTTGATCATAGCTCTCACTACAATTATCAAGTTAACGAGTTAACTTGGCCCTTGACGAGATGTTCAACGATACTTGTTTCACTGTTGGGTGAATCGCCCTGGTGCCGTGACAGTTCTTAGCTAAAGAAAGCTGACAAGACCAATCTGACAATTTGTACCGTTTCAGACTTTCAATTCCTTAGATACGACAATTCTTAAAAAGAAACTACATGACTGTCATTTTGTACAATGTCACACCAGGTATGAGCCATTATCCGTCAATTCATGGGTGAAATCTAGAACATTAAAAATGTTCACCGTCAATTCAGAATTAAATGGTTTTGGATTTTCGGTTTCACTTAGAGTCATGGTGACAATGACATCTAAGATCATAAACACAGACTTTTGGCAACCGTCAACCGAGTTGTTTTATACTCAAACCTCAAGGGGTACCGGTATGTGGAAATGATTTGATGGATAAAATTTTTGATATGGGTGAAGAATGGTTGGGTGTTTCACATTGGTTATGGTGAAAATGACATTTGATCATTAACATTTGATGCAAAGACTCCTATTAAGACTGGTATATGTCTCAATATGAAAGAGTCTATCACTCATATTTGAATTTTCCGTCAATTCTTTGTGAAAGTAGTGTGAAGTGTAATGACCATCAATTCCTTTTCACTTTCAGGTTTCTTCTCATTGCTCAGAATATTTTGATATAATCTCCTTGAGTCTCATCTTCTCCTAAATTCACTTTTTAAGACAAATGAATTTTTTTAGATATACATAAAAAATAAAAGTAAACTTAGCACACACAAAAACACTACTTTTGGATTTTTGATTTTTCTGAAACAAAAATAAAAACATAAATGAAAATATTTTTGTATTTTTGAAATTTTATAATTTTTTTGTTTTTTTTAATTCTCCCCCTAAATTTGTGCATATATGTAACATCCCAAAAATCATAACCAAAAATTTCTTTTTACAACATTAATAAAACCATAAATATTAAGTCATTTCAACCATCACTAAAGGATTATATAACACAACGGAGTATCATTTCAAAACACTTGTTCGTTTTATCAGAGTAAACATCCCAGGATAAAACTCCTTTGGTGTATATGTCATGCGATCACCCCGAGCTCTTCCCTCGGCTACCGGAAGTACCTGAAACCAAAACTGAAAATAGTAAGCACGAAGCTTAGTGAGTTCCCCAACCTACCACATACCATATACGCATAACCATGTACTGGGCCCCCTCCCACTGCATCGTACCTTGCCCGACATTGGGCCCCACCTGGCATCAGGACCCGCTTGGCATGAGGTCCCACCTGGCATCGAGCCCTGCTCGATATACATATCTGTCTCTCTCAGGCCCCGTCTGCCTCCAGGCCTCGCCCGCTACACACATACGTACAATCAAATAACATACTAATAAATAAACACTCTCCAACTATTCCCTGATCTAAGGCCTCGCCCCTGTCCTGCTACTGAAGTTGTGGAACCCCGTCCATACTCCTGTTAATAGTGATATACGGGCCCCCGCCCACAGTCACTCCTTCCTATCACGGACCTCGCCTCTACTCTACTAATGTTGAGATATGGAACCCCATCCATACTCAGATAGTGATGAGATATGAGACCTTGCCCACACTCATCTCCCTACCATGCACATTCAAATATCATAGAGACAACAAGTATAATCTAACATACAACAAAAGAATCTTCCTCGGAATTGCCCCGACATCAGACCCCCGGCCCGGAGACATACTATCATCTAACATACTACGGGCTTACCCCAACATCGGACCCCCGATCCTAAATCTATCATACCTACTCATGCAAGAATCACAAAGACCTCTAGCATTCTAACCTTCCTTGGGCCTCGCCTAACATCAGTTCGAAACCCGAAACATATACAATAAGTGCCGAGGGCTAACCCCCGGGTTTTCCTACTATACATAAGCATAAGCATAAACATAATGGGCCAGAATTGGTGCCTTAGACCCATACCAACAGTGAGGAGACTCACCTTGCACTACTGAAGACGAGCTGAACACTTCTGACTGTTATCAGGCGACTCCTAAACTACTGATCCTTCGACTCCCCGAACTATTAATACCCAAAATAACACTTAGACCACAATACCCTCAAAAGTCAAACCAGGTCAAAGTCAGCGGTCAAAGTCAATGCTCTGAGTTGACTTCAACTCACCGAGTTGACTTATCAACTCGTCGAGTCCCACAACTCCTAAACTACTGATCCTTCGACTCCCCGAACTATTAATACCCAAAATAACACTTAGACCACAATACCCTCAAAAGTCAAACCAGGTCAAAGTCAGCGGTCAAAGTCAATGCTCTGAGTTGACTTCAACTCACCGAGTTGACTTATCAACTCGTCGAGTCCCACAATTCACAAGTTACTTCTAGACTTCGATCCTACTCATCGAGTACTCCTTGAACTCGTCGAGTACGCCTTCAACACGTTGGGACCCTTCTTCATTTGACTCACCAAGTTCTGCTTTGAACTCGTCGAGTCCACCTTCATAAATTAGGGAGATTGCCTTGGACTCGCCGAGTTCCTCCTTGAACTTGTTGAGTACGATGATCTTCAGGTCCACTATGAACCCAGACTGACTGAGTACCTTACTAACTCAACACATACCTGCTAGCAGAAGGGTTTTGGGCAAGGAAACGACCTGACTCGCCGAGTCCTATAAGTGAATCGCCAAGTCACTCTATGTCCAATCTATTCAGATGATTTCAGTCGAGCACAAAGCATCCAGGACCCAGATTTAACCTTCTAGGGTCAGAATAACACGCAAAGCTACTGCCTTTACATCTATGCATGGCCCTTTTTGCTCAAAAGGCCATAACAACCTCTTAAACTTTGCATGGGGAGTTCTAATGACATAAAGCTTCCACCTTTATGCCTTAACTGCACACAATACTCTCAGATCTAAAAGGATCTTGCTTGGTGACATCCAAATCCCACAAACACCCATTCATGGACCAAAATCTTCATAAAAGGGACTTATAAAGAGATCTATTAAATCGAAAGCCAAGATGAAGACTTGATTACCAAGAAATGCAGCCACTGGAGTGTATCTTCTGGATCTACTTCCTCCTTCTTGCACCTCCAACTTCCTTCTTCTTTTTCTTCCTCTTCAAGAGTACACAAATCACACAAAGGTGGCTCAAACTCTCACAAGGTGCACTAGGGTTTCGTGGGTGAGGGTTTGGGATCTGGAGGCTGAAGATGAGGCTGTAGGAATGAGAATATGATGCTTAAATAAGGCACCAAGTCCCAAAATTAGGGTTTCCCAACCCAGGCCAGACTCGCCGAGTCGGCTACTTAATCCGCAACACAGAACTCGCTCCTACTCGTTGAGTTCCTCCCCGGACTCGACGAGTAGACCTATTGACTTGGGGTTTTTCCTTTCTTTTCTTGACCTTATAAATTTGGGGTGTTACAAATCTCCCCTACTTAAACTAGACTTTGTCCTTGAAGTCCGCTCCGGCTCACAACCCCGCATACCTGGCCTGCTTGGAACAACCCTTGAGAATATCATCCTGAGACGATCCAAATACTCCAACGTTCGAGTACAACACTCTTACTCCACCAGTAATCCTTCCGGTACCTCTCGAGCACTTGATCTTGACATCCAAGGGGCTCACCCCCTTTTCTCTGCGATGTCACTCGCCTTCCCATGGCAGCTTTCTGTAAACCACAATCCTTTCCTATCTCTGACAAGAATAATCTTCTGCCGAAACTACAGTCCCGACCACTCCCAGTATCGGCCATCATATGATCACCCAACTATCTTACGCACTACTTCTCTTATCACCACCCCTGCCTGAAATCCTGTTGGATCTCATCCGCCTCTGAATGGACTGAGACCACCCTAGTCCCAACTAATCTGCCATAATTCAAGATACCGAACTCTCACCGGTTACTGAACGTAAGAACCATCTCCTGGCCGATCTCAGTGAATTCCAAAGAAAACTTCGACTACCTGAAACGCTCTATCTTCCTAGCCATTCTAGCTCTAGAAGGTCTGGGATCCTCGATCCCTTACCCTGACCCTAAGGTCTCTACCAGGTCTCACTTGCTGCTATAAGTACACGGGCCTCGTCTATGGGTCTCACCCAAACTACACTTCAGAGCGGCCTCTCTTGCAGGTCTCACCTATCTAGGGCTATGCAGGCCCACCCCTCTCCTAAACTCAGCTTACTATCCTTTCCTGATTCTTACCATGCTAACTAGGATATATGGGCCCCCGCCTACACTCCGCGAACTAGGAGATATGGCCCCCGCCCACACTCCGCTAACTAAACTGCTAGTGAATGCTACGGCTTACCCGCAGTCTTACATTACTCCCCTCACTGACTCACTCCTAGGGAAATGTTGTGGCTATCCTGTAGTCTTAAAGCTTGCCTAAACTCGCACCTTGCTGAAAATTTCCAACCCGATTCCCAACCAGCCCTCAACCAATCGTGCATACACGAACCCAACATCGGGAAGTTTCCCAAACTCCCATTCCTTGTGCTCCTTTACTCAAACGCCACTCAAGCTGCTTTCTTCCTCACCTAGATTGTGAACTCAACCCAGCCCCGCGCCTACTTCCGCTCCTGATTACTTGGATGGCTCTCCCCCACTTCGATTCAACTAGCTCCTTTCAGCTCACAACTTGGAAGGAACTTCCAATTTTATTATCATCCTCTGGCCACCCTGTTTCCAATCCACACTTACCATTTCTGGTGATCTAATTGACCAAGTCCCCAAATGATTCCTCCCCCAGAAAAACTAGCGAGACACTACCGAGTCCCACACATGTATGCTACAGTTACTACATCCTGAGTGTCTTGCTCTAAAAGGAAATGACCTCCAACTATTATTCTAAAATCCAGGGTATGTAGATGACATATAACTCAATCATGAGTAGGCCTCAAAAATACAAAAATTCCTTTACCAATACCGATGCAGAACCATAACAATAAAATCATAACATTAGCTGACAAAGAAATGGAAGATACGTACCTGAAACATCGGGGGCTGCTCGCACCTCCTCCAAAACCAACTGGTACACCCTGCTCCTCGCAGTAGGTGCCTCTGCCCGGACCTGACGGTCGTCGGTGATCCTCAAAGTCGCAGGGGCAGGTGCCATCACCTGTCCTGTTGGAAGCAAACTCGGACACTAGGCCTTTTTGTGACCCCTCTGACTGCAGTGGAAACATATCAATTCTGAACCCTGGGTGGTGGTAGCAGTACAATCCCTGCTAAAATGACCAATCCGGCCGCACTTAAAGCAACTAGAATCACCACCGCTGCCACTCCTACATGCATCCTCGTGCTTCCTGCAGCACTTGCCTTAGTGGCTCCAGTCCTGAGGACCTCTCAATCTATAATCTGATTCCTTAGGCATTTTCCCGATCCCATAGATATCTGAACCTCTGCTAGCTTCCTCTTCTTTTCTGTCTCAAGATCAATCTCAATTTCTCTAGCCCGAGCGATCATATCTTCCGGCGTCTTGCAGCCGGACCGACTCACGAACTGACTGATATCGCTCCTCCACATATCTTAGTACCGAGCCTTCTTCATTTCCTCGTCCGCCACATACTGCGGAACAAGATGACCCCTCTCCTTGAACTTGGCAGTGATTGCCACCACTATCTCTATAGTCTGTCGTAGATCCTAGAACTCCCGGGCTAACTACTGCATCTCAATCACCGGTGCAAACTCGGCCTTGAACCTGGCCGAGAAATCGCTCCATGTCATCGCGTCCAACGCGACATCATCCCCAGTAGCATGACCAACCTCCTCCCACCAATCCCCCGCTCTGTCCCTTAAGAGACAGGAGTCGAGTCGAACCTTGTCCCCCTCGGGACACCAGCTAGAACAAAAAGCGTTGGTGACATCAGCCAACCATCTACTGCTAGCAATGGGGTCCCTAGCCCATAGTAATCTGGAGCTCCACAAGCTCTGAACTCTCAAAATGTCAATGTACGCGCTCGCATCATGGCCATCATCTCAATGCGGAAAGCTCCCAGCCTCTCATCCAAAATCTCCAGTATGCCCACCTTGACCATGCCAAAGATCACATGAGTCTGGTCTAGAATACTTCATGCAATCTCAACTGATACAAACTCCCTCATCCGCTCCTTATGCTGTTCGGGTGCTGAACCCGAGCCTGATCCCTCACCGACACCTGAACCGCCTACTGGTCTCTCCCGCAACGTCACCATGCTGAAAACATATCATAACAACCATCAAAATACATATCACTACCGAGGAATCACACACACGCACTACACGTTCCCTAATTTTTTCTCGGCCCTTCTTGAATCGAGTACAAACCTCTGCTTTCAGTAGTATGGGCCCCTACTACCTTCCACATCTATCCATACTTTCCTCAAGAATTGCTTCGACTACACCAACTCCCTTTCACTGCTACTAACATTGCTCTTAGCACTACTCTCATCCTAGGCTTGCCCTAGGGTATCCTCTAACTCATTCCATCCTCAGCTTCTAAAGGACTTCCTGGTAATGTCAACTAGCTACCTCATAAATATAGCCACATACAATAGATATCAGATAATCCATCGAGTAAAAGACTCATCCCTAGAACGGTTAGACTCAAACAAGAGCTGCACAATAGGGTCAAATCTTATCACTCTGAGATTATCCAGCATGTGACACATGTGGCTTAGCATATTCACTTAATAGCTAGATCGCATTACTAAAAGTCCCACATGCACAAAACAAGCAACATTCAGACAATGGGGGAAAACTAACCACATAATCCAATCAAACTGTTCTATCCCCTAATAAGGTATTTGTACTAGCATGCAACTCATAAAGCTCATACACATATAATAGGCACAAAAGAAATTTGTCTTTGAAACGAATTATTTTAAGAAAAACTCAGGAGAATCGAAAGAATTCAAACCGAAAGTCAGCAATTGAAGACACAAGCAACAACGAATTCAGCCTTAGCTGTGTTTCAATTTTGGAACAGATCCAAAAAATTCTTCACATCATTAAGCACAAACCTCATTTGTGATCCTCTCCTTTTCTTCCTTTCCCACAAAGGACACATAGTCTCACTTGAAGTTCTGAGTGTTGTACAGTTGAGAGATGTCCCATATCATGTGCCTGGAACAGCCACTACCAACAAACCGAAGTCTGATTATATGCCTCCATAGCTGCTCTAACATAGAGCGGAATCAACTGGTCTTTGGAACGCAGTCCATTTTGAAACTGGGTTGACCTTTGTCATCAATGCAAAGGTACTCTCTCCCATGACATATCTTGCTTATCACAAACAGAAGATGAAGAAATGTTAGAATCATTAGGTGATTTTGGAGAGTGAACCTTTGGTACCCATCTGTAGTTTGGTTTAACCCATTTCTTGTTCGAGTAGATGGGTGCCTCTGCACTTGATTTTGAACTTGAAGCCAATCTACGAGATGACTTTGATCTAACTGATCTTGGTTTTACTGGAGCATCTCTTGGATTGGACTTCTTGGCTGACATTCCCTTCTTGTTGTTGGGAGTCTGATTCTAGGCCTTTGTCGCATTCCAGTCACCATTTCGTGATTGTGACCTTGAAGAATTTCCTTTGGAGAATCTCCCTCTTGGCGCATTTTGCTATCCTTGTGCATAGTAGGGAACGTATGTGCAATTTGGACAATTTCTGGCGATGTGTCCAGGTGTTTCACAGTGAAAACATGTCTATTTCTTCACATAGGAACTTTTTCTTCCTGTCCCTGGTGGCATGCCATTGCCTTGTCTATTATTGTTCCCACAAGCACAGTTGCAGCAGGCACGCTAATTTGCTTGTTTTGGTGGTCTGTATTTACCAACAACAGGTTGATTAATAGCAACTGAGTTAGAAGCAACAAATTCTGTGTTCAAGGAGTCATTTGTTTATTTAATAGTGTTCTCCTTGTTCTCATCTTTCACTACCCTACCTGCACCAGAAGTAGAAGCATCAGAAACGTTCACCTTAATATTCTCAGTTGGCCCAGATTGTTCAGTATTAACTGAAGCTGGAATAGTGGTTTGGCCATACTAAGCAGGAATCTCTTCATCGTTGGTCTCAAGGGATGGGTTATAGTTTTCATTAAAGGGAGGTGGAACTCTATTATACCCTAGACCCTTATTTTGATTATCTTTAAATTTTAGTTGTTTTTCAATCATAGATGCAACTAAATCACTTGACACATCAAATTTCTTAAAGTTAACTTCAACATCATTATATTTAACTTTCAATTCATCAAGTTCAGCAATTAATTTGGTCATTTCCATTTTAACATAGTTGTAATTTTCACATTTATTACTATATTCTTCTTGAAGTTTTCATAAGTCCTTGGTTTTGGCGTCTAGTTATTCTTTTAAGGGTTTTTGACCTTTCCTAAGTGTATGGCCTTCATATTTCAGGTCCTCATTTTCCTTTTTTAGCAAATCAATTTGTTCATGAAGAAACTTAATCATAGTTTCACAAGATTGAGAGCATGAAACTTCATTGACTAAAATGTTTGAGGAACTCATTGTTTCAAAAAAATTGCCTTTTGACTTAAAACCTCAAAAGTCAAACTTAAAAGTCAAATTTGAAAAATCAAACTTAAAAGTCAAATCGAAAAACTAAATTTGAAAATTTTGAAAGTCAAACAAAAAAGTCAAAGTTTAAAGTCAATTGTCAAAATTGAAAGTCAAAGTCAAATTTTTAAGGTCAAAAGTCAAAAATGATAGTCAAAAATTAAAAACCAAAACTTTGGGTAGAAAATGGAATTTTAAAATTTGAAAAATTGAATTTTGGGCTAAAAGTGTTAAAAATCTAAAAATAGGAACCAAGAAATCGAAGCTTTAAGATTTAAAAAAGGAAGATGTTTAATGTGTGGTTTGCTAGATCAAGTGGTAAGGGCATTGGTTGATTACACAAGGGACCTAGGTTCGAAACCTAGCAACCCCCAAAATTTTTTGAGTATTTGCTGAAGGTAGCGAACCCTCGTATGAATGCTTGGACCGAACACGTTGCTGGGCCTCAAAAGAGGTTGCTGATCCGTAAACTCGAGGATTGAACACGTGCGAGGCCGGCCGTAAAAGGTTCTTCGGGCAGTAAACACTTCTTCGGTCGTGAACTCTTCTTCAGAGGCCGTAAACAGACCGCAAACCCTTCGGAAATTACGAAAAAAACTGCGCTTTTCACCTCTTTTTGCTCCAAAACTTGATCAAAAACTCGTTTTTATGAAAAACACAAAGAACAAACCCCCACTATTTTGTCAAAAATATCCAAAAACGAACGATCCTCAAGAAGAAGTGCAAAAACGCTCCAGATCTTGCCAAAATGATTGATACAATCCAAGTTCTGATACCAACTATAAGTCCCAAATTCGCTTGATGTATCAATCAGATCCAATTGTTGGTATAGAATCCCAATCAATTGGATGATGCAAGATCAAAATAGAGAAGAATCAGAAGAAGAAGAAGAAGAAGAAGAAGATGAACTTGAACTTGATGAATCTTCAATGTTTATATGCTTAGAATGATGTTCCAACACAAGATTCATACACACATATTCAAGTTCTCTCTAGTTTCTCTCTGTAGCACACCTTGAATTACACACACTTAGCTCTTACCACCTCTAGCCGTACCCTCTTATGACTCCACTAACAATATATATATATATATATATATATATATATATATATATATATATATATATATATATATATATATATATATATATATATATATGGACCTAAGGCCAAGCCCAAAAAACAAGGTCATGACCGAAAAGCAATTATTTGACCGAAAACATGCTCACAGCCGTAAACAGGTTCACGACCGTGAACACCCATACAGCCGTAAACACCAGGCTGTTTACGGTCCTAGACTAAAAATATAGTTGCCTAGAAAAGTAAAGTATAAACCTTATTTTTTACCCAACAAATTGGTGTTCCTTCGTGACATAGAGTTTCTTAGCTTGATTAAGTATACTCTCGAGGTCACAAAGATTTCTATGTGATCCTTGAATGACAGAAATCAACATAGTTTTTCAGTGATCCCATTCATCCAATCATATTTGAATTCAACTTCTAAAGTAGTGTGTTCTTATTTTGTGGTATATTGTGTCATTATGTTTTGCTTGGACCTCATTCCAACAAAACTTACCCTTCATTCCATAATGAAGCCAAAATCCAATTATAATTCATAATTATTTATATCTGTTTAGAAACTAACATCTTGTGTAGCTCTTTCCTTAAAGATTCTTTCTAAACTGATTGTCTTATACACATTCTTGTAGCTCTTCTAAAGTACTCTTAGAATGCTCTCTTAGTCATCCAGTGACTTAACCATGTATTCAATTAGTATCCTATGACATGCTTACACCATGATCAAATACCATGTCTGTAACGCCTGTGTTTCCGGGCTCGTCATTAATATTGATATAGTAGTCCAGGTTAACCTTTGTAACCCGTTTTGAAATAATAGAAGTGTATTGTTTGAGTATTATGTGTTATGTGCTTAATTGTGTGTCTTAATTTAATTAAGAATAAAAATAAGCATCAAAATGAAATGTTAGATAAAGCCGATATCTATGGATAATGTTGTAGTAGTTGAAACGAGGTTTCTAAATATATAAAGAATGCCGAAATCCGAGTTATAACGAAGAAGTTATGACCAGTCGAAGTTTCGCGACAGAACCGACAACACTGAATGACGTAAAAAGTGAAATTTACGTTAGTGTGATATTTAGCCTTAATGATCTAAATGAATGTTTTAGTGTTCCTTAAACTAGGACCGTGCATGAAAAGAACGCCCAAATCTGACTTCGTATGAGGAAGTTATGATTTTTCGAAGTTTCGACTTAGCAGTATGCAGCCCGAATACTCGAAATAGAGATCAAGTGATATTTAGACAAAAATTTCTAAATGAGAATTGAAGATCTCATTGATAGTAGTCCAACGATAAAAAGACAGACGAAAACGGAGTTCAGATGAAGGAGTTATGAATTTCGAACAGAGTTTTCCTGTCTCGGCCTACTAAAAATAATATATAAGTAATATACTTATAATATATTAAAAATCAAGTCAAAATTAGCCAATGGAGTCTAAACGAGATTTGTAGAGCATAATCTCACCTTTGCGTCGATATAAAGAACGTCGAAAACGGAGTTCGTATGCGAAAGTTATGAATTTCTGAAGTTCGGGGCGCGAAACCCCAAAATTGTCAGATACCACGACGTGGCAAGTAGTGCCACGACGTGGCAAGTCTTCTGATACCTCCGGGAGTCCCCCAGACGCAACTTGCGATGACGCATGCAGTGAAGACCAAGCCCACGACGTGGAAAAAGGTTCCACGACGTGGCAAGGGCCAATTTTTCCCTATAAATAGATTTGAAGGGCCAGCCGTTTAAGGTTGCTACATTCTCTCATCTCTCTCTTGTTTTACCTCGATTTACGTGCAAGAAGTGCCACGAAGCCCCGGTATCAATCCCGAGCCCCGAAGCAAGTTCCGAAGCCTCGAAGATCCCGAGAAGTGCAATTCCCGAGCCAAAGCTCTGATCGCGAGAAGCCCAGTTTTTGTGAAGATATTCCAGATCTACTGAAGAATACTACTTCTACAAGTCGTAGTGCTGTCCAATCATCTTCTGATCAAGTGAGTGTGTAGTTACCTTCTTCTAACACATAATTATGAAGTATATTATACGAAATACGTGTTATGTGTATATTTTGTTGTTATATGCGTGAATGTATATTCACTTTCTTCTATCTCATAGATCTGATTATTCTCTATGAAATACGTGTTATGTGGGTGTGCCTCATCTGTTATGTGGAATATGTGTTGAATGAGAATGCTATACAGGTTTTTAAACTATGTATAAAAATATATCTTTTTATCTACTAATATATTGGGTAGAACATGGGTAGATAGTTGATGTGTGATAAACAGATGAGAGGCCTCGATGTTGTTGTTGTTGATCTAGTTATTCAGCGGAGTATGGATAACGACCACAGACTCTTTCTAGACAGTCCTGTGGAACGCTAGCAGGTTCATAACCTGTAGGTGTTGTGAACGATGTGTTCACCGGTGTACTCTATCCCCCTCATGGTTGCCTTTAGGATATCTATTGTTGAGGAAACCCCTTAGCAGTAATGTCCGTCCCGATGAAAATCCTAGATTAGGTCCCTTGAGATAGATGTTGTTTTAGGGACATAAAGTGAGGATAACGGGAATGGGTAATCGGGTTATTGTTGGTTGGTGAAATTAAATATAATTATTTATTGTGGGTTGAAAACCCAATATGCTCACCATGCTCCCAAGCCTGACCCACTCAGTTTATTCGTATTACAGGTAGTGGCGCGAGGGCATAAGATGGATGAATCATCAAGTTGCTTTGTTTACAAGTCTGTATATATATATATATATATATATATATATATATATATATATATATATATATATTTGTTGAATGACTTGTAATGTTATCGTTTATGCTTGATGGTCTGTATCGGAACATGACATCCTTAGTTTTGATGAGTTTTGATTATATAATGAAAATGCATCTCTTAATGAAATGCTTTGATAAATATTATTTTATCATATTTTGTTTTGGGACAAATTCCGCAAATCTTTTAAATCAAAAGGATTTACTCTGAAATTATTTTAAAAAGCATAAATGAAATCGGTCTTTTCTGGCCGAGATTTTGGGGATGTCACAGTTGGTATCAGAGCATTAGTTTAAGCGAACTAGGAATTTGTAGGATTTCTAGACTTAAACTTAGAATGCTAAGTGGAGATTGTGAGATGTGTGTCTGATATATTATAGACACGAGCACTAGTATATTTTAGGAAGTTGCCTAAAATGCTTTTATGTGCTAAATGTTATATGTTGCCATATATGATATTATTTGTTCGGATCTATGGTTTGTTGCCGATCGGATCTGGAAATCTTATGTGTGTAGGATTCTAAGCGTACGTCTACGGTATTAGAACTAACATGTAAACGTTTCGGAGTGATATGGATGATTTGAATATTTATCATGGATGAGGATCTAATTTCACCTTATTCGGTGTATAGATCAAAAATGGTAAGAACCTGGAGTGGCGTTGGAAACGCGGATGAAAACAAGAATCAACCACAAGTGATTGAGCAAGCACCTGTTGTAGCAGCAACACCAGAACCGATAACGATGGCTGGGGTGCAAGCCATGATTCATGCTATGTTAGCCGAATAAAGGGATGAAATGCGACAGATGTTGCATGATAATAGGGACGAACCTGTCATACCTATTGAGGAACCCAAATTTATTCCCGAGCAATCGGAGGAAGGGAACAATAGTCGCATGGTGAGTCAAGTTGGGACTGAAGGAGAACGAAGGAACGACCCGGAAAGGAGAAACAACAAGGATGGGCGAATGTACAAGAATTTCTTAGGCGCCAAGCCGCCAAGTCTTTCTGGAAGCCCAAAGCCTGTTGAGATTATGGATTGGATCTCTGAAATGGAGATGGTATTTGAAAGTTGTGACTGTAGCAACAAACAGAAGAATGTATTTGCAGTTAGACAACTGAAGACTGGAGTCTTGAGTTGGTGGAAGTTGCTGGCATATACTATGCCACGAGGAGAAGCCCTGAAAATGTCATAGGAGGAGTTTTTGGAACAATTAAGGGTGCAATATTGTTCAGAGATAGATCTGATTGATCTGAACAATGAGTTCCAAAACTTGAAGAAGGGGAGGATGAGCATAGATGACTATGGTACTGAATTCACTGAGAAAATGAAGTTATTTCCATACCAAGTGCCAACGGAACTCTCCAAGATTGAGAGGTTCGCTAATGGACTGCCTGTCGAATTTGGCCCGACAGTCAAGATGGCAACTACTCTGAAAACAGTTGTTCGAGCAGCTAAGAATGTGGAGGCCCAACAGAAGGAAATGGGTCTGGAAAGGATAGAAGTTGGTGAAAAGAGGAAGTTCGATGGACCGTTAGGGTCCAACAAGAAAAACAAGTTCTCGAAGTCTAGTTCTAGAGGAGGAGGAGGGGAAGCGAAATGATGCAAAAAATGTAAGAAGAAGCATCATGGAAAATGTGAGGTAGTGGCCACATGCTTCAAATGTGGAAAGCTAGGGCACTATGCTACTGAATGCACCCTCGCTAAGAAAGTTTGCTATGGTTGTGGTGAGGAGGGACACATGTCGAGGGACTGCCCAAAAAAGAAGGAGGCAGCAAGACCCAACATTCTGCCAAAGCCGAAGGCGAGAGCATTCCAGATGACACTGGAAGCTGCTAAAGATGAAACTGATGTCGCTTCAGGTACCTTTCTCATAAACAAATTGCCTGCCGAAATTTTATTTGATTCTAGAGCCAACTACTCCTTTATTTCGCATGAATTTGGTAGAAAACTAGCTTTGCCTGTCGATAGACTAGATAATGCTTTATTAGTCGAAGTTGCTAGTGGCAAGTTTGTACCTGTTAACAATCGTATGAAAAACATCTTAATTGACTTAAATGGGAATAAGTTCTGCGAGGAATTAATGCCTATAGAACTTAATGGTTTCAACATCGTGATGGGAATGGATTGGCTTAGCGCCAATGACGCCGAGATATTATGCAAGAAGAAGATTGTAAAGGTAAACTCGCCTGGGAAAGAGTCGTTTATGGTGTATGGAGATAAACGCAGAGTAAATTCTGGAATCATTTCATTGATGAAAGCCAAAAAGTGTTTGGCCAAAGGATGTACGTCGTATCTAGCATTTGTGATAGATGCTAAGAATGAGAAAAAGGTGATGCAAAGCATTCCTGTCGTATGTGATTATCTGGAAGTATTTCCTGAAGATCTTCCCGGATTACCGCCTGATAGACAAGTGGAGTTTAGAATAGATTTGTTACCAGGGACGACGCCAATAGCAAAAGCACCTTACCGATTAGCACCGACAGAGATGAAGGAGCTGATGATGTAACTTCAGGAGTTATTGGTCAAAGGTTTCATTAGACCTAGTTCATCACCCTGGGGAGCTCCAGTGTTATTCGTGAAGAAGAAAGATGGAAGTATGAGAATGTGCATCGATTACAGAGAGCCGAACAAGGCAACAATAAAGAATAGATATCCGTTGCCAAGGATTGATGACCTGTTCGGTCAACTACAAGGTTCAAGTTATTTTTCAAAGATCGACCTAAGGTCAGGATATCATCAACTGAAAATAAGAGAGCAGGATATAGAGAAGATTGCATTCAGAACACGATATGGACACTACGAGTTTTTGGTTATGTCATTTGGACTAACCAATGCTCCAGTAGCATTCATGGATTTAATGAATCGGGTTTGTAATCCGTTCCTAGATAAATCTATGATAATGTTCATGGATGGCATTCTGATTTATTCGAAAAGCCAAGAGGAGCATGGCAGACACTTACGAGAAGTGTTGGAAGTCTTGAAGAAGGAGAAGTTGTATGCTAAGTTCTCCAAATGTGATTTTTGGATTCGAGAAGTCCAATTCTTGGGTCACGTGGTCAACCAAGAAGGGATAATGGTTGATCCAGCAAAGATTGAAGCTATAATGAAGTGGGAACAACCGAAAAGTCCCACAGAGATCCGAAGCTTTTTAGGATTAGCCGGATATTACCGAAGGTTTATCCAAGGCTTTTCTTCGATCGCTACTCCATTAACAGCTTTGACCCACAAAGGAGCTACTTATGCTTGGAGTGATAAGCATAAAGAAGCATTCGAGAAGCTAAAGAAGAAACTATGCGAGGCACCGATACTTTCTCTACCCGATGGAGTTGAAGACTTTGATGTTTATAGCGATACGTCTGGGGTTGGATTGGGTTGTTTTTTGACCCAAAAAGATAAGGTGATCGCATATGCGTCTCGACAATTGAAAGGGCATGAAAAGAACTACCTGACTCATGATTTGGAGTTGGCAGCGGTAGTTTTCGCTCTAAAAATATGTAGGCATTACCTCTATGGCACGAAGTGAAATATTTTCACTGATCATAAGAGTCTCCAATATCTCTTTAATCAGAAAGAGTTAAATATGAGGCAACGACGCTGGCTAGAATTACTTAAGGACTACGATTGTGAGATACTTTACCACCCCGGTAAAGAAAATGTTGTCGCTGATGCTCTCAGTCGGAAAGTCAATCTTGAAGGAAAAAGGCCAAGAGCGTTGTGTAACGCCCGCAAATCCAGGCTACTCAAATTAGACGCAAAAGGGGTCGAAAACGACTTTTCGACAAAAGATTATTTAGAATAAATAATCTTAACCAAGTTGTATTATATGTCATGAGGTTTCCGTACATATAAAGAACGCCGAAATCCGAGTTATAACGAAGAAGTTATGACCCGTCGAAGTTTCGCGACAGAACCGGCACGACACCGGGAAGCATAAATAGTGAATTTACGATAGAACGAGATTTAGCCTTAGCAATCTAAATGAAAGTCTTAGATTATGTTAAACTAAGAATATCGATAAAAAGAACGCCCAAATCTGACTTAGTATGAAGAAGTTATGATTTTTCGAAGTTTCGTGCTAGCAGTGTACAACCCGAAATTCGAATATTAGATCGAGCGGTTTTTAGCCGACACGACCTAAATGAGAATCGAAGATCTCGTTGAGAGTAGCGTAATGAGAAAAAGATGGGCGAAAACGGATGTCGGATGAAGAAGTTATGAGGATTTAACGGACCAATCGTGTCCCGGCTCGTTAATAATATAAAATTTAAAATCGAGCCAAAATTAGCCGACGAAGTCTAAACGAAAGTTGTAGAGTACGTTCCCACCTTCACGTGGATATAAAGAACGTCGAAAACGGAGGTCGTACGCGAAAGTTACGGATTTTTAAAGTTGAGGGTGCAAATTGCGAAATCTGATGCGAGACTGGTGACGTGGCGCGTTGTGGGCCGTCCGATGAAGGTCTCAGATCTCGCTTCGGATCATGCCACGAAGCCTCGCCCTACGCCCCACGTACGAGATCCGGAATGCCCCGCGTAACCTCGGTCTTATCCGGTCCGAAGAGGCTAACAGCTGGAGTAGTCTGGCACTCTTATCCGATGACTATGCCCCGCGTAGGTCCGAGGTACTCCCAGCGTACCGAGGCCTCACAGGGCTATAAAAGGGGGCCGATTATCCTTCATTTTTCACACCTTTCTTCACTCTCTCTAACTTCTTTCTCTTTCTAAGTGTTCTAAACACCCCCAAACCCTAGGGAACCTCCCTAGCACCCTAGGGAAGCCCCAAGGCTCCCTAAGTCCCGAGAAAAAGGAGTTTTTCGGTTTCGAAACGCTGCTCCAATTAGGTCCCGGTTTTCGATAAAATTCGCTGTAAGTGTGCTATGCTTACGCAATTTTTAATATAGCTTTCATATAATTATAGGAATGTTATTAGGTCCTTAAAATAATTATTTGGGCTATTAAAATGAGTTATATCGAGTATTACTAACACTTAATAATACTTGGACTAATTAATTTGTCGCGGTTATCGTTAAACTAAACCCTAGTGGTATTGGTACTAGGTTTTATCGAAGGAATATCGTTTTGAGAGTATCGAAGCGTTGTCCGAGTACTGAGTCACCACCTACTCAGGTGAGTGCATAGTCCCTTTCATCTTACACATAGATATGAAGTATTTTATATAAACTACATGCTATGTCTGCATATTATCTGAATACTTGCTGTCTATGTTGGATGAACGTTTTATACATGTTTTAAAGGATTTAAACTGTATACGTATTTTATATATATACGAATATGTTGGGTATGAGATGGGTAGATGAATGATGAGAGATAGAAGATGACGTGAGTATACATTGGCAACTATAGACTTAGTGCCTATGGGACAAACACCGGTAGCTATGGACTTAGTACCTGTTAGACGTTGGTAGCTATGATTTAGTACCTGTTAGAAATTGGTAGCTATGGACTTAGTACCTATTAGGCAGACGCTGGTAGCTATGGATTTAGTACTTGTTAGGAGTTGGTAGCTATGGACTTAGTACCTGTTGAACACTGGTAGTTATGGATTTAGTACCCGATGAGTAGGATATAGCAGCTATGGAATTAGTGCTTTACGAACGAATATCGACAGCTACGGATTTAGTGCCAGTCCTATAACCCTGAAAGTAAGGGACTTCGGAATAAACGAATGCAGGATAGATGACTCTTAGGTTAAATCCTTAAGAGTAAAGAAGATAACGGGGATGGGTAATTGGGTTAATTGTTTGATGATTGAACATAACAATTATATTATTGTGGGTTGAAAACCCTATGTACTCACCAGGTTTCCCAACCTGACCCACTCAGTTTATTTATATCACAGGTGACGAAGTGAAGTGACATTACACTGAGAGATTTAAAGAGATGTAGATCACTAGTGTAAATCATTGTAAGTTCTGTTTATGCTTATGTTTCGGTATTAACGATGACATCCCAAACGTTCTAAAATGAAATAAATACGTTTCTTCGAAAATGTTTTAATAACGTATTTACCATGTTTTTCTGGGAACAAATTCCGCAACCTTTTTATAAAATGAAGTACTCTGATTTTTACAAAGCATAAACAAACCGGTCTTTTCTGGCCGTGATTTTGGGGATGTCACACGTTGAGAATAGAAGTCGTCTCGACAATTGTGGAAAGTATAAAGAAAGCTTAAGAGGAAGCTTCTGAGAAGAATGACCGAAAGGAGGAACGTTTGGGCAAAATGTTGGTGTTCAGTATAAACAGTCATGGACTGAAGGTGTTCCAAGATCGGATTTGGATACCTAAGACAGGAGGAGTCAGAGATCTTCTGATGGAAGAAGCTCATAAGACCATGTACTCGATTCATCCCGGTAGCACTAAAATGTATAGGGACCTGAAACCCTACTACTGGTGGCCGACGATTAAGCTTGATGTTGCAAAGTATGTGGCTGAGTGTGTGACTTGTGCGAGAGTAAAGACACAACATCAGAAACCGTATGGGAGTTTAGAACCATTGCATGTGCCTATGGGTAAGTGGGAAGACATTGCTATGGATTTTATCACTAAACTGCCCAGAACAAAGAATGGTCATGACATGATTTGGGTGGTCGTTGATCGATTCACTAAGAGTGCGCATTTCATAGCAGCCAAGGAGAAATGGTCTATGGATAAGCTTGCAAATTCTTACATGAAGGAAATTGTGAGGCTTCACGGTGTTCCGTTAACGATTGTGTCAGATCATGCCAGCCGTTTCACCTCGCGATTTTGGAAAAGTCTACACGAGGAATTGGGTACCAAGTTGTGTTTGAGTACGGCTTACCATCCACAGATTGATGGTCAGAGCGAACGGACGATACAAACACTTGAAGATATGCTGAGAGCATGTACCCTGGAATTCCAAGGTAACTGGGATGAACATTTACCTTTGGTAAAATTTTCCTACAATAATAGTTTCCACTCGAGCATAAAGATGGCACCTTATCAGGATTTGTACGGACAGAAGTGTCGTACGCCGTCTTGTTGGCTTGAGGCTGGGGAAAAGTAGTTTATGGGACTGGAGATAGTCCATCAACCTGCTGAAGAGTTGAAAATTGATAAGTTAGCAACAAACTTGAAGATCGATTAGATCTATAAAACAGGTAAAGAAATAAACGAACAAACAGCAAGAACACAAGAATGGATCAAAAGATGTCGAATGATTAACAAACAATCCTCAGCAGAGGTCGATAAAGAACTTCTACTGTAGAGGATTTAGGGTTTACAAGAACGATGAAGAAAATCTGTAAAGCTATCGTAATGCTATCAATCGTCCTAGATCCTCTTTTGATATGCATGCAAGCACATTATTATAAACTAAACCCTATCAGCTCACGGTTGGACAGGCCCAAACCGGAGTACAAAACATGGACTATAAACCGAGCCCAATGACGCAATACAAAAATAAATTTGCTACCCAACAATCTCCCCCTTTGCGTCAAATTGGAGCGAGATCATTACTTCTTGCTTGGGCCAGCAGCAGGAGTCTTCTTCTTTACAGTCTCAAACAGACGCGAGATAAGGGCGAGTATCGTCTGTCTGAATCGGATGTACCACTGAATCATGTCGTCAAAGTATTTGATATCATCCGCTGCATTTTCTTTGCACCTGTGGATGATCCCCAGCACATGCTCAAGACAAGCAGTGGTATAAAGATGTTTATCAGCTAAGGCAAAGAGACATTTATGTCCTTCACCCCTAGTGAACATGACCGAATTGCGCCTCGGGTCAATTTTTCCCATCTTCATCTGGTTCAGATCACTGGCTGAGCCAACAGGAGAAATCTTCGGTTTCTTCTTGAAGACATTTGCAACCTCCTGATCCATCAGGGCGACCTCCATGATATAACATACCAACATCCTCTTGAGATGGTCAATGATCGGACCATATTCAGCCTCATTAGTCAAAAGGATGTTGTGCAGAACGATCCAGTCATGGGGGTTGAGGTTCGGTAGATCTGCTAAAGAGATGGCATGTTCGGTTTTTGCAGACCCTCTGAGCACTTTGAACCGAACATTGATAAATCTCCCTTCAGTATATGGCTTCAGAACCCGAACGTTGATGATCTTCTGAGCGCTCCAGGTTTGGTATTGGGGTTGAGCGGCCTTCAGATAGAACTCAATCAGTTCCCGATCAACCTCCGAATGAGGATGAGGGACTTCAACAACGTTGGCAAAGGCGTGAAAGATGAACGCCTTTCGGGTTAAGGGCATGTCGAACTGAGAGTCGATAGAGTTGTAGCAGTCAAAGGAGATTACCGGTTCAAGCCATAAGATACTCGGAGTATCGATTGCCTCCTTTATCATTCTCTCTCGAGTCCAAGCAGGAAACAGAGTTTTCCTACTCTCGAGGAGGTCGTGGGCTTCTTTCTTTCTGCGTTCAGCTTCTTCAGCTTCTCTTGCCACACGAACATTATCGTCTTCAACATTGCGTCGACTTTTGCATTTCAGCAAGTCGGCAATGGTTTCATTGTCTTCTTCCTCTTCATCCTCAGCAAGTTTCTTGCCTTTGTCCTTCACACCCGAACCAGAGGCTTGGCCTGTAAGAGGGGGTTCGGTTGTGTGAGTTGCCTTTGAGGAATGAGGGGGTTGCGATCCGGACTCCTTTTCTCCCCCTTGTTTCGGAGTGGACACGAAACTGGGTAGCCCTTCAATTTTACTTAGCAGATCCAGGGCAGGAGCGAGTTTCTCTGCAAGGGTACGCCTCACAGAATGGTTCAGGATCGGATCGTGCGCTTCAAGGATGTTGGATATAGCTGAGTGTACATCCGAAACACATGTCTTGATGACCTCCCGTTCGGATCGAAGAGCGTCAATTTGTTGCTGAGAGTTGGAAAGCTGAGCACTCTTGACCTTGAGGGCAGTTTTCTTCTTTGCTAGAACGTCTATCAACGAGTTTTCAGCGGCCAAATCCTCTTGGAGTTTAGAGAGGTGCTCATCGATAGATGCACGAAGGGCAGAGTTGTCGTCACTGAGTGATTGGCGAAGTGTGACAAATGACTTCAACTCCGTTGAGACAAACGTGGCCAACTGTTGAACAATTGTTTCCAACGTTGTCTTGGTAGCAGTGGCACTCTCCTGCATAGAATGTAACAGGGTAGAGGCTTCAGAGAATAGTTTATCGACTTTTTCGGTCGCTGCCTCACAAGCTTTCGTCGAGGCATCTATGGCGGCGGTGGCAGAAACGACCGAATCTTGCTGAGCCCTGGAGAAGGCATCAACAATCTTCTGAAGAGAAGCTTCAGAGAGAGATGATTGAGAATTGGAGGAGGAATCAATGAGCAAGTCGACCTTCTCATGCAACTCCTTAAGGTGCTTCTTTGTAACCGGAGCATCCTCATCATCGTCACTTTGCACCTGAAACGGACTGTAATAGACCGAATCAAATGTCATGTTCTCCCCACCAAGGAAAGGGTTATCTCCGTCAGAGGCATGACCGGGAGATGGTGGTGGTGGTGAAGCTGGTGGTGTTGTGGTATGAGTAGGTTCAGGTTGAGTTTGAGGAGGGGTAGGTTCGGGTGGTGTTTGAGTAGGTTCGGGTGGTTGTTGGGTTTCGTTTGTGTGTATGGGTTCGGTTGCTGGCGGTGGTTCGGTTGCATCGGTATGAACCCCCATATCAGATACGTTGGATGTAACCTTTGCAGTAGATGTTGTTGTTGCATCGGTGAAAATGGGTGGTGGTATAGGGATTGAGGTTTTTGGAATGTTGGTAGAGGGGTTTATGGTGGGAATGGAAGTAGGAATTGTTTGAGGAGGAGAGGGAAGTGGAGAGGTATGGATTTGCATATCAGGGGTAGGTGATATGGGTGGTGTGTTGCCCCTTGGAGGTGTGTTGCCTCTTAGAGAGTCGTCAGCCGAATCCGAACTCTCATCCTCCGACTCACTGGAAGAGGAAGCGATAATGAGCTTCCGCTTTGGTTGAGTCTTTCGCCTCTTCTGCTGCGGGGACTGAGCAGCTTTAGTAGCCATCCTCTTTTTAGGAGAAGGGCCTTTAGCCCCTTTCGCCACTTGCTTCCCTTTGTCTGCCTTTTTGCCTCTATGAACAGGCTTATCAGCATCGTGAATTGACTTGAGCATCTCCGGCGTGAGATCCCTCGGACCAGACCTCTTTAACTCCTTGTAGGTCCGGATGATTCTACTGTCAGCTGGAACATCAGCGTACATGGTCTCCGGGATGGAACCATTGAAAGGGAACTTCGATGCATCCGAGATGATAATCTTCGTGGTATGGAATGTACCAATCGAAGACATCGATGCGCCTGCAACAGTGGGGACATCGTGCTTATCCATCGCCCACTTAGTGATCACGGTCCAAAATCTGGCATACGACACCTCAAAATGTCGTGAAGAAGAAGATAAACTCTGGATGAGTTGTTGCCAGAGAACCAACCCATAGTCGACGTTGACGCCATTGTAAACTCCATACAGAATGGATAGGAAGAGTCGACTGGAGCCATCTGAACCGGAGCTCCGTTCTGAAAGACCCTTGAAAAGGACAGTGAACATGCCGTTCCACTGTGGCGGCAAACACGACTTTTTGAACTTTACGACGGAAGTTAGCACCTCCATGTACCCCATATTATAGAACATGTTGAAGAGGTGCCCCAACGGAATTGTCTCCGGATTAACCCTTGAAGGGTCAGCTGCAAACCCTAGCAATGAGCCAAATTGTTGCTTGGAAATAGAGGCTTTGTGATCAGAAACCTCGAAGAAAATCCTATCGACCGCTTTATCATAATGTGCAGTCGCATAAATCTGCGATAAAAGCTCCATGGGCACTGATTCCACCCTTGAAAGTGCAGGTGCTATTGGGGAATACTTCAGGCACTCGATGATTGGAGACATGTAGGAGTCATATGCCTGAGGGGTTAAATCGATTACCAAACACTGTTGAGGGCGAATGGGAAGGATGTGGGAAGTAGCGTGAACGGAGGATGAATCTGCCATTGTTGAAGTTGGGAAGAAGATGATGAACAGTAAGGGTTTCAGGGAATATTTGCTCTCTTGGGAATTTTGATGCAGTAAAGAGGTAAATGGGAGAGGATGTCGCTTTTTATAGTGTGTTTAAGGAGAGAGAAATATCTTCCCAAATCTTCTTTCGAAATACGAAAGGTTTTCCCGAAATTTGACTGATGCGTGACAGTTAAGGTAAGCGATGATCACGCATGAGAGAGAGTGTCAGATTCCTTGGAACACGCCTCCTATCAAGCTCCGTTTGTGCTAAACCGTTTCAAATTCACACGCGCATGTCTGTGCCAGAGAGGAACCGTTTCAAATTCGCACACGTGTCTGCGACGTCAGTTAGAGACTGGACGTTTCAAATTCGCATGCGTTCCCTTTTTACCGCCGTTTGAAAGCAAATCAATTAAACTCCCGCCTGAGTCAGCAACTCTTCATCTTATCCCTTTAACGACATCTTTTGAATAATACGCCCACGTGGATTAATGTCGACCACATCTTTATAATTAGTCACCGATCCATAGAAAAAGGCCTGTAATTATTAGTACCAGAATTTTAGAAAATCAAAGATTTTCGTGCTAAGGGTGTAAAAAGAAAAGAAATAAAGCAAATCTTTTTAGGAATAATTGTGATGTCAATAAAGACACGAAACAAATGATCCCGGGCACGAATCTCTTCCTTCAAAGTCAAGAGAGACCTTAAAGTGTTAGTGTGGTTTCCCGTTGAATAACGATCAAACACTTATTTAGAAGTGGTGAAAGGTTTTTTTTTTAATTAGGCTCCTTAGGGTGGCTTTAGCTTTGTTTCAACAGTTCTAATCTTGAAATAAGATAGAAAGTGAACAAAGTACTTGTGAGACCGGTGTAGTCTGTTGAACAAGTAGGTAGGAAATGATTTTAAAGTGGCTTGGAAAATATAAAATCTCAAAAAAATAAAACTGGATCCCAAGGGAAGAAATGTTATGGTGTTTAACAATTTCATAGGAATCATACAAAAGAAAAACTTGAGATTTCATGAGGATACGTCCGTCAATTCATTAGTGAAATCTTGAGCAAATTAATTGTTCACCGTCAATTCAGATTTGGTATTGAATTTTGGGTTTCACTCAGCTCGTAGTGGCACGAAACTAAGATCATAAACACAGTTTTTTGAGTAACCGTAAACCTCAGTGGTAATTTCTGAGAGTCTCAAGGGTTACATTGATGAAACGAATTTAATGGAGAAATGTAATGGAGATGGTGTAAGAAAGAAAAGTACCTCTGCTGTGAAAAGTAGGACCAAGCAGAAAACTCTTATCTCATGTGAGAAGAGAGTTAGGTAGCTCTCGATTAGAATAAATGTGATAGCCTAATTGGGAAGACAAGGTTTGTGTATACCAAGTCATTAAGGCTGTTATTCAGAATCTGATGAGGCTTTGGGCACATACAACAACATGCTTCTAGGGACACTTAACTAATCCAACAAATATTTCCCCATAAACGAACGAACACACATATAAAAATTAAAGACAAAAAGCAAATGAAGAACAAAATATTTTTGGAGTTTTGAAATATATAAAAAATATGATAAATAATAAGAGAAAAGAAAAAAATAATACTAAGAAAGAAAATAAAAGATTAAAATTTTTTTTTTGAAAAGAAAAGAAAAACATAAAAAAAAACTTTGGAACCGAACCCGAGCGTTCGGTTGGTTTCGGTTTTGAAAAATTTTGAAAAACCGAACCCGAGCGTTCGGTTGGTTTTGGTTTTGAAAAATTTTGAAAAACCGAACCCGAGCGTTCGGTTGGTTTCAGTTTTGAAAAATTTTGAAAAACCGAACCCGAGCGTTCGGTTGGTTTCGGTTTTGAAAAATTTTGAAAAACCAAGAAATTTAGACTTTCAAAAAGGAAATACTAATGACAATAAGATAAACAACTTTGTACAAGAAATATACAACCAAGAAACCTACCTTTGAAATGATGAGCGAGTGCAGATGATTCAACCGAACCCGAACGTTCGGTCTATTTCGCTTCTGACGTTTGAGGTTGAGAGGTAGTTTGTGGTACTGACTCTGATTCCATCATACCTAGCCCTTGTAAAATTTTGGTGAATGACGCTTCAGGAAGAGCTTTGGTAAAGACATCAGCCAATTGATCAGTGGTTCTAACAAAGTGTACTTCAACGTTTCCATCTTCCACATGATCTTTGATGAAGTGATACCTCAGTGCTATGTGCTTCGTCTTGGAGTGTTGCACTGGGTTATGACAGATCCTAATTGCACTTTCAGAGTCGCAATATAGTGGGATCTTTTTCATATTGAGTCCATAGTCTCGGAGTTGACTCTGGATCCAAATCACTTGAGAGGTGCAGGATGCAGCTGCAATATATTCTGCTTCAGCTGTAGACAAAGACACACACGTTTGTTTCTTTGACTGCCAGCTAACCAACTTCCCGTCAAGGAATTGGCAGCCGCCAGTGGTGCTTTTCCTGTCGAGTCCACAACCTCCAAGGTCTGCATCTGAGTAGGCTTGAACGAAGAAGCCTGAGTTTGAAGGATACCATAGACCTAAAGAGGTAGTTCGCTTAAGATATCGTAGATTGTTCTTCACTGCAAGCATGTGAGGTTCGCGTGGGTTTGCCTGAAATCTAGCACAGTAACAAACTGAAAACATTATGTCAGGCCTGTTAGCAGTAAGATACATCAGTGAGCCAATCATCTGACGATAAAGCGTAATATCAACAGCCGGTTTATCCAAGGATGGAGTGAGCTTAGTGCCAAACGCCATTGGAACTTTGACTTTTGAATCTCCCATCATGCCAAATTTTGCTAAGAGAGTCTTCGTGTAAGCTTCCTGATTAATAAAGATGCCTTCGGGTCCCTGTCTAATATTTAAACCAAGGAAAAAGTTAATAGGACCCATTGAGCTCATTTCAAATTTAGTCTCCATCAGCTTTCTGAATTCAGCTGTTAGGCTAGGATTCGTTGAGCCAAAGATGATATCATCGACATAAATTTGAACGATCATAAGGTGGTTACCTTCCTTTTTACGGAAGAAGGTTGGGTCAACTGAACCTTGTTTGAATTTGGACATCTTTAAAAATTTAGTCAGCGTTTCATACCAGGCTCTCGGAGCTTGTTTCAGTCCATACACGGCTTTATCCAAAATGTAACAATGATTAGGATACTTTTCATTCACGAATCCAAGAGGTTGCTCCACATACACAGTTTCTTCGAGTTCTCCATTGAGAAATGCACACTTGACATCCATTTGGTAGACCTCAAAGTTTTTGTGGGCAGCATAGGCAAGAAATATTCTTACTGATTCCAGCCTAGCTACAGGAGCGAAAGTCTCTTCATAGTCAATGCCTTCCTCCTGACAGTATCCTTTCACAGCCAGACGTGCTTTGTTCCTTATAACGTTCCCTTCCTTGTCCATTTTGTTCCTGAAGACCCATTTGAGACCAACAACCGAGGCATCTGGAGGAGTTGGAATAAGTCGCCAAACTTTGTTCCTTTCAAATTCATTCAGTTCGTCTTGCATAGCTTGAACCCAATCGGAGTGATCAAGAGCAGTGTTAACTGTCTTTGGTTCAACTTTTGATACGAATGAGTTAAACATGCAGAATTCGACTTTTGAAAACAAGGAAGTCTGTTTTGCCTTGAGTTGTGATCGAGTCAGAACTTTTTCAGATACATCACCAACAACTTGAGAGACAGGATGATCTCTGGTCCATTTGGTGAGAGGAGGGTAGTTTGGATCAAAGGTTGGATCTAATTCAGCGTTTATCATTTCTTCTGGTTCGGATTGGCTTTCATAGTCGTAAGACATATCAGCATGCTCCCCCTCGATAGATGATCTTACAGGAATGTCTTGAGAATCTTGAGCTACAGTGGTTTCTTGTGGTGTTGAGCTTTCGGGCGTTGATGCACCTTCAGACGGTGAGGCACTTTCGGTTGGTGTGGTACTTTCTGTTGGCAAAGTGCTTTCGGGAGTCGTTTGAGACCTTAGCTCCCCCTCAACTTGTGAACTCGGCTGGGATGATGATGGTGGATCCTCCCCCTCGACTGAAGCATTGTGTTGTGGAGGGTCTTCATAACCTGATTCTCCTTCATTCACTCTCCTTGCAGTATCGTCGACAATTTGCTTTAAGTGATCTACCCTGTTGTCTGCTGCACTGGCTTCAGAAAGAGTGGCCTTCTCTGGTTCATCAAAAAGCTCCATGAACTTCTCGAATAGATTAGCGATCGAGGCTGTGACTTGGCCAGTTTGAGGAAAGATTTCTCCAGCTGTGTCTTCGTTGGCCTTTAGCTTTTTGACATAGCTATCATCAAAAGTCACGTAATAAGTTTCTTCTATTTTCCTCGAACGCTTGTTTAATACCCTATACGCTTTAGAAGTGAGAGAATAGCCCATAAATATCCCTTCGTCGGCTTTGACATCGAACTTGTTGCGGTGTTCTTTAGAATTGAAGATAAAACACCTTGAACCGAACACATGGAAGAATTTGACATTCAACTTCCTGTTGTTGATGATCTCATATGGAGTGAGAGTGAAGCGCTTGTTGAGATATGACCTATTCTGTGTAAAACAAGCAGTAGAAATAGCATCAGCCCAAAAATATAAAGGTAAGGAAGCGAAACTTAGCATGGTTCGGGCAGCTTCACATAGGGATCGGTTTCGTATTTCGACAATTCCGTTCTGTTGAGGTGTGTAGGGAGCTGAGAAGTTGTGACTGATTCCCTTTTCTGCCAGGAATTCTTCGAATTCTCTATTTTTGAACTCCAATCCATTGTCGCTCCTGATGTTGCGAACGACCTTCTTCAGCTGTACTTCAATCTGCTTGATGAACACTTTTAGCTTGTGAGTCGCTTCAGATTTAAGCTTCAGAAAGAACACCCATGTAAAACGCGAAAAGTCATCAACAATAACAATAATATATTTGCTACCACCGATGCTTTCGATAGATGATGGACCACACAAATCGATATGAAGTAATTCTAGTGGTTCAACAACTTTAGTGTTTATTATAGATGGATGACTTTGACGACTCTGCTTCCCCATTTCACATGCAGCACACAAATGATCTCTATCATACTTGAGCAATGGAAGACCTCGAACATGACCTCCGGTAACAAGTTTGTTGATATCTTTAAAGTTGAGATGAGAGAGTCTTCGGTGCCACATCTAGCTTTCGTCAGATTGTGCTTTGGATAACAGGCAGATAGCTGGGTTTCCTTTGATGGGTTTGAGGTTTAAAGGAAACATTTCGCCTTTACACTCCGATTTGAGAATAACTCTTTTCGTCTTCTTCTCAATTATTTCAGAACCTTCATCGTCGAATGAGACTTTGAGACCGGTACCTCCAACAAGCTGAGATACACTGATGAGGTTGTGTTGTAGTCCTTCCACGTATGCAACCTTCCTTATAGTGAAATCACCGTTTGTAATCATTCCATATCCTTTTATGGTGCCGAAGGAGTTGTTCCCGAACTTGACGTTTCCACCATTTGAGAGAGACCTGTATTCCCTTAGCTCTTCCTTCCTTCCTGTCATGTGACGCGAACAACCACTATCAATTTACCATTCTTCGTCAAACTGCTCGTCACTGATAACCTGCAAAAATTAAGCAGATTTAGGAACCCAAAGCTTCTTGGGTCCACGTGAGCCTTTCATAGGAACAGGAATAGTAAGAGAGATGTCAACTAAATATGTTCTTTTTATTAGTGTTGTTTCATCTTTCTTTTTGATGGTAAAAACTTTAATTTTATTGGGATTCGATGCTTTCGGTTTTGACTCTGGTTCAACCACTGAAACCTTCTGCTTTCCTTTTTGTTCAGCTGATGATTGAGATTTTTGAGAAGGAATAGAATGGGATTTAGAACGAGGTGAAGAGGAATTAGAAGCATTTGAAGAATTAGATGACCTAGATTGAGATGACTTCTTGGCTGGAGATTCTAGGTGACCCTTTTGCTTTTGATCATTAGTGGGACCAACCCTAGAATTTTGATCTCTTTTGTTCTCAGAACCGAACCTCTGCTTTCGGTTGAAGTCATTCTCTGAACCGAACTTCTGCTTTCGGTTGAAATCATTCTCAGAACCAAACCTTTGCTTTCGGTTGATGTTTTTCTCCGAACCGAACCTCTGCTTTCGGTTGTTGTTGCTCTCTTTCGATCCTATAGGACTTTTTTGTGATTTTAAGTTCTTGTCTTGATGTGAGAAATAGGCATTCTGAGATTGCCAAAACTGTTTTCTTTCAGAGAGATTCTTCCTGTATCTCTGATTCCTTTCTCGTTTTTGATTTCTCATCTGCTTCGGTTGATGATGGATATTAGCTTTCGGTTTTTGTTTTTCTTCAGCTGGTTCACTCTGAACTGATGAAGTTTCACTTGGGGATTTGACTTCTTTTGCAGGAATTTCTTTTTCCTGAGGAACATCTTTCGTACCACTAGTACTTGGCACATTGAAGCTCTTAGGTTTATTCAAAGGTTCAGGCACATATCTGCCTTTGCTTTTCCATGAAGTCCTTTCAGACAAACCTACCGTTTCATCAGCATTATCAATGGGAGCTGACCAGAAGAACTCGTCACAGCTATCAGCACTGTCTTCGTTTACAATAGCTGTGAGTTCAGCAGTCTGATGTTCGGTTACACCTGTGACCTTGTACACCTGATTTGGAGTGGTTCTAACCTTTTGGTATACGACTGCCTTCTCTGCAAGGATCGGGGACTTTTGTTGGGACATACGAGCGAACTCCACTGAATTTTCTGAAATGAGATTTTTGTGGTTCTCGGGTTCGCTCTTGACAAATTCTGAACAATCAACTGTGTCCTCTACAAAAATTTCACTCATATTGTCGTCCTCATTAAGCTCAGATGCATTTTGAACATCAATTTTATTTTCTGAGCTCAAGTTGGCGTTTAAAGAGTCAAATTTTTGTATGGTTTCGGTTCTCAGTTTCAGTTTATCATTTTCATCCAAAAGGTTTTTGAGCATGTCCTTATGGTCCTTGGACTTAATAAAAGATTCAATTTTGTCCAGTCCATACATGTATGTCGGATTAACATCCTCAGATGAAATAACACTTTCACAATTATACGCTTCAGCATCAATTTCATCCTCCTTAAACTCAAGGAAGGGTAAAATCATGCGATGAATCTTTTGTCCTATTTCACAATCCAAATGAAGCTGAGTAATATTAGTGTAAAGACGTTTTGCAATCAAACAAAAAACATTTCGCCGTTTCAAAAGCTTTAAATTGTCTCTTTGCAAATAAATGTTTTCGTCTTTTATTTTGATTAATTCCGACTCCTTCAGTTCGATCCACATCCGCCGTTCCTCACTCTTCGAAGACACCCTGCTTAATTGGTCAGTTAGGTTAGAATTGGTGACTCAAGTTTGAGTTAAACTACTATCTAGATGAGAGTTTCTTGAACTAACACTTTTTAATTCTTTTTCATATGAGCATTGTGGGACTTTAAATGAGACAAAAACTGATTGTACCTTCTTGATCAGTTCATCGAGCTCGTTGAACTGCACGCTGAGCGATTTGGCTGTAAAGCACAAGTTTTGTTGCTCCTTTGTGTCTTCATTCCCACCATCAGTGTTGTATCCCCTCATTTGAGATACGTCGGACACTATCAAGCATCTTCCTCCACTGCTCTCTTCTTTTGCCACATAAGCCTTTCCATGAGAAGGCTTCCTCACTTCATCATCTTTAGAGTCGGTTGACCAGACCTCCACGCCACCGAACTCATCATCAGCTACCGAACCCTGCACAATTAACGCATTCATAGGAGGGTTAGCAGTAGATTTCTTCTTCCTGATTTCATCTAGCTTTTTCTGCAACAAAGCTTCTTCATCCTTTTCCTCATCCTTTTCTGCCATCTTTTTGAGGACGCAATCTTTTGCATAGTGATTCTTTCCTCCACAATAATAGCAGCTCACTCCCGAATCTCCTTCAGCTTTCGGTTCCTTCTTTGACTCTTCAGCCTTTGGTTCATCTTTGACCTTTTCAGAACTGTAACTCCCTTGCCAATTTTGGTTCTTGTTTGTGGGGAATCTCTTCTTGATGAACCTCTTGGGGTTGGACACCATCATAGCATAGTCCTTAGAAGTGAGGTCATAGTCATCCAAGTTGAGGTCTTCGTCCTCCATCACCGCTTTGCTTTTGGACAGGAGGGCCAACGAACCTAGGCTTGAAACCACATTCTTCTCCTGTAACACGATCTTTTCTTGAGATTTTAGAATGCCCACCAGTTTCGCCAAAGAATAGGATTTGAATTGCTCGTGTGCTTTAACTGTGGAAACAACTGCTCTCCACTTAGATCTGAGTCCGTTCAAAAACGTAACCTTCTGCTCAATAAGCTTCCTTTTGATGTCGTGTTTGATCATCTTGCTAAGAATATGATTGAAGTGATCGAACGTTTGAGTCACAGTTTCTTCGGCTCCTTGCTTGAATTCACCAAACTCGGACAAGAGTAAGGTTTGAATGGAGTGTTCAAGATCTTCGTCTGTAGAGTACAATTCACGTAGCCTGTCCCATATCTCTTTTGCAGTCGTGCATGAACTCACCAGCCTAAAAGTGTCAGATTAAAGAGCAAATCTGATCAATCTTAACGCTTTGATATTGCATTGAAATTTATCTTTTTCGTCTTGCGCAATATCTTTAACATCTTTCAGAAGATCAATATACTCCTTTTGAGTTTTAATAATCCTTGAAGTTGCTTAATGAGAAAAAGGTCCAGAAACGATTGCTTCCCAGATGAGGTATCCATTATCCTCAGATCCTATAACATAATCTTCAAAGTGATGCGCCCAGACTTCATAATCATGGGTGTATAGAATGGGAATCTTCATTGTTGATCCAATGTTGTTCGAAATATTAATGGGATTGGATTGCGACTCGTCCATAATTGATCGAATAACCTGTTCAAAGATCAGACTTGTAATATATCAAATCAGGGCAAAACAATAAATATCGAGATACGACAATTATGAGATGACGGCTCAATAAATATCAATAAATGCGGAATAACCCTAATCGAAACCTTTTTCACAGAAAAGAAGTGTATCAATTACACAACCTCCTGCTCTGATACCAATTGATAAGTTAGCAACAAACTTGAAGATCGATTAGATCTATAAAACAGGTAAAGAAATAAACGAACAAATAGCAAGAACACAAGAATGGATCAAAAGATGTCGAATGATTAACAAACAATCCTCAGTAGAGCTCGATAAAGAACTTCTACTGTAGAGGATTTAGGGTTTACAAGAACGATGAAGAAAATCTATAAAGCTATCAATCGTCCTAGATCCTCTTTTGATATGCATGCAAGCACATTATTATATACTAAACCCTATCAGCTCACGGTTGGATAGGCCCAAACCGGAGTACAAAACATGGACTATAAACCGAGCCCAATGACGCAATACAAAAATAAATTTGCTACCCAACAAAAATAATTAGGGATAGAATTTTAGCAGCTTAGGATCGTCAAAAGAGCTATGCCGACAACAAGCGAAGACCGATGACTTTTGAAGTTGGAGATTCGGTTTTGCTTAAAGTCTCGCCGTGGAAGGGACTTATAAGATTTGGGAAAAGGGGAAAATTAAGTACAAGGTTTATTGGACCGTTTAAAGTTCTTCAGAGGATTGGGAACCAAGCTTACAAGCTCGAACTACCAGAAGAACTGAATGGAATTCATAACACTTTCCTTGTGTGTTATTTGAGGAAGTTGACGGGAGAAGTTCCCGACATGATTCCACTTTCGGAGTTGAGAATCGATGAGAACAAAAGGTTGATTGAAGAACTATAGGAAATCGTTGACCGAAAGACTAAGAAGTTGCGACGCAAGATGGTCGAGTTAGTGCTTGTCCGATGTAAACACACGAATAGGACAAATCTCACCTGGGAGACGGAGAGTGACATGATGGGTCGCTATCCGCATTTGTTTGTTGATGTGTGATTCCAGGGACGGAATCATTCTAAGGTGGAGAGAATTGTAACGCATGTGTTTCCGGGCTCGTCATTAATATTGATATAGTAGTCCAGGTTAACCTTTGTAACCCGTTTTGAAATAATAGAAGTGTATTGTTTGAGTATTATGTGTTATGTGCTTAATTGTATGTCTTAATTTAATTAAGAATAAAAATAAGCGTCAAAATAAAATGTTAGATAAAGCCGATATCTATGAATAATGTTGTAGTATTTGAAACGAGGTTTCCGAATATATAAAGAATGCCGAAATCCGAGTTATAACGAAGAAGTTATGACCCATCGAAGTTTCGCGACAGAACCGACAACGCTGAATGACGTAAAAAGTAAAATTTACATTAGTGTGATATTTAGCCTTAGTGATCTAAACGAATGTTGTAGAGTTCCTTAAACCGAGAGCGTGCATGAAAAGAACGCCCAAATCTGACTTCGTATGAGGAAGTTATGATTTTTCGAAGTTTCGACTTAGCGGTATGCAACCTGAATACTCGAAATAGAGATCGAGTGATATTTAGCCAAAAATTTCTAAATGAGAATTGAAGATCTCATTGATAGTAGTCCAACGATAAAAAGACAGACGAAAACGGAGTTCAGATGAAGGAGTTATGAATTTCGAACAGAGTTTTCCTGTCTCGGCCTACTAAAAATAATATATAAGTAATATACTTATAATATATTAAAAATCAAATCAAAATTAGCCAATAGAGTCTAAACGAGATTTGTAGAACATAATCTCACCTTTGCGTCGATATAAAGAACGTCGAAAACGGAGTTCGTATGCGAAAGTTATGAATTTCTGAAGTTCGGGGCGCGAAACCCCAAAACTGTCAGATACCACGACGTAGCAAGCAGTGCCACGACATGGCAAGTCTTCTGACACCTCCGGGAGTCCCCCAGACGCAACTTGCGATGACGCATGCAGTGAAGACCAAGTCCACGACGTGGAAAAAGGTTCCACGACGTGGCAAGGGCCAATTTTTCCCTATAAATAGATTTGAAGGGCCAGCCGTTTAGGGTTGCTACATTCTCTCATCTCTCTCTCCCGTTTTACCTCGATTTACGTGCAAGAAGTGCCCCAAAGCCCCGGTATCAATCCCAAGCCCCGAAGCAAGTTCCGAAGCCCCGAAGATCCCGAGAAGTGCAATTCCCGAGCCGAAGCTCTGCTCGCGAAAAGCTCGGTTTTTGTGAAGATCTTCCAGATCTACTGAAGAATACTACTTCTGCAAGTTGTAGTACTGTCCGATCATCTTCTGATCAAGTGAGTGTGTAGTTACCTTCTTCTAACACATAATTATGAAGTATTTTATACGAAATACGTGTTATGTGTATATTTTGTTGTTATATGCGTGAATGTATATTCACTTTCTTCTATCTCATAGATCTGATTTATTCTCTATGAAATACGTGTTATGTGGGTGTGCCTCATTTGTTATGTGGAATATGTATTGAATGAGAATGCTATACAGGTTTTTAAACTATGTATAAAAATATATATTTTTATCTACTAATGTATTGGGTAGAACATGGGTAGATAGTTGATGTGTGATAAATAGATGAGAGGCCTTGATGTTGTTGTTGTTGATCTAGTTATTCAGCGGAGTATGGATAACGACCACAGACTCTTTCTAGACAGTCCTGTGGAAAGCTAGCAGGTTCATAACCTGTAGGTGTTGTGAACAATGTGTTCATCGGTGTACTCTATCCCCCTCATGGTTGCCTTTAGGATATCTATTGTTGAGGAAACCCCTTAGCAGTAATATCCGTCCCGATGAAAATCCTAGATTAGGTCCCTTGAGATAGATGTTGTTTTAGGGACATAAAGTGAGGATAACAGGAATGGGTAATTGGGTTATTGTTGGTTGGTGAAATTAAATATAATTATTTATTGTGAGCCAACACAAAAGATGCCAAGTCCATTCCTAAAGGGACATTTAAGGGGACCAAAAATCTTCTTGCAATGTTGTTGTAGAAGCTCCCAGTTGAGTAAACACTCATTGCTTGCAAAAGATTTGAAAGGCTTCTTAAAAGGAAAAACTGCAGCTTTCATGACACTTTTCAGAAAGTGTCATCTTTTTGTTCAGCACTTTTTCAGGACATGTGTAGCATTCGTGACACTTTCCAAAAAGTGTCATTTTCTGCCCAACACATGTTGAACTCGAAAATTTTCCTTTCGTCTTCAAAAAATGGTTCAAACTTCATTTCTTGTTACATCTTTGTACAAATAAATTGTTTCTAAAAACTAATCTATTCCTTTACAAAATAAACAAGAAAACTAATATATTTAATTTATTACATACCATATGAATAAATAAATTGTTAAAACCACTTTATAACAAAAATAACCAACACAACAACCTAACAACACAATGGTCGTTGACTAGTTTATGCACATCATATACATCAATATACACATCAAACAAACTTTGCTTTTTCTAAGGCAACTTTAAATGACAAAAGATACATGAAGCTTTTGTCACATACCATAACAAAAAGTTATCAAAGAAAATATGTATGAACTTATTTTTATACAAAAACAAGTAATCCATAGTCTCCAAAAACTAAGATTTTTAAAAATCAAAAATCTAACCAAACTTGCAAGGTGGCTCTGATACCAATTGTTGGGTTTTAGTTCAAAAATAGTTTCATAAACTTGAAAAATATGGAAACGGAAGACTTTAATTTTTGAAATAACATTAATATTTTATACCCACCACGGATCTTCTTTCAAGTTATAGAAAGATTAAAACACCAACCAAAGAAGAGGTAAAAAATAACAACCTTTGTAGTTCTTTGGGTCCTCTTGGGAGGCTTGGAAGTTGATGAAGAATGTGAAACCTTTGAAACACCAACAATGACTCAACTTGATTTAGATGCTAGTCTAAAACTCTTAACCCCTTAAGCTTTAAGTTCATAACCAATATGAACTTAAAGAGGGCTTGAAGATGCAAGTGTTCTTCAAGTTTTCTAACCAAAACTAGAGAGAAAGGGAGAGTGAAGAGAGGATTTGGATTTTGCATCAAGGAATCAATGAGCAAATAATCCAAGTGCAAGCTTTCTTATTTATATGCATAAAGTGAAGTTATTAACCATTAGTCCTTAGCACTTTAAGCGAACTTGTTCACGTTGTCATAAGCATATCTCCCATGCATTTAAAGCATGATTAGACAAGTCATACACATCTTCTTTTTATGAATATCTCGAAAATTGCATAAAGAAGAAGAAATAAAATCAATCTTTTATAAACTCTTTTATAAAATATAAACCTTGTCTTTTAGGAAAAAGATAAAAGGATTCAACTAGTCCAAAAGTTTGTACATGACTTATAAATCATATCATATGATATATATTAAGTTACTTGCTAATGGAATTTCTTATTTCCATGAAATAAATAAATACCAATTTAATTATAAGAGTTTTATTGAATATTTATTAAAATCAATTTCTAAGAAATAATCAATTATATCAAGTTGTTGTTAGTGTGACCCATTAGTATTATATGTTATTTAGCAATTACACTTTAATATGACTCTTGAGCATACAAGATCTTTCAATAACATCTTATATTCTTGAAACAGAGATATATGAGTTGTTGTTTACAAGTCAGTTATTGATAATACGTAAATGCATTAGTAACCTGACGTTATAAAACATATTGTTGTGCGTGATTTCATGAGTGAATAATGCAAGCATATAAGTTGAAGTTTATCCGTTACTTTTTCCCTAACGGGAAAAGCGATATCTGTAGGCCCTTCGATGATTTTGATGTCGACATCTGAAGTGCTTGGCCAAGCCTGGACTAAATGGATGTGTTCAATTGGTTGTTTGATTTCAGTCGTCATAAATCAGAAATTGGGAAACAAAACTTGGACAATGATATTGATTATAATCCATTTCTCATGTATGTACTATATCTTGTAGAACGGAGGAATATTTGATCACTTATCTTAGGACACGTAACTGACTTGGTCAGAGTTCGGCAACGGCTTTTGAGAGCTACAATTTGCTAATCTGTTTAGAAGTTATACAGGAAATTATAGTTATTAGACTTATCCAATTGGGGGACTATTGGATTAGGTGTCTAAGCTCATAACTGTAATTGGTATAATAGTAGCACAATCCTTTTGGATTGCCCTCAAAAGTAGCAACCAGACATGATGAATTTTAGAGAGATAGGTTGAATTTATTATTTGATTAATAAATTGAAATGAATGATTTGTTAATATATTATGATAATACTATATTAATTAGAAATAGTAATATTTAATTAGATAATTAATCAGAAATTAATTAGAATTAATTTTGGGATTAATTAAATTAATTAAAAGTACAGGGCTTGAAGTGTAATTGTTTAATAGTTGAACAAGAGGCATTCTAGAACCATCCTAGAGCCTTGGACGTTTTTCTATGGTTCTAAAGGATCTAGAATATATAGAAATATCCTTGAAGGATAATTAGGAAACCATATAAACACCAAAAGTAAGATAATGTTATTTTATTGTTTTGGGACTTATCTAGGATTTCTAGGTAGACTATATAAAGACCCCTAAGCCTCATATTTTCATCCAGTTATTCTTAGAGAAGATAGGGCCGGAATTCTTGTAGTGGTGTTGATTATAATGGCATGTGCGGAATAAGAAAAGATCTAGTGAATCATCACGTAAACTCAAGAACACAAGGAGTAAATAAATCTGGGTTTAGCTCTCATTAGATCTTGAAAGAGTATACAAATGGGTCTTGTACAAATTCTCTCTCTAGACTAACACTCCAAAATGATCATTTTAAATATGAGTGTCACTCACTTCCTATTTATAGGAAAGACAACTCATTTACACATCAATAAGGGTAAAACACAAATACATCCAAGTGTGACTTTGCACCCCTGACATTCTCCCCCTCAAAGTTAGGATTGGATGCCCGACTTCAATATCCAACGAGCTCGCGCGATCAAGACCAAACTCCCCTTGGAAGTAACACCGGACTTCAAATCCGCAAATGAATACCCGAAAAACTCGCTTCGAATACCCATCATTCTCCTCCATTTTATAATCAAAAAATGATTATAAAACTCATTAAGGGTGAGAAGCGCCCGAGGAATGAACTTGACAATACTCCCCCTTGATGTGTACCAAAAATGAAATGCCCGAAAAACTTGCATGGAAAAACAATCATGAAAAAGCCTAAAAAAATTTCGAATTTGTGAAATTTTTTGACTTTTTGGGTGAAAGTTGCAAGATTTTCCAAAAACCGGATACAAATTGTCAATAACATAATTATGTAGGGACCCGTTGCGCCAAAAACAACTTAAGATGCGAAACACTCACCCATTTGTGAAACTAGGCATAAAGTGTAAGTTCGCACCAACTGTAGGGACCAGAAATGAACATTCTTCAAATTCTCGAACACCATTTTCGAAATTGGCTATGAACGGCCAAAATTTCGAAACATCAGGAACTACTTTCAAAAATTCTGCCTCTTTTCTTTTGAAAAGTTAGTCCTCCTTTCGAATATGGGTAAAGTTAGTCCTCTTTTCGAATATGGGTATAAACTGACAAACTTCCGAAAGTTGCTGGGACCAAATTCAAAAATTCTGCTTATTGCTTCCAAACTATCGAAAATTATATCCAACTTTGGAATGTAGGCCAAAGTGTCAAACTTTCAAAACATTAAGGACTAATGTCGAAACATTTGTATTTCCTTCTTCTCTCCAAATTGGTTATAGTAACAAAGCACGAATGGTATAGTTGACTAAGGCTACACGGTGTGGTGCGGTCCCAAACCGCATTTGGCTGCCACCTCAGCAGGGAATACCGTCCCCAGGGTGCGGTTTCTTGCGGCTAAGACCGCGGTGCGGCCTTTGAAGACCGTGAAATCTGATTGGTTGGTCCCTTTTGACCGTTGAATGCAATATTCGTGTGTTTTTTTTTCTTTTGCTTTTTCTTTCCTTCCTATATATATACACATATCAACTAAATTTTTTTCACAACACAATCTCCTCTCTCTCAATTTTTTTTTTAAATCACCACTCTCCAAAAAATGTCATCTTCTTCATCTTCTGAAGAATTTCAGACTATTTTTGATACCGCTATTGCGTGTGTTCAAATGACGGAACAAACATACAACGTTGTATGTAACAACGCAGCTGCAAGTTCTCAACAGAGAGCACGAAGATATATTTACAGAAATCGTGAAGATGCCAACCAACGTTTGGTGCAAGACTATTTTGCAGAGAATGTCACTTACCAAGGGTATTATTTTCGTAGGCGCTTCAGAATGCTCAAAGGTTTATTCGAACGTATAGTTGAAGATGTAACGAGGGAATGCAGTTTTTTCCAACAACGCTACGATGCTAGAGGTACATCCGGTTTCACTCCGTTACAAAAATGCACGGCCGCACTTCGTCAGTTAGCATATGGCATTCCGCCTGTTGCGTTAGACGGAAGTTTTAGGATGTCTGCTAGGATTGCACAAGACAGTCTCCATTTTTTCTGCAAAACTGTCATTTAGTTTTATGGTCCAAAATATTTACGTAAGCCTACACGTAATGACATCCTGCAATTGCAAGCTCATCATGCTAGTGTGCATGGGTTTCCTGGAATGCTAGGAAGCTTAGATTGTCTCCATTGGGCATGGGAAAATTGTCCTACAGCATATGATGGGCAATTTACCCGAGGTGATCATGGTCACCCAACGGTAATACTTGAAGCAGTTGCATCACAAGATATGTGGATTTGGCATGCTTTTTTGGTTCTCCTGGTTCGATTAACGCCATCAACGTTCTTAACCGTTCACCAATATTTAACAACATATACGATGGATCCGCACCAGATTCTTCTTTTCAAGTGCGTGGAACGCCATATAAGTATGGTTATTATCTGGTCGATGGAATCTACCCTGAGTATGCTGTGTTTGTTAAATCGTTTTCAGCTCCCCATGGTTCTAGACGAAAGAAATTCAAGAGAGCTCAAGAAAGAGTTAGGAAGGATGTTGAACGTGCTTTTGGAGCTCTGAAGAAACGGTGGTTCATATTGAAAAAACCAACAGCTTATTTGGGTGCGGAAAAACTTCAAGAAATCATGTATACATGTATTATATTGCATAACATGATTATTGAAGACGAAGGAAGAACGATATGTGCGTTTGAAGTATATAAACAGGAGAGCAGAGATAGGTTGCACTGAAACATTTCACAATCTTCGCAATGACTTGGTGGAACACATTTACGGGGTTCAAAACATTAACCTTAATTTGGATCCACCGGATCACCCCGAAGACGAGTTCTCGGAGAACGACTTTATGTAGTTTCCTTTAGTTATTTTATTTATGTTTTTTAAGTTTCTAGGGTTATTTAAATGTCATTTTTTTTTGTAACGCAATGTATTGTTTTTTTTTTTTTTTTTAATTTTCAAGTAATGAAGAATTATGTTTTTTTTATTAAAATAGAAGGTATATTAAATTAAATTAGTTAAAAAAAGAAAGAAGTTTTATTAAATTAAAATACTTAAAACAAAAAAACAAAAAAATAAAAAAAAATGAAAAGTGTGGCACCACACCCTTGGTGTGTCAAGAAACCACACTTGAATGGTAAAAAATGACATGATGCTGATGTGGCAGGAGAGGGAGTGCGGTTTCGATGGCACCACTCCCTCCAGCCTAAAAAAATCAAAATCTAACCCTTCGTTAGTCGAAATTCTGCTCTCATTTTCCAACCCTTGCGACTATCAAACCATCGTAACTCGACCATTGACCACAAAATTTTCGTCCTTCCATTTTCGTTCACTCCAAACACATCAACAGCAAACCTTCGCTATCAGTGAATAGTCATTGACATCAATAACCAATCCTTCAAACACGATAACAAAATCAAAATTGAGGCAAACCCATTCGACCAATCAACCATTCCCAAGTCGAAAAATCTTATGCCAAAAGCGAGGCTTTGCTTTTAAGCAACAGGAACCCCAAAATCACAACACCATCACAATTATTAACTCCAACATCGAATCCCAAATCAATAAGAAATCCTTCGATATTCAACTTCTACCATCTTCCCTTTCGTTATCAATTAACCTCCAGACTCACCCTTCATCTATCGTTCATTCTTGTTATCGACTTAGACCCATCGACATTATACTATCGATTCCAAATCAAATTAACCCAACAAATGAACATCTGAATTTGTGAAATTCAGTTTGTTCGCAAACCATCTTCATCACACTGTCAAATACCGATCCTTAATAGCAATTACGATTTTGACTTCAGTTAACCCAAGATCGAATTCCCAGTCGATACAAACCTATCGACACAAATTGATTTTATCACTCCTCGTTAGCTTTTTCATTCACGAATCAACAAAATCGAATTCTTCATGTCGACGATTTTCAAAACCAAACCCCATTTCGAATCCGTCGATCGACAACATCCATCTCGAATTTGACTACAAAATCAAGTAAACATACATCCATTCTACTCTCTGTAAACACTGTCCACTCCCAATCCATCAAACTTCGCTTTTTGAGTCAGACCGACATTCAAACTATCGAAATCAATACTCGTTAATAACCATCGACCAACATCGACTATCAAAATCGAATTCACAAATTATCAATCTACAATACCAATCGATTTCACAGCCTTATTAATCTTCGATTTCCTAGCAATATTACCGAATGAAGATTGTTTGACTATCAAACATGAGTCGGCTCCAACCAAATATGACTCCAAAGAAGACCGAAATCAACAATTAACACCAAATCCAAATCAAAATTCACTGATCGAACGCTAAGAAATCAATTTTGACTTTTGGTTTGACTTTTCTATTTCAAACAATCACCATCGCTTCCAATCTCATGAAATCAAGCCAACATACTTTTGATTATCAAGCCATGTGACTTTTGAATTCAGTGAACAACAATTTAACTTTGACCGTAAGAATCGATATTCACATCTGAAGCTCAAGAAAGAAATAGAGAAAACACTAGATTTCAAATTGGGTAAAGGAACAACATCGAATTAGACAACTTGATTAATAACAACCAATTCGAAATATGGACATGAACGGTAGATGATCCGATTTTGGGCTCAATTAGTGTAAAATGGACTTTGATAAAAAAATTGTAAGATTTTAGGTTTTGGACTAGTCTACAATTGGGCTTGAAACAAATTTGATCCAACCGAGTAGAGATGATCAAAAATGAAAAACCCAAACGCACAAATCGAAATTAAGACGATTTTGGAATCCATTTGAGAATTTGAGATACCTTTTTAACGAATCGAGTTACATTTTCAATGAACGAATAAAATTTAGGAGATCTTGGTTCATTTGTCGGAATAAAAAAATCTCCATTTTGAACATTGTACCACCCATTATGCTTGATGTACAACTCGTTCTTCATGTTCTTTGTGTTGTTAATCAAACCAAGAACATCTTCATAAGAACCACCAATACTTTTGGGTTTTGACTTCAAATTCAATGCAACACTTGGAGATTGTTGCTTTGGAACCTAAATTTGTTTCACAGATTTCGGATTCACAACAACATTTGACGATTTTTGTGCATAAACCTGCTTGTTCTTCCTTTTAATCTTCTTCTTCTTTTTCTTTCTCATCTTTTTGCATCTTGAAGATTTGATTTCAAGAACACCTTCATTCTTGACAACTTCAACTTTATAAGTTTGAATCAAATCTTTTGGAGTTTGATACTTCTGAATTTCTTGGATCATCGGTTTTCGATAAGGAATTATTCCTTCAAACGAATCACAAGAACACAAAATATCATCGGTTTGAACTCCAATCGAGCCAAAAGCCTTTTCATCATGAGAATCAACTTGAATCTTGTTATCATGAACTTCAAGAACATCAATAACATCATATTAAACTTCATAGTCTTGAACTTCAACCAATTTAAGAGCATGAAGATCATTTGGGTCTTCAATAAGATAAACATATTTCTTTATAAATAAATCTCTTTCTTCTCCATTCTTTTTATCACAACTACATGTTGTTATGGACAAGGTAATTTCAACCAACCATTCAATCTTACAAAGTGGTTGAAATATCAAGCTTCTATGATCATCCTTTAATCCTCCTTAAGAAACCATAGTTCCCATTTTAATCAAATTGTTTAACAGCAACCCATAATATTGATCTTTATTGACTTTGTATTTGATATATTCAACGATCACAATCCAAGAATTATACGTCAAATTCACCATGATCACAAAAACTTGAAAATTTCTAGAGAGAGAAAGTGATTTTGAATGGGTTTTCTAGAAAGAGAAAGTAAAAATCACTTGAATTCTAGTGAAGAAAATCGAATTATGAATAGAATCAAAGATGAATTCGATTTCTAGAATCTATACTCTCTAAAACACAAAGATCAAAACACAAAATGAAGAATCACCAAATCTAGAAAGCCATCAAGGATCAATTCTTGATTTAATCAAGAACACCCACTCTGATACCAATTGTAGTGGTGTTGATTATGATGGCACGTGCGGAATAAGAAAAGATCTAGTGAATCATCATGTAAACTCAAGAACACAAGGAGTAAATAAATATGGGTTTAGCTCTCATTTAGATCTTGAAAGAGTATACAAATGGGTCTTGTATAAATTCTCTCTCTAGAATAACACTCCAAAATGATCATTTTAAATATGAGTATCACCCACTTCCTATTTATAGGAAAGACAACTCATTTACACATCAATAAGGGTAAAGACCAAATACATCCAAGTGTGACTTTGCACCCTTACAATTCTACCTCTCTCCTCTATTTCTCTCTTCAAGATCCTTGGTCGCTATGGTATGGATGTGAACCATTAGAGGCTCGAAATTTGTGGTGCTTGATCTCTAAGCTTCAACAACACAAGGGTTTTTTGTTATTCATCAATAACAATCAAAGCTATGCTTTCTAGCCCTAGATGCTGATTTCGAAAATAGAGTAGGATTCCTAGGGTTTCCCAATTGATGTTCAAATGTTGTATGTTCAATTGGAGAAAACATAGATCTTCAATTAAGGTGCATGCACACATAGGTGTTCGTTTGTTATGCTCAAAACCCATCATTTCCTGAACCACCAAGAGCACCAAAATATAACTCAATAGCTTCAAAACTCAAACACAAGAAATATAATTTAGAGATGGGGGCTAAGAGGGTGTTGGATCTATATGCCCAAGAATCATTATGGAGTGATATTGATAATAATATATGATCCTATAGGGTCACACCTTTATCACGTTGGGACATTTTGTATATTTATTATTAATATGATTAATAATAAATAATACCGATTCTTGTATTTTAATTAGGGAATAATTATTGTTTTGTGAAAATAATAATTGTAAGAGAGTATTACTAGTTTTTATTTCATATGGTATGAATTAATAATTCATGCACAACATTTTGGACTAGTTGGATTCTTTTATCTTTTACCTAAAGACAAAGTTTATATTTTATAAAATTGGAGTTTATAACAAATAAAGAATCTTACTTTTTAAAAGGCATAATGATGGTGTGGGAGGTTATTTTTTCAACCTTCCACCTTTTGTCTCCCATGCTTCTAAAGGCTACCATTACTTTAGATTATTTTAATGGTAAGGCGTTACTTTTCATGGGCTATATAAGAGATGCATGAGGCTTGCATTTTTGTAACAGTGAAACTCTTCTTCTTCCTCTCTTTTCTCTCTAGAACCTTGGGTTCTTCTTCTCTTCTTCATCTCTATCTTTTGAAGTTAGTTTGGTGTTTAGAAGACCTCTTGAGTTGTTCTCTTTATTGCTTAATTGAGTTAAGCACTTAAAGGCTTTAGAAACTCAAGAATACAAGAAGGAACTAGCATTCCAAGTGCCTTACTCTTGATGGTGGATACTTGTAGAGAAGATCATACACTTTGATTTTTGCTATCTTCATCAACACCCTAAAACCAAGTGGGTTTAAAGGCTTCAAAGGTATCTCTAAAACATTCTATGGTTGATTTTAGTTCATTCTAACATCTATAAATGGATCCATGATGGTTCGGTTTTGTTATGAACTAAAAATAATATTTTTAAAGTCTTCCGTTGTTGGTTTTTATGAAAAACAAACTTTTATTTCGTATCAAAACCCAACAGAGGGATGGAGGCTGGAGGTAAGGAGGGGTTTAAGGCCATAAATGCCTTCAGTTAGGGTTCAAACCATAAAATTTAGGGTTTTCCCTCTACATGTGTATGCCCAGCTTATGTGAGGAAACCTGCAATCATTTCTAATGACCTACGCCTAACGTATCTGTCTCATACATCCAGCGTAAGGACTAGCTTTGCAAACTTTTCATGAATCATGCTAAATATGAAAATATCTAGAACACTGGTGTTACATTATACTATGTCCTATATTTCCTTGAATCTCTCATCAAGTGAGAACATTATTATCCATGTACCTTTGTATTGATACTTGTGATATAAAGAAACTAAGTGGCTCAGATTAGGAAACCTGGTGAGTACATAGGGTTTTCAACCCATAATATTATACTCTTTAGTTATACAATTTCACAACAATCAAATAACCCAGTTACCTATTCCCACTATTCTCACATATTGATAATATATAATGACTTTACTGCATTTAAACAAAGGATTAGTAAATAATGTCTATACATATTTAATACTCTCGGATCAATAATGAACGACTATATTTAATCCATACTCTCGGATCAGTAGTGAAGGTCTATATCTAATCCATACTATCGGATAAGTAATGAATGACTATATTTAATCCATACTCTCAGATCAGTAGTGAAGGTCTATATCTAATTCATACTCTCAGATCAGTAATGAATGACTATATTTAATCCATACTCTCAGATCAGTAATGAATGTCTATGTCTAATCCATACTCTCGGATCAGTAATGAATGGCTATATATAATCCATTCTCTCGGGTTAGTAATGAATGTTTATTTTTAATCCATACTCTCATATCAATAATGAATGTTTCTATGGCCGTCCTCTATACCATACTAGATGATTAATCCCTAGTAGTACAATAATACCACATTGGTTAGAATCCCTCATCATATTTTACTTCCTATAACCCTTTACTACCCATTATACTATAAGTATAAAATACAAATATGGTTAAATAAAATCAGTTCATATAGTTTCATTATCTAACATAAAAGGTTTTAACCATAGATAATAGGAACATATAACACTTAATTATCTGGATACATCATATCTATGTGTAAGATGAAAGTAACTATGTACTCACATGTTGAAAGTGGATGACTGGTGATTTTGGCAAAGCTTTGCCTAACACCTTAGCTTTTCCTTTTGATATGACCTCGGTACGAATATCACTAAGTGTTAGTCTTATATTCATCATGACTAATGATAGTCAAGATTACTCACTGATCCTAATGTTTACATCAAGATCTATCAAGTAAGGAATAACCAGGTAGAATTATATCAGAGGTAGGGTCTGTCTGGTATCGAGAGTATACTGTTTGGAAATCCCACTTTAAACACCTCACTAAATCCAATCTAGACACCATTCACGTAAGTAGATCAATTAATATAATGACTTGGAATCACTGATAAATCTTATTTATAGATTCATAATTACGTCTATGAACATAAATATAAGTTACACTTGAAATAAAATAAGTGTAGCTTAAATTACAGGGATTTTAGTGAAAACTGGGAAATTGTGTGGGCAGAATCTTGACCCGAAAGCTTCTACATGTCCGGCTTTCTGATTCCCCAAAGTTTAGCTAAAAATATCCTAAATACTAGAAATATTTGATATTTAGTAGTAGGGAGTTTTCAGAGAATGATGGAGTGAAAATATCTGAGAAATGAAGAAAATCGAAGGATTGTTTATACTGCCACACGCGCGCGTCGCGCCCATGGGACTTGTTGGCTCCTCTCCCACCTTTCGCCACGTGTCGCAACTATATCCTCCCACCTCATACTTCTAGAAGAAGGCCACATGTCCAAATCTTAGATAGCCACGTGTCGGCTTTTTGTAGTGCCATGTCATACTTTCTCCAGAAGGAGTTGGTTACCCGACCACACCACGTGGCACCAATAGGTGCTGCCACATCATTAGCCCAATGTATTTTTCGCAGATCTTTGAACGACCATAACTTTTGCAAATGAGGTCTGTTTTCAACGTTCTTTATATCCCAAGAATCCTCTCGGCGAGCTCTACAACTTTCATTAAGGCCTCAATAGATAATTATCATATTTAGACCGGTTTAGAATGTTAAAATCCGTGCGAAATTCATATCTCTTTCATACAAACTCTATTCTTGACTGTCTTTATATCAACGGGCTCATATTCACGAGATGTTCAATTCTTGTTTAGATTGTTTCAGCTAACAACCAACCAATTTAAATTTCGATTTCTATGATCGCACTATTGTGCAAAAACTTCAAAAAAATCATAACTTCCTCGTATGAAGTCAGATTTAGACGTTCTTTATACGCAAACTCTCAGTTTTATGATTACTATGAATTTAGTTTAGATTACTTAGACTAATAAGCAATCTATCTAAAATTCACTTTTTACGACGCATACAGTCATGTTGGTTTAATTGTGAAACTTCGAAGAAGCATAACTTCTTCATACAAAGTCGGATTTCAGAGTTATTCATATGTATGGAATCCGTGCTACATATACTATAATTGTGTTTTAGTTTATTTATCCTAAATATCCTTCTATCAAAATTTCTTTTTTAACGCTTATTTTATTTTAATTGTCTAGTCTGAATCTACGGTCGTTACAGTATCTCCCCCATTAGGATGATTACGTCCCAACATCATCAACAAAATAATGATTGAATAATGACTCCACATGTTACCTTTCCATCCTAGGCAATAACTGTAACTCTTATGTCCTTTCAAATGAGTATCTAACTCTTGAACTTTTTGACTGATGGTGGTGCTAAGTCTTGCACTTGCTCTTCATTCTAAATCCGATCTTCCTTGGAGACCCCTGCTCCTTATAGACTAAACTTAACCTAAGATAAGGTCTTTACTTTGACTATCATAACAGATCATTAGGTCATGCTCTAACGACCTTTCATCGCATGTGCAATGACTAAACTCAGGCTTCCTTGAGTCAAAATCTAGCACATAAGATACCTTCCTTCATGTTCTAATGTGATATAATCATATCATACATTGTAGAACTTCTAGATACAGAGTGCTTAGTTTTAACAACGACCACGATACTTCTATCGGTCGCTTCGATAACACTTCCTTCGATCTTTTAACTAACGTCAGACACTACATCGATTATGGTTGTCTGCACCAATTAACTTACTTTGCAGACTTATTCTCAAGTTGGACTCAATTTGATATGACTAGTAGGGTTGGAGTAATAGTTATTTTCATAGTCATAACCAAAATGATGGTAATAACAGAAGCAAACAAAACAGCTCAACTACTAGCATCTTAGTAACCTTGTGACTCTTCCTCATCCAAGTGCAGGTCCTGTGCTTTCGGTAGTATAAGCCTCTACTATCTTTCACACCTACTCATACCCGTCCCAAGAATTGCCTCGTAGTCATCCAAGTCACCATACAATAAAGTCATATAGCAATTTAACTCATAGGATAGTGTAACATAATTAGGGATTATATTACTTTTGGAAACAATTACAACAATTATTCATACTTTATGCCTCTTACATTAGGCTACAGAACCTATTACTATCTATACGATGATCACTTCATATCTTGACCTTGGAGGAGCGACTTCCTTCTCTTGTTTTACTCATGCATTGTCTGCTTCATCTCTCTCTGCATCCAGGATCATCTGGAATGCTCTTGCCTTTAGTTTTGGCTTTGTAGGTCCTTCCCTCTTTGGGTAGTCTTGCTTGAAATGTCCTTTTTCACCATATTTAAAGAAAACTTATTTCTTGGTCATGCATTCATTAGCATAGTGACCAATATTCCCACACTTGAAGTAGGTCACTAATTCAGTGCATCCTCCGAAGTGTTTGCTTCTACACCTGTTGCAACAATTGGCTTCATCGTTACCCCCAGACCTCTTTCCATTGGGGCCAGACTTCAAGAACCAACTTTTCTTATTGGATTTAGAAGATGCCTCAAGCTTCCTTTTCTCCCATGTCTCTGCTCTTTCCAAACCCTTTTCTCTTATCTGGATGTCTACATTCTTAGCCACCTAGGCGGCTGCTTTCAGAGTAGTTTCTAGTTTCACCATTGGACCAAAATCCACTAGTAGTCCACTTGCAAACTTATTCACCTTGGAAATTTCGGTAGGAACTAAGTAAGGAACTATCTTCATCTTTTCTGTAAAACTTGCAGCATACTCGTTGACATTCATCTTTACCTTTTTCAGATTCTGGAACTCATTGTTGATTTCTAGAAGGTCTTGTTCAAAACAATACTCTCTTTTTAGATGCAAAAGGAGGTCTTAACATGATATATTATTGGCTTCTCCTTTGGGCATGGTATTAGCAAATAACTTCCACCAGCTTAATACCCCAGTCTTTAGTTGTCGGACTATAAGGAAAGTACTTTGTTTGTTGCTGCAGTTGTAACTCTCAAATACTATCTCCATCTCGGAGATCCAGTCCATGACCTCCACTGGTGTTGGGATTCCAGAAAGACTTGGTGGCTTGGATGTGATGAAATCCTTGTACTTGCACCAACGTCCATCGTTTCCTCCTTCTGGATGGTTTCTTATAACCACATGTGGCTTAGCTTGATTGACATTCCGACTATAATTCCCTTCCTCATACATTTCTTCATCCATATTAGGTTGCACAATAGGTGTCGTAGGTTCATCCATATTGTTCCGTATTGGTCATCTTATCTCTTCTCTATATTCGGCTAACATATCCTGAATCATTGCTTGGACTCCTGCCATTATTACAGGTTCAACTATTGGCACGATCTCAGGTGCACGCTCGATTATACGGGGCTCAGGTTGTTGATTCCCGTTATGGTTTCCTAGTCCACTTTGAGTTCTCACCATGATGATCTGTACACCGAAGCAGGCATTCAGTGTACCAAGACGCGATTTTATTATTATAGAGAAGGGTTTAGTTATGTTTAGACGCATAATCCTCCTTCTCACTCCAGAAAGTTATATGCCAGTTCTAATACCGTAATTAAACATTTAGAAACATGAACACATAAAGTTTCTTAATCCATGTTAGCAACAGACCTTAAATCTATCAGTTTAAGCACCTAAAGCATGCTATTATACAAATCATTTAACACATAATAGAAATTAAGGCGATTCCCTAAAGTATTCTTGTAACACCGTAACAATTTACAAGCAATTTAAACTTTTCAAAAACAACCCATATCCATTAAGTTATTACAAAAAGGTTTTCAGTCCATTTATTATCAGAGTATCCCATGACATCAGCATAAAACAGAGGAGCGGTACGATCACGCGTTCGCCTTGCCATGGTCTCCTAAAGTACCTGAAACAATACACTGAAAATGTAAGCCCGAAAGCTTAGTGAGTTACCCCCAAAATACCAACCACAATACCATACACATATCATAAACAGAACAACCATGCATATCGAGTCTACAGTGTGACTGGTCCGCCCGCACCAGGCCTTCAGTCCACCTGGTCCACTCTCTGAGTCTACAGTATGACTGGTCCGCCCGCACCGGGCCTTCAGTCCAGATGGTCACCTCTCTGTGTCTACAGTATGACTGGTCCGCCCGCACCGGGCCTTCAGTCTGTCTGGTCCACTCTCCGAGCCTCGGCACGTCTGGTCCGCTCTCTTAGGGCCTTCAGCCTATCCGGACCGCTCGTCGGGCCATCGGTCTAAGCGGTCCGCCCTGGGTATGTTGGCCTACAACACAAAGCAGGACCCGCCTCAGCCCAGCCCAGTCCAACAACCATGTGCACATAAACATATAATCATATAACATCACACAACTAATCAAACCGATCCAGCATATCACATAACATAGTAACATCCTAACCAGGATACTGACCTAACCGGTCACTAGCATAGCATCATCCTATATAACAGGATACCGACCTTTACCAGGTCTCTAACATATACCATCCTAACTACCAGGATGTAGACATAGCAAAGCAATAACATAACAACAACCACCCAGATTTCCATCCGATAAAGGGTCGGCCTTGGTGCCTTAGACCCTGTTGATATAGTGAGGATAACTCACCTGCAACTGCCGACTTGAAGAAATAAGACCACGCTGCTCCAACCACCAGCACGAACTCCACCACTGATCATTACCAAATAACCAAACCAATAAACACCAAATTACCAAAATACCCTTGGAAGTCAAACCGGTCAACCCTTGGTCCAAGTTAAAGTCCTCGGTCAAATTCAACCTTCCTGGTTGACCCTACTCACCGAGTCAACCCATCGACTCGTCGAGTTCCTTTACTAAGAAATTCCCATAATACGACTCAACTCGCTGAGTCGCCCCAAGACTCATCGAGTCCAACAATATCAGAGTCCCATCCTGATTAACTCACTGAGTCGTCCCTCGACTCACCGATTCGAGGCTTAACCAGAAAAGGTTAGGGTTCCATGACCAGACTCGCCGACTCCAAGAACAGACTCGCCGATTCCAAGGAAATCTTCAACAGACTCGTCGAGTCCAAACGTGACATCTTCAATCAGACGATTTCAGGCCATTTCATTGCTTCCAATACATAGATCTGGACTCCTAGGGCCAGATTCACACGTAAAGTTTCCAACTTTACGTGCATGCAAGGTTCAACAAGCTCCAATCAAGCTACAAGGAGGTTTTGGGACAAAGATACTCTAAATCACGCCCCATGGCTGATGCTTTAAGCTTCCATGGCTCACTATTAACCTAAATCTGAAGTTGCAACTTCAGATCTAACCTCTAAACCCGAAATGGATTCCAATCAAGCTAAAATTCCCAAAACAACAACCAAGAATGGATCAAGAAGGAGAAAACTCAAGGTAACAACTTGTTACCTCAGAAATGTGCCCAAGAAGGAGTAGATTCCGGATCTACAATGATCCCCCGATGCTAGCCTTTTGATCTTCTAACTTTGTCCTCTTAAATTCTTCTTCCAAGCTCAAACTTTAACAATGGAGACTCACACACACTAATTAGGGTTTCTGGAACTCAAATGGGCAGTAAAGTGGCTGAGGATGGCTATAATGTGCTTTATATAGGGCATAACTCCTGGAATTAGGGTTTTCTCCCTTCAGCACCAACTCGCCGAGTCCAATTCCGACTCGCCGAGTTGGTCATTTAACACATGACCAGAATCATGACTCGACTCGCCGAGTCTATCCATTGACTTGCCGAGTCGACCTCCTCATTTACACTAAGAACCCTGAACTTGCACTTCTGAACTCGGGTTGTTACAATTCTCCCCCACTTGAATTAGGCTTCGTGCTCGAAGCCTGCAACAACACACCCTAGATGATACTCCCACAATACAGCTCCTGGCCTCAACCGACTCAGGTCCCTCCAAACGATGCTATCAAACCTTATGAACTTCAACTCTCCCCCCACAGAGTCACGACAACTACTTCAAACCAGCCACTGGTTTCTCTTTTTTAATGATGTCCACATCAACTAAGTACCACCCGATCATACTTCCATCATTCCATCTTACCCACTCACTTACCCCTTACATAGTTGGATATCACCATGTACCACCGGGTCCTGACCCAGTACCAAACTGCTATCCCTTTCCTTATCTGGCGTTACCTCCCTCGAAATCTCCGTTGGGACTCATCCCGCTTCCTTTCTAATCCAACTCTTTCCTTCCTGTGCTGTCAAGATAATACATCCTACAGCTCTTGAGCAGCTCCCATAAGCTCTCATCTACACTTCCATACTCATATTGCACCTGATCCAACACCCTCGGGCTGGAAAAACCCGACTCACTGACGATACCTCCAGACATCCCCAGGATGAATTACCGCTACATACATAACCTCCTGATCACAACCATACTTAAAACCCAAGGCTCCATCCTTGCATCCCTTCCGGACTCCTCTGGTTCTACACCACCGGAAATTCTTCCGCAACCTCAACAGACACCCAATCTGGATGTGCTTCCATACCACTAGCACAATCACAGTGCTCAATAACCATAATTGAAATACTCTCAATCATCCATTCTCACTACGCATTCACTTCCGTGAACCAACACTCCCTCCCGGAGTTACATACCTTTCCCTTTCCTTATCCAAGGAAGTCTACTTGAACACCTTGCCATAACAACTAGTGTCACGATGCTCACACCCCACTCTACACTATCCCTTGTAGAGTAACCGCTATTCCATGCATCGCATATACTCTGAATCTGATCACAAGGACTATCGAAGTCCATACACCACCTTTTACTAACATAATCAATACCCGGGGCCAGACCTACTGGTCGCTATTGCATCACAACATAGTCAAGCCACCTCCTCATATAGATCTATCAACACATACAGAGTCTTCAGCATGACTCGACCGCCTTACCAGGCCTTCAACCATTCTGGACCACTTTCGGAACCTTCAGCATGTCTGGACCGCCCTCCAGGGCCTTCAGTCTGTCTGGGCCGTTCTCCGAACCTTCGGCCTGACTGGTACACCCACCGGCCTTCAGTCTCCCCGGACCGCTCAAACTATCCTACATCATCCCAAACTATCCTTCCTGGGAATCTCTCCCGTACATACTGTTCTAGCCCTCTAGGGATTCCGAACTCTAACTCCATTCCATCTACTCAGATCCCGGCCTAATATTAGGCCTCACAACAACCAATTACCTTTTACGAAAACCTTGGCCTGTGACCCGCCCCATTTTTCTGTCACTTACTCATACTAGCCCACACTCTTGGCTAACTGAAACACTGCTGAATCCCAAACAGCTAATCAACCTCTAATGCTTGTCGATCCTCCTGAGAATTTTTCCAATTCTCCCCACTTAGAGCACTGACTACTAACCACCGGTGACCCAGCCGACATCACTTAAATAACCCTACTCAACAAGTTTCCCTTATCCATGAACTGATTTCCTCTAAAACGAGCAACCTTCAAGAAATCACATCCCGACATCGCACATCTCGAACTCTAAGGGAGTTCGACCCTCAGCTGAGCACTCCTCAAATTGCAAAAGCTATACACGACATTCCGACCGAAAAGCCTAATTCCCCACCAACAATCCCCATGGATGATAACCAACTAAGACTCCCAATACCAAAACCCTCGATCATATGATAAACCCGACGAAAGGACGAACGAATACTATACCATGAATCATGCAAACGAGACTAGAAGATACACAATACTCCATAATAACCACAAGATAACAAGATAACACGGGAAGGAAAGAGTTGGATCAGAAAGGAAGCAGGATGAGTCCCAACGGAGATTTCGAGAGAGGTAACGCCAGTTGAGGAAAGGAAGCGGGATAAGACCACTGATACAACCGTTGTAGCTTCCATGGCAGCCGCCTCCACAAGAGCTGCATAGCACTCATCAAAGTACTCAACCATGGCGGTCTTGATCGACCCAAACATCTCCGGCAACTCGGCCCGGAACATAGCAGCAACCTCATCATACAGGAACTCACGAATCCTAACATCCAACTCATCCGTACTCATCTGACCAATGACCTCGGGTAGTACTGGTCCATCCTGACCACCCTCTCCTGATCCCGATCCCGAACCGGATCGTGCCCCGAGACATCTCGTACTCGCCATACTGAAAATACGCCACAAGAATATTAAGCATTCCTCATAATAATCCCGAGAACTAGCTCCCAAGAAAACTCTAGGGTTGTGACTTCCTTGATACGCGTATGGATCCTGTGCTTTCAGTAATACGGGCCCATACTACCTTCCACACCTACCCATATTTGTATCAAGTATCACCACAACACCCTAACAATAGCATATACATAACGAACACTCGACTCCTAGAGGAGCACCACTATCCCATAACCGACCTACCGGTCCCACGACACCCTCCCATCCATGAAACTTCCACCAACCCTGCAACACTAGTGTATGCTAGTCATACATAACGTTGGACCCTATAGACTTTCGAATATCCAATCCTACCCTAAGCTCCCAATTACACAAGAACAGAACATAAGGCCAAATCAATCATTCTCAGGCTATAAGATCTTAATTATGTACAACCATGATGCATACACTAAATAACTACAGTAATGATGTCAATTTCATAGAAAGGAAAACCTAGGGTAGCAAGCATTATATAATCAGGCAATTCTATCATGCAATTCCTGAAGATCCCTAGCCTAACACTAGCATGCTGTTCTAACATATCCCATAATCAAACAACTTGTATGGTATTTTGGGGTCTACTTACTGTCTTCGGCTGATCGTACCCTCTACGTCCTCCTTTACTTATTTCCAAAAACCTTTTGAAAACCATATTGAAAATCCTTCCTTGATTTGAGACTGGATTCACACGAATGTTCCTCCAATTCACTCAAACCAAGGCTCTAATACCAACTTGTAACATCGTGAAAATTTACAACCAATTTAAACTTTTCAAAAACAACCCATATCCATTAAGTTATTACAAAAAGGTTTTCAGTCCATTTATTATCAGAGTATCCCAGGACATCAACATAAAACTGAGGAGCGGTACGATCACGCCTTCGCCTTGCCACGGTCTCCTGAAGTACCTGAAACAATACACTGAAATTGTAAGCCGAAAGCTTAGTGAGATACCCCCAAAATACCAACCACAATACCATACACATATCAAATCATATCATAAACAAAACAGCCATGCATATCGAGTCTACAGTGTGACTGGTCCGCCCGCACCGGGCCTTCATGTCACATCCCAAAACCAAGAACGGCGGGAACGTTCTGGGGCGGAGGACGTCATGTAAAGTATCACAACACAGTATAACAGTAAATAAGCAAACAACATCATCCATTGCATGAAATATATCATTTTAATACAAGTGTGTTCTATACAGTTATAGACACCAAAAAGTAAATCAAAATAATAAGATGAGTCTTGAATGCGCTCCATCTTCTCAAAAGCTGGCCTCGGTACCTGTCTACTGACGACCTGAGAATACAAGTTATTTTGAAAGAGTTTATCAGCATTAAGCTGGTGAGTTCATAAATAATTTAGTGTTGTGTTTGTATCAAAACGTTTGAACGTGGTTTTAAACATGAGTTTGTAAACATTGGTGATAAAAGTATGTAAATGTTTATAAGTGTTTGTAAAAGTTTGAATCTCTCAGAAAAACCTATATTTTCTATTAAAAGTAGCCCTCTACCAAGGCGTAACTGTTTTCTATGTTCGTTTATCATAAAAGTGTGTAATTTTCCCAAGTGTAACTATCATTTAACAAAATATAGTTCGTACATTAATGTTTAAGTGAAATGATCACTAAATGTATGTAAAGGGTAAATTATTGTAGTACTGTAGTGTTGTATTATAGGAACTGCTGCTGTACTAACTACCTTAAACCGGATTTATATTAAGGTATCATGTGATTAATTGTACCATACTATCGACTAGGTAACAACGACAAATGTAGGTCGTAAAAAAAGGTATGACATTTGGCACCCGCAGACCTACAGGTCCGGCTGTAGCTAGCAGCAAGGTGTAGGATATTCAATTCAGTATAGATCTATACGCAAAATCACGCTCTCCCTCCAAGAGACTCTGGCTACAACTCGGGCCATGGCATTTAAGGCATGCTCCGATACAGTGGATCACAATTTTGTCAACGTATTCATGTATATGTAATGTATTGTTACTCGTTCTAGTATCGTTGTATATGTTCTCTTTCTAGTACAGTTGTATATGTTCTTCTTCTAGTATAGTTGTATATGTTCTTCTTCTAGTATAGTTGTATATGTTCTTCTTCTAGTATAGTTGTATATGTTCTCATAGTAATGTAATGTATATGTTCTCATAGTAATAAGTACTGACTCATGAATGAACTGACTCATTGATCTAGCAATAGTATAAGTATAATCCTGTGCTACCCCGATGGTAACTTATTAAAGATGTAACTAGTACGCATGGATATGGAAGAACTTTTATTACTATATATGTACACATGATATATAATTAATATTGAAACGACCTTCGGACGGCTATCCGATATCCCACCAGACCACATCTCAAGCGCGAAAAGGAAATAGCACGGACGGCCTTCCTAAGCCTTTTAAACATTGCTTATATAACTATACATATACGGGCATGCAATTTATAATAAGTATAACAAAGTTTAATTAAAAGTATTTGACAAGTAAAATAGTTTGTAAAGTAGTTTGAAGTAAAACAGTTTGAACAGTAATAAAATCGTTGGTTTTGTAGTTATTAATCACATGTGATTGATGTAATAACTATAACTATTCAACTTGTATCCCTCCCCCCATTAAAGCATTTAAAACATTTAAAAGTATTTCATATGTTAGTTAAGGGGTATGAACTCACTTATGGTGAGTGGATTGGACTGAAGTGTCGGGTACGGTGCTAGGGGACAAATGAAGACTTGCACACTCGCACGAGCCTAGTTATCATATAATGAACATGTATATAACTAATTAGCCAAATTATAACTAATAAAATAAGTTGGGACACTCTCGAACATGAAAACACTTTGTTTCAAGTGTTAAAGATCACAAGGATTGCATCCAAGTGTTGGTAGGGCAAAGCTAGGGTGTTTGGAGTTCAAGGGTAAACTCCCTTGGAGTTTACGGTTTTGATGGTCATAACCTAAGGAGTTTACGGCAGTAAACTCTAGATTTTATGGTCGTAAACTCTAGTCCTATTGACCATGTGTTGTTTTGTGGTTTAACAAGCCTTTTGAAGCATTTCTACTAGGTGGTTTGGCCTTTAGAAGGGACTAGGGCAACAAAAACACTCCTTAGAGGAGTTTACGGCCTCATGGTCATTTCCCTTTGGGTTTACTACCGTAAACCCTTATGGAAAAGGGTATTGCCATGTTTTCAAGTCCTTAACACAACTAGGTAATTGTCTAAGTTAGTTTTTAGGCCTAAGGAAGGAAAATGACTCATTTAAACACACTTTAGGGTGTTTACGGTTTTTAAATTCAAAACCTGAGACAACACTTTCTTTCACCCGTTCCTTTAAAAATAATATGAAAATAATCAAACGAACTTTATATTTCTTAAAAATAAGAAATAATGACATTGACTTATGATATGAAGTGGTTGACTTTTAGGGTTTTACCGAATGGAAATTTCGGGTTGTCACATCATCCCCCTGTTAAAGGGAATTTCGTCCCGAAATTAAAGTCTAAACAAATAAAGTAGTTACAAATAACAAAGAAAAAAGATGAGGATATTTCAGTTTCATCTGATCCTCATGCTCCCAAGTGAATTCCGGTCCTCGCTTGACGTTCCAGCGAACCTTTTGCTTCGTCTGCTTGACTTCTCGGTCCATGATCTCTACTGGTTCTTCCACGAAGTTGAGGCTCTCGTTGATCACGATCTCGTCGAGTGGGATTACAAGAGTCTTGTCGGACAGAAACTTTTTCAAGTTAGATACGTGGAATGTAGAATGTATGTTATGAAGTTCGTCGGGTAGGTTGAGTTTGTAAGCTACAAGGCCGATTCTTGCGAGAATCTCAAAGGTCCCTATATATCTCGGATTAAGCTTCCCACACTTACCGAAGCGTATCAAGCCCTTCTAGGGTGAGACTTTAAGAAGGACTCGGTCACCCACCTGAAATTCCAAAGGTTTCCTTCGCTTATCCGCATAGCTCTTCTGTCGGTCTCTAGAGGCTTTCAATCGTTCATGGATCTGACGATCTTCTCTGTCGTGTCCCGAATGATTTTCGGGCCTGTGAGAGTACTTTCAGGAACTTGCCTCCTAGCTAATTGGTTATCACCCACTTCAGCCCAGCACAGATGGGATCTGCACTTTCGGCCATAGAGGGCTTCAAATGGAGCAGCCTTGATGCTCGTGTGATAACTGTTATTGTAGGAAAATTCGACAAGGGGTAAATGAGTATCCCATGCCTTTCCAAAGTCAACCACAAAGGCTCTCAACATATCTTCCAATGTTTGGATGGTCCTCTCACTTTGTCCGTCGGTCTGTGGATGGTAGGCTGTGCTCATGTCCAGCCTCGTTCCCAGGGAATGTTGTAGCGATTGCCAAAATCTTGAGGTGAACCTACTATCTCTATCGGAGATAATGGATATAGGTACACCATATAGTCGTACGATTTCCCTAATGTATGTTCTCATAAGCTTCTCCATCTTGTCAGTTTCTTTGATAGGCAGGAAGTGTGCAGACTTAGTCAATCTATCGACGATGACCCATATGGTATCAAGTCCACTCGTTATCTTGGGCAACTTGGTTATGAAATCCATAGTGATCCGCTCCCATTTCCATTCTGGAATCTCTAGTTGTTGTAGTAAACCGGAGGGCTTTTGGTACTCGACCTTAACCTTTGCGCAAGTAAGCATTTACTTACGAAGGTAGCAATCTCTACTTTCATATTAGGCCACCAATATAGCTTTTTAAGATCCAGATACATCTTATCTGAACCTGGGTGGACGGAATACCGAGTGTTGTGCGCCTCGGTCATGACCAAGTCTCGGAAACCACCGTGCTTCGGTGTCCAGATCCGGTTCATGAAATATAAGGCTCGGCCACCCTTGGCTTCTAAATTTTTATCCATTCCTCTAAGGGATTCACTCGTCACGTTTTCAGGTTTCATGGCATCAAGCTGAGCCGCCTGAATTTGCTTAGACAAGTGTGAATGGATAGTCATTGTCAATGACTTGACTCTTCGACCAGAATATTCCTTCCGATTTAGGGCGTCTGCTACTACGTTGGCTTTACCCGGATGATAACGAATTTCGCATTCGTAGTCACTGAGTAGCTCGACCCACCGTTGTTGTCTCATGTTGAGCTCCTTCTGATCGAATATGTGTTGTAAAATCTTGTGGTCGGTAAAGATAGTGCTTTTCGTTCCATACAAGTAATGTCTTCAGATCTTCAGAGCAAACACAACTGCTCCTAGCTCAAGATCGTGGGTCGTGTAGTTAACTTCGTGTGTCTTCAGCTGTCTCGAGGCGTAGGCGATGACCTTACCCCGTTGCATCAGAACACAACCAAGCCCTTGATTTGACACGTCGCAATAGACAATAAAGTCTTCTATCCCTTCGGGGAGGGATAGTATTGGTGCGGTGCACAAGGCTCGCTTGATCGTTTGGAACACTCTATCCTGTTTATCTTCCCAGTCAAAGGTCACGCCTTTTTGGGTCAGCGTTGTAAGAGGTTTTGCAATTCGGAAGAAGTTCTGTATGAACCTGCGGTACTAGCCAGCGAGGCCTAGAAATTGACGAATTTCTGTAGGCGTCTTCGGTGCTGACCAGTTCTCAATGGCCTTAATTTTGGATGTGTCCACGTGGATTCCCTCTTCGCTTACCATGTGTCCTAAGAATTCGACTCTTCGGATCCAAATTTCACATTTAGAGAACTTCACATAGAGCTTCTCCGTTCGTAAGGTTCCTAGAACTTGTCGCAGGTGATCGCCATGCTCTTCCTTACTTTGGGAGTAGATCAGGATGTCATCGATGAAGACAATGACGAACTGATCCAAGTAAGGTCGGCATACTCTATTCATCAGATCCATGAAAACTGCGGGCGCATTGGTCAATCCGAATGGCATCACCACGAACTCGTAGTGTCCGTAACGAGTTCGGAAGGCTGTCTTTAGAACATCCTCCTCTAGCACTCATAACTGGTGATATCCGGATCTTAGATCAATTTTGGGAAAAGTAGTTCGCCCCTTGCAGATGGTCAAATAGATCGTCTATGCGAGGCAGAGGGTAACGATTCTTGACCATTAGTTTGTTGAGTTCTCTGTAGTCGATACACATACACAGTGATCCGTTTTTCTTCTTAACGAACAAGACAGGTGCTCCCCAAGGCGAGAAACTTGGTCTTATAAAGCCCTTGCTGAGCAGTTCGTTATGTTGACCAGACAGTTCCTGCATCTCTGCTGGTGCTAATCGGTAGGGCGACTTGGCTACTGGGGTAGCTCCTGGGACTAAGTCGATTTTGAACTCGACCTGTCGTTGCGGAGGTAATCCTGGTAGCTCTTCTGGGAAGATGTCGGGAAAGTCCCTCACTACTAGAATGTTCTTTAGTTCTTTCATTTCGAGGCTCGTATCGACAACGTGAGCAAGGAATGCATGGTATTCTTTACGTAGATACTTATGTGCTTGAATACTTGATATATTACGAAGACTCGCACCGGGTTTGTCGCCGTAGACGATAAGAGTTTCGTTAGACGGTAGGTTTAGATGGACTGCTTTCTCGTATCACATGATGTCGGTGGGATGAAGACTTAACCAATCCATGCCGATGATAACGTCGATGCTTTTAATCGATATCGGCATAAGGTTGATTGGAAATGAATGGTTATCTAGAGTTAGGGTACATCCTAAGTATATTCTATTTGTGCTTTCTGTTTTTCCATTAGCCATTTCTACTGTGAATTGTTCTTTAAGTTTGTGTGGTTGTTGTTTAAGCATGCGAGCAAATTTGTGGTTCACGAAGCTTCGCTCCGCTCCACTATCGAACAAAATGCATGCATAGGAGTTATCAAGGAGGAACGTACCAGTCACCACCGTCGGGTCAGCAACTGCTTCCCCATGGCCTATTGCTAGTACCCTCCCTGCTTCGCCAGCATTCTTCGCTTTGGGGCAGTCCCTCTTATAGTGGCCCGCTTCACCACATCTATAGCAGGTCTGGCTCACGCCAGAGCCGGGGACTTAGGCGATCAGCCTCGCCGGAGATTTACAGAAACGGACTGTGTGTCCTTTCCTGTTGTAGTTAGAGCACTGCATTTCACGGCAAGGGCCGTTGTAGTGGTAGCTGCATTTGTTGCACTTAGGCAAACTTCCAGCATACTGCCCCACCGGAGCAGTAGCAGCAGCAGGGGTTATGGCGGCATGCACTGCCACAATTTGCTGCTTTTTGGCAGCTCGTTGTTTCTTCTTCTCCTCCCAGAACTTCTGCTTAGTCTCAGCGGGTTTGGAGGGTTCTGAGATGGCTAGGGTTGTTGTTGCTGCAGGGGTTTTGAGCCCATGGTCAATGAGTCTCTGTGCCAGTCGATTGGCACTGTCGAAGGTAGCAGGGTTTGATGATAGGACATTCCCCTGGTACGGAGGCACTAGCCCCCATATGTACCTCTCGATCTTTTTCCCTTCAGTGGGAACCATATTGGGGCAGAGGGCCACCAGTTCGCTGAATCTGGCGGTATATGAGACTACGTTGAAGCCCTTCATGGTTAGGCTCCACAGTTCCTGCTCTAATTTCTGGATTTCGCCCCTCGGGAAGTATTCCACTATCATGAGGTCCTTCATGGTTTCCCAACCCATGTCATTCGCCACTACGAGAGTTAGCGCTTTAACGTGGTCGTTCCACGACGTCAGGGCTTTTCCTTCAAAGGTGCATGCGACATATTTGACTTTGCTCGCAGCAGGGCACGAACAAATTTCGAAGACTGATTCAGTCTTCTCGAACCATTGCGAGAGGGCAATGACTCCGCCGGTTCCCTGGAAGGACTTCGGCTTGCAGTTGGTGAAATCCTTGTAGGAGCACACTCTCGAGCGCACAGGGATTTCAGCAGGAATAGAGTCAATAGGGTTCCACCTCTGCTGGCATCAGTAGAGTGATACTGAGCCATGGCAGTTGCCACTGCTACAGCTACGGCAGCATTCAGGGCTGCAGTATCGATGACCGGAGGAGGAGGAGGTGCAGGGTTATTCATGGGAGATTTGCGAGGAGGCATCTTTCAGCTATAAGTTTATAAAGATAAACACAATGGTAGGAATCAATTGTAAGTGGGGTGAGAGTGACACATGGACTATCTAACCATAGCCCAACAGTTGAATGAGTGTTTTGAGATCACAACATAGAAGAATAGTAGGTAGACACAAGTGTACAGATTTTTCCCACATATTAGGTAGTTGTCAATAATACTGGTATTACTGATGTAATAAGTTTAGGGAAAATCGACCTAACAATAGGTCTTACATCATACCATACAGAAAGTTTGACAGTTCCTAGATTCCTAATTAGAGTACTGAAATTTAGGAATATTTTACAGACAAGTGCTACTTAGAGCACAGATACTAAAGGCTATTCCTTAACCAAAAGACAAAGATGTACTAGGCATCTTCTAATGGTGATGGGAATTCCTCGGGCGAACCCTGAGGTCTGCCACTTGACGAACCACTTCTTGAAGGTGTCGCTCATGAGACCTCTGACGGGCTCGAAGTTCCATGACTTCGGCTCGGGTGGCAGCCAGCTGTTGCTACAGGGTCTCATTGGTTCTCCTGGTCCGTTCCATGTCTTCTTCAAGACGGCGAATGCGGACTGTGTTGACACTAGAGTTGGCATCAATCTCCATGACCCGGTCGATGGCTGCTCGACCTTGCTCAACATTACAAGCTATTCTGTGGATAATGACAGGCAGAGCTCGATCCGCAGAGCCACCTTCGCTGAGATTGTAAAAGCTTCGGTCCCTAAAGTAAGGTAAGGGTTGACCCTGTTCGTCACTCCAGCGATTTAAGTTGGTTTCCTATAAGGGTGTGAGACCTGGGAAAGCTGGTCGAGGGTTGTTGTTTGGAGCTTGACCTACTGGCAGTAGGTTGTTGACTTCAGGCTCAGAGTCAGATCCATCAGAAAATCCTTCTGCGAGGTGATCATCCAAAGGGATTGGATGCTCATCTTCAGGCTCTTCTTCGATCCACCCAACGTTGCCTTCATTTGGGAAGTACGGGTCGCCATGATGGAATCTAGCCATTTAAATCTACGCGAGAAGAGAGCTATAAGAATATAGTGTATAAATAGCTTGTAGTAGCACAAAATACCCCTATAGTATTTTAATTTTAGGTTCTACTGTTCTCCTTCTGGTATTGTTGGCAAGTTTTTAGACTTGTTAACATATCACAACCATTCTAGGGCATATGCTAATCACTCCTCGGACCAGCATAGTTGATCAGGCTATGCCATTCCCAGGACTGACCATACATCCCCGAGCTCACTTGTGATATTTAACAATCGTAATACTTTTGTTCTTGTCATTGTGACACTGATTTTAGTATGAATGCAGACTAGTATACTTAATTAAATATTTTAGTATTTAAAGTATAGACTCTTGGTCAGAGTGTTTTAATCCCAAATGGGTTTATAGTTAGTATGTCTTTTATGGGTTGATATACTCAATTCACTATAAACAATGCTCTGATACCAATCTGTCAGACCCCAAAACCAAGAATGGTGGAAACGTTCTGGGGCGGAGGACGTCATGTAAAGTATCACAGCACAGTATAACAGTAAATAAGCAAACAACATCATCCATTGCATTAAATATATCATTTTAATACAAGTGTGTTCTGTACAGTTATAGACACCAAAAAGTAAATCAAAATAATAAGATGAGTCTTGAATGCGCTCCATCTTCTCAAAAGCCGGCCTCGGTACCTGTCTACTGACGACCTGAGAATACAAGTTATTTTGAAAGAGTTTATCAGCATTAAGCTGGTGAGTTCATAAGTAATTTAGTGTCGGTGTTTGTATCAAAACGTTAGAACGTGGTTTTAAACATGAGTTTGTAAACATTGGTGATAAAAGTATGTAAATGTTTATAAGTGTTTGTAAAAGTTTGAATCTCTCAGAAAAACCTATATTTTCTATTAAAAGTAGCCCTTTACCAAGGCGTAACTGTTTTCTATATTCGTTTATCGTAAAAGTGTGTAATTTTCCTAAGTGTAACTATCATTTAACAAAATATAGTTTGTACATCAATGTTTAAGTGAAATGATCACTAAATGTATGTAAAGGGTAAATTATTGTAGTATTATAGTGTTCTATTATAGGAACTACTGTTGTACTAACTACCTTAAACCGAATTTATATTAAGGTATCATGTGATTAATTGTACCATACTATCGACTAGGTAACAACGACAAATGTAAGTCGTAAAAAAAGGTATGACATTTGGCACCCGCAGACCTGCAGGTCCGGCTGTAGCTAGCAGCAAGGTGTAGGATATTCAATTCAGTATAGATCTATACGCAAACTCACGCTCTCCCTCCAAGTGACTCTGGCTACAACTCGGGCCATGACATTTAAGGCATGCTCCGATACAGTGGATCACAATTTTGTCAACGTATTCATGTATATGTAATGTATTGTTACTCGTTCTAGTATCGTTGTATATGTTCTCTTTCTAGTATAGTTGTATATGTTCTTCTTCTAGTATAGTTGTATATGTTCTTCTTCTAGTATAGTTTTATATGTTCTCATAGTAATGTAATGTATATGTTCTCATAGTAATAAGTACTGACTCATGAATGAACTGGCTCAATGATCTAGCAATAGTATAAGTATGATCCTGTGCTACCCCGATGGTAACTTACTAATGATGTAACTAGCACGCATGAATATGGAAGAACTTTTATGACTATATATGTACACATGATATATAATTAATATTGAAACGACCTTCGGACGGCTATCCGATAACCCACCAGACCACATCTTAAGCGCGAAAAGGAAATAGGGTGGACGGCCTTCCTAAGCCTTTTAAACATTGCTTATATAACTATACATATACGGGCATGCAATTTATAATAAGTATAACAAAGTTTAAGTAAAAGTATTTGGCAAGTAAAAGATTTTGTAAAGCAGTTTGAAGTTAAACAGTTTGATAAACAGTTTGAACAGTAATAAAATCATTGGTTTTGTAGTTATTAATCACATGTGATTGATGTAATAACTATAACTATTCAACTTGTATCCCTCCCCCCATTAAAGCATTTAAAACATTTAAAAGTATTTCAAAGGTTAGTTAAGGGGTATGAACTCACTTGTAGTGAGTGGATTGGATTGAAGTGTCGGGTAAGGTGCTAGGTGACAAATGAAGACTTGTACACACGCACGAGCCTAGTTATCATATAATGAACATATATATAACTAATTAGCCAAATTATAAAATAAAATAAGTTGGGACACTCTAGAACATGAAAACACTTTGTTTCAAGTGTTAAAGATCACAAGGATTGCATCCAAGTGTTGGTAGGGCAAAGCTAGGGTGTTTGGAGTTCAAGGGTAAATTCCCTTGGAGTTTACGGTTTTGATGGTCATAACCTAAGGAGTTTACAGTCGTAAACTCTAGTCCTATTGACCATGTGTTGTTTTGTGGTTTAACAAGCCTTTTGAAGCATTTCTACTAGGTGGTTTGGCCTTTGGATGGGACTAGGGCAACAAAAACACTCCTTAGAGGAGTTTACGGCCTCATGGTCATTTCCCATTGGGTTTACTACTGTAAACCCGTGTGGAAAAGGGTATTTCCATGTTTTCAAGTCCTTAACACAACTAGGTAGTTGTCTAAGTTAGTTTTTAGGCCTAAGGAAGGAAAATGACTCATTTAAACACACTTTAGGGTGTTTAAGGTTTTTAAAATTCAAAACCCGAGACGACACTTTCTTTCACCCGTTCGTTTAAAAATAATATTAAAATAATCAAACGAACTTTATATTTCTTAAAAATAAGAAATAATGACATTCACTTATGATACGAAGTGGTTGACTTTTAGGGTTTTACCGAATGGAATTTTCGGGTTGTCACACTTCAGTCCACCTGGTCCACTCTCTGAGTTTACAGTATGACTGGTCCGCCCGCACCGGGCCTTCAGTCCAGCTGGTCCACTTTCTGAGTCTACAGTATGACTGGTCCGCCCGCACCTGGCCTTCAGTCTGTCTGGTCCACTCTCCGAGCCTCGACACGTCTGGTCCGCCCTCTTAGGGCCTTCAACCTATCTGGACCGCTCGCCGGGCCTTCGGTCTAAACGGTCCATCCTGGGTATGTTGTCCCATAGCACAAAGCAGGACCCGCCTCAACCCAGCCCAGTCCAACAACCATGTGCACATAAACATATAATCATATAACATCACACAACTAATCAAACCGATCCAACATATCACATAACATAGTAACATCCTAACCAGGATACCGACCTAACCGGTCACTAGCATAACATCATCCTATAATATAGGATACCGACCTTTACCAGGTCTCTAACATATACCATCCTAACTACCAGGACGCAGACATAGCAAAGCAATAACATAACAACAACCACCCAGATTTCCATCCGATAAAGGGTCGGCCTTGGTGCCTTAGACCCTGTTGATATAGTGAGGATAACTCACCTGCAACTGCCGACTTGAAGAAATAAGACCACGCTGCTCCGACCACCAGCACGAACTCTACCACTGATCATTACCAAATAACCAAAACAATAAACACCAAATTACCAAAATACCCTTGGAAGTCAAACTGGTCAACCCTTGGTCCAAGTTAAAGTCCTCGGTCAAAGTCAACCTTCCTGGTTGACCCTACTCACCGAGTCAACCCATCGACTCGTCGAGTTCCTTTACTAAGAAATTCCCATAATACGACACAACTCGCCGAGTCGCCCCAAGATTCGTCGAGTCCAACAATCTCAGAGTCCCATCCTAATTAACTCACCGAGTCGTCCCTCGACTCACCGATTCGAGGCTTAACCAGAAAAGGTTAGGGTTCCACGACCAGACTCGCCGAGTCCAAGAACAGACTCGCCGAGTCCAAGGCAATCTTCAACAGACTCGTCGAGTTGTTCTTCCAACTCGCCGAGTCTAAACGTGACATCTTCATTCAGACGATTTCAGGCCATTTCATTGCTTCCAATACATAGATTTGGACTCCTAGGGCCAGATTCACAAGTAAAGTTTCCAACTTTACATGCATGCAAGGCTCAAGAAGCTCCAATCAAGCTACAAGGAGGTTTTGGGACAAATATACTCTAAATCAAGCCCCATGGCTGATGCTTTAAGCTTCCATGGCTCACTATTAACCTAGATCTGAAGTTGCAACTTCAGATTTAACCTCTAAACCCGAAATGGATTCCAATCAATCTAAAATTCCCAAAACAACAACCAAGAATGGATCAAGAAGGAGAAAACTCAAGGTAACGACTTGTTACCTCAGAAATGTGCCCAAGAAGGAGTAGATTCCGTATCTACAATGATCCCCCGATGCTAGCCTCTTGATCTTCTAACTTTCTCCTCTTAAATTCTTCTTCCAAGCTCAAACTTTAACAATGGAGACTCACACACACTAATTAGTGTTTCTGGAACACAAATGTGCAGTAAAGAGGTTGAGGGTGGCTATAATGTGCTTTATATAGGGCACAACTCCCGGAATTAGGGTTTTCTCCCTTCAACACCATCTCGCCGAGTCTACTTCCGACTCGCCGAGTTGGTCACTTAACACATGACCCGAATCGTGACTCGACTCGCCGAGTCCATCCATCGACTCGCTGAGTCGACCTACTCATTTACACTAAGAACCCTGAAGTTGCACTTCTGAACTCGGGGTGTTACAATTCTAGTGCTTGTGTCAATTCAGGTATACTACCTAAAATAAAATGGAAACACACTTGACTATCATTGCTTAGCATTCTAAGTTTGAGTATAGAAATCCTCAAATATTCCTAGTTCTTTTAAACTAATGCACTGATACCATCTATAACATCCCCATTTTCACGGCCAGAAAAGACTGTTTATTTATGCTTATTTTAAAACTGAGTTTATTTATAAATTCGGAATTTGTGTAACACCCGCGTTTTCTCACAAGGAATTAATAAGATGATGTACTTGTAATGGACAACAATTGTAACCTTTTTATGAAATAAATAACGTAAAGTATTTGAGTATTATGTGTTTTATATGTATTTGTATGTAGTATACATGTTTAAAATGATATAATAAAATAGGAATAAAATAGGCTTCTTAAATGGAATAATATTTTGGTTGAATAACCTTGATGAAAGTCAGAGCAGTCATGATAAGGATTCTGAAGATCTAAGGAGTGCTTAAATCGGGTTTAAACAATGAAGTTGTGACCCATTGGAGTTTCACGTTCAACTTGATACGGCAATGTGTATCATAAAAAAATGAATTTTAGATAGGTTGTTTATTAGCTTAAGTAGTCTAAATGAAAGTCATAGTAATCGTAAAACCAAGAGCATGCAACGTCCAAATCTGACTTCGTATGAGGAAATTATGATTTTTCGAAGTTTTAGCGCAGTAGTATGAACACATAAATCAAATTTTAGATCGGTTGATTGTTAACCGAAAAAATGTAAATGATAGTTGAAGATCTCATTAACAATAACACAATAATATAAAGACAGTCAAATACGGAGCTTGTATGTAAAAGTTATGAATTTTACACGGTTATTAACAGTGTAATCTTCGTAAACTATTAAATTTAAGATCATTGAGAAATAGGTGATGGGGTCTAGATGAAAGTTCTAATACTCAGAAATACCTACGTATGGATATAGAGAATGTTGAAAATAAAGTTCGTATGTCCGAGATATGAATTATTGAAAGTTCAACCTGTACCTACCCCATCAACAATCTGCCTTCACTCACCGATTGCCACATGTTCGTTTATGGGAGGAAGAGTAGTGACCAAGTTTGGGCGTGGCACGCCTTCTATCTAGGTGTGGCGTGCCTACTCCAAATCCAACCCATAAATAGCTTTCTCTTGCCCATTCTTCCACCACACCTTCTCTACACAATCTCTCTCAATTTCCTACTTCCCTAAACCAAAGTTTTTTAGTGTTTAGGGTATTTTGGCAAGGCCCTGAAGTCGCTTAGAGCCAGACATCTAGGAAATATCTATAAGTTAAATTACAATCAACCTTATTTTAGTGTAATTTATATTTATATCCATAGTCGTTATAAATCTATAAATAAGATTTATCAATAATTTTATGTTTTTATACTAAGTGATCTACTTTCGAGAGAGGTGCCTAGAATAGTCATGTTAGCTTGGTTGTTGGATTTCAGAAAGGCTATTTTCCTAAATGGTCCTGCCTCCCAACTTTCCTACCTGGCTGATCGTGATTTGATAGAACTCTGAGTATGTATTGGGATTATTGAAGAATCTTGACTATAAATTAGTCATAAGAAATAATAAAATAACCTTAGTGATATTTGAACTAAGTGTTATAGCGAAGCGCTGACAAAATTTCCAGTCATCCACTTTAAGAAGTGAGTGCATAGTTACTTTCATCTTACACATAGATATAAAGTATCTAGATGATTAAATGTTATATGTGCCTAATATTTGTATTACTTGATATCTGCGCTAAAAGAATTATATGATTTTTACTTGATTTAATCATATGTGTATTTTAGTATATATTATATAAAATATATTGGGTAGTGATGGGTCATGATGTGACATCCCCAATTTCACGGCTAGAAAAATATTGATTTGTTAATGCTTATTCAAAATCAGAGTAACTTGTTCCCAAAAACATTATCAAAGCATTTCCAAAGAAACGTATTTTATTTATATTAAAATGTTTGGATGTCATCGTCAATTCAGAAAGATAAGCACAACGAAATATTACAAGCCTTACAGTAATTAAACTAGTGGCCAAAAACTCCTCGAATCTCTCAGCAGAATGTATCTTTGAAATCGCTACCTGTGATACAACAAAATGAGTGGGTCAGGTTGGGAAACCTGGTGAGTACATAGAGTTTTCAACCCACAATATTGTAATAAATTTGTTACAATTATATAATTCAAATAAAACAATTAACCCGACTATGCATTTCCGTTATTCTCACGCCCTGATCCTAGATCGATGATCTCAAGGGATCTATCCTAAAGGATCTCTAAATGAACAATACTGCTTCGCAGTTCTATTAGTAATATGTGCTAATAAGATATTCATGGAGTGAATGGAGTACCCACATGAATAATTCATTCATACCTACACTTCGTAGTCCTGTCCGTATGAGGTTCCTTAACATCTACAAGTCATAGACCTACCCATGTATAATTTAGTAACACCTATAGGTCAAAGACCAATCCATGTATGGTTCATTAATGCCTACAGGTCGTATACCTTCCCGCAAGAAAAGTAAATAACACCTACAAGTTGTATACATGCACGTGCTAGACTGATTAACACATACATGTTGTAAACATGCTTGTGTACAATTGATTAACATCTACAGGTTGTAAGCTTGCCCGTGTATGATTTAGCAACATCTATAGGTTGTGCACCTACCTGCATAGGACTTAATAAAACATCTATAGGTTGCAAACATGTCCATGTTGACCATACTTGTATAGATTAGTATGTGGCTTTCCTCTATACCCTACTAGATGACTAATCCTTAGCAGTACAACAATACCATGCTGGCTACAATCCCTCATTATATATTACTTCATATAACCCTTTACTACCCAATACACTTTAGGTTTTATAAAAATAGTTATGTATAGTATAACCAGGTAAGATCATATCAGAGGTAAGGTCCATTTGGTATACTGAGTATACTGTTTGGAAATCCCACTTTAAACACCTCACTAAATCTTTGCCTAGACATCACCCCCGTAAGTAGATCAATCAATATTATGACTTGGAATCACTTATAAGTCTTATTTATAGGTTCATAATAACGATTATGAATAAAAATACAAGTTACACTTAAAGTAATATAAGGGTAGCTTAACTTATAGAGATATCTAGCGAAAATTCGGGAATTGTATTGGCATTAATTTGTGATGAAGAAATGAGGTAAAATCATCTATTTATAGGGTGTTCAAGAGATTCACACATCATGAGCTATGTGTCTCATGTCGTGAGACATGCTTATCACGTCGTGACCTTGCATTGACATAAAGCAAAAATACAGGTAAAACTTCAATCATTGAAAATTCATAACTTTCACATACAAGCTCCGTTTTGACGTTCTTCATATCTATGCGTAGCTATCTACAGGATCAATAACTTTCGTTTAGACTCTATCGGCTAATTTTGACTTTATTTTTAAAGTTATATTTTAACAAAATCTGTTAAAAAATCATAACTGTCTCGTCTGACGTCCGTTCTCGACTGTCTTTATTATAGACTTCTATTAACAAGATCTTCAATTCTTGTTTAGATTGTTTTGGCTAAAAATCGATTGATCTAAATTTTGATTTTTGAGTTGTATACTGCTACGCTGAATCTTAGAAAAATCATAACTTCCTCTAATGAAGTTAGATTTAGACATTCTCTATATGCACGCTCTCGGTTTAACAACTACTACGACTTTCGTTTAAACCACTTAGGATAAAAGTAATTTATCAAAAAATTACTTTTTACGATACGTAGACTTGTGAAACTGCGAAGAAGCATAACTTCTTCATACGAAGTCCGATTTCAACTTTCTTTATATGTATGGAATCCTTGTGACATATACTATAACTTTGTTTAAGATTATATATCCTAAATAATATTCTGTCAAAAAATCATTTTTAACGCTTATTATATCTTAATTGACTAGATCGAATCTGCAGGTGTTATAATTTTCTCCCCCTTAGGATGATTATGTCCCAAAATCATCAACAAAACATGGGTTTTATAATTACTTCGCACATTATCTTTTCATCCTAGGTAATAACTGCAACTCTTATGTCCTTTCAAATGAGTATCTAACTCATGGACTTCTTGACTGCTGGCGGTACTCAATCTTGCACCAGCTCGTTATCCTATGTTGGACTTTCATTCGTAACCTTCGATTTACAAACTCGATCCTTATTAGAGACTCATGATCCTTCTTAAACAAACTTAACTTAAGATAACGTCCTTACTACGATTACCGAAACAAACCAATGGGTTGTGCATCTAATCATCTTTCCAATCCATGATGCAATGGTTAGAATCGGGTCTTTTGAGTCAGAATCCAACATGGATGACACCTTCCTTCATGTTCTAATGTGATATAATCACATTACAGTGAGTAGCAATTCTAGCTATAGGCTGCTTAGCCTTAAAGACGGTCGCGACACTTCTCTATATTGCTTTGATTATCTCTTCCTTTAACTTCCTGACTTAAGTTAGATGTTACATCGAACATGGTTCTCCGAACCAATTAACTTATTTCACAGACTTATTCTCAATCAGACTCGATTTTATATGACCACTAGGGTTGGAATAACAGTCATCTTCATAGTCATTACTGAAAAGTTGGCAATGACAGAAAAAAAACGAAACAAACTCAACTACTAATGCCTTAGTAACCCTGTGACTTTCCTTGATCCAAGTGTGAATCATGTGCTTCTGGTAGTATAGGCCTCTACTACCTTTCACACCTACTCATACTCGTCCCAAGTATTACCTCTTAGTTCTCCAAGTCACCACACAATAAAATTCATGTAGCAACTTAACACATCAGATAACATAACTTAGGTTTATATTATTTCTTGAAACGATTACATTGATATTCAAGGTCACCCTACACTATGCCTCTTATATTAGGCTACACCACATAATATTATCTACATGGCTACTTTATATCTCAATCTTCAGAGATATAGATCCTTACTCCTGATCCCTTGCATTGTCGCATGCTTCATCAAGGATCATCTAGAATGCTCTTTCCTTTAGCTTCAGTGGCGCATTCAATCTTGCTGCTTCATTTCACTTTGGGCATTTATTCCTGAGATGCCTTGCTTCTCTATATTTGTAGCACACACTCTGGGTGCATTTACTAGCATAGTGACTAGTCTTTCCATAGTTAAAGCAAGTCACTTAATTGGTGCATCTCCCGAAGTGTTTCTTCTTGCACTTCTCACACCACTTTGCCTCATTGATATCCCTAATCCTTTTATCATTGGGGTCGGACTTTTAAAATCTGCTATTTTTATAGGACCTTGAAGATCCCTCAAACTTCGTTTTCTCTCCAGTTTCAGTTTTCTCCAGACCTTTCTCCTTTATCTGGGTCTCCACATTCCTAGCTGCCTAGATGGAGAGTAGTTACTAGCTTCACTGTTGGCCCATAATCTGCTGGTAGTCCCATAGCAAACTTGTTTGCCTTGGAAAGTTTAGTAAGAACCAAGTTAGGAACTAGCTTCATCTTTTCCGTGAAAGCAACAACATACTCGCCGACACTCATTTTCCCTTTTGTTCAGGTTCTGGAATTTGTTGTTAATCTAGAAGATCGTGCTCAGAGCAGTACTGCATTTTCAGCTGCACAATAAAGTCTTCCAAGATATCTTACTAGCTTCTCCCTTGGGCGTGGTATCAGCCAGTAACTTCCACTAACTTAATAATCTTCTCTTCAACTGTTTGACCTGCTTGTTGTTGCAGTAGAAACTCTCAAACACCATCTCCATCTTGGAGATCCAATCCATAAATTCCACCGGTGTTGGGCTACAAAAAAATACTTGGTGGCTTGGATTCCATTAAGTTCTTGTACTTGCATCCACGTCCATCATTTTCTCCATTTGGTTGGTTTCTTCTAACCACTCTTGGCACAAATTTGCCAACAGTCCGATTGTAGTTTCCCTACTAAAACTATTCTTCATTCAACTCAGGTTACATGACAGGTGCAGTGGGTTCATCCATATTATTACGTTACATTTGTATCATCTCATCCCTTTGTTCGACCATAATAGCCATAATCATTGTTTGCACTCTTGCCATCGTGATAGGTTCAACTACTAGCACAACCTCAAGTGCACGCTCGATCACGCGAGGGTCAGGCTTGGTTTCCATTACCATTTCCAAGTCCGTTGTGTGTTCATACCCTGATGTGTTATACACCAAAGCAAATGTTCAGTGTATAGTGACGAGAATTAAGATATGGAAAGCTTTATTTACGATAGACGTATAAATCTCCTTATCACTCTGAAAAGTAATATTCTAGTTCTAATATCATGATTAGACGTTTAGAAACCTGAACATATAAAATTTACAGATCCAGTGGGCAATAGACCATAGATCCGATCAAACAATAGCATCCTAAAGCATATAAGGCATCTTATAACTATAACATAAATCATTTAGCACATAAAAGCAATTTAGGCATCTTTCCTTAAAATAAGCTAGTGCTCATTTCTATTCAGGATATTTCCTAAATATAGCAGACACTCATCTCAAAATCATCCACTTAGCATTCTAAGTTTAATGTGACATCCCCATTTTCACGAACAGAAAAGACCGATTTTGTTTATGCTTTATAAAAGTCAGAGTACTTCTTTTCATAAAAATGTTGCGGAATTTGTTCCCAAAAAAACACGATAAATACGTTATTAAAAAATTTTCGAACAAACGTATTTTATTCATTTTAAAACATTTGGGATGTCATTGTCAATACAGAAACATAAGCATAAACAGAACTTATATTTATTTACACTAGTGATCTACATCTCTTTAAATCTCTCAGTGTAATGTGACTTCATATCAACAACTGTGATATAAATAAACGGAGTGGTTCAGGTTGGGAAACCTGGTGAGTACATAGGGTTTTCAACCCACAATAATATAATTATTATGTTTAAACAATCAAACAATCAACCCAATTACCCATCCCCATTATCTTCTTTAGTGTTAAGGATCTACCCTAAGAATCAACTATTCCTCGTTTATTTATTCCTAAGGATCATCCTAAGGAATCGGCACGAAGTCCATTGTTACCAAGGCTTATAGATTATAACTGGTGAACACGTAGTCCAAAACATTTGGTAAACACTTACTTCAAAAGTAACTAGTGAACACACTTAGTTCAAAATACCTAGTGAACACACTCAGTTCAAAGATACGTAGTGACCACACTCAGTTCAAAATACCTAATGAGCACCTAGGTCAAAAACACCTACAGGTTACGAGCTTACCAGCGTTCCACCGGACCATCTAGTATCGCCCATGGTCATCATCTATACTCCACTAGATGACTGGATCACTGACAACATTGATGTCTCCCATCCTGTTATCACAAAACAACTATTTCATCTACCCATGTTTTACCCAACACATTTTGTAGATATAAAATACATATACAGTTTAAATCACTTAAAACATGTATAAAAATCTTTCACCCAGCATAGACAGCAAGTATTCAGACAATATGCACACACAACACGTAACTTATATTAAAATACTTCATATATATGTGTAAGATGAAAGGGACTATGCACTCACCTGAAAGGTGGTGACTCAGCACTCGGACAACGCTTCAATACTCTCAAAACAATTTCCTTCGATAAAACCTAGTATCAATACCACTAGGGTTTAGTCTAACGATAACCGCGACAAATTAATAGTCTGACTATTATTATTATTATTATTATTATTATTATTATTATTATTATTATTATATAAGCGTTAAATAACACTCAATATAACTCATAATAATAGCCCAAATAATTATTTTAAGGACCTAATAACATTCCTATAAGTATTCGAAAGCTATATTAAAAATTGCGTAAGCGTAGCTCACTTACAACGAATTTTATCGAAAACCGGAACTTTATTTGGAGCAGCGTTTCGAAACCGAAAGACCCTTTTTCTTGGTAATCCGGGAGCCTCGGGGCTTCCTTAGGGTGCTAGGGGATCACCTAGGCTTAGGGGAGGGTTAAAACCCTTATAGAGAGAAAGAGATCTAGAGAGAGAAAGATAATGGTGTGAAAAAGTTGGAGACTCTCGCCCCCTTTTTATACCCTGCGAGGCCTCGGACTACGCTGGGCGTAATCCTTGGCTACGCGGGGCGTAACTTCGGATAGGGTCGCCACCTCAGATCCAGTTGTCTCACACTCGTCGGAAGGATAAGGCCGAAGGTACGCGGGGCATACCAGATCTCATACACGGGGCGTAATGCGAGGCTACGTGGCGTGATCCGAAGCGAAGCCTTGGTCAGCAAGCAACGGCTCAGAAGCGGCCACGTCATCAACCTCTCGCAGATTTCACAATTTTGCACTCCGACTTCTAAAAATCATATCTTTCGCATACGAGCTCTGTTTTCGACGTTCTTTATATCCACGCGAAGGCGGGAACGTACTCTACAACTTTCGTTTATACTTCGTCGGCTAATTTTGACTTTATTTTAAATTTTATATTATTAACAGGCCGGGACAGGATTGCTCCGTTAACGAGATCTCCGATTCTCGTTTAGGTCGTGTCGGCTAAAAATCGCTCGATCTAATATTCGAATTTCGGGATGTACACTGCTAATCCGAAACTTCGAAAAATCATAACTTCTTCATACGAAGTCAGATTTGGGCGTTCTTTTTATCGAAGTTCTTAGTTTAACATATTCTACGACTTTTATTTGTATTGCTAAGGCTAAAACTCGCTCTATCGGAAATTTACTATTTACGCTTCCCGGTGCTGTGTCGGTTCCGTCGCGAAACTTCGACGGGTCATAACTTCTTCGTTATAACTCGGATTTCGGCATTCTTTATATGTATGGAAACCTTGTGACATATACTTCAACTTGGTTCAAATTTTTTATTCTAAATAATCTTTTGTCGAAAAGTCGTTTTCGACCCCTATTGCCTCTAAATTGACTAGCCCGGGTCTGTGGGCGTTACATTTAAGTCTAGAAATCCTACAAATTCCTAGTTCGCTTAAACTAATGCTCTAATACCAACTATGACATCCCCAATTTCATAGATAGAAAACACCGATTTGTTTATGCTTATTCAAAATAAGAGTATCCTTTTTGAGGAATAGTATTGCGGAATTTGTTCCAAAAAGCATGATAATGATATTATCAAAGCATTTTCGAAGAAATATATTTTATTTATATTAAAACGTTGGGATGTCATCATCAATTCAGAAACATACGCATAACGAAATATTACAAGCCTTACAATAACTAAACTAGTGGCCTAATACTCATCGAATCTCTCAGTAGAATGTATCTTTTAAATCGCTACCTGTGATACAATAAATTGAGTGGGTTAGGTTAGGAAACCAGGTGAGTACACAGGGTTTTCAACCTACAATACTATACTCAATTTGTTATAATAATATAATTCACATCAAACAATTAACCCAATTACTGATTCTTGTTATTCTCACTCCCTGATCCTAGATCAATGATCTCAAGGGATTTATCCTAAAGGATCTCAAAGTGAATAATACTGCTTTGCCGGTCCATTAGTGATATGTGCTAATAAGATAGTCATGGAGTGAATGGAGTACCCACATGAATAACTCATTCATTCCTACAGTTTGTAGTCCTGCCCGTATGAGGTTCCTTAACATCTATAGGTTGAGGTCCTACCCACGTATAATTTAGTAACACATATAGTTCGAATACCTGTCCGTGTATGGTTCATTAATATCTATAGGTCATAAACTTGCCTGCAAGATAACTTACTAACACCTACAGGTTTTATACCTTCCCGAGCATGATTAATTAACACCTACGAGTTGTAAACATGCCCCCATCATAATTGATTAACACCTACAGGTTGTAAGCTTGCACGTGCACGATTTAGCAACATCTACAGGTTGTGCACCTGCCCATGGAGGACTTAATAAAACATCTATAGGTTGAAAACTTGTCCATGTTGACCAGACTTTTCTAGATTAGTCTATGGCCATCCTTTATACTCTACTAGATGACTAATCCTTAGCAGTACAATAATACCATGCTGGCTACAATCCTTCATTATATATTACTTCATATAACCCTTTACTACCCAATACACTTTAGGTTTTACAAAAATAGTTATGTGTAGTATAACCAAGTAATCATATCGAGCCCAAGTATTGCAAAGTTAGACAATAGGCACATATAGCATCTAAGTACTTAAATACTTCATATCTATGTGTAAGATGAAAGTAACTATGCACTCACCTGAAAAAATTTCTGGTGATTGGTGAATCGGGCAGAGCTTCACCTTACACCTTTTTTCCAAAAGGGCTAGATTTACATAACGCTAAGTCTTAGTCTAATTTCCTATTTCATGAAACTAATTATCCTAAGTTCTTAGATTCCTAAACAATCCCAAAGTCTACATCAAGATCTATCCAGTAAGGAGCAACCAGGTAAGATCATATCGGAGGTAGGGTCCATTTGGTATACTAAGTATATTGTTTGGAAATCCCACTTTAAACACCTCACTAAATCTTTGCCTAGACATCACCCCCGTAAGTAGATCAATCAGTATTATAACTTGGAATCACTGATAAATCTTATTTATAGGTTCATAATAATGCTTATGAATATAAATACAAGTTACACTTAAAGTAATATAAGTGTAGCTTAACTTATAGATATTTGTAGCGAAAAGTCGAGAATTGTACTACTAGAATTCCAACTCAAGAACTTCTATTCTTCGGACTCTATGACGCCTTAGAGCCTCGCTAAGATACTCCAAAACCTTGAAAACTTCAAATAATGGGATATGTAGAGAGAAGAATGTTTGGGAGTAATTTGTGATGAAGAAATGAGGTAAAATCATCTATTTTATGCTATTCAGGAGCCTCTCACATTGTGAGCCATGGGTCTCACATCGTGAGACATGCTTGTCACGTCATGATCTTGTGTAGGGAGCAAGCAAAAACATAGGTAAAACTTCCATCTTCAAAAATTCATAACTTTCTCATAAGAGCACCATTTTTGACATTTCTTTATATCTATGTGTAGCTATCGATGAGATCTATAACTTTCATTTAGACTTTGTCGACTAATTTAACTTTATTTTTAAATTTATATTTTAATAAGTTTAAACTGTTAAAGTCCATTAAAAATTCATAACTCTCTCGGCTGACGTCCATTCTCAACTGTCTTTATGTCAGTTGGTTCCTATTAACGAGATCTTCAAGTCTTGTTTATATCATTTTGACTAAAATCAACCGATCTAAAATTCAATTTCTAAGTTGTATATTCCTACGCTAAATCTTAGAAAAATAATAACTTCCTCTAATGAAGTCAGATTTAGAAGTTCTCTAAATGCATGCTCTCGGTTTAAAGGCCACTACAACATTCATTTTGACCACTTAGGATAAAAAGTAATTTATCAAAAATTAACTTTTTACAATATGCAGAGTCATGCAGGTTTAATCGTGAAATTTCGAAGAAGCATAACTTCTTCATACGAAGTCAGATTTCAATATTCTTTATATGTACGAAATCCTTGTGATATATACTACAACTTTGGTTAAGATTATTTATCCAAAATAATCTTCTATCAAAAATTCATTTTTAGCGCTTATTATAACTTAATTGACTAGCCCGAATTTATGGGTGTTACAGATGAAAATGATGAGATGATGATGAGAGGACTTAACTATTGATGAACAAGTCATCTAGCAGAGTATAGATGACGACCACAGACTATTCTAGACAGTCCAGTGGAACCGCTAGCAGGCTCGCAAGCTGTAGGTGTGAATAAACTATCTATTCATTTGATGTAGTCTATCCCCTCATGGTTTCCTTATTGACATATATTGCTAAAGGAATCCCCCAAGAAGTATTGTGTACCCGTTGATGATGATAATCCTTAGGATAGGTTCTTTGAGATAAATATTTTAGGATCAATATATGAGAGTAACGGGAATAGGTAATTGGGTAAACTATTTGATGTGAATTATATAATTAAAGAACTTAATTATTATGGGTTGAAAACCCTATATGCTCACTAAGACACCAAACCTGACATACTCAGTTCTTTGTATCACAGGTAGCGGTATGAAGACACTTAGATAAAGAGTGATTTGAGGAGATTCAAGGCCATTAGTATAATAAGATGTTCTAAGGCCTATTAAGACTTATTTATGCTTATGTATATGTATTGAAGGTGACATCCCATGGTTTTTAATATAAATAAAATACATTTCTTCGAAAATGTTTTGATAATGATATTATCATGTTTTGGGGATAAATTATGCATTAATTTTTATACTCTGAAATGAATAGAGCATAAATAAATGGTTTTAAATTGGTCATAAAAATGAGGATGTCACAGTTGGTATCAGAGCATTTGTTTAAGCGGACCAAAAATAATTGAGGATTTCTAGAATTAAACTTAGAATGCTAAGCGATGATCGTGAGGTGTGGGTCTTCTATATTTTAGGTAGTATGCCTAAATTGGCATAGGCACTAGCTTACTTTAGGAAAGATGCCTAAATTGCTTTTATGTGCTAAATGATTTGTAATTATAGCATGCTTTAGGTTGCCTACCTAGGATGCTATTTTTTGAATAAATCGATGGTAGGTTGCCGACCTATATTTAGAAATTTTATGTGTTCAAGGTTCTAAACAATTAGTTACGGTATTAGAACTGGCATATAACTTTTCGGGGTGATAAGGAGAATTATGCATCTAACCTTCTCTATCTTAAATTCTCGTCTCGGTACACCGAACGCATTGTAACATCCATAAAATCGAGCCAAATTTAAACTTTTTAAAACATTTCAAAACCAATAATTATTACAAAACTTGTTTTCAAAATAGTATAGCGTCAGAGTAGCCCAGAAAACAAAACCATAAAAAGTAAGGAGTTGTAGGATCACGCCTTCGCCTTCCCGCGATCATCTGATGTACCTGAAACCAAAACTGGAACTGTAAGCCCGAAGCTTAATGAGTTCCCCCAAAATAACAATACATAACAAATAGCACACATAATAACAACATGTAATGGGTCCACAGCTCTACAGACTAGATTACCCCTAAGCCCACAGTGTGAGTCTGGCTTGCCCTACAGGCCCACATCTCACATCTGGCTTACTCCCTCAGTCCTTGGACTGTAAAGAAATGACTAGCCCTCAGTGTAAGTCTGGTATGCTCTCCTAGCCCTCAGCTCGCATCTAGAATGCTTAGGAGTCCTCAGTATGAATCTGGCATGCTTTCCCTGGCCCTCAACTCATATCTGGCATACTCCAGGGTTTGTTGGTCCCCGCACGGAATAGTGCAACCTCAACCCTAGCCACATAACATGTCGACATATAATACTAACTATGCATACAGATAAACGGGCCATATCACAGGTAGTCCTACAGATCTACCAACTATTACAACGACTAGCATGCATAACCACTCTCAGACTATCATAACATCTAGCATGCAATACTAACTCATACCCGACATATCAACAACTACTAGGATATCAAATCCAATGGTCCGGCCTTGGTGCCTTAGACCCCTTAGTATAGTGAAGATAACTCACCTCACAAATTTCGACCGAAGTGATAAGATTAAACTCTCGAATCACAGCCACGAACTCCACCACCTATATTCACCATAAGACCACCTCCATAAATTTTCAATTTACTATAATACCCCTAGAAGTCAAACTAATCAACCCTTGGTCAAAGTCAATGTCAATGGTCAAGTTTAACAGTCCATGTTGACCCAACTCGTCGAGTGCAGCTTACTGACTCGTCGAGTCCTTCCATAACTCAAGAAATCTTGAAAATCCCACTTGAATGGCCGAGTTTCCTAACAACTCATCGAGTCCATGTTTGTCTAATGTCGGGAAAACCCTAACTGACTCGTCGAGTCATCTTACTGACTCGCCGAGTCCATGCAGAAACCAAAAATGGGAAACCCTCTTTCAACTAGTCGAGCTGACTTATGTACTCGTCGAGTCCCTTCAGTCTTTCTCATATGGACGTTTTTAAGCCACCCTAAAGTCCCAAAATACAGATCCAACCTCCTAGGGCATGGTTTCCACGTAAAGTTGCAAGCTTTACGTACATTCATGGTCCTAAATGTCAAAACCAAGTGAAAAGGAAGGTTTAACCCAAAAGGAAGGACCTTAGCTTGCCAAATCTCATAACTTTATAGCTATAGGGACCAAGGGGAGTTCAGATCTGAAGTTACAACTTCATATCTTGCCCCAATACTCGAAGTGACTCCCAAATGTTCTAAAGATAGCCCTAAACCCAAACATGAAGAGATTTAGCTAAGGATAAGTCAAGGTATCGACTTGATACCTTCAAATTGATGCCAAGATGAAGTAGAGTCAAATCCACGAGCTCCTCTCTGCCCCAAGCTTCTTATACTTCGCACCTCCTTCATAAAACGCACCAAAATCACTCTTTAAATCTCACAAACACACAAGAACAAGGTAATATCAATTAGGGTTTCTCTCAGTTGTCAAGGGGGTGGTAAAGGACTGGGGGGAAAGGACTTAAGGTCCTTTAAATAGGGTGCAAACCCTAAAAATTAGGGTTCCATCTCTCAGCTCCTACTTGTCGATTCCGGGTCCTCCAACTCGTCGAGGAGGTCCAATAATCCATGCAGGATTAACCCCCTCTACACGACGAGTTAGGGGCAACCAACTCGACGAGTAGGTCCATAAATATGTCATAATATGCTTAAAACTTGTACCTGGGAGTCGGGGTGTTACACACATGCATTGGTGTGTAGATTGATATTGTGAGAACTCGAAGAAGATTAGGAAATGGTAATCAGCAGCCCGAACCTCGTGCAGTCGAGCATGCACCAGGGCCAATGCCTATGCAAGAACCAATTACAATGGCAGGAATCCAAAAAATGATCTAAGCTATGATGGCCGAACAAAAGGAAGAGATGAGACAAATATTACGTGATAATAGGGATGAACCCTATACACCTATTGTGAAACCTAAGTTGAACGAAGAACAGTCTGAAGAGGGAAAATACAATTGGACTATTAGCCAAGTTGAGCCAAGATTGGTGAGAAGAAACCATCCAAATAGAGGAGGCGATAGAGGTAGATGCAAGTATAAAGATTTCATGGCATCTAAGCCACCGAGTCTTTCTAGAAGCCTAACACCGATGGAAGTCATGGATTGGATCTCCGAGATGGAGATGGTATTTGAGAGCTGCGGTTATAGAAACAGGCAGAGGGATGTCATTACAATCCGAAAACTAAAGATTTGGGTATTAAGCCGGTGGACGTTATTTGCTGATACCATGCCCAAAGGAGAAGCCAAAAAGATGTCATGGGAAGAATTCATCCACTAGTAGAAAACTGGGCTTTATCCATGTAAAAACCCATCATTATAGACATATGATGTCGGGTTTTTTTCATTGAACATGAAAGAAAGGTCGTGTCATTGAAGATAAGTTATGCTTTTATTCAATTGTGGTGAGCGTAACCCATGAAGACATGTTATTATAGGTCAAACCCGTCATTATATGGTAGGGTGTTTTTGGAGATATATCTATCTTATTTTGATAACCGTCATGAAGAATAAACTTATTATGATGTGTTTTTTCATATATTCATATATTTTCACTTATAGACACCGTTTATAAATATTATCGCGGCCATTGTTGACTTTTGGAGACAAAAATGTAATTAAGCTATAAGGATAAGTTATCTTACTAACATGTTTACTGGTTTATCATTACTATTGTTTACGTACACCGACAAATATAAAATTTTGATGTCACCAAAAGTGATCTATACTAACGTGTTATTTCTTTTGTTATGATTATTGATAACTTTTTGGTGACATGTATAATATTTTATCGTGAATATTTTATACATTTACTCACTTATTGGGAAATTAAACGGTGGGAATAATAAACTTATATTGATGTGTTTTTTCCTATAGAGTTATAAATGTTCACTTATACTCCCCATTTATAAATATTATCGTGACCATTGTTGACTTTTGGAGACACAAATGTAATTAAGTTTTAAGGATAAGTTATCTTTACTAACATGTTTAATGGTTTATCATTACTATTGTTTACATACACCAACAAATAAAAAACTTAGTACGTCACCAAAAATGATCTATACTAACGTGTTATTTCTTTTATTATCATTATTGATAACTTTTGCTGACATGCAAAATATTATATCGTGAATATTGTGTACATTTACTCACTCATTGGACAATTAAACGATGACCATAAAATGCTTATGGTGATGTGTTTTTCCTATAGAGTCATAAAACAATGTTCACTTATAGTCACCGTTTATAAATATTATCGCGACCATTGTTGACTTTGGAGACACAGATGTAATTAAGATGTGAGGATAAGTTATCTTTACTAACATGTTTCATGGTTCATGATTACTATTCTTTATATACACCGAAAAAAAATTAGGACGTCACCAAAAAATATGTATACTAACGTGTTATTTCTTTTATTATGATTATTGATAACTTTTTCTGGCTTGTTTAATATTATATCGTGAATATTATGTATATTTACTCACTCATTGGGCAATTAAACGATGACCGTAAAATACTTACAGTGATGTGTTTTTTCCTTTAGAGTCATAATTGTTCACTTATAGTCACCATTTATAAATTTTATCGTGACTATCGTTGAATTTTGGAGACACGAATGTAATTTAGCTGTAATTATAAGTTATCCTTACAAACATGTTTACTGGTTTATCATTACTATTGTTTACATACACCGACAAATAAAAAAATTAGGACGTCACCAAAAGTGATATATACTAATGTTTAATTTCTTGTATTATGATTATCGATAACTTTTGCTCACTAATATTATATCGTGAATAGTGTACATTACTCACCCATTGGGCAATTAAACAGTCACCATAAAATGCTTATAGTGATGTTTTTTTTCTATAGAGTCATAAATGTTCACTTATAGTCTCCATTTATAAATATTATCGCGACCATTGTTGACTTTTGGAGACACAAATGTAATTAATCTGTAAAGATAAGTTATCTTCAATACCATGTTTAATGGTTTATAATTACTATTGTTTACATACACCGACAAATAAATATTTAACCCGTCACTAAAAATGATTTATACTCACGTTTTATTTTTTTTATTATGATTATTGATAATTTTTACTGACATGTTTAATATTATATCATGCGTATTGTGTGCATTTACTCACTCGCAAGCAACTAAAAGGTGACCAACAACCCAACTAAATTTACCAATATATCAATTACATATTTAACATTGTATGAGGAGAACTGCACCATTTCTCTTAATCTAAATTACATATGTTATCCCGATGCTTGATCTATAAATAAGTACTTTCCATGATTTCATCAAGCACTAATAATGGTGGTGAAGAGGAACTGATGTAGTTTTGCTTTTTCTATACTTCTAAATGAACCAACGTCTCAAAAATAACATGGCTTGTATGAGCTTAGCACCCGATAGAGATTTGCCAACTTTACATGGTTTCACTAGATTGTTAATTAAACCTAACATATTGGAATTATCGATATCACACCAATCAGAAATCAATGTCCATAAGTAAGATGCAAATTGGCATCTAGCTAAAAGGTAGTCTACTGATTCGTTTATCTCATTTATAGATTTGTCATGTAACATGTGATCTAACTCCATGTTTGCTAAAAGAAACCAAAGCAATTTTTTTTTAGACGTCCGCCACATAAAACAATTATTTTCTATGAGAATCGAATTATATTGGACACAAACACAATCATCTATAACACATGTTTTTCTCAATAATTTTTCTTACTGAATTAACAACAAATGCTCCCAAGGAGTCATATGTCCACATCCCTTTATCTAAATGGTTATTAAACGCAATCTCAACCTAGTCAATAACATTGTGAGAATATTGCATTTCTTAAACTTATATATACCAGTACGTCTTAGCTTAACAGTAAACATACTTTTCTATCCCCCTCCATATTATACAGATCTTATTGTCGCGATCTTTATCAATTACAATGTTTTACTTTATATATTATAGGATAAAATTGATAATTGAAATGTAACATCCCGAAATATCAAGAGTAGAGTTGAAGGGCTAAAAGAGTAAATTGGGGAAGAGCGACTCGGCGAGTCACATGGGTGGACTCGGCGAGTAGAGTCGCGACTTGGTCGCGTGTTAAGTAGCCGACTCGGCGAGTCAGTAAGATGGACTCGGCGAGTAGGCGCTGAGTGGAGAAAACCCTAATTCTCGGGGTTGAGCCCTATATAAAGAACATAACATTCATTCCCCCAGCCTCTTTACTCATCCTCAAGTCCAGAAACCCTTAGCCTTCGTGTGTGAGTGATCATATTGCATTGGGAAGCTTGGAGAAGCATTTGTTGAGGAAATCTTGAAGGGTAGAAGGCTTGGAGAAAGGGGCTTTGCTTGGATTCGAGTTCCATTGCAATTGGGGCGTTCTTTTGAGGTAATATCTCGTCCTTGGGCTGTTGTTCTTATGGATTCTTCATTTTGGGGTTTGTGGGGAGCATATCTTTTGGTGTCTTGGAGTTTAGAGGTTAGATCTGAGGTTGCTACCTCAGATCTGGAATGGAAAAGGGTTGGAATGCCTGAAAGTCCCTGTCTTCAAGTGTGTAGTGAAGCTATCATGTCCCAAACCCTAGCCCTATAGTGTTAAAGGCCTAGATCTCTTTGGATTCACGTAAAGATTTCCACTTTACGTGATGGATGGGTTGTAGGAGGCTAGATCTATGTTTTGGATCAATTGCATGGCCTGGAGTGCTTCTGAATGGATTCAGACCGGTGGTACTCGGCGAGTCACATGGGTGGACTCGACGAGTTGCTTGAAGATGAGCTGGAACTCGACGAGTTGGAAGAACAACTCGGCGAGTTGGATGAAGATGGCCTGGAACTCAGCGAGTTGTATGAACAACTCGGCGAGTAGGTTGAAGATAGCCTTAGACTCGGCGAGTCTTGTCGAAGAGTCCCAATATTTTCTGGTTGAGTCGAGAATCGGCGAGTCAAGGGATGACTCGGTGAGTTGTGGGCGAGTGGACTCAGAGTTGTTGGACTCGACGAGTCTCAGAGTGACTCGGCGAGTTAGGTCGCGGATTGAGGGAAGTTCTGAGTATGGGGACTCGGCGAGTCATCGGGTTGACTCGGCGAGTAGAGTCAGTCAGGGGTTGACCTTGACCTTGTCCAAAGGTTGACCAGTTGTCTTTCAGGGGTATTTTGGTAATTAAGGGTATTTATTGAGTTGAGTGTGTTGGTGTTCAATGGAGGAGTTCGTGTCGGAGCTTGGAGCAGCGAGATCTTATCCTTGCAGCCGGCAATTTCGAGGTGAGTTATCCTCACTATATCAACAGGGTCTAAGGCACCAAGGCCGGCCCTTATCGGATTGAGATCCGGGTAGTTGTTGTTATGTTGTTGTTGTGATATGTTTGCATCCTGAGAGCTAGGGTGGTATATGTTAGAGACCTGATTGAGATCGGTATCCTGAGAGATAGGGAGATGCTATGCTAGTGACCTATTAGGTCGGTATCCTGGCTAGGATGATGATATGTTATGTGATCTGTTTGATCTGTTTGTTGACTGTGAATTTCTATATGATTGTATGTATATGTGCACATGGTTGTTTGGACTGGAGTTGGGTTGAGGTGGGTCCTGCTTCGTGCTGTAGGCCAAGATACCCAGGGCGGACCGGTTGTCCCGAAGGCCCAGCGAGCGGTCCGGATAGGCTGTAGGTCCCAAGAGGGCAGACCAGACGTGCCGAGGCTCGGAGAGTGGACCAGGCAGACTAAAGGCCCGGTGTGGGCGGACCAGTCATACTGTAGACTCAGAGAGTGGACCAGGTGGATTGAAGGCCTGGTACGGGCGGACCAATCACACTGCAGACTCGATGTATGTGGAGAGTGGACCAGGTGGATTGAAGGCCCGGTGCGGGCGGACCAATCACACTGCAGACTCGATGTATGTGACTAGACTCAGAGGGTGGACCAGGTGGACTGTAGGCTGGTGCGGCGGACCAGTCACACAGTAGACCCGAAGTGCATGGCTGTTCTATGATCTGATATGTTGTGGCATGTTATGCGTGTATGGTGTTAGTGGTTGGTATTTTGGGGATATCTCACTAAGCTTTCGGGCTTACAGTTGTGGTTTTATGTTTTTCAGGTTCTTCAGGAGACCGTGGCAAGGCGAAGGCATGATCGTACCGCTCCTCGTGATTTTGTAGTAATGTGATTCTGGGAATACGTTAAATGTTTTGTATTGAAAACCTTTTTGTAGAGATTTAATGGAATCGAGCTGTTTTTGAAAAAGTTAAAATTGGTTGTATTTTTCGGTTGTTACAAGTTGGTATCAGAGCCTTGGTTTGAGTGAATTGGAGGATCATTCGTGTGACTCCAGTCTCAAATCGAGGAAAGTTTTCAAAAGAGTATTTAAAATGGTTTTCAAAATGAGTAAGGGAGGACACGGAGGTACGATCAGCCGGAGCCAGTAAGTAACCCCAAAATACCATGCATGTTATTTGTTTTTGAGCTTTGATAGAACAACATGCTAGTGATAGGCTAGGGATCTTCAGGATTTCATGATAATGTTGCCTGATTTGTGATGCCTGTAGCCTAGGGTTCCTTATGGGAGATTTTCAGTGTTCCTCTAGTGGTGAGGGTTGAGCGTTGTTATGCATGTTTCTCTAGGGTGTTGTGGTAGTACTTCATACAAATATGGGTAGGTGTGGAAGGTAGTATGGGCCCGTACTACTGAAAGCACAGGACCCATACGCGTATCAGGGAAACCATGATCTCTAGGGTTGGGTTGAGAGAGTTGGATCCCAGGATAGTGGGAAGAGTCTGAGCTTTTGTGTTGTGTTTTTTAGTATGGAGATTCCGAGGCATGATGAGAGTGGATCCGGATCAGGATCGGGAGCAGGAGAGAGAGTTCCGGGCGGATCGGTACCGCCCGAGGTTATCGGTCAGATGAGCACGTGCGAGTTGGATGCGAGGATTCCTGAGATCCTGCGTGATGAGATTGTTGAGTTATTTTGGGCTGAGTTGCCGGAGCTGTTTGGGTCGATCAAGACCGCCATGGTTGAGTATTTTGATGAGCGCTATGCGGCTCTCGCAGAGACGGCTGCCGCAGCGGCTACAACGGCTGTAGCGGCGGCAGGGGGAGGAGTTGATCGGGGCTTTCAGTATCGGGACTTTGATAATACGAAGCCTCCCACCTTCGATGGAGTTCAGGACCCGATCGTCGTTATGAGATGGTTATCAGACGTGGAGGGGTGTTTCTTCACGTGTTCATGCCCTGCTGATCAGAGGGTGAGGTGTGCTCTGAACCTGTTGAGGCTCGAGGCGAAGGATTGGTGGAGATTGACCACGGGGTCATATTTGGATGCGCAGAGGGCTGCGGTTTCATGGGATCAGTTCAGAGAAATGTTCAGCACTCGTTATGTTCCGCAAGTTGAGAGGGAGAGATTGGCTCAGGAGTTCCTTGAGCTGAAGCAGGGTTCAGAGTCGGTGACTGAGATCACCAGGATGTTCACTGAGAGGGCAATGTTTTGCCCAGAGTTCGCTTCGGAGCAGGCTCAGATGTCTCGATATCTGAGCATGCTTAAGAGGGACATCAGACAGTTTGTGTCTGCACAGAGGTGCGAGACCTTGTTGGAGTTGCAGGAGGCCGCTAGGCGGCGTGAGTTAGAGATTGAGTTGCAGTTGCGTGAGCTAAGGCAGGCTCCGGTGCAGTCGCAGCCAGCGCCGAAACGGTCCAAGACCGTTGATGTTAGAGTAGGGGATCTGAGCAGCCACACTTGTGGGAAGTGTGGGAAGGGTCACACCGGAGTTTGTAGGTCTGGTGGTGCATGGAGGGGCACTATGCAAGGGATTGTCGGCAGTCAGCGCCGGTTCGGGATTTGAGGATTTGTTATCATTGTCATCAGGTTGGACATTTGAGGGTCAACTGTCCACAGTTTGTTGCGGGACCGGTGCAGGCTCCAGCACCGGCCACTTTGAGGATTACAGGTGGAGGTCAGGGTGGAGCGGAGCCCCCAAGGGCTCAGGGTCGTGCTTATCAGCTTGCGGCAGAGGAGGTCAGAGCAGTGTCGGATGCAGCTGCGGGTATGTTTCTTTCTTGTCATCTTGTTATCTTGTGATTATTGTGTTGTATTGTTTATGTGCTGGTATCTTTGTGTGGTTTTCGTTGCGGTATTCGTCGTTTTGAGGGTTGCGGTTTGGTTATGGGTTATTGTTTTGGGAATTTCGTTGGTTATCATCCATGAGAGCTATTAGTGGGAACCTAGCATTGGATTGAGGGCCGGGTAGCATCTACTCTCTGAAGAGTGGTTAGATGCTGATTGAGTTTCTTTCGAGCGGGTTAGTCAGTGTTGATGTGAGATCTCGTTGAGGATATTTATGCTTGTGGAAAGCAATCCGCGTATAAGTGTTTTCTTTGTGCAGAGTTGTTCTGGGAGGTCGGTGATGGCGACCGATGGTTGTTAATCAGTGCTACAAGTGGGGGAGAATTGGAGAATTCTCTGGGAGATCGATGAGTATTTGAGGGTGCTTAGCTGTTGGGATTCAGCAGTGTTCTGTCAGCCCAGAGTATAGGCTGATAGGAGCAAGTGTCGGGCATGCGGGGCAGGATACAGACCTAGGGCATTTGATTGTGGAGGGCCTGGGAGCAGGCCGGGATCGAGCATGTGCGATTGAGACAGAGTTCGGAACCCTTAAAGGGCTAGAACAGTGCACATAGGAGGATTTCCAGGAGTGATAGCTCGAAATGTCGAATGCTAGTTGAGCGGTCCGGATAGACTGAAGGCCGGTAGGCGTACCAGTCAGGCCGAAGGCTCGGAGAACGGTCCAGCCAAACTGAAGGCACTGAGAGCGGTCCAGATTGGCTGAAGGTTCTGAGAGTGGTCCAGATTGGCTGAAGGCCTGGTGAGGCGGTCCAGTCATGCTGAAGACTCTGCAGGTATTGTTGGATCGGTTCGAGGATATGGATTGTGTATGTTGCAGTGTGATTGCATTAGAAGGTCTGGCCCCGAGTAGTGATATTGATTAGTTGAGATAGTGCATGGGCTTGAGAGTCCCTGCGATGAGAGCCAGAGTATGTGTGTTGGATGGTTACCGGATACACTATAAAAGGGTGGTGTAGCGTTGGGCGAGCACCGTGACACTTGTCATAGTGACAACGTGGCCAAGTGGATTCCTTGGTAAAGGAAAAGAGAGAGGTGTGTAACTCCGAGAAGGAGTTCAAGTTCATGGAAGTGAAAGCGACAGAGCAGAGTTATGATTGGAGTGTTTCGGGTATGGTTATTGAGCAGCGTGTTGCGGCAGTGAAATAGAAGCTCATCCGGTTTGGGATGTCTGCTGAGGTCGCAGAGGGAATTCCACAGGTGTAGAGCCAAGAGGCTCGGAAGGGATGCAGGGAGAGAGTCTTGGGCTCTCAGTGTGATTCTGATCAGGGTATTGGGTATGTATCGGTGGTTCATCCTGGGGGATGTTTGAGGATATCATCAGTGTATCGGGTTTTCCCAACCTGAAGGTGCTAGAGCTAGTTCAGCATGTGTATGTGATTGCAAGAGGAGAACTCGTAGGAGTTGCTCTGAGATTGAAGAATGGGTCTTTCCGTCAACATGGAATGGATAGAGTGGGATTCGGATCGGGGATCCGATGGTTCATGGTTTTCTAGCCCAAATTGGTCGAGCATTTGTTGAGGTTTGGAGCAGTGACGCATCATGGGTAAATCTCGGTTGTTGAGTGTGATTATCAGAGGGTACAGCCGGTGCCCGGCTCGAGACGGTGGTCAGAACATCGTAAGGAAGGAGAAAACGAGTTTCTGGTTCTATGGTTGTGTTTTGAGAAACCTGGTTGGATTAATGCCAGGTGGTGCATGACAGGAGTATTTCTAAGAGTTGTGTTGCCGTAGGCTTCGAGGACGAAGCCTAATTTAAGTGGGGGAGAATTGTAACTTCCTGAAATATCAAGAGTAGAGTTGAAGGGCTAAAAGAGTAAATTGGGGAAGAGCGACTCGGTGAGTCACATGGGTGGACTCGGCGAGTAGAGTCGCGACTTGGTCACGTGTTAAGTAGCCGACTCGGCAAGTCAGTAAGATGGACTCAGCGAGTAGGCGCTGAGTGGAGAAAACCCTAGTTCTCGGGGTTGAGCCCTATATAAAGAACATAACATTCATTCCCCCAGCCTCTTTACTCATCCTCAAGTCCAGAAACCCTTAGCCTTCGTGTGTGAGTGATCATATTGCATTGGGAAGCTTGGAGAAGCATTTGTTGAGGAAATCTTGAACGGTAGAAGGCTTGGAGCAAGGGGCTTTGCTTGGATTCGAGTTCCATTGCAATTGGGGCGTTCTTTTGAGGTAATATCTCGTCCTTGGGCTGTTGTTCTTATGGATTCTTCATTTTGGGGTTTGTGGGGAGCATATCTTTTGGTGTCTTGGAGTTTAGAGGTTAGATCTGAGGTTGCTACCTCAGATCTGGAATGGAAAAGGGTTGGAATGCCTGAAAGTCCTTGTGTTCAAGTGTGTAGTGAAGCTATCATGTCCCAAACCCTAGCCCTATAGTGTTAAAGGCCTAGATCTCTTTGGATTCACGTAAAGATTGCCACTTTACGTGATGGATGGGTTGTAGGAGGCTAGATCTATGTTTTGGATCAATTGCATGGCCTGGAGTGCTTCTGAATGGATTCAGACCGGTGGTACTCGGCGAGTCACATGGGTGGACTCGACGAGTTACTTGAAGATGAGCTGGAACTCGACGAGTTGGAAGAACAACTCGGCGAGTTGGATGAAGATGGCCTGGAACTCGGCGAGTTGTATGAAAAACTCGGCGAGTAGGTTGAAGATAGCCTTAGACTCGGCAAGTCTGTTCTTGGAATCGGCGAGTCTTGTCGAAGAGTCCCAATATTTTCTGGTTGAGTCGAGAATCGGCGAGTCAAGGGATGACTCGGTGAGTTGTGGGCGAGTGGACTCAGAGTTGTTGGACTCGACGAGTCTCAGAGTGACTCGGCGAGTTAGGTCGCGGATTGAGGGAAGTTCTGAGTATGGGGACTCGGCGAGTCATCGGGTTGACTCGGCGAGTAGAGTCAGTCAGGGGTTGACCTTGACCTTGTCCAAAGGTTGACCAGTTGTCTTTCAGGGGTATTTTGGTAATTAAGGGTATTTATTGAGTTGAGTGTGTTGGTGTTCAATGGAGGAGTTCGTGTCGGAGCTTGGAGCAGCGAGATCTTATCCTTGCAGCCGGCAATTTCGAGGTGAGTTATCCTCACTATATCAACAGGGTCTAAGGCACCAAGGCCGGCCCTTATCGGATTGAGATCCGAGTAGTTGTTGTTATGTTGTTGTTGTGATATGTTTGCATCCTGAGAGCTAGGGTGGTATATGTTAGAGACCTGATTGAGATCGGTATCCTGTGAGATAGGGAGATGTTATGCTAGTGACCTGTTAGGTCGGTATCCTGGCTAGGATGATTATATGTTATGTGATCTGTTTGATCTGTTTGTTGACTGTGAATTTCTATATGATTGTATGTATATGTGCACATGGTTGTTTGGACTGGAGTTGGGTTGAGGCGGGTCCTGCTTCGTGCTGTAGGCCAAGATACCCAGGGCGGACCGGTTGTCCCGAAGGCCCAGCGAGCGGTCCGGATAGGCTGTAGGCCCCAAGAGGGCGGACCAGACGTGCCGAGGCTCAGAGAGTGGACCAGGCAGACTAAAGGCCCGGTGTGGGCGGACCAGTCATAATGTAGACTCAGAGAGTGGACCAGGTGGATTGAAGGCCCGGTGCGGGCGGACCAATCACACTGCAGACTCGATGTATGTGGAGAGTGGACCAGGTGGATTGAAGGCCCGGTGCGGGCGGACCAATCACACTGCAGACTCGATGTATGTGACTAGACTCAGAGGGTGGGCCAGGTGGACTGTAGGCCGGTGCGGCGGATCAGTCACACAGTAGACCCGAAGTGCATGGTTGTTCTATGATCTGATATGTTGTGGCATGTTATGCGTGTATGGTGTTAGTGGTTAGTATTTTGGGGATATCTCACTAAGCTTTCGGGCTTACAGTTGTGGTTTTATGTTTTTCAGGTTCTTCAGGAGACCGTGGCAAGGCGAAGGCGTGATCGTACCGCTCCTCGTGATTTTGTAGTAATGTGATTCTGGGAATACGTTAAATGTTTTGTATTGAAAACCTTTTTGTAAAGATTTAATGGAATCGAGCTGTTTTTGAAAAAGTTAAAATTGGTTGTATTTTTCGGTTGTTACATGAAAACTAAATACTTCCATCATCCTTTTAATAGAATAAGTGGTGGAATATAACTAATCTCTTTATCACCTTAAAACTTACAAAGTTTAGGGTAAATGATACAAAAGTCACTAACTTTTCATTTTTTTCAATTTTGACATCGCATTTTTTTGTTACAATTAAGTCACTATGTTTTCAATTTGTTGCAATTCTGACCAGTTGATCGGTTTTTTTCAAGTCATCCGGTTGTCACTGCTGACGTGGCATGATAACATATTAGAAGCGAAAAAGAGTGGCATAAAAGTCACTATGTTTTCATTTTTTTGTGATTTTGACACTAAATTTTCAATCTTTTCCAATTTTGACACTAAGTTTTCGATGTTCTCTAATTCGCAACACAAATGAAATAAACATATCCAATTTCCACCCCCATCAATGAAAATATTTGTTTGTATATAATTTTTTTATCCTATATTTGTAAATAAGATTTGAACTATAGAACCTTAATTTGTTACGGTATATACCCTTTGGGTTTCACTTATTCCTTGATGGAGTACTTCTACTGACTTTTTTGTCTGTGACATCCTCATTTTCACGGCCAGAAAAGACCGTTTATTTATGTTTATTTTAAAACATAATAAATCCAGAGTTTCTCCCATAAAAAGTATTTCCAAAGAAATATTTTTATTGATTATTAAAAACTTGGGATGTCATAATTGATACAAGAAACATAAGCATAAACATAGTCATTATAGGCCTTACAATGTCTTTTTTACTAGCGCCTATATTTCCTCGAATCTCTCATCAAGTCCAAATATCATTATCCATGTAACTTTGTATTGATACTTGTGATATGAAGTAACTGAGTTGGTCAGATTGGAAACCTGGTAAGTACATAGGGTTTTCAACCCATAATATTTTACTCTTTAATTATACAATTTCATAGCAATCAAATAACCCACTTACCCATTCCCAGTATTCTCACATATTGATCATGTATAATGACTTGAAACATTTAACCAAAGGATCAGTAAATAATGTCTATACATATTTCATACTCTCGGATCAGTAATGAATGACTATATTTAATACATACTCTCAGATCAGTAGTGAAGGTCTATATTAAATCCATACTATTGGATCAGAAATGAATGACTATCTTTAATCGATACTCTTAGATCAGTAGTGAAGGTTTGTATCTAATCAATACTCTCAGATCAATAATGAATGACTATAAGTATCCTTACTCTCGGATCAGTAGTGAATGTCTATACCTAATCCACACTATCGAATCAGTAATGAATGAATATATCTAATCCATCCACTAGGATCAGTAATGAATGTTTATTTCTATTCCATACTCTCGGATTAGTAATGAATGTCTATAATAATCTACGGCCAATCTCTATACCCCACTAGATGACTAATGCCTAGTAGTACAATAATACCACATTGGCTACAATCCGTAATCATAATTTAATTCCTATAACCCTTTACTACCCATTATACTATAAGTATATAAATCAAATATTTTTAAATAAAATTAGCTCATATAGTTTGATTATCTAACACATAAGGTCTTAACCATAGATAATAGTCACATATAACACTTAATTGTGACAAGTGGAAAATTTTAGAACAAACGAGGCCTAAACTTTAACCATGTACAAATGAATTCGCAAACGTAACTTTGATACAATAGAACTTGGAATGCCAAGAGGACATGTTTATATAGGTTTATATATATATATATATATATATATATACACACACACACACACATATATATATATATATATATATATATATATATATATATAATACTTTGGAAAACCATGTTAGAATGAAGCTTTGAAGTTAATACAAGTTAGCAAACATTAAGGAGTCAAAGGGATCAACAAAAGTTAACTGAATTACATTGTCTTAGTGATTTCGACTTTTAGGCCAATACCTTTGATTTTTCGGTCACATAGGACCTAAATCAACTTCATATACTTACATAGGACCGAAATCAAACTCATGGAATCAAGCGAAGACTGAAATCTCTAAGTTAAAGCCATTAAGGTTGAAAACACCACAAGTGAGGACCAAATTCACTTGATTGAAGCCAATTAGACCAAAATCATCAAGGGTGGTGGTGTACCAAGGGATTTCGGTCATGCTAGGACCGAAATATACTTCTTAATGGCCGAAAACCCTTAAAGATATAAGTAATATTGCCACTTGATCTACTGAGTTGTTTTTCCAAGAAGATAATTACACTTACCAAAGTATATGTCACCTCATCTTATCCTTCCCTTTTATATGTATACATACGAGTTAGGGACCTTTCCAAACTCATTTTACAGTAAACAATCTTTCACCTCAAATTCTTTCTCAAATAACAAACCTCATTCCCTTTCAAAATCAACGATGAAACATCCCCTAAAGCCTTATTCTTCAAGTTATTTCCTTAGAAGATCATTGTAAGTTCTTATATAACTCTAGTGTTTTTACAAACATTTCATGATAACCCATCTTATTTACACATTAGTAGGTGTTTAAAACCCTTAGGATTACGACTACTTCAATCGTTTTAACTCGAAGACCTTCATCGTCGTCTCGTTATCTAACCGCAATCACACATAAGGTGAGTTCTTACCCCTACATTTTCAAGACTTTTTCTATGTTTTAAGGGGGTGTGGAAAACAAGTAACATACAAGAATATTTATGTTAAAAATTCAAACATTTAAATACGTTGCTTTACTATTTTTACGAAAAGCGTTAAATACGCGAAACACTTTACTTTCAACCGTGTATATTTTACGTACAACATTTTGATAAAAACGTAAAGATATGAAAAATGGTTACAAAATACATTACATTATTCTTATATATATATATATATATATATATATATATATATATATATATATATAACTAAATATATTTCGAGTACAAAACGTTCATTTCATTAAAACTTTATAAATATAGTTTACGAAACTTTACCACTTTGTAACCCGTTGAGTAAAGGGTAAAAATTATATAAAGTGCATATGTCATTGTTTTATGGCATTTTCGATATTATCTTGGAAAGAGGGGATAATTTCATATACAAACGTTTTTATTTCAAAAACACATACACTCATTGAATAAATCTATAAGACATTGTCTTCATCGTACCTAACTGAGGTATACACGAAAGTCCTGTATTTATAATCGGAATCTCCGATACGAGAGCGTGATACTTGTGTATAGATCTATATAGGACTGATGATCCCACACCCTGACTACTAGCTGCAGTCAGACCGGCAGGTTATGGGTGACAAATGTCATAAATATCTCGGCGCCTAATGAACGATGAGGCAGGCACCGCATCTTAAAAGCACGATTATAAAAACTCACATAGAAAAACGACGATATGTTTATTTTACACGGATATACATTCCTTCAAACGGTTTTATATATGAATAAAACTACATATTACTATATTTTTTAAGTATGGAAAATACTAGTACATTTCAGCTTGGAACATTTAAGACTACAACTCATTTCTACGGAAAATATTGGATTTTCTGGAATAAACACTATCATTTTTACAAGTGGAACGGTTTACATCTCATTTATTAGAAAATATCGGATTTTCTGGAAACAACACGATATCTTTTTAACGGAAAGGTTTACTATTTTTCATAACAAACTCTTATGAATTCACCAACTTAAATGTTGACACTTTTTATCAAACAACTTGTATTCTCAAGGAATCAGTAAAACAGGTAACCAACAGCTTTTGAAGATAGGCTCTAAGGCGTCAAACAAATCTTTTGCCATCATATTTTAATTGACTTTTGAAACATGTAATACTTACAACGATGTAACTTTTTCAATTATATATATGATGATTATGTTTGCTTTCTATACTATTACTCAATTGTTCTAATACAATACATGAAAGTCATCCACCCCCGGACATTTCCACCATCCTGGTTTGGGGGTGTGACATTAATTATATGGATACATCATATCTATGTGTAAGATGAAAGTAACTATGCACTCACATGTTGATAGTGGATGACTGATGGCTTTGGCAGAGCTTCGCCTAACACCTTAGATTTTCCTTTTGATGTGACCTCGGTATGAAATCATAAAGTGTTAGTCTTATATTTATCATGACTAATGATAGTCTAGATTCCTCACTAATCACAATGTCCACAACAAGATCTATCAAGTAAGGAGCAACCAGGTAGGATCATGTCGGAGGTAGGGTTTGTTTTGTATACAAAGTATACTGTTTGGAAATCCCACTTTAAACACCTCATTAAATCAAGTCTAGACATCATTTTTGTAAGTAGATCAATCGGTATAATGACTTAGAATCACTGATAAATCTTATTTATAGGTTCATAATAATGACTATGAACGTGAATATAAGTTACCCTTGAAATAAAATAAGTGTAGCTTAAATTACAGGGATTTTAGTGAAAACCGGGAAATTATCTTGGCAGAATCTCGACCCGAAAGATTCTACTTGTCGGGATTTTTGATTCCCCAAAGTTTAGCTAAAAATATCCTAAATATTATAAATATTTAAGATTTAGTAAGAGGGAGTTTTCAAAGAAAGATGGGAGTGAAAATATGCGAGACATGAAGAAAATTGAAGGACTATCTATATCATACATACTTATAAAGCTAGCATTTTTTCTTGAATCTCATGCATTTGAAACCCCCCCCCCCCCCCTCATTCTTTTTTCCTTTCACCACATTCATTTGAAACTCCCATGACTTTTCAATTTCTTTATAATAATAATTATAATTTGATAATTAGGTTAAATAAATATCAAATCTAAAGTGTATTCATATATAAACTAAATTACAATACTAAAATAATATCTTTAATTCTACTTATAAAATTATGTTTTTTAACTTTTAACATATTATACTTAATTTATTAGTTTTAATATATTGTTGGATGTAAACCATTGTCATTTTAAAGGTATAATTTTTGAACAATTTTTATGAAATACTTAAATTATTAATTAAAATATAACATTATAGGCTCAACTTAAATATAAATTTTATTTAACTTAAACAACCCAAAGATTATTTTATAAATAGTTAAAAGTGAAAAATTATAGTGTCTTTCTAATAATAATTGTAAGTTGGTTAATAATGTTAAATAAATATCAAACCTAAAGTGTAATCATAAATAGACTAAATTTCAATTTTAAAATAATATATTTACTTCTATTTATAAAGTTATGACTTTAAATTTTAACATATTATACTTAATTTATTAGATTTAAAATGTTGTTGCATGTAAACTATTATCAGTTTAAAGCTATAATTTTTGAACAGTTTGGAAAAAATACTTATATTTTTAATTTAAATATAATATTACAGTGTTAATTTAAAGATAAAGTTCATTTCCACTAAAAAAACCAGAAATATTTTGTAAATAGTTAAAAGTGATAAATTATAGTGATAAATGCAAAAACTAAATTGTTATATCAGTTTAACTAAAATATTTCCTAAATATATTTATATAATCGTTAAAAATTTTCAAATAAGTAGCTTAAAATAACTTATAATAACAATAGTTAAAAATAACTCTATATAAATGATTATATTGTTACCTTTGAAATCAAAAAATAATGTTTGATGTTTTAAATAATTATAACGATAGAAATTAAAACATTAAGCAAATAAATTTTAAAAAATTAGTTAAAAATAACAACTATAAATAATATTAAACCACATATAATATTTAATTTTATTGATGTGTAACTCGCGAGTAGAAGTCATTCAAACGATTGAGATTATGACGTTATAATAGATTTATATTATATCATATAATTCAAAATAATCAATATATTATATCAAATTAATATACGAATTATTATATCAAATTTAACAACGTTAGTGTTATATTTTAAAAAATATATATTTGTAAAGACTTCAACTATATAGGTGTTTCTACGCATTACAATGTCAACTCAAATATAAATTTCAGTTCCATTTAAAAAAACTAAAGAATATTTTGTAAATAGCTAAAAGTGATAAAAGCAAAAACTAAATTGTAATCTCAATTTAACTAAAATATTTATTAAATATATGGTTATAATCGTTAAAAGTTTCCAAATAAGTAGCTTAAAATAACTTACAATAACAATAGTTAAAAACAACTCTATATAAATGATTATATTGTTAGCTTTAAAATAAAAAACAATGTTTGATGTTTTAAATAATTATAATGATAGAAATTAAAACATTAAGCAAATAAATTTTAAAAAATTAATTAATAATAAAAAAACTATAAATAACATCAAATCATATATTATATTTAATTTTATTCATGTGTAACTCGCGGGTAGAAGTCATTCAAACTATTGAGATTATGAAGTTATAATAAATGTATATATTACATATAATTCAACATAATCAATATATTATATCAATTTAGTATATACAAATTATTATATCAAATTTAACAACAACGTTATTGTTATATTTAAAAAATCATATATTTGTAAAGACTTCAACTATATAGGTGTTTTTGTGCAACGCGCGGGCATTAGCCTAGTCATATATACTTATAAAGCTTGCATTTTTTCTTAAATCTCATTCATTTGAAATTCTCCTTCATTTTTTCTTTAACCACATTCATTTGAAACTCCTATGATTTTTCAATTTCTTTCTAATAATGATTATAAGTTGGTTAATAAGCTTAAATAAGTATAAAACCTAAAGTGTAATCATATATAAACTAAATTTCAATATTAAAAGAATATTTTTTTTCTACTTATGAAGTTATGTTTTTAACATTTAACATATTATACTTAATTTATTAGGTCTAATATGTTGTTGTATGTAAACCATTATCATTTTAAAGCTACAACTTTTGAACAATTTGTATAAAACACTTACATTGTTATTTTAAATATAACCTTACAAGATCAACTTAAATATAAATTTTAGTTCAACTTAAACAATCTAAAGAATATTTTGTAAATAGTTAAAAGGGATAAATTATAGTGTCTTTCTAATAATGATTATAAGTTGGTTAATAAGGTTAAATAAGTATCAAACCTAAAGTGTAATCATAAATAAACTAAATTTCAATATTAAAATAATATTTTTACTTCTACTTAGAAAGTTTTGTCTTTAACTTTTAACATATTATACTTAATTTATTAGATTTAATATGTTGTTGTATGTAAACCATTCTCAATTTAAAGCTACAACTTTTGAACAGTTTGGACAAATACTTAAATTGTTAATTTAAATATAACATTACAAAGTCAACTTCAATATAAATTTCAGTTCCATTTAAAAACTCAAAGAATTTTTCTGAATAGTTAAAAATGAAAAATTGTAGTGCTAAATGCAAAAACTAAATTGTAGTATCAATTTAACTAAAATATTTCCTAAAGATATTCTTATAATCGTTAAAAGTTTTCAAATAAGTAGCTTAAAATAACTTACAATAACAATAGTTAAAAATAACTCTATATAAATTATTATATTGTTACCTTTAAAATAAAATAAAAATTGTTTGATGTTTTAAATAATTACAATGATAGAAATTAAAACTTTAAGAAAATAAATTTTAAAAAAATAATTAACAATAACAACAACTATAAATAATATTAAGCCATATATTATATTTAATTTTATTCATGAGTAACCCACGGGTATAAATCATTCAAAAGATTGAGATTATTCGGTTTTAATAGATGTATATATTATCATATAATTCAAATTAATCAATATATTATATCAACTTAGTAAACGAATTATTATATCAAATTTAATAACCACAATATTGTTATATTTAAAAAAAAAACATATATTGGTAAATATTTCAACTATATAGATGCTTCTGCGCAACGCGCGGGGATTCGCCTAGTATACTTATAAAGGAAACATTTTTCCTTTCACCACATTCATTTGAAACTCCCATGTATTTCTCCTTTCACCACATTCATTTGAAACTCCCATGACTTTTCAATTTCTTTCTAATAATGATTATAAGTTGGTTAATAAGGTTAAATAAATATCAAACCTAAAGTGTAATCATATATAAACCAAATTTCAATATTAAATAATATCTTTACTTCTACTTATAAAGTTATGTTTTTTTAACTTTTAACATATTATACATAATTTATTAGTTTTAATATATTTTTGAATGTAAACCATTATCATTTAAAGCTACAACTTTTGAACAATTTGTATAAAATACTTAAATTATTAATTTAAATATAACATTTCAAGGTCAACTTAAATATAAATTTTAGTTTAACTTAAACAACCCAAAGAATATTTTATAAATAGTTAAAAGTGATAAATTGTAGCGTATTTTTAATAATGATTATAAGTTGGTTAATAAGGTTAAATAAATATCAAACCTAAAGTGTAATCATAAATAAACTAAATTTCAATATTAAAATAATATATTTACTTCTACTTATAAAGTTATGTCTTTAACTTTTAACATATTATAATTAATTTATTAGATTTAATACGTTGTTGTATGTAACCATTATCAATTTAAAGCTATAACTTTTGAACAGTTTGGAGAAAATACTTAAATTGTTAATTTAAATATAACATTACAATGTCAACTGAAATATAAATTTCAGTTCCACTTAAAAAACCCAAAGAATATTTTGTGAATAGTTAAAAGTGATAAATTGTAGTGCAAAGTGCAAAAACTAAATTGTAATATCAATTTAACTAAAATATTTCGTAAGGATATTTTTATAATCGTTAAAAGTTTTAAAAAAGTAGTTTAAAATAACTTATAATAACAATAGTTAAAAATAACTTTATATAAATGGTTATATTATTACCTTTAAAATCAAAAAGCAATGTTTGATGTTTTAAATAATTATAGTTATAGAAATTAAAACGTTAAGAAGATAAATTTTAAAAAATTAGTTGACAATAACAACAACTATAAATAACATTAAACCATATATTATATTTAATTTTATTCATGAGTAACTCGCCGGTAGAAGTCATTCAAATGATTGAGTTTATGGAGTTACAATATATATATATGTGTGTGTGTGTGTGTGTGTGTATAATCATATAATTCAAAATAATTAATATATTATATCAATTTACTATACGAGTTATTATGTCAAATTTAAGAACAACGTTATTTTTATATTTAAAAAAACATATATTTGTAATAATTTCAACTATATAGGTGTTTCTACGCAACGCGCGGGAATTCGCCTAGTTTATACTGCAAGACGCGCGCCGCGCCCATAGGCCTTACTGGCTCCTCTCCCCCCCCCCCTTTTTCGCCATGTGTCACAACCGTATCCTCCTATCTCATCCTTATATAAGGAGACCACGTGTACAAAACTTAGAGAGCCACGTGTTAGCTTTTTATGGTGCCACGTCAACATGTCTCCCGAAGGAGTCAGCTACCCGACCACGCCATGTGGCGCCACCAGGTGGTACCACGTCATAAGCTTAGTGTATTTTTTGCAGATCTTTGGACGGCCATAACTTTCTCATAAAAGCTCCGTTTTCAACATTCTTTATATCCTTGGAATCCTCTTGATGAGCTCTCTAGCTTTCATTAAGGCCTTAATAACTAATTCCCAAACTAAACTTCATATTTAGACCGGTTTAGGCTTTTAAAGTCTGTGAGAAATTCATCTCTTTCCTACGAACTCCATTTTCGACTGTCTTTATATTGACAGACTCATATTGATGACATCTTAAATTCTCATTTAGATTGTTTCGCCTAACACACAACCGATTTGAATTTCGATTTCTGTGCCTATACTGCTGCGCTGAAACTTCGAAAAATCATAACTTCCTCATGTGAAGTTAGATTTGGATGTTCTTTATATCCACACTCTTGGTTTTATTATTACTACGACTTTCATTTAGATTAGTTAGGCTAATAAGCAATCAATCCAAAATTCACTTTTTACGACGCACACTACGGTGTCGGTTTAATCGCGAAACTTTAAAAAAGCATAACTTCTTCATACGAAGTCGGATTTCATAGTTGTTCATATGTACAAAATCTTTGCTACATATACTATAATTTTGGTTAAGGTTATTTATCATAAATAACCTTCAATCAAAAAAAATTATCGCTTATTTTTTTAATTTTCTACTCGAATTTGCGGGCGCTACATTTTCCTTCCTCCCTTGTTTCTCTAACCCTGCCTTATGTATATAACTAACTTATTTTCATAACTTAAAAGCAGGCCTTCATTTTGGTCATAAAAACATTCATAGTACATGTTTCTTGACTCAAAATTAAACCATATATGCCTTTAATTTGATCTTAAAATAGAAAGTGAGAACCATGGATCGAATTAAAAGAATGAAAGAGACAATTAATGACCAACTTATGCTTTGTTGGAAACATAGATCACATAGAGAGGATGTGAAGGTAAAACAATGGCAGCACCCGAACCAATATTAATAATAACACCTCATTTCCTCTCAACCATTCCTTCAATCACAACTCTTGTTACCAAACTCATACCTATCACATTCACTTTCATCACATTCATCCAAAAATTCTTCTTCAACCTCATGAAAAAACCTAGCCACATGATAAGTCACCGCGACATTATTCACCAAAATTCCTATGTCCAGTTATTCACCATAAATCACCTTATGCATCTCCCTAACTCCAGCCACCATATTCTCGCCAGAAAAATCCACATAGAAAATCTTGATCTTGGTGGTTGGGTGCACCGATATAATCTCATTAGAAACTTCTTTAAGCTTGGATAGATTTTTGCTAACCAAGATTAAGTGAAGACCCTTTTGAGCTAGTTGGAAGGCAAATGCATTGTTGATGTGGTCAGTTTCTCCGGTGATGATAGCACATGAACTGTAGTTTTTGAGGTTCTTGGGTGGTCGGAAGAAAGTAATTAATAACAATTTGAGTATATTGATAATGGGTTTGAAAAGAAAAAGAAAACCAAGTACACAAAATGGAGCAATTATGTCTTTACACATGTTTAATTCATTTATATTCTTTTTTGAATCTACTATATACATTATATTATATTATAGGGTAAATGGAGCAATTATGTCTTCGCATCTGTTTAGTTCATTTATGTTGCAAATTGAATAAAATAGAAAATTTAGTGTCAAAATTGGAAAAGATTGAAAAGTTAGTGCCAAATCGCAAATATATATATATATATATATATATATATATATATATATATATTTGCGATTTGGCACTAAATTTTCAATCTTTTCCAATTTTGACACTAAATTTTCTATTTTATTCAATTTGCAACATAAATGAACTAAACATATGCGAAGACATAATTGCTCCATTTACCCTATATATATTGTGTCTTTGCGCCACTTTTTTTTCGTTTCTACATGTAATCATGTCATGTCAGGAGTGGCATTAGGATGACCTAAAGCAAACTGCTCAATTGGACATAATTTCAACAAATTACAAATATAGTGACTTAACTGTAACAAAAACTACACAGTGTCAAAATAAAAATATGAAAAATTAACAATTTTTATGTCATTTTCCCAAAACTTAAAGAGGAAATTGCAAATTTTGTCGATATGGTTTGATGATTTATTTGTTTTATTAATTTCTTTTGACATAATACATTAACTTTCATTATGGATATTGCTATGGTTTATTTTCATTGTAAACTTTTTCTTTATCAAACTTGAAAAGACTATTAGATTTTATTTATTTCTTTTATTGTTTGGTTTATTTAAAAATATAAATTAGGCACTCACTTAACCCACACTACCATCCTATAGTCTCTCTTTCTCTCTCTCTCTCTCTCTCCACCATTATATATATATATATATATATATATATATATATAGAGAGAGAGAGAGCGAGCTAGGTTCAAATGTTTTTAGCAAGTATTGTGTGCCTAAATGAACCAATGAGAATTCAAGAAATAATAAACAATTAAATAAATCATTTAAGGGTATTTTAGACCTTTTATATTTTTAATTAAGGAAATCATTTAATTGAATCTTGCAATTAAGGAAATAAAATAAGTATCTTTGACCTAGTCTCTCTCTTAAATCATGTCTAATAAAACCTCCAAAATCCTGAAACCCTTTTCACTCTAAGTTCACCAACCGGACCACCAGGTTCAATCCCCTGCCCACTCTGTCGCCATGGAAATGTCTCCTACAAGAAGCTCACAACCACAAAACCGCTTCCCCAAACGTTGAAATCCACCTCATCCCTCTTATGTTGCTTGTATTCTTCAATGTCGGAGACCGATGATCGAATTGCAATTGAAAACTTCTTCATTGGCGAAAGATGCGAAGGAAGGCAGTCAACGGTTCTTCGTTCCTCTCCCGTCTTCGGCAGCAAAGAAGATCAAGGGGAAGATCCCCCCCGGTGCTCATCTTCGTCGGATTAAGGAGGAGAAGCACGATTGGAATTAGAAATCAGGAAGCATCTCCAGTGCTTCACCGATTCGAAGAAGGAGGAGGAAATTATCGATTCCCGGTGAGCCTTCCTTGACTGTCATTGAAACATGAGTGTGAAGGGGGTGGCGGTTCACGTCTTCAATAGCAGCTTCGCAACCCCGGTGGTGGAGGCAAAAGGTTGGCAGCGGCAGAGGAAGTAAGAGGGGTGAAGATGGCGGCTGGGTAAACTCCAAATGGATGGTGGCGGCTAGAGAGAAGACGAGTTAGGGTTAGGGTATGGGAGTTATTATCTTAAAATGGGAGGGAAGATCATCGGGTTCAAGTCCCATGCTCCATATCAAACTTTCATCCTTTTTAACAATTTTAGTCCCTCCCCCACCAAGCCTCTCCAACTTGAATCCAATATTTACCCTCTCTACCCTGGCTTTGGAATTCTTCTTCAAATTAAATTCAGTAATTACCATTCTCTATTATATGTTTCCAATAGAATATGTTACAAATTCTTTAAGAATATTCAAAACCATTCTGCAAGAATAGTTTATTCTGTAAGAATATTTATTGTTCTATTCTATTATAATGCATTGAATTGTTTAATTTTTGAAAATTTGATTATCTTTTCTTTGTGAATTTAGGTTTTGAAGAGGCTAACATTGATGTGGAGAAGGAAGAAAACATACAGAACGAGAGTGTATTATACCAGAATGTGTTATGCTACAATGTATAAAGTGTTGCTTAAAAATAACATTCTTTCATAATAGATTAGTGTTTTTGTTAGATTGTGATGTTTTTTTCTTTTAGAATGTTGTTATTATTCAATGAATCACAATCATACAATGTACTTATTGTTATATTATTAGTTCAAGAATTGATTTGTGTATTCTTTCATAATGTGTTTACTAGTTTATAGTTGACATTCTGCCATTCTGACAGAATAAAATCGAAAAATATATTTACAAGTTTATGGTTGGCATTCTATCATTCTGGCAGAATAAAATCGGATTTTAAATTTGAATTAATTTAAAATATTCAGATTTTTATAAAATAAAGGAATTAATCATCCCTAAAAATCCAAAAATTTCCTTTTTTAATATAGGTTAATTGACTAAAATGCCCTTATGTTGAAATTTGTGTGATTATATGGTACATGTTATCATATTCTACTATCATGGACTCTCACATCATGACCTTTGATTATATTCCATCCGATGGTCCAGATCTGTGCATTCTGGCACACAATAATTAGTAAAAACAAAATAACCTAACTATATCTATATATATATATATATATATATATATATATATATATATATATATATAGAGAGAGAGAGAGAGAGAGATAGAGCTAGGTTCAAATGTTTCTTACATTTATTTCTGTGCTAGAATGCACCAATAAAAATTTAGTAAAAAATAAATTATCCTCCCTAAAAAATGAAAATAGTTTTGCCACATGTCACTCTTTCATTAACTTGGACACATGTCATTTTTTGGTATTTTTAAATAAATGTTTTTTCCATGTGTCATTTTCTCATTGTTTATATTTTTTTAATTAACACATCATATTTACACCTCAATTAATAATTGTCTTATTTAAAACTAACCATTAAATTACAATATTACAATTCATATACTATTAAATATGTTTCCTTTTAAATTCAAATTTTAAATATCAAATTTCAAATTTAAATAAATTTTTTTTTAAACTTTCATATTTAATTTTTTTTTTATCCAATCCGTATAACATACGGGTCACACAACTAATTATTTAATTAAATAAAGATAGACCAATAATATTATATATATATATATATATATATATATTAAATGATATCCATAATTATAATTTTTTTTATGGAAACTAATTAAATTCGTCATTAATATCAACAATAATATTTTTTTCAGAATGAATTCGCATCTAGTTTTTCATGTATGGGTTCATATTTTGTTTCATGACTCGCTCACTCAAAATACAACAAAGTAGCTTAGAACATGCAGGACGAGAGTGTATTCTAATAGAATGAGAGTCTATTCTAGAAGAATGAGAGTATATTCTAATAGAATAAGAGTGTATTCTAGTAGAATACATTCTCTTACTTTATATTCCATGCAACTTTGTTGTATTTTAAGTGAGTGTGTCCATAAACAAAACACAAACCCGTACATGAAAACCTAGATGTGAATTCATTTTGAAAGAATGTTATTACTGACATTAATGACAAATTTAAATAGTTTCCATAAAAAAGAGAATTATAATTATAAATATCATTTAATATAAATACAATTATAGAAACCATTTAATATCTATCTTTATTTAATTAAATAATTATCTAATTTTACTAAATTGCTATTGGTGCATTTTAACACACAATAAATGTAAGAAACACATGAACAAAGCCCTATATATATATATATATATATATATATATATATATATATATATATATATATATATATATATATATATATATATATATATATATATATGGGTAAAGTGAATATACCTAACAACCTTGTATAAGCTTAGGTACCTAACCTCATCAAACTACGTCATTGTACATTAAATTTTCATTGCAATCATCCAAGGTTCTTAAACTTTATTCCTAAACTTGATTTACTTCAAAAAAATTTGGAAATTCATCATTATATTTCTCCTACATCTTTTCATTTGGAGCAGTAGGATATGAAGCCCATCAGGTGGTATTCGATAGAAAGACGTGATGTAAAAGAAAGATATTGGTAAAAGTCCAAAGATTTTGGAAGTAATCAAGTTATGGGGTTGAAGTTTAAGAACTTTAGGCAATTACAATGTAAATATGATACAAACCGATGTAGTATTATGGAGTTAGGTACCTAAGCTTATATAAGGTTGTTAGGTATATTCACTTTACCCTATATATATATATATATATATATATATATATATATATATATATATATATATATATATATATGATATGTATATGAAAAATTATTGTGTAAATGTCTAACTCAATTTCAGCCAATCATTAATTAAATATTTTTTTGATTTTTAATTAATTATTAAAGAATAGTTTTGGTATAGAATATTTCTCTTTCTAAATATTAGGCTAATTAATTTTAGATATATATCCGTTATGTCCATATCTCTCACGTCTCTCATGTATATACATCTGACTCTCTTGAACCCTAGTCGTCCAAATTCCTCTACAATAATCCCCATCCCCTCCCCGTTTTTCTGGCGTCGATTTCATAAACCGGAGATGATGGCGCTGCCGATGACCACCAACTTCTCATAGCCGACGCATTCATCCCCCACAATCTTGATTCTTCCCATTTTCTTGAAAGGTTTGTAAATATCTGAGTTTTGATTATTCTCCTTCTTATTTGCTTGCCATGCTTCCTTTGAACATGTTACTGAATTCTGATTCTTCCCTTGGTCATTGATTTTTGATTCTTTTGATTTCTGCTTCTCCTTCGTGTGTGATTTCCATTGCCGAACAACCATCAACGCAACTAAATACCTCCATCTTGATTTACACTGTTGATGTTGCTCAGCTCCACTGCCGGTTTAAGATGGAAATAACAGAAAAAAAAGATACATAAACCATGTTCATCGTTTACACTCCAATCTTTATTACTTATATTTTGGCCTTATCTCCTTTCATATAGTGAGTTCTCATGATTTATAAATCTATGGAAATATATTGGAACCTTTAGCCTATATTTTATTTGCATCCATCAAATGATATTGCTCTAAGTTTTTAATATTGCATTGATTATTACATATGATTTTATGATAGAAAAATAAAATTTATTTTTTTTAGTAATGATTCATTGTTGCTGGTGGAATTCTCAAAGTATTATAGAGTGGAGTTTTATGGCCAAGTTCACTATGGAATCATTTGCATCAAAGTTTTTTTAGGTAAATTAAAATCATAGTTTTTTTAAACAGGTTCATTCATTTTAATTTTGGTCGTATTTCGTTATTGCGTATAAATATTTTTGTTTTTTATATAGCCTTTGGTTGGGTTGATTTGAAGAGAAAAAGAACAATAGACAATATTTAAAAAATGACTACATTCTTTCAAGAATGAAGAGTAGTTTGAAGAAATAAATAAATTTTTTTCACAACTGAAGCATGTTATTGCGTATTCTTTCAACAATGAAATGTTTTTTTGATGAAGATTGTAATTCTTTTTTGATTGGTTGCCAATATAAGATTATTGGTAAACTTCTTGCAAATAGATTGGCCGAGGTTATTGATAGTCTGGTTAGTGTGGAGCAATCGGCTTTCATAAAAGGCAGGCAGATTTTGGATGGTCTGTTTCTTCTCAATGAAATTGTAGCATGGAGTAAAGCTTCTAAGAATCCGATTTTGATATTCAAAGTGGATTTTGAAAAAGCTTATGATTCGGTTTCATGGGATTATTTGCTTGAAATCATGCGAATTATGGGGTTTAGTTCTTTGTGGTGTAATTGGATTTTGGAAATGTTGTCTTCTACTACAGTCTCCGTCTTGGTGAATGGTTCTCCATCCCGGTAATTTCAAATGTTCAGAGGTCTGAGACAGGGGGATCCCATATCTCCTTTTCTTTTTGTCTTGGCCATGGAGGGTTTGCATGTGGCTATTCCTAGGGCCCAGATAGTTAATGCTTATAGGGGAATCAAGATTGGGGGAATTACTATTTCCCACCTTTTTATATGTTGATGATGTGGTTCTCGTGACGGATTGGAATCAGGAGAATGCACTTCATATTGTACGTATTCTTAGATGTTTCTTTCTAGCTTCAGGTCTGAAAATCAATATTCTTAAAAGCAAGTTGTATGGAGTGGGAGTCACGGCTAATCAAGTGTCTTCTATGGCTAATTGCATGGGGTGTTCTCCGGGCTGCTTTTCGTTTTCACACTTGGGGGTTCCCATTGGTCAGAATATGGCTAGAATTGATTCATGGGCTCCTGTTGTTAATTCTTTCCTGAAACGATTGGCGACTTGGAAAGCCAAGTGTCTTTCTTATGGGGGCATATGACTCTAGTTAAAGTTGTCTTGGGTTCGGTTGCCAGTTATTTAATGTCCATTTATCCGGTTCCTCTTACAGTGATAAAGGAGTTGGAGAGATTGAGATCAGTGTTTTTTTGGGGTGCTGATTTAGATGATCGTCGTATGCATTGGGTTAGGTGGGATAAAATTCTGGCCCCGAAAGAAGTTGGAGGTTTGGGAATTGGAAGTCTTTTTGCCTTTAATAGGGCTTTATTATTACGTTGGAAGTGGAGGTTTTTTCATAAACCAAATTTATTATGGGTGAGGGTCGTCAAAAGTATATATGGTTTGGGGGCTAATAATAATTCGTTGATACCAAGGAGACAGTGGAAGGGTCCTTGGAATGGTATTACAACGATTGTAAATAATCTTAAGGATAGGGGATTTGATTTCCATAACCTAGCTCCTATAAGAGTTGGTGATGGGGCGTATACTTCTTTTTGGCATGATAACTGGCATGGAAATAATTATCTTTCAATTTTCTTTCATTGTGTCTTTGCATTGGATATGAACAAATCAGCTAATGTCAGGGATCGTTTTTTAATAGGGTGGAACACTGATATCCTTAGACGTATGCCTAGAGGTGGAATTGAAGAATCTCAATGGCTATCTTTTTTGGAAGTGGTGGAGGGTGTTCAACTTCAACAAGTTCCGGATAGATTGGGGTGGACGCTTGATAGTTCTGATTCCTTTTCTGTTTCGTCAATTAGATTTGCATTGGATAGTGCTCTAGTGCCTTCGTATGACAGGGGTAGTAGATGGAATAATTGGGTCCCTGTTAAGCTTAATATTCTACTATGGAGGATTCAACTTTATTGTATTCCTACGAGGGAGAGGTTATCGAATAGAGGTGTTATGGTCCCTTCTATCATGTGCCCCATTTTCATGGTTGCAGTCGAGACTATTGAACATCTTTTTGCTGGTTGCTGCGACTTACGAGATATTTGGGGTAGGGTTGCTATATGGTGGGTGTATCTCTTCCGTCGCACATCTCGGTGCAATCCTTAATCAACTGGTCGGATGTGGTCAATTTGAGTAGAGGTCAACAAAAGGCGTTTGATGCAGTTATTATTACGTCTTTCTGGTGTTTATTGAATTTTCGGAATGCATCTATTTTTGGGACGGCTTTACCCAAAAAGTCGGTTATTTTTGATGATGTGATTGAGAAATCATTTTTTTGGATTTCTAATAGATGTAGTAGGGTAAACTTACGTTGGACCGAGTGGCTTCATACCCCCTCTCTTGCTACTTCTTTGATGTAATTTTTCTAGCTCTTGGCTAGTTTTTGTTTATAACAAAGTTCTGCCGTTCAAAAAAAAATGGTTATACTTCAGTAGAGGTTTTATTGAATTTGATGTAAATATTATATACCGTCATATTATTTCAACAATGAAGTATGTTATTTGATGAATGAAATGACGTCTATTCTTTTAGGATTGTTATAAATCGATATATTACTGTGTTTTGATGTAAAAAATTTCTATGTTCCAACCTATAATTTGAAAAACGACAACATTTCTTTCTTTTTTATAATTTTAAGAATGAAAATTTTATTCTTTAATAAAATTTCAAAACAAAGTAAATACTTTCATTAATGCCTTTGTAAATTTCTTAAAGTTTTTCAAACCTGATAAAATAAGTCAAACAGGATCTCATAAAATTTGAAATTTCCTAAAATAAGAATACATAAAATGTCCATAATACACTTTCCGACATTTTATTTGAATAAAATATTTCATAATTTGTTTTATCATTCTCTAAAAAATCATTCTAATTTTCATTGATCCAATGGTCAGGATGAGTTACACGGTTACATAATACTTATTAGTTACAAATGAACATATATATATATATATATATATATATATATATATATATATATATATATATATATATATATATATATATATATATATAACATCCACAAAAATCATGATAAATTTTAACTTTTTAAATACAACCCAAAACCATAAAGTGTTTACAAAATAGTTTTCAAAACATTTCCAACATCAGAGTTTCCCGAAATCATAGATCAAGGGATGTGTACGGTCACGCCTTCGTCTTCCCGTGGTCATCCGAAGTACCTAATACATAACCCAAAACTGTAAGCCAACGCTTACTATGTTCCCCCTAAATACCAACACATAACCAAATAACATATATATAATAACAACATGTTATGGGTCGATAGCTAAAAGACTGGATTACCCCTGAGCCCATAACATAAGTCTGGATTGCCCTCGAGGCCCAGAACTTATGTCTGGCTTGTTCCCTGATCAGATCAATCCTCGAACTGAATTACCATCAACCGTCAGTACGAGTCTGGTATACCGGCTGGTCCTTAGCTCGTATCTGGAATGCTCGTGAGCCCTCAGTATGAGTTTGGAATGCCCTACCCGGCTCTCAACTCATATCTGGAATGCTCCTTGGTTTATTGGCTACCGCACATAGCAGTACAACCTCAACCTTGCATAATATTTCGACATATAACAGATAATATCATATACAGATAATCATGCAGACAGAATCACAGGTAGTCCTACAGATCTACCAAACTAGCATATCAAGAACTATCATAAACATGCATATCTATTCCATACTCAGCATATCAATGAATGTCAGGATATCAAATCAATGAGCCGACCTTGGTGCCTTCGACCCGCAAATACAGTGAGGAAAATTCATCTCGCAAACTAGACAAAAACTGATGAGGTCTCAACTCCGAGTCTCGGCTCCAACCGCCTCCTAATCCAGCCAAATGACCAATCTCAGTTAGAATCTCAAATACTTAAAGTACCCTTAAGGTTAAACTTGGTAAACCTTGGTCAATCAAAGTCAAAGTCAACTGGTCAAACCAACTAACCCAACCAAGTTAACTCAACCGAATTGACCTAGTGCGAGTACGTGGGGCGTACAACGAAGGTATATTGGTCGTACTCCATCCTCACATATTGACCACTATCGGGGCGTTTGACCTCGTACACAGTGCGTACTCTAGGTACGAGTGGCGTACTCCGAGTATGCGTGGCGTACTCTCATCAACTTCAAAACTCATTAAGTGCTTAGTGGTTTAAGCACTTACGCCCATATTTCAGATCTAAGGCTAAAATACACTCTAGAGTCATAAAGTTTCCAACTTTATGACTTTACATGCCTATTAAGTGCTATCTCAACTTGTTAATCCATTAAGAAATTCTACAAGATGCATGGAGTAAAACCAACCATTTGAACCCATTTTTATGACTCAAGACCCTCCCACGGGTCTGAAAGGACAATTTAATGGGTCAAGAACATGCTTTGTTCACGAAACACCACATTTAGGACAAAAAGAACCTAAAACGAACCCAAAATAAGATCTACAAGAAAGTACACCAAGTTCAGAACTTGATGCCTCAAAATGGTGCCAAAAAGGTGGTGTGATCCAGTATCTAGAGAGCTTCACTCCTTCAATGTGGTCTCCTCTTCTTTCCTTCTTCTTCAAGAGCGCCAAAACATACATACAAGCTTAGAAATGGCTCTTCAAGATGGTTCTAGGGTTACAAACACGTATGAGAGGGTGGAGGCTGATAAGGTGCAGGAAATGAGGCCATAAGAGTGCTTAAATACCAGCCAACCCCTAAAAATTAGGGTTTCCTTATCCAGCATGTACGCCTAGTGTACTAGGGCGTGCCCTAGTATGCTTAGCGTACACCACGTACGCATGGTGTACTCCGAAGGCCAAAATTACAACAATGCCATTAAGGCCCTTTTGCATACATTTCTTGAACTTTGGACCAAAATGCAACATAAATGAATTAAAGGGTTTAATTTAGAAGTACCTCACATAGAAGTGTTACAATATATATATATATATATATATATATATATATATATATATATATATATATATATATATAGGTAGGAACTTAAAAAACGGTAGGAACTGCGAGGACAATTTTTGGCCTTAAGATTGAAAAAACAAATGGCCAGGATTTGATTTAATTTATTGTTAAAATCTCATGAGATTATTCAAAATATTTATGATTCGAAAATATTATGATTCAATATGTTTATGATCTTTAACTTGTTATCATCTAAAAATATTTTGATTCAAATATTTAATGATCTTTAATTATTATATTTTTTATGATTCAAAAATTATAATGATCCAAATTTTGTATTGAATAAAAACTTTATTTAATTGATATATTATTATCCAAATTAATATGATCTAAAAATGTATGATGCATAATATCATTATGATTCAAAATACTAGTATGATTCAAAATTTTATGATCCAAAAATAATATGATACAAAGAAAATGTACGAATGAAAAATATTATGATCCTTAACATTCTTCTTATTTAAAATTTTATGATTGTTAAACATTAAAAAAACTCAAACTGATATTTAGTTTAAAAAATAAAAATAAAAAACCCTACTATCTTCAAAAATGTAGTAAAAATATTTAAAAATAAAAAAGAAACAGACAAAATTTATAAAATAAATAAAAAATAAAAAAAAACATAAAAAATATAAAAACATAAAAACCGAGCCTATATCTATTTAAGAAGATTTTTTTTTTGATTTTTTAACGAAAAATAAAAAAAAGGGAAAAAACCAAAATAAAAGAAAAGAAAAGGAAAACTCATTTAAATGACTTTCCATTGACGTTCGTCACACATGATTATTCACTCGAGTCCATATTACGTTCTATGCACGTGTGTCGCGTGCAAAGGCGTCACGACCAAGTAAATGAGTTTGACGTGTGTGTCACTGACGAAATGATTGATGAAGAATAGTCTTTGCGGTTCTATCGATTTTTGGGTTTCTATAGGATCCAAAACCAATATATATATATATATATATATATATATATATATATATATATATATATATATATATATATATATATATATATATATATATATATATATATATATATATAATGTTAAATACTACCGAGAACTCCGCTTTAAATGATAACTTTTTCTACATCCTATTTTCCAAAAAAAATATCATAATTATATTCAGTTCTATACATCTAGATTAATTGTTGCAAAAAATTAGTATTTATGTGTATGATAGACATGATCTATACATGTATGCATATGTACATGTAGAGATGATCTATGATCTCCACATTTATGCATATGCATTATGCAAATTATCTGCACACATGCGAAAAAAAATCGTCTTTTCTCTTAATATTTTGCAATGTCTCGTCTAGATTTAACCTATATAATATATGGTGTTGTCTTATTTAAAAAAAAATCATAAAAAGATTTTAAATATATGGTTACCAAAAAAAACTCCAAATGCATTGCTTATCATATTAAACATGCATTTTTGTGCCGAAATAAGTAATATCCATGTGTTATTCATCATCATAAATAAAATGTGAAAATGATTATAGCAATAAAGAAATTATATAACGATGATAATAAGTAATGCTATTATCTTTACTAGTACTATTAAATTACAAAAGCACCTTTAAATCGACAAACTACGAAAGTGTGAAAAAGAACAAACATGGATCGAAGAAAAATGCACAATCTTCAAAAAAAACAAAAAAAAAATAATAATAATAAAAATAAAAAAGACTTTAACTATATTATACAAATGGTCGCTTTAGTAAATTTCAAACTTTTATTGCTTACTTTCTAATAGTTTTGTTCGGATGAAATACATTTGATCCAATTCAATTAAGGAAATTTAAAATGGTTTAACATAGACCTAAATACAAAATTGCAAAACTATTTTTATGATTGTCAAAAATATATATTTTGGTTCAAAAACATTTGATAGTGCATCACTAATCCAATTTTGGATACCTTATACAGTTCTAGTCCCTATGATGTTAACTTTAACACTTTAATTGTTTACTTTTTTTAAATGACAATTTTACTCTTATGGAGCATTTATGCAACTGTCTTTTTACCAAATTACAATGATCATTTTTGCATCTCTTCTTTTTAGTTTTATTTAATTAATATACATTAATTATTTGATTCTATTCTTTTGTGTTGGATTAATTTTTTAATTGGATTATTATATATTAATAGATATTCTTTTTAATATATAATATTTATATATTAATAATTATTATTTTATTGGCTTATTAATCTCTTTTAATTACATTTTTTTAATTTGTTTTCATTAGATTAATTATTTTTTACTGAATTATTATATATTGATAAAATATTATTTTTAATATATAATATTTATATATTAATAAATATTTTTTAATGGATTATTAATTTCTTTTAATTAATTCTTTTTAATTTTTTTAATGAATTAGTTCTTTGTTATTGGATGATTATGTATTAATAAATATTGTTTTATTAGATTATTAATTTGTCAATTATTTTTAATTTTTTTATTGGATTAATTATTTTTTTATTGGATTTTAATATTCTGATAAATATTATCTTAAATATTTAATATTTATATATTAAAAAGTATTATTTTATTGCATTATTAATTTTTTAATTATTTTGTTTTAATTGTTTTTATCTGTTTTCTTTTCTAATTTAAATAAAAAACTAAAAAAAATTCTCAGCCGCCTTACATCTTCTAATTTATTTTAAATATATGGAAGATAACATTTTTTATAAAACATCACTAAAACACCAAGATATGGATAGAGGATTAAAATTTAATAAGAATTAATTAATAATTAATTATAATTAAAATCCTCGAAATAGATGTTTTGATAGAAGACTATTTGGGATAAATAATTTTAACCGAAGTTGTATTAATCGTAAAAGTGAACTCGTGCGTATAACGAGCGCCTAAATCTGACTTTGTATGAGGAAGTTATGATTTTTCAAAGTTTCAGCATAGCTGTCTTAGCATAGAAATTGAAATTTGGATTAGTTGATTTTTAGCCGAAACAATCTAAATGAGAATCGAAGATCTCGTGAATAGAAACTTGTCAATATAAAAACAGTCAAGAACGGATGTCGTGAATAGGAACCCGTCAATATTAATAAATAAATCTAGGGTTGTAATTTGTAAACAAACCGTTCGACGAGAAATTTGTTTATTTAATAAACGAGCGAACATGAACAATAGTCTTGGTTGTTCATTAAAGTTTATTTATGTTCATATATGTTCAATTGTTTTTTGTTACATTACTATATTATATGTTCGTTTATGTTCATATATGTTCAATTGTGTTTGTTTATCTTTGTCCGTTTATGTTCGTTCGCTTATGTTCATTTTGCATGTTCACGAACATGAACAAGGTTACTTGTTGAACGAACAAACATGAATAAGAAAACTCGTTCATTTATCCGTTCGTGTTACTTCGTTTGTTCAGCTAACTTAAATGAATGAACAAGAACAAGTCTGATATGACCTTGTTTAACTATATATTTTAGGTTATTTATTTAATATATTTGATTAAAATGTTATATTTTTATATATATGATACTTAATATGCTGGAAAATGTTTAATTATAGTTAAAATGGAAGTAAGGATGCAAAAGGAGGAGAACAAAGCACAAAAAGACACAAAAAGATGTTGTCGGCACCTTGACCCCTCGTCAATGATTTGACCATATCTCATGACTCGTCACTCCGATTGACGAGATTAAGATGTTCTGCAAACTAGAAAAAAAATTTTAGACGACTTTCGTTTTTATGCCAAATTCTGATTCCCAGTTCCCACGTCGTAGCAAAGCCATTTCCACGGCGTGGAAAATCAAGACACTGCGTGCATGCAAAGATTTCATCTAAACCATCCAGTTCCTTGAGTTCGACATTATTTTTTACCATAATTATATTACTTCACGGCTAGATACACTGTCTATTTGTGTTTAAGACTAGCTGAAATTTAATAGGACTTTATAAATAAAAAGACTATTGCAAATAAAACATCAAAACCTTTGTTCATGTTTGTATGGTTTGTTTACAACCATATATAATTGTTATATAGTAAAATAATATTTGTTAATATATTAATCCAATCAAAAACATTAAAAAAACAAGAATTTAAAAGAATTAATGTATAATATTTAAATAAAAATAAAAAGGAGAGATATAATAATGGTCATTGTAGTTTTGTATGATTGCACAAATGGTCCTTAAGGGTAAAACTGTCATTTTAGAAAAGATAATATCCAAGTTGTTAAAGTTAACAGAATAGGGACTAAAACTGTGCAAAGTATCCAAAATTGGACCAGTGATGCACCACCAAACGTTTTTGGACCAAAACCATATATTTTTGAAAACCATAGTGACCATTTTTGCAATTTTGTCTAGTTCAATCTAAATTAAGATTCGATATGAATAATCCAAACTAAACAGGGTTGGTTTTTATAGTTTGGTTATCAAAGAGAAAAAAAAAAAAAAAAAAAAAAAAAAAAAAAAAAAAAAAAAAAAGACTTAACTATATTATAGAAATGGTCCCTTTAGTCAATTTCAAACTTTTATTCCTTACTTTCTAATAGTTTTGTTCGGACGAAACGATTCAATCCAATTCAATCAAGTAAATTTAAAATGTTTTCGGTTTTAAAAACATAAACCTAAATAGTTCAAACTAAGTTAAAATTCTATCGGAATAATCCAAACTAAACATGGGTTGGTTTTTATAGTTTAGTTATCAAAGAGAGACATTTAATAAAACATTCAACTTAAATACTAGCAATCTCTATAAAAGAAACCAAAAAAATAACATACTTACAGAAAAAAATATCTACAAACAAAAATATATTATAATTTAATATTACCTATATACTAGAAAAAGTAAAAGAGCAAAGTCAATTGCAATAACTTAGATCATCTCCAATGGTTAAGTCATATAATAATTTAAAGCTATTGCCACATCATCATTATAAATTAATCGATAATTAAATAACCACTCCAATGGTTAACCTTCTAAAATGGCTTTTTATTATAAAATTTTAATTAATTTACTCATATATATCTAAAATGTTCTATAAAACCCCCTAATTTAATTATTCTTCACTTAAACACACGTTGTATTTTAATTTTACTAAAAACATTATAAAAAATTGTTTCAAAATAAGTATATTACAAAATATCGTTCGGAAAATTAATACGAAAAAACTATTACGGAATATTGATAAAAAAACATTGAGAAAAAATATATAATCATTATAATTTTATATTCCATATAAGAAATGTCATTAGATATTTAATATTAATAATTAATTAGTAAATAAATAAAAAATATTTAAAACTAAAATATATTTAGAAAGGTAAAATGAAATATAGCTAAAATATTAGGGTGTTAAATGACAAAGTGTAGAAGTATATTGACCACTCAATATATATTTTGGTCAATCACAAAAAGCAAATAAGTTTTATACTCCAATGGTAATAAGCTATAAAAAAATAAAGATCAATACTAATAATTTATAAATAAGCCATGGTAATTTAAATCATTCTATTAAAATTTTATTTTATTGTTATCGCAGTTCTACTTTACAAAATAACTTTTTTACCTTTTTATATTTTAAAATATCTTTTTGCCCCTTTCAATTTAAAACTTTTTAAAATGCCATTTTCAACCCATTTATTTTTTTAAACTTTTGTATTAATTCTTTTAGTATATATATAATTTCATTTTTCTATAGTTATCACAACTCAATTTTATAAAATATCATTTTGATCCATCTGCTTTGAACTTTATACAATGTCATTTTAACCATGTCGACTTTCTAAGCTTTCGTATCTACCCCAATCCACCGACAATTACCACCCGTCATATTTGTAAAATATTACTTTGACCCCCTCTACTTTCTACACAGTTATGTTTACTCCTCCCCCCTCCCCCCCCCCCTCCCGGCCTCTCGTAATACATATATATATATATATATATATATATATATATATATATATATATATATAGAGAGAGAGAGAGAGAGAGAGAGAGACAAAACTGTAAGATTGATCCTATGGTATTAATAAAAACTTTGGATGGGGTCCAAAAATGTTCCCACTTGCATGGAAGGTCCAAAATCAAAACATTTCCGTGATTTTGGTCCAAAAAAACTGGAAATGACGATTATGTCATTTTATTTTCTTTTTTGTATTTTAATTATTATAATATTATTTTAATTAAAAATTTAAAAAAATATATCCCCCACCCACCATTCTCTCTCTCCACAAAACCCATCTTCATCATTCTGATTTTCCAGAAAAATGAAATATCACCACTACCATCTGAACAAGATGAAGATATGGGAGCCAGATGAAGATGAAGAAATTAGGGGAAAGATGAAGATGAAGATCTTGCGTTTATCTCATAGCTAATACACAAATGCCAGAATTCAGGGGAAAGAAATTGATTTCTTGCCTTCAAACACGAAAAAGCACATACACTCTAGAAATCGATATATTGCCTTTAAAAATCGTTTCTTCTTCAGATCTCGGTTGTGGAGACGAATTTTGATTAGGGTTATAGATAGATCCGACAACATCACCGCTTGAAACCCTTGCGTTCGTCATAATGGTCATGACAATTGATTACTTGGGTTTTCGGCGACTGATTACTAGATGGTGACGACTGATTGCTAATCCAGATCTTGAAGGAAAACCATAATTGACAGCTTGAAGCAAAAACAAAAAACGAGAAGGGCAGCTACTGTTGGATTAGTGTATAAGTCCATAACTATTTTGGTATGTACTTGACCCGATTATGAGCATGGTCCTTTTGGGTTGCCTTCAGCATAGCAATATGTAGGATGAATTAAGGAGAGAAAGGTTTAATTATGATTTATTAATATATTATGAGAATAATATATTAAAGGAGAAATCATATTGTTTAATTAATATTAGTTAAGAATTAAATAAGAATTAATTTTGTGGCTAAAAGAGATTAATTAAACTTAGGGGACTGGAGTTGTAATTATAAGATAATTACAATTAGGCTATGGATCACTTAATAATATATCGGTTGGACGAATTCTATGGGAAGCCCATAAGGAATTCGTCCAAGGGATATGTTAAAGGAGTCCATAGGCTGCTTAGGGCCTAAGCAGTCAGATTAGGGTTTCCTAGTTGCAAACCCTAATGGCCTACATGTATATAAAGGACCCCTTATGCCCCAAAAACGTGGCTAAGTGTTCCCTTAGGGTTTCCAGCCATTTTTGGTACCTCCTCTCTCCTCCCTCTTCATCCAATTTGCTTAGTGGTGTTTGTGACTCCATTAGAAGTGCATTACTTAAGGCACTAAGCTTTCTGAAGCCAAGGATTGATTGTTATTGCTATATAACAATCAAAGGTCAGATCTAAACCCTATTTTATGTTAATATGATTAATTGCATGCTAGATCTAGGGTTTGTAAGTCTTGGAAGTTTATTGCATGTTCAAAGTAGAAAAACTAGATCCAAGCAATTAGTGTTTCATGAACACCATAGGATTGATGTTATGCACATAGTCTATCAGTGGTATCAGAGCCTAGGTCGTTTTTCTAGTTGAATAGATGCAAAAGTGAACTGCCAAACGATCAAGAAGTCGATTTTTTTGTTGTCTGCGCTGCCGACTCGGCGAGTCCAGGGTGCTGTTGATGGGATTTTCGATTTTTTTGAGCAGATTTTGTTAAGGATAGTTACCAAAACTCGTTTTTATTGCCTAAAATCGATTTTTTATGTTTGGAATGTTCATCCTTATCAAAATTAATGGATTTGGTTAAATATGGATAATATATGATTATTATTAGATAAATATTTGACCTAGTAAGTTTGAAAAGTTTCAGTTTGCACCCTTTAGGTTTTATAGTTTAAATTTGAACTTAAAAGTTTTGTTTTTGAAATTTAAATAAGTTAAAGCCTGATGTTTTGAAAAGTTACAAAACTTGCCCTCAAGTTTTGGATTTTAAAATTAATTAAAAGTCTTAATTTGAAATTTTAAATTCTAAAACTCAAGTAATTTGAAAAGTTCAATTTACACCCTTATGGTTTTATTAATTAATTAAAGTGTATAACTAAAAGAGATTTAATAAACCCATAAAGTTTTTGTTTACATTTAAATAAATTAAAAGTATAATTTGCTAAATTAGACCACCTAGTATTTTAAAAGTGTAAAATACACCTTATACTATATATAACATTAAAAGTCTAATATTATATATATATATATATATATATATATATATATATATATATATGTATGAGTAAACAGTCAGTCTTATCGTTAGTAGGCCTCATTCACGAAGCTGGTCTATAAGGGGTGTTTAAGGAAATTGGCTATAAAATGGCAATTGAATGGGTATCCACTCTTACCCACCGCACTCTTGACTAGTGGAGGGTCGTTAGCCGAATGGGTAGGATAGGACAGAAACCTTCCATTATAAGTATAATGAAGTACAAAGTAACTAAATGTTTTTCAAATTCCCAAATCATAGTTACTTTAGGAAAAATGTGAAATTATATGCTAATCCATGGAATGACACTTTGCACCCTTACTGAGACGTTAGTGGAGCGTGTGTGGTTAACAGGCACACTAATTTAGGTTTGGCATTGGTAGCGAAGGGTGACTCGATGTTTGTCATAGATCAATGGAGCATGTGTGGCTAACCGGCACATTGATTAGGTAATAGTAGCATTGAGTGCACCACGTAGATTCATATGGTTATTCACACCTTATTTGTGATCCTCGGCATCCCAGTCACAAATAAAAGGGCATAATCGAGATTAAACATGCCATTGAAAAGTTCAATGAATCTCAAAAGATCTAGGAGTTTCAATTCATTTAAAACTTAAATTTCCTTTTCGTTTTTCATGGTGGAAATTGGTAAATCGTCATTTACCTACCTTCAAATATTTTGCAACTAGATTACGGCATCCCTCTTCTAGGTTGTAGAGTATTGTGTTGGATCCTAGCCTTAATAATTCATTTGGGTGTTTATTAAGGACTCAATCAACTTAACTTCATTTTTCTCCCGTTTTGTAGATGTCAGAATCTTACAATGGTCTTCCCAAATCCTCTGGAACAAGCTTTCCAAATGAAGATGATGTTCCAAGATACGACCAAGGAAATGAGAGTCATGCTTCACTTCCTCCACCTCCTCCAATTGTTCTCCCTGACCTTCAAGTTCAAAGGATTGAAAAGTTCAAGCTCACTCAATCCCTTTTGGCAAGTAAACACGAAGATGGGTAACCTGTGTGTGCATACGTCTTAGAGATGAAGTCACACATTGATAGGTTAAGGATATTGGGTGTCGAGATTTTAGGTGATTCGGCTATTGACTGGGTTCTTCAGTCGCTTCCTAAATCATATAGTGAGTTCGTTAGAGAGTACTATATGATGGATCATGACGTGACCCTCATTGATCTCACCTATTTACTTATAGCTGCTGAATCAACAATGATTTGGCGTGCTGGTCAAGCAAATTTGGCTGGTGAATCAAACTCCCAAACTTCAATGGACACTGGCAACACTGGAAGTCCAGAACGAACTAAGTATGAGATTGTCCCATGTGTTGTGCCAAAGGAGTCCATTTGCTTTTATTGCCAAGAGAAAGGGCATTGGAGACGAAGCTGCCCTATTTACCTGAGAGACCTAAGAGATGGGAGAGTCAAGACGTATGGCTCTACTTCAGGTAAAAATCCATTAAACAACTCTTTTAAGTCCCTATTCTAGATTCTTAATACATGATGTGATAAGATTACATTTTGATGTTTTGTAGGATCGAAGAAAAGAGAGGAAGCTTAAGGGAAGAAGTGGGCTGAATCTAATCGTGAAGAAATGGATTTCGATCGCATTGCTTGAAGATTGGATTCTTGAGCTACTACTTGGAGTTAGAATAGATTGCTAAGACATATGTAATAACATAGTTTTTCAATTGAATTGCATTGTAAGGACAATTTTTTCCGCAATAGAATAAATTTTGATTTTTTTCTTATTTATTTATCCTTTCAATGGCATGTATGAAAAATTGATGTTTGAAGGTTTCTATTATTAGCAATAATGGATTTGATTCTTAATTATGTTATTTGTGGAAATGTTGAGAATTTACCAAATAGGGAGAGTTTCTCATCGCCCAAGTTTCAATTGGACAGAAACTTCGAATCATACAACTTGGTTGCGTGATGAATGAGAAGTTTCATATTTGGAAATTAGACTAATTCTTTGACAAAGTGTCAAGTGAAGGACTAGGAGATCGAGTTCGCCATGTTGTGCATCAATCAAGTCCACCACAAGAGTGATAAATATATTCGTCATGATTTACTAAAGTTTAGTAAATATGATTATACTTATAAGATTAAGTGTAACTCTGAGTTGATTGAAAGAGTTTCAATGAATAGCAGAACGAATAAAGAAGGATCAAGTAGGCAGAAAGATAAAAGTTTCTCTATTCTAAGAAGAAGGGAGAGTACCTTTTATTGTGTTTTATGATAAAGTCTTAATGATTAAGAACCATATCTCAATTGGTCCTCTAAGTGAGTCTTAGTACATTTGTATGTCTAAAAAGAGGAATCAGGAATTGTGAAAATGGTTAAATAAAGACATCAATCATACTTTGTTCCAATATCGAATCTTAGAGTCATACTCCAAGATTGCGAATTGAGTGACACGTCTTTAGTAGGTTTATAACACTCAACAAATGTGGAATTTGGAAAAAAAAATTCTTATTCTTGCACATTTGAAATTGGTAAGTTGTGTTGTCTTGGATAAGACAAGGACCAACTAGAACCAATTATGTGAAGTGCTTTGTCTTGATAAGAACTACACTAACTCGTGAATATTTGTTTTGTCTAGGATAGTTTCCTGACAAGAGAATCATATATGTCAAGAGGTCAGTGGGAGTTTTAGTGATCTTGAAAAAGGTTTCAAGAACAAATCAAGAATAAACCTTATCGATCATCACTAGCAGACGACTTGAGGTTTACAACCTATCGTGTTGACATTATTTTGTTTCTGTGCCATTCCAATTGAGTTAATTATGTATGTGAGTTCTATGAGTTCTCATTTGAATGCATAAAGACAAAGTACCTTGATCGATGGAAAGTACCTTGATCGATGGAAAGTACATTGATATGTAAGGATAAGTTGCTAAACTACTTGGAAGACATGGTGGGCACTCATGTTACCATAAGGCAAGATTAAGAAAGTTCAGTTCATATGAGATTGGATTTGTCGCAAACTTTGGTTTTGGCAAATTCACATGGATAGGAACTCATACACCATAAAATCTAAGTGTCATAATATTCATTCCTTCATGAAATGACTGTGAGGAAATGCTTTTACTAAGTGAGATTTTAAGAAGATAGCAATTGTGAAAATTGTATTCTCAAATTCGATTATGGTTACGACATCCCTTTCCATAGTTCGAATTGTGAGATTTGGCAATTAGTCTAACATTCGGGACTTATTGATATAAGTTCTGAATTGTTTATACACACATATGAGCTATCTAAGGCAAGGGTGTATAAGTTTAAGAAGCTTAGATAAAGGCTTATCGAAGCATCTGGTATTAGAAATATGAACTTCAGAAATTCAATAGACATTGTTTTCTGGAAGTTTAGTTGTTTTCTGAATACATGCCAAAGCTAGTGGGAGGATAAGTGTTATGCTTATATATATATGATAGTAATCACCATGATAGTGGGAGCATAGGTGTTATGCTTGTATGATTATTATGGCAAGTATTGCAAGTTAGCAATATTAATTATAGAAAAACAAAGATTCAATTTGCAAAGTTGCATGGGTTGAAAAGTTGTTTTTGCTATAATTAAGGGAGAGAATATTATACTTTGTTTCAAAAACTAAAGCTTAGATTGAGAAATTTTATAAATATTGTCAAAGGATACATAGGATCGATTGCAAATGCTATAATATTTGACCATTCTAAAATTTTCCAAATGTCTAGCACATTAAGAGGGAAAAAGGACTAGAATCGGTTTTGACTAAAATAATTAAACAACTATCAAAGGACGATCCAAAGTTCGCTGAGGATTGGTCGCTTGTGAGTAGTTGGAAGTATGGTATTGGATGGACCATATCGACATTATTATGAATAGATAAAATTCTATTAAGAATGAGTTGTCATATGGCAAATATGGAAATGCTTCCATATTGGGAGTTGGATATTGAGAGTCTATGTCTATATTAGAAAATTTTATGCAAAAGGATGTTCAAAGGAATGTACTTTAAATGTGAGACTTCACGTCTATGGAATTGTCTTGTAACAATTTCCGATAGATTACTTTGTAATTTCATTCGCCAAGTCTTGGTGACTTTTGTGCTATGACTTTGCGAAAGGATCGTTGCATAAAATGTTAGAATCTAGCATATTCTAGTAGTGGCAAGAACCTTGTGTTCTAACACTAATGATAAGGATTGCGAATTGTGAAATGAGCATCATTGGAAAAGTTTTTCAATTGATCTATTTCACAAAGTAAGGAGCATAGGAAACATAGTGTGTATGCTTTGTGTTGGGATAGCTATTGTTGTAAATTGAGTAATAAGTTGATTTTCTGAAACAGTAAACGATGAATAATGAGTAATCAATATGGTGTTTAAACAAAAGTGTTTTATTTACTCCCACAAGTTTGGGGCCATATAGGATTAAGTATTATTGTTGTGTTTCAATTTGCATGTTTTGACTTCCAGAATAACTGGGTTATTCGAACCTTCACAGTCGGTCATACGTTGGAAGTAGGTATGAAGCAAGACTGTCATGAAGAGTCTGTAGATTGTCTGAAGAATTTAGACATAGCACAAGTTTGCTGCAGGGTTCATGAGTGCTTTGATAAGATTAGAGTATTGGATGAAACCCACGCTCACTTGGATCACTTCATGGATTTATCACGGGTGATTAGTGAGACGATAATATTGTATATTCTTGAAACCGAGACATGTGAGTTGTTATTTGTTGGTCGGTTGCACATTGATAATAAGTAAACGCACCAGTAACTTGGTCTTATATAACTTATTGTTGTGTGTGATTCGATCAGTGAATGCAAGCAAGCATATGAGTCGAAGTTTATCCATTTCTTTTACCCAAAGTGGGATAAAAGCGATATATGTGGGCCCCTCGATGATTTAGTGATGACACCTAAGCGCTTGGCCAAGCCAAGACTAAGTTGATGTGTTCAATTGTAGTCTGTTGTCAGTCATCATAAATCGGAAGTCGGGAAACAGTATAGAGAGAATGGTTAAAATTCATGTCTTATATCTATACGATATCTTGAGAATGGAGGAATATATGATCCTTTATCTAAAGGACACGCGTATCTGATAAGATCAGAGTTGAGAGCGGTTTTTTGAAAGCTATGATTGCTAATCAGGTTTTGAAGTTATGCAAAATAGTTTTTAGACTTATCCAAGTGGGAGACTGTTGGATTAGTGTATAAGTCCATAACTATTTTGGTATGTACTTGACCCGATTATGAGCATGGTCCTTTTGGGTTGCCTTCACCATAGCAATATGTAGGATAAATTAAGGAGAGAAAGGTTTAATTATGATTTATTAATATATTATGAGAATAATATATTAAAGGAGAAATCATATTGTTTAATTAATATTAGTCAATAATTAATTAAGAATTAATTTTGTGGCTAAAAGAGATTAATTAAACTTAGGGGACTGGAGTTGTAATTATAAGATAATTACAATTGGGCTATGGATCACCTAATAATATATAGGTTGGACGAATTCTATGGGAAGCCCATAAGGAATTCGTCGAAGGGATATGTTAAAGGAGTCCATGGGCTGCTTAGGGCCTAAGCAGTCGGATTAGGGTTTCCTAGTTGCAAACCCTAATGGTCTACATGTATATAAAGGACACATATGCCCCAAAAACGTGGCTAAGTGTTCCCTTAGGGTTTCCAGCCATTTTTGGTGCCTCCTCTCTCCTCCCTCTTCATCCAAGTTGCTTAGTGGTGTTTGTGACTCCATTAGAGGTGCAACACTTAAGACACTAAGCTTTCTGAAGCCAAGGATTGATTGTTATTGCTATATAACAATCAAAGGTTAGATCTAAACCCTATTTTATGTTAATATGATTAATTGCATGCTAGATCTAGGGTTTGTAAGTCTTGGAAGTTTATTGCATGTTCAAAGTAGAAAAACTAGATCCAAGCAATTAGTGTTGCATGAACACCATAGGATTGATGTTATGCACATGGTCCATCAGCTACATCAGTTTTCGACTGAGGATCTGGAGATCTTTTTGTCGACTATGTGTTATTTCAGATCATAGGGTTTCTTTGTCTTCATTTGAAAATCAAGGGTGTTTCAAATCAAAGGTTTCAAGGAGACTGGTGGCCGACGGTGGTGTTGGTGGCGTTCTGATAATTTGGTTGTTGACCTTTCTGGTGAAGACGAACACCCTTTCACCCCTTTCTCCCCTCTGTTGAAATCAAAGACCAATGTTTAGGCCTTTTTAGTATATGCTTAAATCAAGAAGTTAATTCAAAACGTTGGTTATCTTCAAAAATCAACGGTCCTTTCATTCATCTATTCATACAAGATATGGAGAGAGAGAGAGAGAGGGAGAGAGAGAGTATCGGCGGGGGTGGGGTGGGCCCAATTCTTTCATTTTTAATTTTTAATTAATAAATTATTAAAGAAAATATAAAAAATACAAAAAATGACAAAACAGACTTTTCAAGTTCTCCAGGGACCAAAACCAAAGCAACACCTTGATTTTGGACCATCCATGCAAGTTGGAAACTTTTTGGACACTATCCAAAGTTTTTTGAATACCACAGGGACCAATTTTGAAGTTTTGTCGATAATTTAATTTTACTTAATAACCTTTGTTCGTTAATTAAAAAAGAACTAATTTCTTACGTGTTTATTTTTATGCATGTGTATAAATTCCAGTTTATCTACATTTCGAATTTTTTTTTTGCTTTATTCATATACGTTTCCTACGTATGATTCAGGTTACATATAATACATTTTGGATTATTTGAACTTTCGATTGTCAACTTAAAAACAATTAATCTTATTTGGTTATTTTTATGTATGTTTCGGTATAAATTCAAGTTTCTTTACGTTTAGATGTAAATTTTGTGTACGTTTTCCTGCTTATTTTTATGTTCTCTTTAGTACCATTGGTCCTTGAATTTTAGGGAATTTCAACTTAAGCCTCTCCACTTTGTAAAATGACATTTTCCACACCTCTAGTTTTTTAAAATTTCACTTTCACCACCCGTCTGTGAGTTAGGTTTAGGTAGTCCTGCTTCGTGTTGTAGGCCAGGATACTAGGTGCGGGCCGACTATAAGTCATAGGCACGGGAGAGGAACCAGTTGTGGACTGGAGGCTCAGGTGATCGGTTGGGTTAAGGCAGCATGCCAACATACTCTGGGGTAATCCAGTCTTTGTGGCTGTAGGCCCAGGGGAAATCTTGTATTTGTGATTGTGGGCCCGGTGTGCATGTGTTGTATGTATTTGTCGGTGTGTGGTATTTTGGGAAACTTACTTAGTTTCCTGCTTACCCAATATTTTTATAGTGTTTTAGGTACCAGTGGTGATCGTGGGAAGGTGAAGGAGTAAGTGTACACATTTATTAGTAGCAATGGAGATTCCATGTTTATTATATTACTCTTGTTTGTAAATAAATGTACACTGGAATAAATGATTTTCTTAATTTGGATCCGACAAATGTGAAGTTTTACCTTAATTGAAAATTTGAAAATTTTGTTGTGAAAGTAGGACGTTACAAGTTTGTATCAGAACCCTAGTTTGAGGGATTTGGAGGTACACTTATGTGAATCCTGTAACATCCTAAAATTTAAGATAAGGTTCTTAAATTAATTAAGATATATAAATAAAAGAGGATTTACATAATTAAATCATTTAAATGATAATCATATCATTAGTTGATATCAAGCTTGCAAAGCTAATGGTTGAGATGTTAACATTTCAAAGTTAAGGGACAAAAAGTGTAAATTTGGAAAAGTATGTTTGACCAAGGGTTGAATCACATGGTTAAATGGATGAGGAATGTTATGAATGATATAGTCAAGGACTCATTATGTCAACCTATTTTAGACAAATGTGAAAAGAAATTAAGAAATGGCAAATTTTACAAAAGTTGTTAACTAGAAGGACTAAACGTGTGAAATCCAAAAATAAGAATGAACTCTCTTCATTTTCAATAAAAGGAGATCATTGAGAGGAAGTAGAAGGATGTGAAATGACGATTCTTCACTCCTTGACACCTAGGGTTTGATTCAAGTGGAATTTTGAAGCATCCAAGCAAGAAGGAAAGCAATCAAAGGCTAAGAAGGTATAAATCCTTCTCAACTACCTCTATTTTTCGAGTTCATCATTGGTGATTAAACCCCAATGTCGATTTTTGCCTCAATAGATGATTAGGGTTTGGTTTTGTAACATCCCTTGAGTGGTTTCCATGGTTCTAATCTCAATCCAATCATCGTATTGGTGGATTTGATTATTTGGGTAAAAGCTCCATGAACCCTAGAAAACCCAAATTTGGGAATATTGCAATTGATGATGAAATAAGATTAGATTCTATGACCTAGATGATATTTAATAGCAATAAAACCAATTGGAATGCTCAAATTCATCCATGATGTTAGAATCGAGCATAAACATGGGTTTAGATGGTTGTGTGAGAAATTGTGATGAAAACAATGAAATTCTTGGAATGTAAGCATTTTATGAGTATATGGTACTCATAATCATGAGTTGTTACTAACAGTATGATTTGAATGCAAGAATATGAAGGCTTGAGTGATCTATAGTTAATGTTATGGAATAATTGGCCATAAGGGCATTTTGGGAAATCTATTTATAATTACATAATGATTGGCATCTAAGAAGTGAATGACATTCATGAACATGAATTCACACTCTAGATGTGTCATTGGAACGTTAACATGAAGGAATGCTTGGGAAGTCCTAATTCTAGTGGTTGTTTTGACCCAATGACAATTTGGGAACATGGAATGGAATTGAGGATTCCATTGTTATATTGGTTATTTACAATGAGATTAAATGGTGGTTTTATATGCTTGACAACTTTCATATGAGTGTTCAATAAATTAGGAAAAATCTTTATGAGTTTTGAATACTCAATTGAACAATTGCTACTTAAACCTTCTTATGGAATATGAGAACCAATGAGTTTTTAAAAGGATTTCAATGAGCACGTATGGATTAAGTGGGGTGTTTTTGGATGATAAAACACCTCCTAATCATGTGTGAGGACCTAAACAAAGTGATTTGGAAAAGGGTCTTCAAGAACTATGCAAAGTATAGTGTTATTTTGAGAAAAATCGAGTTTTGTGTGTGTGCAAACATGAAAACACGGGTGTAAATCCATGATTTAATTTACACGGCCCGCGTAAATCCCTGATTTTGAGATTTTCTTGTTTTCTTCATAACTTTTGCATAAGGACTCAGATTTACGCATGGTTTTCGGATACATTCATATTTGGATGAGGAATGATTTGAAACAATAAAATTTAGTAATGTAAGTTATGATGGGTATTTTGGTTATTTTAATGACTTATGTCCATATATGGTGTAGGTAGTGTTTGAAGAGGATTGATTTAGGGAAAGGAACTAGAAGAACATTAGCTAATCTACGTGTGATTGAGGTGAGTACGTGTTGGCATTTTCCACACTTTGGGGTACATGGAAAAATTATTTTTATAATAATGAAATACTAATGTTTTGATATATGAAACGTTTTGAAGTGAAAGTGTTAAATGCTTTTGGAAAGAATGTTTTGAAAGAATGCCTTGAAGGCAAGAATTTTTTTCAAGGCAAAGAACATTTTAGAAGAACAAATATTTTGATAATGTGTTTGAAATGTTTTGAAAGGAGTATTTTGATAATAACATATGAAATGAGTAAATCATGGAAAGTAATGACAATAAATGGAAAGTAATGAAAAGGAATGGAAAGTAATGAAAAGAATTGGAAAGTAATGAAATGAAAACTACCCAGGCCATGATACCTCGTTTGAGGCACTAGAAGAATCTATTGGGGTGGCGCCTCCCTTTCGTGAGATAGATGTCCTAATGGAAATGATGCCTTGGTGGATTGATTTGTTCTTTCCACCTTGGTCTAGACTTAGGAGTGACTCCTTTATTGGATGTAGAACCTAAGTATAAAAATGGTAATGGTTTAATACCAGAATTAGCCCTTAATGATAAAATAAAATGAAATATGGAAATATGGCTTTTGAAATGAAATGATAAGATATGAAATGATATTATGACATGTATGAAATGAGTTTTCCTTGAAAATGTTTTATGGTATAAAACTATGTTTTGCAAAGATGAAATGTTTTTGGTAAAATGTGATAAATGTTTTGGGTCACAAACCCACGTTGCTCACAAGACATTATTGTCTTACGTATCTCTTTTAATGTCATGTATCTCAGGTTACCTTTAAAGAGAGAGGATGATATATGAAAGTTAGAATTCAAGTTATAGACAATGTAGTGGGACTTGATAAGTTCCTTATTATTTTGTATTGATGTAATTCATATTTGCTTGTTATGGATTTTTTGATGCTTAATGGTAACACCCAATGCTTTAATTTATAAAGGTTTTTGTGGGACCAATGTTATTTAAATGCGGGTTAATACTTGAATGTTTTTAAAACCATAGCATTTTAAAGTTTGAAATTTTTGGGGTGTTACAAATCCAAACTCTAACTAGGATCTGAGAATATTCACAAAAAAAATTTGAAAGATAATTTTTTAACAAAACTGGGTTAGGGTCATTAGCTTGGTCTCTTGTCATGTTCTTGTTTGATTGCTGACTTGGAATTGGGAATGTGGACCTAAAAATTAATCTTGGTTTTACAAAAGGTGTGATGTGTATAGTCAGCCAGAGCCCAAGCATGAAAGTGATTCCCAAAATACCCATACTTGTTATATATGTTGAACTTGTACTTACTGATTTGAGAAATGTTATAAATGCATGTTAGTGGATAAGTTAAGGATTCTTTCTGGAATTGTATGATAGTATTCCCTGATTTATGTGATGCTTCATGTTCTACGGAATTGCTTGTTATATGCTAGTTAATTATGTGAATTGTTAGGTGTATGTTGTATAGTTGTATACGGTTTGGATCACATAGCTTTAGAATGATTGAATTAGCCTTATTTCATGTTCCTCTTAAGGGTTGTAGGCTGACAGTAGAGTCATTTATTCGAAAAACTATATAATCATGTATTGTATACAACTAGCATGCACAAGGCAAACAGCAGCGTGAATGCGTGATTGAGGAAAATCCTAGGAAGAGTGCCTAGAAAGTTAGTTATGGCTATTAGAAGCATGTGGGTGTTAGTAGACCTAGGGTTGGTCTAGTGCACTGACTTAGGACCTTGAAATGAATTATGGGTCGACTATGGATATCTATGTAAGGTAGTATGGGTTCGTACTACTGAAAGCACAAGATCCGTATGAGTGTTAGAAGGAATCTTGAGGCTACTAAGGAACAAATAGGTGGGAGGCATAGTGTGTTGAGCCTTGTGTATTGATATTTGACCTTTCTCCATTATATATATTTCAGTATGGTGGCTATCAGAGGATTGGGATCAGATGTTGGCGGCACTGAGGGAACAAGTTCGAGTGATAAGGAGATATGTGGGATCATTGTTGCTAAAGTGGCCATGGATATCAGGGAGAAGATTCTGGAGTTGTTTAGGTCAGTTAAGACCGTGTTGATTGAGGAGTTTGACAGGAACTATGCCACAGTCGTGCAGGTTGTTGTTGCCACAAATATTACAGTTCTCGCCACTGTAGGACTTTAGAGAAGCAGGGTGATGCAGTACTGGGAGTTCAGTAACACGAAGCCTCCATATTTCAGAGGTGACAAGGAACCGTTTATTGCTTTGAGATGTGATATGTGCATATTTAGTCATGTATTTTGTGAATATTTCTAATACTTTTAGCTACAATTATGCTTATTTTGGGACAAAAGGTACTTATTAATTTTGAAATATGTTTTGTAGTAGCAAAGACATGCTCGGGATGAAATGAAGCAAACGAGGAGCTGGAAGCAGGAAAATGTGGGCTAAGTCAAAAAGAAAACAAAGGAGGCTTGAAGAAAGAAGACCACGACATAGTGATCATCCACCATGACATGGTAAATGGAAGATTCACGATATATAATTTGACTTGGAGAATACAGCATTTAGTGGAAGACCATGACGAGGTGCCTATTTACCATTTCATGGTGATCAATTTTATGGAAACTATATATATCATAACATTAGGTTGAATGGGGAGACTTCTAGCCAATTTTTGAGATGGATTGCGACTAAAACTCTATGGAAACCTCGGAGAAGATCAGGAATCGATTGGAGCTCAAGAATGTTGGATTAATGTCTAAGTCCATAACTATAATTGGTAAGACTTGACCCGACCCGGCATGGTCCATTTGGCTTGCATGGCATCATGCATTTGGATAGACTATAATGAGAGAAATAACACTTAAGGTTTGTTAATATATTATAAGTTCTAATATATTAATAAGATTATTTAATTAGTATTGATCAAGAATTAATCTAGGATTAATTAAGTGATCAAAAGAAGACTAATTAAATATATGGGTTGATTGTGTAAATCATCCATACTTGTATAATGGGCTAATGCTTCATGGATTGTCAAGTTGGGATAAAACCCATAAGATGCTCCATGAATGCTCCATGGTATATTTGAACCCATGGATCCAAGGAAATGGAAAGCCATGACAATTAGGGTTCACCCTAATTGTCACTAACTATATAAGCATCTTATTGTTAACCAAATCGGCCACTATGTGTGAGAGAAAGGGCTAGCCGATTTTTACGACGTGTGGATTTCTCTCTAATATATTCCAAGTGTATTTGGTGTTGTGTGAACCATTTGAGGTGTTACACTTAGGGCACTAGGCACTCAAGCTTCATGAAGACATTCTACATCAAAGAGGTATGTAATTCTAACTTGATATATTCATATGAATCAATGTTATTATGCTAGTTAGGATGAATACCTTGGAAAGTTAATATTTGCATGTATAATAGAGAAAATATAGATCCAAGGTATTTAGGGTTGCATGTACACTTAGGAGTGTTAGAATGCTCAAAACCCAACAAAGAAATGATGAGATTTAGAAGAATTCTACATAGACCTATTCGGTTTGCTAAGCATTACTCATGTCTAGTCTTATTTTTGTGGATTTTGTGCGTTTTTCTTTCAATATGAGAGGCTAAAACCCTTATACTTATGTTTGGTGAAGATGAACTTGATCCTTATGTGTTGATTTTGATTTATGGATGATTTATGTTGATTTTACTTGTGTTTAATAATTAAAATCCTAGCATGTTGAAGTTCTAGTTTATATTGCCTATTAATCAAGTTTTGTATGGTAGATGATCAATCTAGTTGCATGAATTTGTTACTTAATTGTTTATGATAATTAAATCATTAGAGTCGTTGCATTGATGAAAAGTAAGGGTTAGACTCTTGCAACGACGTTGTTTGGTGGTTGGGTCTGTGCGATTGCTGGAAATAGGGGTTGAACATTGGAGGCTGTTGAGCGAAAAGTAGGATATGCGACATTCCTGCTACTAGGGAGAACTGATAGCTTGACATTGGGTATTGTGTGGAGGATAGTATGGTCCCTGGGGACCAAGTGTTCGTCCCCACCTATAGTGGTAACGATTACGGCTGAGAAACTGTCGATTGCGACTGTTGAGTCGATAATAGGGACTGTTAGGTCAGCAGTTGCGACTGTTGAGTTGCTCTCGAGTGAGGTGTTGCGATCGTGGTTGCAACTAGTTGCTCTGTTGTGACGGGTGATGGTCACCATAGGGTGGAGATTGTTGTCGTTGTGGTTCTTGTTATTGGAGTCGGCGTATGTGTTCTTGTTATTGGGTGATGGTCACCATAGGGTGGAGAACGTTGGGGCCTAAGTGCTAGGCCGCGAGGGCGAGGTTCCGGCCTAGCACTTAAGCTAAGTAGCGACCATTAGCTAGGTCGTCCTTTAGATAACCGTCATGTTATCTTTGACATATTCCTAAAGGGATATGTTAACAATTATAAAATAGCTATTTTTGATCTTGTAGATTTATAGTAATCTACTTATTCGTGTTGTATTAGGGGAAAGCTTGATACCTCAAGTACTACAATATTTGAAGTGTGGAAAGAGTGATTTTTGACAAAGGTAAGTCAAACTTTGTGGTTATTTAACGTACTTGTTAAGAATTCCACATCTTAGAGGGATTGGAATGAATCTAGATTGTTTAGGTTGCATATACCCCAATTGTGAATGAAATGTTGATGTGAATGATGTTTCCGTCATGCTATACATTTTGTTTGCTATTTTGATGTGAGGGGTGTAATAGGTCTATGATAGAAATAGGGATTTGTGTTGATTGTGTGTAATATTTTCATGCTATAATTTTTGGTAATATTTGCCTATGTTGGTTAGGATAATGCATGCTAGTGATATAGTATGCCTTAATTATGAAGTGATGATATGAGCATGATTGTATAAAATATGTAAAATGCCTTAACTTGTGATACTTTGTTACATGTTTACATAATGTGAAGTATGGAAGTCATATGCCATCTAATATTATTAATAGAAATTGAGCATGATTACTTAGGGAGGTTGGTTGTGTAATCCTTATGTGAAGAATTAGTTATATATTAATTAAAAGGGGAATACACTTAGTAGGGCATAAATGGTAGCAACCTAGATTTAGGTGTGTACCCTATCCGGATACTTGTGAGGACCTTATAGGTTGAAAGACACCTAAATAAGAAAGATCTTAAGCCAATAGTGACACCGAGTGGTTTTTCTAGACCACCATTCAGGATGTGGTTCATGGACACTAAGGTGTTCAAGGACTGGAGTGATATTAGCAAGGTGATGGCGTTGAATCAAATATCACGTTTGGGTGAGAAGTTTCTAGTGATGGGAAAAAAACGATAAGTACCACTCTCAAACGATAACACACATATTTGTATTTGCATCGTCGGAGTAGCGAATGCAGTTCATTGGAGAAATTCTATGGGTGAAAGTCGCGCCTCACTTAGAGCATTGGGTCGATCCGGTCACGTTAGTAGTGAGTGAGGTATCTACCTCTTGGGCTAGTGATGGACTGATAGATGCAGTTTTATGCATCTTTTAGGGTAGTTTTTATTATCATTTTGCATCATAATTTGTACATTTGCATGTCATTAGTTTAAATAATGTTCAACTCATGTCTTTTATCAGAATTCCCATACTTCTAGCAATTTTGTGTCATTTTCATATAATTCGAGTGGAGCGGTAATTGGGGAGTAGTTGGATGCATATTTAGAGCCTAAATGGAGTTGGAATTGAAGAAGGATGCTAAGGAATGACTTGGAGTGCATAAACTGAAGACTCGCGTCCGAAACGAATGAAAAATCAATTTCTACGATCGCATAAATGCATCGAAGTTTTGCAGGGTCAGAAAAAGTCATCTGGAGAAAAAAAAAACTAATTTATGCGATCGCATATATCATACATGTGATCGCATTTTTCTTACGCAACTCTCGAAACATCAAAAATAGCAGCATACTTTTCACTTAAGGGAAAATATGGAGAAAATCTTCAAATCTGTGATCGCATATTTGATATCTATGATCACATTTTCTGCCAACTTGTTCTGGAAGCTTCTGTCTTGCATATAAATAAGACCCACCAGATCAGATTTGAAGTAAGATGGTTCCAGATGACGAAAAACACTTTTGAAGGCGATTTATGACACCTTTCAGTGACTTATGGAGATCTGAAGGCTGCAAATCATCTCATACACTTAGTTTAAAAGATTATTCAGTTAATGTTTCTTTTTATTAGTTTAGATTCGTTTTTAGCCATGTCCGGCTAAACCCTAGTTTTCAGTTCTGCATTAGACTCATACTTTTCATATGATCAGTTATCATATCTGATTTTCTTTTTGTGTTTCTATCTAGATATTTCAGTTTTGAACTTAATGAACGTTTTTTTTAATTATTGTCAGTCTAATCACCTAGCTAGGGTTTTATCATTCCAATTAATTGATGGGTTTTGAGCATAGAAAATAATCATATGTGTGCATGCAACCCTAAATAATTTGATCTACGTTTTCTCTAATTGAACATACAATTTGAACAGCAAAGTAAAAACCCTAGTACACTAGTATACAATAAAAAAAAATACACAATTAGGTTTAAGGAAATCATACCTCAATTGTTATGTAGTAATAACAATGAAAACCTTATGTTGTTTAAGCCTTGAGAGTAAGCGCCACAAATGTCGCGCCTCTAATGGTTCGCACCCAACACTAGCAAACGAAGTTGATTGAGAAGGAGGTGATGGCTTTAAAATTTTGGCTAGGTCTTCTAGAGAAGAGACTTGTTGAAATCCATAGGGTGTATCCCTATTTATAGTGTAGTCAGGAAACCCTAGATAAGCTCAAATCCAAGATTATCTTAAATCGGGTAATTATCCACTTTCCTGATTATCCATTAGGGATTATTCTAGAAACCCTTAGGCACCAAGAAATCATCCAATCCCAATGGAAAAATTGTCCATAACCCATGGAGGGTTCTAGATTGCTTCTTGCTCAACTATTGAACAATTACAATTTAGTCCATGCACTTTTAATTAATTCTTTTAATCCCAAATTCCATTTAATTTCTGATTAAATATTAATCAAATAATACGATTTCTAATTAGTATATTATTTCCATAATACATTAATAAATCATGTATTTCAATTTATTAATCAAATAATAAATTAACCTCATTCTCCAAAATCATATGTCCAGTTTGCTAGTTTTGAGGGCAACCCAAAAGGATTGTGCTACTATCAATTTAAGTATATACCAATTATATTTATGGGCTTAGACACCTAATCCAACAGTCTTCCACTTGGATAAGTCTAATAACTATAGCTACCAGTATAACTTCAAAAACCGATTAGCAAATTGTAGCTCTCAAAGTTGCTGCCGAACTCTGACCCAGGCAGTTACGTGTCCTAAGATAAGTGATCAAATATTCCTCCGCTCTACAAGATATTGTATGGACATGATACATGGATTATAATCAATCTCTCTGTCCAAAATATGTTTCCCGATATCTGATTTATGACGACTGAAATCACACTACTAATTGAACACATCAATTCAGTCCAGGCTTGGCCAAGCACTTTAGATGCCATCATCAATTCATCGAGGGGGGCACCAATATCGCTTTTCCTATTAGGGAAAAAGGAATGGATTAAAGTAGACTTATATGCTTTTACTATTCACTCATCAAATCATGCACAACAATATGTTTTATAACATCAAGTTACTGATGCGTTTACGTATTATCAATGCACAACTTACTTGTAAACAACAACTCATATATCTCCGTTTCAAGAACATAAGATATTATCGTCTCAAAATTATTCGTGATAAAAATTCATGAAGTAATTCTCTGAGTGTGAGTTTATCCAATACTTAAAATTCCCATTTTCAAGTACTCATGAACACTACAGCAAAACTATTGCTATGTCTCAACCCTTATAAAATCTACAATTCAATTCATGACAATCTTAATTCGCTACTTACTTCCAAAAGTATAAGCGACTGCGGATGTTTGGATAATCCAATTATTTATTAAGTAAAACATGCAAAGTGAAACATAATAATAACCTAATTAACTATGGTCTCAAAACTATTAAATATAAATAAAACTATTATTATTTAATCACCATACTAATTAGACTTTATTTATTTTATAATGTTTTGAGTAATCAACTAAACACTTGAATTAAACATCAGTCATGCCATGTTATAAACATGCAAAATATGTCTCTCAATGGTCCTTCCTTTGTGAACAGATCGATTGGACATTAATCCAATGATACTCATTTCACAATTTCAAATTCTTGTCACTACTTAGAATGTGTTAGAGTTCAACCATACATGCAATATCCTTTGTGACGACGAGGCTTCAAAGTCACAGAGACTTTGCCAATGATATTACAAAATGTTCCATTGAAACTTTGTTACTTAAAACAATTTTATGGAAACAAAGTCTCAAATTCAAGGTACACACCTTGAACACCTTTCTTGCATTAAACTTTCTAACTCACACGTAGATTTCAATAATCAACTCCCTCTATGGAAACATTTCCATATTCCCATATGACCATCAATTTTTGATCAAGAATCATCCTAATCAAAAACATGTGACTATGGTCCTTCCAACCAATACTATACTCCTAAATGTCCACAAGCAACGAATCCTTAGTAACCTCAGAGTGTTCTTGACATTTATTTGACAACTTTAGTCACACCAACTTCTAGTCTTTTTTTCCCTCTCAATGCCCTAGGCATTTGGAAAAATCAGAACAAGTAAATATTATTGCATATGTAATAAATCTTATATCCAAAGCATATGTGACTTGATTCATAATGTCTTACATATATACTTGATATCAATTATGTCTATTGCTATAATATTTCAATATATCGAATTTCCTATGTTGAAATATTTCAACATGATATTCATATATGTCCATGACTAAGTTCTTTTAAACTTTGCAATCTAAACTTTTAGATTTGAAATGAAATATAAATGCCCTCTCCCTTGAGCGTTAACTATAGCGAAACAATTTCCAAACTTTTCAACTTGCAAATTTGTAGACTTTGTTTCCTACAAATAGTATTGCCAACTTGCAACACTTAGCATAACAATTATGCTCCCACTAGCTTTGACATGTATCCAGAAATCAACTGGACTTCTAGAAATCAATACTTTTTGACTTCATTACTAAAGTGCAGATTTCTGATATGTGATGATTTGATAAGTCTTTAACTAGACTTCTTAAAGCTTATACACATTCATTAGATAGCATATGTGTGTGTTTAAAATCTTTCAGAACTTATAGCTATAAGTCATGAAAGTTCAAACAATTCTTTACCACTTCTCACAATTCGAACTATGAAAAGGGATGTTGTAATCATATTGCAAATATGAGAATGAAATCATCACAACCACTAACCATAATGATATTTAAAATCTACTAGCGAGTGTGTTTCCTCATAATCATTTTCATGAATTAGAGCGAAACCTTTTTCCATCTAGATTTTATGGTGTATGTGTTCCTATCCATGTGAATCTAATCATTTCCAACCTACAATAATAAGATAAGGTTGACGAGATATGTCCTGTGTGTCGCAAGGCATGTTTGGACTCTTTTGGAGAGCATGCAGTTCACTGTAAAGAGCTCTCGGGGTTCAAATACAGGCACGATATGGTTAGGGATGTTTTGTTAGACATATTTAAGCGTGTCGGGGTTTCCGCTAAGAAAGAGGCACCTGTTAATTTCTTGACTGACCTGAAAGAAGGAAGGTCAACCCTCTAACCAGCTGACATTTTGATTTTTGGATGGGTCAGAGGGAAACACGCATGTGTCGATCTTATAGGGATATCCCCTCTCGTGGACCTGAGGGCTGGGGGTTTCACAGCGGGACATGCTGCTTTAAAAGCAGCCACAAGCAAAGTCACAAAACATGAGAGACCGTGCATGGAAAATCAACACGTGTTCATACCATTTGCATTTGATACGTATGGTTTCCTCGCACCGGATGCGGTAGAGCTTCTTAAAAGAGTACAACGAATCATGCATAGTAATGTTATATCTCCTAGATCGTCGGATGTAGTCTTTAAAAGAATTAGTTTTACCATTCAAAAAGGCTTAGCAACACAGCTTGTTGCCCGTTTGCCATCTCACACATTGTACGATGACAATTAAACTTTTAGTTTAATTTAAAAAAAAGGAAGATTCCAAATAATAAAAAAAATTAGCTTCTATGGAATGAACTTGACTTATTCTTAATTTATTGTCGTCTGGTAGCACAAAGGCCTACCGGTGCTTCTATGTTGTTTAAGCAGTTCACTTCCATTGACCAATGTACCATCACTGACCAACGTGCTCTATCTTTTGCATTCAAATGAGAACCATAGAACTCATAAGCATTGCCAAACCAACGGGAAGATGCATAGAAACAAGAATGTGTCAACTTAACATGATAGGTTATCAACCTCAGGTCGTGTGCTAATGATAACAAAAATGTTTATTCTTGATGACTCCTGAAACTCTTCAAGGTCATTAAGACTCCTACTGACTTCTTGACATATAAGTTTCTCTCTCAAGGAACATTCCTTGATGAGCAAAATCAAATATTCAAAAGTCAGTGTGGATTCTAGAGTAAGAAAACATTATTACTCCATATTTTATGAGGTGTCATAAACCTACTTAGTATGAAATAAGTTTGCAAAATACGACTTGAAGTAACTAGAGTATAACTCTAAAACTTGATTGGAAACGAAGTGTGACTCATCCTTTTGATTTGAACAATTTCAACAATATCTGATTCCTCTTCTTAGTCAAACAATTGTACTAAGATGATCTACGAGGATCAACCGAGATATAGTTCCAAAATCATTAAGATGATCATAAAACATGATACTAAAGTACTCTCCTTTTCCTTCCAGATTGGAGAAACTTTTATCTTTCTGCCTAATAGATTCTTCATATTCGTTCTGCTACTCTTTGAAAATTTTCAAAATATTATAATTATGCTTAATCTTATAAACACAACCATATTTACTGAAAGCATCAGTAAATCATGACGAATAAATTTATCATCCTTTGTGGCGGATCTGAATAGTTCACATCAATGTGTACTAGATCCTTTAGTCCTTCACTTGACTCACATAAACATGTGATCAATGAACCAGTCATAATCTTCCAACGATCTAGATTCTTATACATCACACTATACAAATTTCATGACTCCAAGTTTCTATCCAATTGAAACTGGTGATGAGAATTCCTTAATCACTTGGTTAATTATGACAATACCACAAGCGATATAACAAGAATCAAATCCACAATTTATATTGCTCATAATAGAAATGTAAACAACACTTTTATAAATGCCAGTGCAAGGAAATATAAAGTAAACCAACCAAAATTTCACTTTTATTAATAATAAACGAAAAATTGGAACATGTCCTTATAATGCATAAATGAAACACAATGTTTCTAGACTTTTCCTAAGCAATCTATTAAATTATCATAACTCCTATGTAGCAGCTTCCAAAATCTGATCATCGAACCAAGCGATCGAAATCCATCTCTCATGATCAGATTTAGCTTATTCTTCTTAAGCTCCCTTCTTTCTTTTAGATCCCGCAAAAACATCAAAATGTGATCATCACATCATGTATTAAGAATCTACGAATAGGAACTTACTAAAAATAATGGAGTTAGATAATGGATGTACTTGAAGTGGAGTCATACGACTTGACTTCACCATCTCTAAGATCTTTCAGGTAGTCAGGGCAGCTTCGCAACCAATGTCCCTTCAATTGGCAATAGGAACATATGGATTCCTTGGGGTTGGCACATGAAACTATCTCAGAACTAGTCTTTCTTTTTACCATATGGTCAAACGGTTTGACCTTGGCCGATCCTTTTCCATTGGGAAAAGAAACCATTTCTGGACTACCATTGTCAATGTCCATGAAAATTTGGGAGATAGATCCTTCAACCACTTTTGTTTCACTTGTGCTCTTAAGCATTTCTGCTTCAGCAACAATCAACATATGTGTTAGATAAATTAGCGTCATGTCCTGGTCCCTTATATAGTAGTCTTTAATAAACTAACTATATGACTCAAGACGTGAAAGTAGAACCAAGTCAATGGCCAACTCCCTTGGGAAAACAACACCCAACATAGCCAATCTGTCAATGTGCGATTTCATTTTCAGAACATGCGCACACACAAACTTTCCATCTTGATTCCAATAGGGCTTGAGTAACTTCGTACTTTTCATTTTGAAGAAAGCATGACTTAGGGAGATTCACTGGAGGAGGTGGAGGAAAAGTTACAGAAACATGATTTCCAGTTCCACCATTTCTTGATGAATTAAACATTCTTTCACCTTGATTAACATATGGAAGATCATCTTCAGATAGAGACGGAAAAACATTTCCAGAAGGACGAGGAAGACCATTGTTGTCTGAACTTGACATATATAACAGGAAGAAAAGAGAATTCAAGTTACTTGATTTTAATCCTTAATTATTAACTCAATATTTAAATTAAGGCTAAGATCCATATTTTCGATTCGAACTTTGAAGATGGATGTTGTAGTCAAATTCGAATCTATTTTAGGTAGGTAAAACTTTTACCATTTTCAATCTTATGAAACTCCTAGATCTTTTGAGATTTATTGAACTATTCAATTGCATGTTTACTCTCGATTATGCTCTCACTTAGCGACTGGGATGCTGATGATCACAAATGAGATGTGAACAACCATGCAAGTTAGCTTAGTACTCTCGATGTCATTTATCATCTAATCAATGTGTCAGTTAGCCACACACACTCCATTATCCAATGATAATTTATGAGAAACCCATTCCCACCCTTTATTAGTCCATATTAGTGTGCCGGTTAACCACATATGCTCCACTAGCAACTTATATAAAGTGCAATGTGCAAATTCATGGATTAGCATCAAATTCATATTTTTCCAAAAGTAACTAAGAGTGGGATTTTAGAAAATAGTTTAGTTACTTTGTATCACATTATACTTATTAATGAGATTTAAATTTTCCTATCAAACTCGTTCAGCTAACAACCCTCCACCAATCAAAGGAGCGGTGGGTAAGAGTGGATACCCAATGACGTTCATTTTATAGGTCGTTTCCTTAAACTCCCCTAATAGACTGGCTTCGTGCATGAGGTGTACTAGCGGTTCGACTAACTTGTCTTATATATATATATATATATATATATATATAGGCTATTTTGTTCTAACTATATATTGTGTGCATGTAGGATTGATTCTGAACCAATCATTTTAGTTATTTTAAGAAAGTAATTAATGCATATTACATGTTGAAGATATAATGAGTATTAATTAAATATTCAGCATTTAATATGCATTAATTAATTTCTTAAAATAAATAAAATGATTGGTCTAGAATCAAACATTTGAAACTAACTCTCTCTCTCTCTCTCTCTCTCTATATATATATATATATATATATATATATATATATATATATATATATATATATATATATTAAACTTTTAATGTTACATATCCTATTCTAATAAAAGAGTACAATTTATGCCATGTGGCATTTGCTCAGCACCTCCGAAAGTTATTTTCCCGCTCATTTCCTTTCAATTGAAATTACTAAACTACCCTTTTATGGCTTCAAATTAAGAGTGGCAAAGTTGCCGCTTGGCATCTCTTCAAACTTCAATACCTCCTCACGTCCATTTTCACTCAAAATTAAATTATGTTTGTACCCTTCGGCCTTAAATTTTGCTTCCATATATATAAATGTATTACTGTCAATTTACATTCTCTCCGTAAAAACGGATACGCTTGCTTTGCTTTCAAACTAGAAGAACGATAAATCAGGGAATGATCATTAAAAATTTTGAATTGATTAGGGATAATCCTTTCCAAATTTATTGTTCAATCTTTCTCTTTAGACGATTCTTCACTAATTCTACTTCACCCCTGAAATCAATTTAAAAATTCCAACCCAAATCCCCGAAATCTCGACAGAGACTGCTTCTATATGTCTACATCTCTCTTTAAATCAGTCTGTCACCTCCTCTTTCATCGTATCCACCTATCACATCCTTTTTGTAATGTTGCTGTAAAATTGCAACGCTTTTGGTTTACTTTCAATCAAATCAAGTTAATATCCCTAATTATTAGCAAAAATTTCTCAATTAGTGATGGGTGCTATCCCAAACAATTAAAACAGTTTTAATTCCATTTATCAGCAAGAAGTTAGGAATCTCGATCCATTTAAATTTTACATAGATGGGGCTATGCATTGGTTAAGATTCCACCTAAAAACCAAACAACCAAAACCCTAAGCACTACGTGCCTGATGTTTTCATATGCAATAAGAAAGTAGCTTACATATACTAATGGGAGAAAATCGAAATGGAGATGCTACAGTAGAAAAACTTGATTACATCGACATCGATTACCAACGTAAGGTGTTTGAAATTATGTATCATTATCTCAGTTAGACTACATTGAACGGTTTTTCAACTATATATATATATATATATATATATATATATATATATATATATATATATGTGTGTGTGTGTGTGTGTGTGTGTGTGTGTGTGTGTGTTCATTCTAGTGTGTGTTTGGTTGTGTACATCTGATTTTGATTTTAATTGCAGGTTTGTAGATCCAAAAGGTTGACTTCATATCCACTAAACATATGTTATTGATTTTAGTTGTTGGTTTGTAAATCCAAAAGTTTGACGTCATATCCATTAAAAATCTTTTCATGTTTTTTTCTCTATATAGTGTTAAATTTATACTTTTTACTCTTCCTTTTTCAATTAGTAATTTCGGAAATTTAGAATTATTGGTGTTCTTAAGGGTGTTCTTAAGATGCTAGAGGCGAGACAGAGAAAGACGATATGAAAGGTATAGTTTTTCTTGGGACCTTTGAAACTTGAACATTCATGTCTTAACACATAGTGTTGTTACTAGCTGTTGACCTGCACCTTATGGCTTATGCTTGATAAACTGCTTCTGTGGGTGATCGTGCATGCTTTTGAATATTGAATTCTCATTTACTTTAGTCCTCTTTACTTCAGAAACAGACTTTATAACCCGAAATGCAAGAACTTCAAATAATCCTTGATTTAAATTAAAATTCTCCAACTTGCGTTGCAAGTGTATATCAATAAAATAACATAGTTCTTTAACATATTTGTGTATTTATTTACAACATAGTGTTTATTATTAAGTTTTATAATAGAGTTTAAAAGTTGCTTCATGGTTACATTTATGTATATATTTTTTTCTTACTTGAAAGTAATTTTTGAAAGTGTGAACAAGAAGTGATTAAAATGGTAATTTATACTGTATAATTTTTACAACTATTAATGTTTTGTGAATAAAAAGTTTATAAAGGGTAATTATAATATTTCCCAGTTTACATTTCAAGTCTTTTACAAAAATATACAGTTCAATTATTTACTAACTAAATCTTATAGAATTAATTTGGTTTATATACCAAATAGGTTCTATTCATTTGAATCACTTAGCATTTTCATTCAAGTCATTTACTTTTTGCATTTGTTTCACTTTAAATGATTGAAAGCTAAGCATCTAATTTCGTCTTGCATTAGTATATTGCTTGCATTTAAATAGATGAATCAAATAGATGATCCTGGATGTAATAAAACAACCCCTACAAGAGTCTATCTCAAGTTATTAAAATTTTTATATAATTTGTTTGTGTTTGTGAGAAAGTTCTCAAAAACTGTCCAAAAGTAAGATGTTATTAAATGGTCAAAGTAGAATGCTAAAGTATCGAAAGAAATGTAAGATTTCAAGTGGTCTTTTTTTTTTCCTTTTATTCAATTAAGGTATTTTACTTTTAAGTCTTTTTTCTAAGGATATTATACTTTGAAAAAATTACCCATTTATAGCACTTTATTTTCAGTTTTGTCCCAATCTGTTCAAGTAAATGTCAATGATCCCTATTTTCTGATTCTGCAAGATCGTATTGCCAAGGTATTAAACATGGAACCTCTTAAAATATAATCCATTCTTAAAGAAGCTTCTCGAACAACTTTTTTATGTTTCAAAGAGAAGCGATGTTAATGAGAAAGAGTGACATGGAGAATTTGTTTCTATGAGTGTGTGCGTTTGCGTGTGCGTGTGTGTGAATTTATGTCATGTGGCATTTGCTCAGCACCTCCGAAAGTTATTTTCCCGCTCATTTCCTTTCAACTGAAATTACTAAACTACCCTTTTATGGCTTCAAATTAAGAGTGGCAAAGTTGCCACTTGGCATCTCTTCAATACCTCCTCACGTCCATTTTCACTCAAAATTAAATTATGTTTGTACCCTTCGGCCTTAAATTTTGCTTCCATATATATAAATCAGGAAATGATCATTGAAAATTTGTGTAATTTTAAATTTCTCTTCAAGAGCAAGCTGACCGCTTTATGGTTTTTAAAGAAACTACAACACAGTCACAATCCACATTGTATTTTCACTTTATTAAGCTAATCGTTTCACTTTAAATACATGCAAATAGCCAAATACCATAAATATATGAAAGCTGTTGATTTTGATCATTTTTTATCCCGTCGCAATATTTGTTCAAAATATGACCATTTTTAATCATTTTTATTATTGTGGTTGATTTCTATTCAAAATATATTATGCTATATAAATCAGAATTTTATTAAATGTTTATATATACATAAGTTATATCATATATTCAAATAAATATAATTCATTTTAAATAATCAATATAAAAGTCTAAACAAAACTTATATCTTATTAATTTAGTATAATTTTATAAATTATTTACCCGTGGTTTCCACGGGTTGTAACCTAGTAATATATATAAAGGTGTAATTTAAAATATTTTAAAATAGCAAGGGTATAATCTTTTAATAAATTAAACTTTTAATTTAATTAAGTTTAAGCTAATTATGGATTTATTAATTTTCTTTTAATTAACCATATAACTAAATTATTAATAACATCCATAACGATGTATTTTAAACTTTTCAAAATACTAGGATTATATTTTAAATTTCAAAATTAATATTTAATTAATTTAAATTAAAAATATAACCAATTATCAATTTTAAATATGGATATCAAATTACAATGTAAAATATTCAGATTTACACAATTAAACAATATTATAAAAGGTAATTATCCTAATCAATTTTAAACCAAATCAAAAATCAAATTTGTAACACCCGGATTCTCAGGTACATTATTTATTCATTCATTTTGGAGATTTTGGAGGGACTCGACGAGTTGACGCTTAGACTCGCCGAGTAGGATCGCGAATTTTATCCGGGTTAATGATCGGACTCGGCGAGTCCGCGTTGTTTAATGAAACCCTAATTCCTGCGGTTTGGGGCCTATTTAAAGGGCTTATAGCCACCATTTGCGGCTACCAGACCCCTGAGCGAAACCCTAAGAGAACTAGAGCGCTTGTGAGGAAGAAGAGGTCATTTTTGATCCTTGTGTGGGTGTTTTTGCAAGAAGAAGGTGACCAAGGCAAGAAGGAACTGAAGAGGGTGCTATTCCGTGGATTTCAAATCCTAGGAACTTCATATTGAGGTATATATTCGACCCTTCTTCAGTTTTGGTGTTAATCTTTGAGAGTTAGGGTTTCTAGCCCCTTTAGAGTACAAATTGAGAAGCGATTGGTCCCTTCTTGTGTTGAGACTTTGGATCTGGATCCAAAGAGGTCCAGAGACTTTAACTCCTTGATCTTTATGGGTGTCATTGGGATATATGAGCTTAGGATGGCATATTGAGGCCATTTCTTCAAATAGAGCCATTAGGTCCTTGCATGGGCATCAAGATCCAAACTTTACGTGCTTATCTTGCTTAAGGTGGCCAGATCTATGGGTTAGAGGAACAGATCTGACCTCAGGAGGTCATTTAAGTTTGAGCATGGCATGAACTCGCTGAGTCCAAGAACAGACTCGACGAGTAAGATAGTTTTCCCCCATGAATCACACAGTTGGTGATTCGCTGAGTTGGGGAAGTGACTCGGTGAGTCATTGGGGATTTTGAGGACTTGAGTTCACGACCGAACTCGCCGAGTCACAATTGTGCACTCGGCGAGTCTGGTCAAAGAGTTGACTATTGACTTTTGTTGACTTTTAGGGTATGGTCAACAATTAGACTTATGAACTGTTTGAAGGGTAAAATGGTCTTGTAGCCTTCTTAGAGGACGTGTGAGGATTTAGTCTAGCATGGAGAGCCGTTATTAATTAGGATGATCGTTTATGTGTTTAGGCAGAGGCTAGATCAGTGTTACGCGAGCGAGATAGTACCGAGACATCCGAGGTGAGTCTTCTCACTATACTTACCTAGAGTGGTAAATAGAGTTATATGATAGAGTATCTTGTGTGCAGAGTTATATGACAGAGTATCATGTATGCTATTTATGTGATTGTGATGCACTGCATTATTTCTATGTGATTTATGATGTGTTTGTTCAAGAGTTTACAGAGTTAGAACCGGAAGGTTCATAGAGTTAGGACCAGAGGGTCCACAGAGTTAGGGCCCTAGGGTCCATAGAGTTATAGCCTCGAGTGGCTAGCTTGTGTTATGTGTGGTAATTTGGGGAACTCACTAAGCTTCTTGCTTATAATGTTTTGTGTTATGTGTTTCAGGTACTAGTGAGGAGTGCGGGAAGGCGCTGACATGATTTGTACAGACACATGGAGTTTTATGTATTTCGATCTTGGGAAATGTTTTGTGGAACAGAGATATGATACAATGAGATTTTATTAATAATTGTGAATGAAAAATGTGTTATGAAAATGTGAAAATTGATTTAAATTATACGGTGTTACAAGTTGGTATCAGAGCCTTGGTTTGAGGGATTCGGATGCACCTTCGGGCGTATTTGAACTCAAACTGAGGATTTGAGGAAATTTCGATAATAAAATAATTTTCAAAAGAGTAAAAGAGCTTTCAAGATAAACAGAGCAGAGTCGTGTGTACGAACAGCCAGCGCCCGAACGGTGATCTCCCAAAATACCATTAGAATAAGTGTTATGAGATATGATATGCTATGTTATATGATGAGTTATATTATGCATGCTAAAGTAGACTAGGTATTCTTATTAGGACTAGAGTGGCCTGATATGTGATGCCTTAGTCTAGGAGTTTTGCTGCTAAGGATGCTTGAGAGTGTTTAGATAGCAACGAGGAGCTTATGAGAGATCTGCTAGCGAGTAGCATATGATTAGAGAGAGTAGAGTACTTAGGATTTGGGACTCTGGGAGGAGGACTTGGGGTGAACATTGATGCGGTGTGGATGGTAGTATTGGGCCCGTACTACTAAAGACACCGGGTCAGTGCACAGTCCAAGTAAGAATCCATAGAGTACCAAGGAACAAGTAGGGTGGTGTATTCGAGTGTGAGTATACTCGAGCGAGTCCCTGATATTTTTATGTTGTATTTCAGAGAGAGAGAGAGAGATCATGGTTGGGACACGCCACACACCAGAGAGCAGCGGTACTAGTGATGAGGAGATCCTTTGGATCATTCATGAGGAGGTGGCTGCGGCCATTAGGGCAAAGATACCAGAGATGTTTGGGTCTATCAAGACCATGTTGATAGAGACTTTCGATGAGCGATATGCTGCTCTTTCTGATGCTGCTGTTGCTGCGGCCACTGCAGCTGTAGCTGCGGCTAGACCGCAGGGTGGTGATGCTTTGCTGTTCCGGGAGTTCAGCAACACAAAAACCACCAGAGTTTGATGGGACGCAGGATCCGATTGCGGCAATAAGGTGGATTTCAGACATCGAGGGGTGTTTCTTTATGTGCTCTTGTCCAGAGCATTTGAGAGTCCGGTTCGCGCTAAACCAGCTTCGCTTGGGAGCGAAGGACTGGTGGAAGTTTGTGACGGTGCACTATTCGCCTGCTGAGCTTGCTGTAGTGACCTGGGAGAGGTTCACTGCTATGTTCCGAGATGAGTATATTCCCCAGGTGGAGAGGGAGCGATTGGCCCAGGAGTTTCTGACCCTCAAGTAGGGTACTGAGTCTGTTACAATGATTACGAGGATGTTCCATGAGCGGGCGATGTTCTGTCCAGAGCACGTGTCCTCCGAGCAGGAACGTATGAGCCAATATCTGAGCATTTTGAGGAGGGATATATGAGAGTTCGCAGCGAACTCGTCGTACCGAACATTTTCCGAGCTTCAGGAAAATGCTCGGAAGAGGGAGATAGAGCTGGAGACTCAGGCTAGGGAGGAGGCGGAGTCTTAGGGGAGGGATCGGCGACCGGCACAGTCTCAGCCGGCAGCCAAGCGGGCCAAGCCCGCCGATCCCAGATCAGGGAACCAGAAGGGCCGCACTTGTGGCAAGTGCAACAAGTGTCATGGTGGGGTTTGCAGAGCGGGGTCTTGCTACAAGGGTTGCAAGGAGGGGCATACGGCCAAGGATTACCCCAAGGGGTTCGCAGTCTGTTTCCACTGCAACCAGACCGGACACCGGAAGGCAGAGTGTTCGCAGCTGTGGGGATCAGCACAGGGAGCACCTCAGGGATCTGCCCCTGCTGCTATCAGAGCTATCGAGAGCCAGCCAGTGAAGGCCAAGGCACCGAAGGCATGAGGGAGAGCCTTCCAGTTGACCGCGGAGGAGGTCCGCGCAGCGCCCGATGTCGTGGCTGGTATGTATTATTTCATGTATTTATTTTGATGTTGAGATATTGTGTTTATATTATGTTATGCGTAGGTACTTTTCTTGTGAGTTATGTATCTGCCTTGGTGTTATTTGACTCGGGTGCGAGTCGGTCTTTTGTATCTTTAGCTTTTAGTCAGCACATCAGTATTAGTCAAGAGGCGTTGAGTCGACCTCTGAGAGTTTCCATAGCTGACGAGAGGGCGGTGTATGCCACATAGGTGATCCGAGGGTGTGTACTCGAGATTTTTGGCGTTGAGTTTCCGATTGATTTAGTTCCTATTGCGATGGGAAATGTCTGTGTCATCGTGGGCATGGACTGGTTGAGCAAATTTGGAGCAGTCATCGACTGCGAGAGACAGCTGGTGACCATACGAGACCCTAATGGGTGAGTTCTTACGGTGTACAGCGAGGGTACACGTTCTGGGTCAGCATTTTGTTCGGCCACTAGAGCGAGACAGAGTCTACAGCAGGGCTGTAGTGGGTTTGTGGCGTATGTGATGGATACGAGGGTTGATTCAGGGAGGCCAAGGTCAGTTGATGAGGTTCCGATAGTGCGACAGTTCCCAAATGTTTTCCCGGAGGAGTTGTCGGGCGTGCCTCCTGAGAGGTAGGTAGAGTTTCGTATCGATTTAGTTTCGGGGGCAGCACTTATCGCCAAGGCGCCCTATCACCTTACACCTCCAGAGATGCAGGAGTTATCCTTGCAACTTCAAGAGCTGCTGGGGAAGGGGTTTATTCGGCCGAGCAGTTCGTCGTGGGGAGCGCCTATCATCTTTGTCAAGAAAAAGGATGGTTCACACTGAATGTGCATTGATTACCGGGAGTTAAACAAGTTGACGGTAAAGAATCGTTACCTGTTGCCGAGGATCGACAAATTGTTCGATCAGTTACAGGGAGCATCTTGGTTCTCCAAGATCGACTTGAGGTTTGGATCTCATCAGATGAGGGTGCGAGATGAGGATATCCAGAAGACAACATTTAGGACTTGTTACGGGCATTGCGAGTTCGTGGTGATGCCTTTCGGGCTCACCAATGCACCGGCGGCGTTCATGGATCTCATGAACAGAGTGTGCAGACCGATGTTGGATCGCTCGGTGATCATGTTCATCGACGATATATATTCGAAATCCAGAGAGCAGCATGAGGAGCATTTGAGGGAGATCCTTGGAGTTTTGAGATCGGAGAGGCTTTACGCAAAATTCTCCAAGTGTGATTTCTGGTTACGAGAGGTCCAGTTCCTTGGGCACCTCGTTAACCAGAATGGGATATTGTTCGATCCGGCCAAGATTGAGGCAGTGATGAGTTGGGAGGTGCCGAGATCCCCCACCGAGATCAGGAGTTTCCTAGGGTTGGCTGGCTATTATAGGAGATTCACCAGGGATTTCTCCAAGATCGTCGTGCCACTCACCAGATTGACCCGGAAGGGTGTTGCTTTTTCATGGGGCCCAAAGCAGTAGGCCTCCTTCGAGACACTTCGCCAGAGACTGTGTGATGCCCCGGTGTTAGCCATTCCGGAGGGGATGGAGGACTTTGTGGTGTATTGTGACGCGTTGATATTGGGGCTGGGAGTGGTGCTGATGCAGAGAGGGCATGTGATAGCATACGCATCGAGGCAGTTGAAGCCTCATGAGATCTGGCGCTGGGGGGCAGTAGTGTTCGCCCTCAAGATCTGGCGTCACTATCTGTATGGGGTTCGGTGTACCATATACACGGACCACAAGAGCTTGAAGTATTTAACGGATCAGCCCAACCTAAACATGCGCTAGAGGAGATGGTTGGATGTGGTGAAGGATTACGATTGTGAGATCTTGTACCACCCGGGCAAGGCTAACGTTATAGCCGATGCCCTGAGTCGTAGGGTGGAGGGCGCCCCGATACGAGATTTTTGTATGAGACTGATAGTGATGACTCCAGTGTTTGACGCCATTCGAGGGGCCCAGGCTGAGGCCGTGAGACCAGAGAACCGTAAGAGAGAGCGGGTTATCGGGCAGGTATCGGAGTTCGTCACCGATAGCCGAGGGCTTATGACCTTTCAGGGTCAGATTCGGGTACCGTTTGTGGGCGGAACGCGTACCATCTTGATGGAGGAGGCGCATAGATCGAGGTTTTCGATCCATCCCGGGGCCACTAAGATGTATTTGGACCTGAAGAGAGAGTATTGGTGGCCCTGTATGAAGAGGGATGTTGCATGGTTCGTTGAGAGGTGTTTGACCTGTCGCAGGGTTAAGGCCGAGCACTAGAGACCGCATGGTAAGTTGCAGCCTTTGGAGGTTCCTGAGTGGAAGTGGGAATAGATTACCATGGATTTTATCACCAAATTGCCGAGGACTGCAAGGGGCGTCGATACAATTTGGGTGATTGTGGACAGGTTGACGAAGAGCGCTCACTTCCTTGCTATCAGTGAGAGCTCTTCCGCTGAGAGGTTGGCAGAGTTGTACGCGAGGGCGGTGGTATCACGGCATGGAGTGCCGATCTCGATCGTCTCAGATCGAGATGTGCGTTTCACTTCGAGGTTCTAGAAGAAATTTCATGAGGAGTTGGGTACGAGGCTGCATTTTAGCACCGCATACCACCCACAGACCGACGGGCAGAGCGAGCGGACGATTCAGACGCTCGAGGACATGCTTCGGGTATGTGTATTGGACTTTGGAGGGAGTTGGGACATGTATTTACCCTTGGCAGAGTTTTCCAATAACAACAGCCATCATTCGAGCATCGGTATGCCACCCTTTGAGCTGTTGTATGGGAGGAGGTGTCCGACTCCCATTTGTTAGGGAGAGGTAGGGCAACGTGTGATGGGTAGTACAGAGATTATGCTTCAGACGATAGAGCAGATACAACAGGTCAGACAGAGATTGTTGACAGCTCAGAGTCGCCAGAAGAGTTATGCGGATATGCGATGATCCGAGCTCGAGTTTCAGATTGGTGATTTCATTCTCCTGAAGGTATCTCCTTGGAAAGGAGTGATCCGATTCAGGAAGAGAGACAAGTTGGGGCCTCGGTATATTGGTCCTTTCAGGGTGACCACCAGGGTGGGCAGGGTAGCATACCGTATGGAGCTACCTGCGGAATTGAGTCAGATTCATGATACTTTCCACGTGTCTCAGTTGAGGAAGTGTATCGCCGACGAGTCGGCAGTGGTACTATTAGAGGAAATTCATGTGGATGCGAGCCTGAACTATGTTGAGAGACCGGTTGTGATTATGGATCAGAAGATCAAGGTTCTGAGAAACAAGGAAGTGCGCCCCTGGTACAGGTCCAGTGGCAACATCGGAAAGGGTCCGAACTGAGTTGGGAGCCGGAGCGGGAGATGCGTGAGCAGTATCCAGAGTTGTTTGCGGAGTAAGACTTCGAGGACGAAATCTGATTCTAGTGGGGGAGAATTGTAACACCCGGATTCCCAGGTACATTATTTATTCATTTATTTTGGAGATTTTGGAGGGACTCGACGAGTTAACGCTTAGACTCGCCGAGTAGGATTGCGAATTTTATCCGGGTTAATGATCGGACTCAACAAGTCGACTAGTGGACTCGGCGAGTCCGCGCTGTTTAATGAAACCCTAATTCCCGTGGTTTGGGGCCTATTTAAAGGGGCTTATAGCCACCATTTGCGGCTACCAGACCCCTGAGCGAAACCCTAAGAGATCTAGAGCGTTTGTGAGGATGAAGAGGCCATTTTCTATCCTTGTGTGGGTGTTTTTGCAAGAAGAAGGTGACCAAGGCAAGAGGGAACTGAAGAGAGTGCTATTCCGCGGATTTCAGAGCCTAGGGACTTCATATTGAGGTACATATTCGATCCTTCTTCAGTTTTGGTGTTAATCTTTGAGAGTTAGGGTTTCTAGCCCCTTTAGAGTACAAATTGAGAAGCGATTGGTCCCTTCTTGTGTTGAGACTTTGGATCTGAATCCAAAGAGGTCCAGAGACCTTAACTCCTTGATATTTATGGGTGTCATTGGGAGATATGAGCTTCGGATGGCATATTAAGGCCATTTCTTCAAATAGAGCCATTAGGTCCTTGCATGGGCATCAAGATCCAAACTTTACGTGCTTATCTTGCTTAAGGAGGCCAGATCTATGGGTTAGAGGAACGGATCTGACCTCAGGAGGTCATTTGAGTTTGAGCATGGCATGAACTCGCTGAGTCCAAGAACAGACTCAGTGAGTAGGATAGTCTCTTGCTCAAATCCCAATGGAAAAAACATCCATAACCTATGGAGGGTTCTAGATTGTCTCTTGCTCAACTATTGAACAATTACAACTCAGTCCCTGTACTTTTAATTAATTCTTTTAATCCTGAAATTAATTCCAATTAATTTCTGATTAAAATATTAACTAAATAATATGATTTCTTATTAATTTATTATTTCCATAATACATTAATAAATCATTTATTTCAATTTATTAATCAAATAATAAATTAACCCCATTCTCCAAAATCATCTGTCTAGTTTGCTAGTTTTGAAGGTACCCCAAAAGGATTGTGCTACTATCAATTTAAGTATATACCAATTATGGTTATGAGCTTAGACACCTAATTCAACATTAATTAGTTAACAGAATACATAATTGTTCTTATTAACCGGTAATAAGTAACAAGTATCAGATTGGTTCCGTGTTTGGGATTTAACTCTAATATAAACTGAAAAATCATATTTTTACGCTTCTGAGCTTATGAGAAATATTAGGTATTGTTGGGAATTTTACACATAACTTAATGAAACTTTTCTGATTTTAATTAACAGTTTGTTTAATTCAGTAAAAAGTTAGGTTTGACAGAAGAGCTTGTTTTGGTTAATTTAACTAGGTAGAGGATATTATACTAGAGCCTGTTAGTTTTTTTCAGTACCAGGTAAGATAGAACACATTCAGAATAATCAGATATGGGCTGATTGCATGATTACGAAAGTCGTAGCAAAGCTGAAATCGTTTTTATTATTGATTTTGTTTGATTATTTTCACTGCAATTTTAGTTTTAAGTTTAATTCAAAAAAATCCCGTTTTCCAAATCAAAAGAAAAAAGGGGGAAGTATTGACTAGAATGTGTCTGATGCAAAAAGGCATTGACCGTTAGGTTGTGACCCTGAGGATTCAACCCTGCTTCCCTATGCTATATTATTAGCGCAACCAACAGTGAAATTTTATTTGTTTAACACGCCTGTGACAGCGTGTTAACATGGACCCAATAGGGAAGGGTTGGGCTCTTCACTGAGTAGTGAACAAGTTTTGCCTTCAGGTAGTGATGGACCTACATGCGAGGTGTTTACTTTATGGGTTAGTAATGGACCCATGTGTGAGGTGTCTACCTTGCGGGTTAGTGATGAACCTATAGCTAGGTTAAAAATAATTACTAATCATCTAGTATTAAAAGATAAATAACAATGATCGACCTTAATGATATTATACTGATGTATGTGATGTGAGTGATATATGTGATGTATGTGATGCTATGTGATGTATATGATGTTATGTGATGTATGTTGTGTTGAATATGTGATGTATGTGAAGTATGTGAAGTATGTGTGTTTTTCCTAACATTGTACTTATGGTTGACTCACTTAGCATTTGTTGACACTTGTTTCTTTGCTTGTGACTTTTGTCTTGCATTTGTACAGGTAACAGGATATGTTGGCCTGGTGAGGATTAGGGGTTTTGGGTAGTTACATTCCAGTTTATTTCTTAGTATTGATACTATTTGGACATGTCGTTGAGTTTTCATAACACTTGTTTTGGATTGGTTTATGAACTTTAATTTTGATGAATAATGTTTTTGGTTATAAAAGTAACTTTGGTGATGTTTTTAAAAAAATTCAAAATAAGACTCTCGCTAACGGATTCTGTAAAATAACTGCTTTAAAAATATAAAAATTTGGTGAAAATCATGATGTTACAGTATGAGTAGAGTCTGAGAAGATGCTAAGAGAATAGTATGAGAAACAAAGTAAATGACAAATAAAGAGTTAGACGAGATGAGAAAGACTATAAAGAAAGATTAGATTAGAGATAAGGGAAAGAAGAAAGAGTGGGTTTGTATGTTATTAAAGAAATAGATCAGATGATAGAGTATAAGATAGAAAAGAAAGAAGAATAACTCACTAGACACGTTGTGTATGATATTGTAGAGATTTATGTTTTATAGGTTCGGGTTGTAGCAACTGTGGTACCAGAAGAGAAGACAGGAGCACAAGGAAGACTTAGATAGTAGGGTGTTATTTATATATATGTCCTTATTTTTCATTTGTATGTAATAGATTTAATTGTAAACCCATGAGTTTTCCTGGGAAGTAAAGGTTTTTATTATAGTAGAATTCCAGATTGTAAATAAAACTCTAATAATTCCCTCAGATTATAAGCATAGAAAATTCAGGTCGTTACAGGTAATTTGTGGAAAATCTTGAGCTAGGGAAATGGATGTGGAGGGGTGGGAATATTTGTTTTTTTAACTGATAAAGAAATAAAAGGAAATGAAAAAAGAAATTATCAAGGGTAAAATAGTCATTTCAAGTCAACATGGACTAAGTGTGCAAGAAAAAACAAACCTAGGGACGATCCAAGTTAATTTTTGAAAATACGGACTAATCTAAGTTAATTTTTGAAAATACGGACTAAACGTACATTTTGGCACATGCATGAGGGACAAATGGAGTAATTTACCCTTAGATTTAAGAGTAAATTACACAAATCGTCCCTCGTGTAAGTGCCAAAAGGCACGTTCGTCGTTCGGTTCCTATTTTCAAAAATTAACCCGGACCGTCCCTTATATCTTAAAAAGGTGCAGGCTTCGTCCCTTATAGACTTAAAATGACAACATTACCCTTTTTATTTCTTTTTCATTTATTTTAAATATCTTTGAATATTTTTAATTATTAAAAATACAATTTAGTTAAAGTGTGGGTCATACCTTACTTATCTTTACATTTTCCCTGCTTACCCTCTTTCTTTCCAATATTATATTTTTCTCTAAAAAAACCACCTAGTGAACACATCCATTGTTTTCAGCCACCCAGCCACCCCTAACACCTCCATTGTTTCCAACCACTCCAACACCTCTACTAGGGCCAGAACTTCCACCATCATCCCAACTATCACCCACCACTTCATACCACCCTTTTTTTCCATGAAAACCCAAGTGGAAAAACCCAAGATCAACAAATACAAATTGAAGCAAATCGAGAAAACATGTAGGAGGAATTAGCTTGCAGAGAAAAGTCGAACCGCCTCTATCTCCACTTAACCCTAAATCTAAGGTAGCGATTGTAGATATCTGATGGCGGGGTAGATCCAAGTGTAAGAGACGGGAGGAGAGAAACCTGGTTACACGTCATCATCTTTGTCGGTTCGGTTTTCAATCAGTCATATCCTTCACTCAAACCTCAAAGAACGCTGACAAAATGAAGAGATGGGATCATCGGAGATTCTGGTGGTTTCTTTATGGTTGGTGGGATTAGGGCTTGGATTTCTGCACATGAAGAGAAGGGGAAGAGTTTCTGGAAATGGTTATGTCCATTGAACGGATTTTAACTTCAAGGGGTGTGCTCACGTGGTAATTTCCCTAAAGTGGTGCTTGGGAGGTTCTTCAACAGTTAAAGGAACCACTTGGATGGGTGGGGTGGGGATGTTGGGTTATGAACATAGGGCCTTATTTTTTTTGTTATTTTTGAATTAATAATAACAATAATAACTTTAAATTAATTGGGAAAAAATACAAAAAAGGCATAATAGTCATTTTATGTCTCGTAAGGGATGACGCATGTAAATTTAGACTAACGAGAGATAAAGCGTGCAACTTTTAACCAAACAAGGGACAGTCTGAGTTAATTTTTGAATGTAAGAACTGAACATGCCTTTTAACACTTGCACGATTGACGGTTTGTGTAATTTACTTTATATTTAATTTAGATGAGAAGATATTGAATATCTTCCTGATGGAAATTTGAAACCATGCTTTAAATTTTATTTTTTTAAAACCGATCCAACTAAGTAAAATTTATTTAATTCATATCAAATATATATCCAATTCAAAGTACTTGGATATATGTTTTGAAATTTTAAAAAATATTAGATTAATATGATTAAATTGGATCGGAACTATCAAAACAAAACCCCGTTATGAGAAATAACAAAATTTTTTAGCTAGCTAACATCACATGCACAAAAACATTGTCATGATCATGAAATCTAAAGTTATAAGAGTTTTTATTTTTAACAATTTCACAAGCTCTTTTCACGAACATTAAGTTAATTATTATTAGGTGGATGAATAACCTCAAGAACCAAATCAATAATAGTCTCCCCCATTTTTTTCAAACATATAGAGACGTCAGGAGCATGGTAATTCTTCATATCATTCACAACATAAAGCAAAATGTGAGAAACTTTCAAATGAATTTGATGCATACCAAAATTCGCTTCCACTTCCTTCTTTATCTTACTAGTATAGAGCTTATGTAAAACTTTTTTTTGAATCGAACAAGTTAAATAACACAAAACAGATACGAGAGGGAGTTACTAAAATCAAACAAGCTAAATGACATAAATTGAAAATTTGTATGTTTATGTACCTCAACCACGTTAATTCCAGTGAAATAAGAAATTTGTTGCCACACATACTCCACTAACCCCACCTCCAACACCAATGACCAAAGGTTAAAGTCAAAAAAAGTCAAAATCGATTGGTTAAAGTCGATCAAAGAGATAATCAATATACTTTGAAGTAATCCTAAAAATCAAAAATTAATTAGGAAACATACCTACCAACTTGCATTTTATGGATGCTAAAGGATGAAACTGCACATATTCAAGAAGCCTATCACTTTTTCATATGGTAGTACTCAAACCTTAACGATCTAAATTGACTCACCAACATGAAGTTAAGCATTCAAGCATGAAGTTTGGTTCAGATGAGAAGGGGAAACAGACGGAGAACTGAGGCACGAAGTGTTCAGAAGATGAGTCAGCGATGCCGGTGCCAATGATTGAGACATTGGCTGGGGTTTGGGATAGTTGTTTTGAGATGGGAATGAGAGGGTGTTTGGGATTGCTTTTATAATAGCCTTTTGATTTTTAGTTTTTTTAAAATGTTAAAAAAATTCAAAAAGATGCTTGGGAATTAGAAAATAACTTTTTGTCAAGAAGAAAAAAAAAGTTTTTTAAGAGTCATGAAATTGTATCTTTTTATGACTTTTAGCATTTGAAAATGTAAAAGACATTCAAAAGTTAAGAAATATCATCCAGATATTTTTTTTAAAACTTTTAATTTTTACTTCTTAAAAAAATTAAAAAAAAATTTATAAAAAAAAATTTGGGCTTAAAAAGTAACTCCAAACACCTCTGACCCGGTGAGAAAGAAGAACACAGTCGACCCTTTCTTCAACTTGGGTATTAGCAAATATGTCTTGAGGGCATTTTAGTCATTTTGCATTGTTACTAAATATGTTTAACGGAGGGTACCAGAACCACGGACCAAGGGTGTTACCAAACAATGAAGTATAGAAGTAGGGACCATTCATGACTAAATCAAAATATTAGGACCAAAAGTGTTGCTTTGTGAAAACCGTAAGGATTAAAACTGCATTTTACTTCAACTCTTATAAAATGACTTTTATAAATAAATAAATAAAAAGTTTATGTAGTATCCCAGACCTAAAATCTTGCGGGTGACTTGAAAATTCAAATTTTATTCATCAATCACCAATCACTACTGTCAATTCCACCTTTGAAGTTCGTTAATGGCAACAAACTAGATCACAACCTTCCTCGTCAACCCAATTCACTGCTTCTCATGGCGCAAAATACGCCCCTTTTCTCCCGCCTCTGCTTCTTTCCAAAATACATCTCACTCATGCCGATTACTCTCCAATCAAGGAGGAAAACTAGTGGTGATTTCACTGATTTCTGCTTCATTTCACCCAATTATTCCACTATTCACACACCAACTGTTTATCGCATGTACTTTCATTTCCATGAAGTTTTCTGCCTTTCTGGAGCTGGCTAGGGGTTAAACAATGTGTGCGAGCTGGATTGTCCATCGGTTTAGACATTGATTTTGGGGTTAAAAACTTAAAATGGCGCTTAAGCTTCCAGCTGCTGAAGCTGCAAATGTTGCGATTCAGTCGATTGGATGTGGTTATGATATCTCGTTAGATCTGAGGCTTACGTATTGTAAACGCGGTTCATCTTCAGATGTTGTTGGGGGTAATCATAATCAAAACCGATTGATTGAAGTTGATGAAGCTGAAGGTAGAGACATTGTCCTTCCTTGTGGACTCTTAATTCCTGATGTTGCCAGATCAATTAGATGTGATAAAGGAGAGCGGACTCGATTTCGTTCAGATGTTCTCTCGTTTCAACAGGTATACAAAATATTACTCCGTCCGTTTCATAAACACCTGCTCCTTAATCTAAACCCAATGTTTGCTGTAGCTACCAAATTTACGTGATATTCATGAACTAATATGAGAATATATACCTTTTCTCGTACTTATCCTTGAGTAATCAACAATCATCAATATGTATCTGATCAAATCGAGGTATCTGCAAACCTTGGTGTACAGATGTCAGAGCATTTCAACCAGGAACTATCATTGACTGGAAAAGTTCCTTCAGGCCTTTTCAATGCAATGTTTGAGTTTTCTGGAAGTTGGCAAAAAGATGCTTCGAGTACCAAAACTCTATCTTTTGAAGGCATGTTCATTTCATTATACACAGTTGCACTAGAAAAATCTCACATACTACTCTCTGATGATGTAAAGAAAGCTGTTCCATCTTCATGGGATCCTCCTTTGATAGCAAGGTCAGATTCATATAATTGATATGGCTTTCCACTTTTATGGGAGAAAATTTTAAATCAATCTTCTGTTATCCTTACAGTTTTATCGAAAATTTTGGGACTCATATAGTTGTGGGTGTGAATATGGGTGGAAAAGATGTAATCTATATGAAACAACAACATACATCTTCCCTTCAACCTGCTGAAGTACAAAAAAGACTAGAAGCCATGGCAGACAAGAGATTCCTTGATCTTGATGAACAATATGGAGTTCAATCTGGACGTATTTCTCAAAATGACATGGTATTTATTATTTAACCAATTTATTAAATGTTCATTTGTGTATGCTTTTTGAATTTTGATCATGTAACACTTAAATTCTCTTTAAAATCTTTATTTTTTTCAGTATGATATGAGGGAGCATAGACTAAGGTTTGCAGATACTAGTCCATCAAGTTCTTATTCTTACAAGGAGGTATAGTTATATACTTATATAGTAACCTTTCTATTGTTGTTTTATAATGTAATCAATTTGAGACAGTCAAGGTTAAATTCGTCATTTCACATGTTTACAGAATCTTGCTACCATTTGTAAAAGAAGAGGAGGGACTGATAATAGAAATTTAAACCATAATGATTGGTTGCATAGTGTGCAATTAGAACCCGATGTAATCGCAATGTCTTTCATTCCAATAACTTCGTTGCTTAATGGCGTATCGGGAAGTGGATACTTGAGCCATGCCATAAATCTATATCTACGTTGTGAGCAAACTCTGCTCCTTTTTTTTTGGACCGAATGAACTGTCTGTCTGATGTCTGTCTGAATCAGAGTAAATGATGACACTTGTTTTTTTTACAGATAAACCACCGATTGAAGAGCTTCATCAGTTCTTAGAGTTCCAGTTGCCAAGACAGTGGGCCCCAGAGTTCAGTGATCTTCCACTCGGACCACATCCAAAGCAACGAAGAACACCGTCGTTACAATTTAGCTTTTGTGGGCCCAGGCTATACGTGAACCTCAATCCGGTAACACATTATTTACTTAATTGTAAATAATGTGTGTTTTTGAAACAAAAAAAAAGATTAACTTTTATGTTAGTTTATATATTTGAAAAGATTTCAAGTGTCAGTGTTTAATTGGTCGGTGATTATTAGAATATTAAATTATGCTTGTAAATTTAATTGTAAGTTATATAAAACCTTAATAATATTTTATTAAAAGTTAAAACATAGGGTAAAATTATATTCTACAAAAATAGTCAAAATTTGAAATTTTTTGATCAAAAGATCCGACATGTAAAAAAAAACCCGAACCAAAGGAATGTAAATAAAATGTAAATTTATATTTGGTAACGTGTTGACTTTGGTGTTATTAGGTTGACGTGAGTAAGACGCCGGTGACAGGTCTCCGATTATACCTAGAAGGCAAACGGAGCAACTATTTAGCGATCCACCTGCAACATCTCTCTTCTCTCCCCAAACTCTTCCACTTCGATTCCGATCAAAATCGAAACTTCTCCGACGAATCTTACGACCACCGCTACTACGAAAAAGTCCAATGGAAGCATTTCTCCCACGTCTGCACTGCTCCGGTCGAATCAGAAAACGATCTCTCAATCGTAACCGCCGCCTGCTTCCAAGTCGCCGATCACGGATTCAAAAAAGTCCTCTTTTTACGGCTAGGGTTTTCAACTGTACTCGGTGCAGTTGCGATTAAAACCCCGGAATGGGATGGATCGTGTGGGTTGACTCGTAAATCGGGACTGATATCGAGTCTTATAAGTCATCATTTGACGGGGGTGTTGAAAACGCCACCGCAAGCGGTGGAAGTGAATATAAATTCGGCGGTGTACCCTGGTGGACCACCGGCTCCGATTCAGGCGCCGAAGCTGTTGAGGTTTGTGGATACGACGGAGATGACGAGGGGGCCGCAGGAGTCTCCGGGGTATTGGGTTGTTTCTGGGGCTAGACTTGTTGTGGATAAGGGGAAGATATCTCTTCGTGTGAAGTATTCTTTGTTGACGGTGGTGTTGCCGGAGGAAGCGGCGGAGGTTGGCGGATGTTGAAAGTTGCGATGATAGTTTTAGAATGAGTTGAGACTTGAGAGTGACTGCGTTTGCTAAATAATATGTTATGTTCGTTTATAATTCATGTATGCTATGTAAATAACATTCGAACATTCAATCTTTCATGCATTTTTGGTGATTGGATATTTTGATCTTCCTACTCATGTTCGAGAAAAGGTTTTTTTTTTTTTGTTTTTTTTTGTTTTTTTTTTTTTTGTAAATTAACAATTCGTTAGTAACAGAAAATTGAAACTAATATGGATTTTTTTTTTGAAGAATAAAATTACAAAATCATATATAATAACATGACATCATCCATAACCCTTGACTTCAAGTACCCTTTAAAATTGTCAAGAAGTATTTAAAAGCGGGAAAAAAAAGATCAAAGTGCTGAAAAAAATATCATATATTTTTTTAACTGTCAAAAAATGATTATATTTATGTCAAGAAAGGATTAAAATGTTGGAAAAAAAAGATTAAAAAGTAGGATGTTATACCTTGTGTTCATCTTTTTGTTCATCTGAATTTAGTTTAAAGAAATTGTCTTTTTTAACTATCAAGAATAGCAACTTAGCAACTTACTTTCCTTTATTGTTTATTACAAGTTACTTGCATTTAAAGTAAGATGCTATAATGGACAAAAAACGATTTACAGTATTCTGAAAGTACATTTCTATAACAAATAAACTTATAAAAAATTTGTTATAGAAATGATTCTATAACACTTCAAAAAATAATAGTAATTTACAATTTCGGTTCCTAAATAGTAACTATCCAAAAATTTAAGGTCGACGACATTTTCAAAGTTAATCAACACTTATAAAAATTAAAATAATTTACATTTTTGGCCCATGGGTTTCTAATAACTAAAGGTTTGACGGTATTTTATATGTACATTGTTATTACAAAGAAACTTATAAAATTGTACTTTTGACGTAGAATGCTATAATAAGGAAACTTATAAAAGGTAATAGTTAAACGAAACTTTTATAAAATAGAAAAAAATACCAGTTTAGCTCCTTGAGTATCCAAAAATTAAAGGTTAATGGTATTCGGAAGTACATTGCTATAAAAAAAATTATAAAAGGTTAACGGTTAGCTGACACTTTTAAAATTAAAGTATTTTACAATTTTGGTCCCATATTAACGAAAATTTCTAAGTTAATGGTATTTTTTAAGGACATTGCTATAACAAACAAACATCTTGGTTTGGATTGCTTTTGGCTTCTTCAAACCGAGCATCATCCTAAATTATCTAACAACAAAAAAAATAAAAAAAAGAATTTAAAACAAATATACAATAAGATAAATGAACCAAAAGTCACTTTCCAATTTCCATTACCTTTTTTCTTAAATTGGCTATTGGCTTTGTTTGAAGCCTAAGAAATGTTTGAATGTATTTTCACTTCACTGCAAAATAAGTAACATTTTCAAAATATCAGTGCAAAATAACCACCAAAAACTTGATTACATAACTCAAAATTGTATCAATAACACTAATTATTTTAGATTTTATAATAAATTAAAATGTTTACAATATTCATGTGTATCTATTATAGAAAATATGTATACCTCACAGAGAATTCACAATACCAATGTTCCCACTCCTCTTCAACGTCTCTAGTAGCAAACAACTATTGTTCTTGATTAAATCTTGAGTTGCCATTTTGAAAATGATCGACAGAAACAAATACAAATCTTGAAGTATCCTACAACCATCTACAATGGATTTGATAAAACATACATTAATAGATGGAAATAATAAAAACATAATATTAGGAGAACATAAAAGGGTTTGCAATTTGAAGATGGTAGCGTTACAAAATCGCATGAAATGGACTGTTTCATAATCTGAATTATGAGAACATGGAAAATAGAAATAGAATTATTATAGCAAAAGACCGGTCTAGTATCATGTCCTTATGTGAGACATCATGAATCATGTCCCATATGCTTCAGATATAGGATCGATTGCATGTGCTATAATATTCATCTGTTCTAAATTTTTCCAAATGCCTATGGCATTAAGAGGGAAGAGTACTAGAACTGGATATGACTAAAGTGATTAAGCAATTGTCGAGGACAATCTAAGGTTTAACAAAGATTGGTTGCCTAGGGAAAGTTGGAAGCATGGTGTAAATTTTTGGAGAGGACCATATTGACATATTCTGAAAAAAGGCAAATCTTTTCAGAAGTGATAGTCAAAATGGGAATGTGGAAATATTCCTATAGGTGGAAGTTATTCATTAAATCTGTGTAAGATTAGAAAACTTAATGTAAGAAGGATGTTCAAAGCAATGTACTTTGAATATGAGACTTCATTTCCATGGAGTTGATCTCCATTGGAATGCTATGTAATGTCTGTTAACAAGTCATTGTGACTTTGTGCATAATCATTACAGAGGATTAGTGCATATAAGTTTAAAATCTAACATATTTCGGTAAATGGCAGGAATTTGGAATTCTTGCATTTACGGTAAGGATTTGGGATTGTGAAATGAGAATCATTGAAATTATGTTCAATCGATCTATTCCACAAAGTAAAGATCATAGATAAACATAGTGTGCATACTTGGTGTATGGCATGACTAGTGTTTAGAAAAACATAGTGTACATGCTTGGAGTATGGGACAACTATTGTTTTAATTCAAGTATTAAGTTGATAAATTTGAAACATTATACAATGAATAATGTGTAATCAATATGGTGATAAATAAAAGGTGTTCTATTTATATTCATAAGTTCTGAGACCATATTGGATTCGATTATTCTTGTGTTTCACTTTGCATGTTTTGACTTCCAGAACAACTAGGTCATTCTTACCGAATGACTAAGTTATTCAAACCATCCACAGTCGGTCATATGTTGGAAGTAGATATGAATCAAGATTGTCATGAAGTTGGCTTGTAGATGTCTAAGATGTTAGACATAGCAAGAGTTGCTACAACACTCATGAGTGCTCATAAGTTCTGATTATTGGATTCAACCCACGTTCATTTGAATCACTTCATGGATTTTATAACGAGTGATCATGAGATGATAATATCTTATATTCTTTAAACCTAGAGATATGAGTTGTTGCCTATGAGTTGGTTATACATTGATTGTACGAAAACGCATTGGTAACTCGATGTTATAAAACGTGCCTTTGTGTATGATTCAACAAGTAGTAGAACAAGCATATGAGTCGAAGTTTATCCATTCCTTTTACCCTTAAAGAGATAGAAGCGATATCTGTGGGCCCCTCTATGATTTAGTGATGACACCCCGAAGTGTTTGGCCAAGCCTGGACTGATTTGATTTGTTCAATTAGTCGTTCATCAAAAATCGGAAATCGGGAAACAAAGAATGGACAGAGAGAATGATTATAATCCATGTCTTAGTTCATATGATATCTAGAATGGAGGAATATATGATCCCTTATCTAATGGACGCATCATTGATTTGTCCAGAGTTCCACAGCAGCTTTTAAGAGCTACGATTGCTAGTCGGGTTTTTGTAACACCGTAAATTTTCAAATAAAATTTTCATTTAAAATTGCATATTTCTCATAACATATTTCACATAAATCTCATTTATTTAATTTACAAATTACAACTCCATAATTGTCTGATTAAAATCCACAATCTTCAAAACATAACTCTTTCACTGGTGTGTGTACAATCAAGCATGTGCCTTCCCGCGATCCTGAGAAACCTGAAACATATAACACGGTAAACACGAAGTTTAGTGAGTTCCCCAAAATACCACATACAACACATTAGCCACTCGAGGCTATAACTCTGTCAGACCCTCCAGTCCATGTGTCTCAGTGGGACCCTCCAGTCCCACAACTCTGATGGACCCTCTGGTCCTAACTCTGTGGACCCTCCGGTCCTAACTCTATAAACTCTGAGAAATACACAACATAAATCACAAAGAAATAATGTAGGATATCACGATACACAGATAAGCACATAAGAAATCTCTATCACACAAAATACCACTCATAGTAAAGTATAGTGAGAAGACTCACCTCGACAACAAGCACGCATCCCCATACTCGAATCTTGAACTAGCCACCGCCTACACATAGGGTAGTTACCTTAATAAATACTTGATTCTCAACTCTAAGCAACCAAAAGTTATTCTTCTCTCTTTAACTCTTGAATTGGGTAAAAGACCATTTTACCCCTCCATGGTCTCCATTACTCATGTTGACCAAACCCTAAAGTCAACATAAGTCAAACTTCGAGTCAACAGTCCATGTTTGACCCGACTCGTCAAGTGCACTCTTGCGACTCGTCGAGTCCACTCGTTTCCCCAGAAGTCTCAAGAAGGTCCAGCTCAACTCGTCGAGTTGACCCCCAACTCGCCGAGTTATCGCACAATCAAACCCATCGGGACAAACGCTCACCGATTCGTCGAGTCAGGCCATGGACTCGACGAGTCCCTTCGATCTGATTCCTCATTCAGACGATTTCAAACAAATCTAGCACTCCAAACATTAGATCTGTCATCTCAAGGCTCAATAAGCATGTAAAGCTTCGATCTTTATGTTCATGCATGATGTTATTACTCCAAAATGCTAATACAAGCCCTTCATAAGTGATTAAGCCCAAAAACCCTCATATGGATGCATAAAGTTGGGACACCTAGACTCTAAGGACCTCACAAAGTCCAGATCTGAGGTCTAGAATCTTTGATAATTCATGCTATTCAAAACCCCAAACAAAAGATGGCAAAAAGCCCTAAAATTCCATAGATATGAGATCTATCCAAAATAAGAAGAATGGTGAAGACTTCATACCTTCCTCAGGAGCTCTGTACAGGAAATCACTGGATCCAACAGCCTCACCTCCAGCTCCTTGCTTGGTAACCTCATCATCTTCCTCAAATGATGCACACGAACCATAATATGAGCTTCTCTCTCACTCTCTAGCTTAATAGCCATTAGGGTTTGCTCTCAGTGGTGTAGGGTAACTGATGAGGCGGAAAGGGGGGCATAAGTTCCCTTATATAGGCCCCAACCCCGAAAAATTAGGGTTTCTTTGCCCAGCACCAACTCGGCGAGTCTGCCTCCCGACTCGTCGAGTCCATTCATTAAATCCCACACGACAACTCGACCCTACTCGGCGAGTTGGACTCCCAACTCGTTGAGTCACTCCATAAACCTCAAGAATTCAATCATACGATAACATACCTGAAATTCCGGATGTTACAGTTTTGGAGTCATACGTAATAATAGTTTTAGACTTATCCAAGTGGGAGACTGTTGGATTAGTGTCTAAGTCCATAACTATAGTTGGTATGTACTTGATCCGATTAGCATGGTCCATTTGGGTTTCATGGCGTCGGAACAATTTGGATAGACTTTTGTGAGAAAAGGATAATTATGATTTATTAATATATTATAAGTTCTAATATATTAATATGAAATCATATTATTTAATTAGTATTGATCAAGAATTAATTTGGAATTAATTTTGTGGTCAAAAGGATACTAATTAAATATATGGGGATTGATTGTGTAAACCATTCATTCTTATATATGTGGGCTTATGATTCATAGTTCTTCATGTTTGGCTAAACCCATGGAGTAACCCATGGATACTCCATGGAGGTTTTAACCCATGGAGAATGGAGAATATGGAAAGACATGAGTTACATGGTGTAACCCTAATAGCCACAATATATAAAGACCCCATGGCTCAAGAAATCGGCACTAAGGTGTATACACATGAGGGTTAACCGATTTGAGCATAAGGACTTTTCTCTCAAGTTATTCCAAGTTGTTGTTGGTGTTGTGTGAACCATTTGAGGTGTCACACTTGAGGCACTAGGCTCTTAAGCTCCATGGAATCAAGCTACAACACAAAAGGTATGTTACTATAACTAGTATCTTATTTGGTATATGAGAATGCATGCTAGTTATAGGTTTAATGCCTTGGAAACCATTTGCATGTATAATTAGTGAAAACATATATCCAAGATATTTAGGGTTGTATGTGCACCATAGGATGTTGTAGTATAATAAATCCCTTCAAGTTTTCCTATAATAATAGCTACCACACAAGTATGACCGTCCTCCCTTCGAGATGTTATATGGGAGGAAGTACAAAACCCCGATATATTGGGGTGAGGTTAGACGGAGGGTCATGGGGAGTACCGAGGTGGTACTCAAGACGACAGAGAGGATACAGTAGGTCAGGAGCAGGCTTCAGATTACTCAGAGTCGGCAGAAGAGTTATTCTGACAAGCGTCGTTCAAACCTGGAGTTCCAGTTCGGGGATATGGTTCTCCTGAAGGTGTCACCTTGGAAAGGTGTCATCCAATTCAGGAAGCGAGGCAAGTTGGGCCCCAGGTACATTGGACCTTTCAAGGTTGCAGCTCGGGTGGGCAAGGTGATGTATAGGTTGGATCTGCCAGCCGAGCTTAGTCAGATCCACAGTACCTTTCATGTCTCCCAGTTGCGGAAGTGCCTGGTAGATGACTCCACGATGGTACCTCTAGAGGATATTCAGGTGGACAACAGCCTGAACTACACTGAGCGACCGGTAGCCATCCTTGATAGGAAGACAAAGGATCTGAGGAATAAGAAGGTCGAGTTAGTGAAGGTGCAATGGCAGCACCGCAAGGGCTTAGAATGGACCTGGGAGCCGGAGGATGAGATGAGGGAGCACTACCCCGTGCTTTTCCCAGACGCAACAGACTTCGAGGACGAAATCTAAAATAAGTGGGGGAGAATTGTAACGTTCGGTTCCTGGTATGTATTTTAATAAAGAATTATTCATTTTTGCAAAGGGACTCGACGAGTAGGAGACCCCAAAGTTGTCGAGTAGGAATGGGATTTTTGGAAGCGGGACTTGAAGTTTACTCAATGAGTCGAGAAGCCTCGACTCGATGAGTAGGGTTGCCAGAGTGAAACCCTAATTTTCAGGGTTTGCACCCTATTTAAAGACCTTAACACCCTATTGTGGCCTCCCTCATCGCCTCCCATAGTCTAACAAACCCTAAATCGCGATTTTGAGCCTTGTGAGTGTGTGTGAGTGAAAACATAGTGATTCTTTTGTATTTTCATTGAAGGAGTGGAAGCTAGAAGTGTTTGGTTGAAGGTAGGAGCTTTCGATACAGAAGAAGAACTTCATTTCCAGCTCATCTGAGGTATAAAGTCTATACCTTGTCTATTTATTTATTAGATCTCTTCATGGGGTAGTTTAGGCCATATGAAGCATATTATGGAACACTTCATGAATGCAAGCATGTTTTGGGGTAATAACATCAGATCCAGAGTCTCTGAGGGACTCCATGGCATAAAGGTGCCAGCTTTATGGCCATGGGAGTTCCATGCATCATATGAACCCCTTTTTAGGGCTTTTTGAGCTAAATAACCCATGCATGCACGTAAACTTAGCAGCTTTACATGATATATCGATCGTAGGGAACCAGATCTGTGTTTGGGATGCATTAAGCCCGAATAAAAATGACTGTATGGATTTTGACTATAGGGGACTCGACGATTTGTTCATATGACTCGACAAGTTGGGTCGTGGTCCCCCAACCTTTTCTGTTGCTAAGTAAACTCGTTGAGTCTAGGAGCTGACTCAGCGAGTTGGACATGTTTTGGGCTTAAAGAATGAAGAACTTGATGAGTTCAAGGAGGAACTCGACGAGTTAGGAGAAAAATGTCCTGACACTGTATGAAGGAGAACTCGACGAGTCCAGGGAGGAACTCAGCGAGCTATGAATAAAAGGTCCCGACTACGTTATAAGGAAGAACTCGACGAGTTCATGAAAGAACTTGACGAGTAGGTTCGGGGGTTTTAGAGTTTTACGAATCATGGAACTCAACGAGTTCATGAAAGAACTCAACGAGTTCATGAAAGAACTCAACGAGTAAGATCTAGATTTCAAGGTTTTATGGATTATGGAACTTGAAGAGTTGATGGACCAATTCGGCGAGTTGAGTCTACCAGGATGTTGACTTTGACCTTGACTATTGACCAAAGTTGACCCTTAAAGGGGTTATGAGTATGAAAGAGTAATTAAAGGACAATTGTTATGTGTAGGAGTTTGAGTGGAGTTGATCCCAACACAAAGGACAGTTCAACTATTTCACGACATTGATGTGAGTTACCTTCCAATAGGAATGGGTCGAAGGCACCAATGTCGACCCACTAGTAGGTGATTATAGATGAGATGATTATCTTTGCGATAACTGTCTGGTATGCCACTATCTGATATGCTTTTTGTGCTAGTATGCTAGGTTATTATATGGTAGTGGTAAGGGTGAAATAGTCCCCAGTTACCAGTTGAAAGAGACCGAAGGGGAAGCCAACATCTAGATATGCTAGACTATATATGTTTTATGTGGTAGTAGTATGGGGTGAAATAGTTCCCGGTTACCGGTTAAAAGTGACCGAATGGGAGGCCAACACTCTGATATGCTAGGCAGTTACCGGTTGAAAGAGACCGAAGGGGAGGTCAGCACGAAGATATGCTAGGCAGTATGTGATTATATGGTATGTGGTATGATAGGGGAACTTACTAAGCTTTGTGTTTACGGTTTTTAGTTTTGGTTTCAGTACTTCTTCCTCAAAGGGAAAAGAGCTGATACGGTAGCAGCGCATCACACACACGATTTTCTGCACCAGAGATCTATGGGATTTATACTCTGATATGATTTTGTTATGACATGTTCTGACTATGGATACATTGGTTTGATATATATATATATATATATATATATATATATATATATATATATATATATATATATATATTATGTGGTTTTCAGACAAATGGATTTATACTTGTTTAATTTAAAATGAAATTTTTAGTCCGTATTTTTAGGATGTTACAAAAAATGAAGTAATTAAGTAATGAAGTTAATAGAAAAAAAATTAATATACTAAGCTGATTGGTTGATAAATAACGACTAACGGAAAAAAAAAATTCAAAAAGCAAAAGGCAACATAAATCGAACAAAATGTATTTAATCGTCAAAATGAAAGTCGAATATTCTCTCATATGGAATTTTATGTTTTGTTATGGGTGGGCTATATGGAGCCCAACTTCCTTTTACTTAACAAAAATATATATATTCCTTTCGTTTCAAATTGATAGTCCACTTTTGATTTTTAAAGTCTTTTTTTTTAACTTTGACCTTAAATATTTTTATTTGTGTTATATACTAATTGAAAAAACTTATAACAATGAAAAAAACATTTAAAATACAATCTATTCATATATTTTGCATCAAATATTATCTATCAAACATAAAAATATTTAAGGTCAAAGTTTAAGAAAAAAAACTTCAAAAATAAAAAATAGACTATAAATTTGAGACGGATGTAATATTATACCTAAGAACTTAAACTCATATGGGGTAAACCAAGGCCCACCTTTGAACATATATGCCTACGACACTAGGTTGATTTAAGTGGTTTCATCTACAACCAGGGGACTCAACTTAAACAATATTCATATCATCCGGTTCATCATTTCTCAATCAATTTTTCAACCTGATAGTGATAGAAGATTAAAGGGAGATGTAACATTCTTGGATGATAGAATTCTAAATCGAATACATTATAAGTTGAATGTTTGTCTTCTCATACCATAGTATTCATCTTAAACACATAAACAAAAGGCAATGGGTATTGTCATGTCAACGATGTACTGAAAATTTGTCGTTGTATGCAAATACTATCGAGGCGCTAATTATGCACATTTGAATTGGTCCTCTCAAAAGACAAATCAGAGACTCTTATACAGTAAGAAATTAAAAAAACTTCCTAAATTGCTATGTATAGGAATTTTATCGAATTCATATGCTAGGAAATGGCATCATCATTCATTCACCAAAGTCGAAGGTGACATCATGCCAAAAAGTACTATTATACTTTCATTTAGTAACTTTCACTAAAAATTTCACAACATATACATAAGGGAAAGAGATCTAAAGTAATTAATCAATAAACCTACATAAACTGCACTGAGGTTCAAGATTCATGTTGCTTAAATGATGAGATGAGAAGGTGGGTTTTTGGAGAGATCGAAAGTGTGATTCAATGTTATTTAGGGGATTTAATCAACTATCAGACTTATATAGGTTGGAATTGAAGATCGTGGGTGAATGATGCTTCATTTGAAGAAGAAGTAGGGGAAGTTATGGAAATTGGGAAAAAGATGAAGCTACCTCCTTATCAAGGTTGGTTAAAGGAGAACTACCATGGAAGGAACCTGAAAACCGATTGAACATGTGTAGAAGATACAACCGACTGTAAGGGTGTCTGCCGCCAAAAATGTTTTTGAAAAGTTACAAAAAGTCAGTTTTCTGACTTTTCCAAAAAGTTGATTTTCCTTCTTTGCAAAATCTAACAGTAGCTTTTAAAAGTCTTTTGCCAAATATCTTTTACTTATGATCTTTTTCTAAAAGTACTTTTGGTCATTCAAAAGCTAAGCCATACACCCCCCTAAATATCGACTTATTACGGTCAGGATTTAAAGTAGGAGTTTTAAGGGCTAAAATCAATATCTTTTAGGCACCGTCAACAATAGTATAAGGAATAACCATAAGGAACCAAACAACGTGTGCGTGTGTGTGTGTATATATATATATATATATATATATATATATATATATATATATATATATATATATATATATAATCAACTAGGTTGATTCAGTGGTGTAATTAGGATTTTGTGGTAGACCAAATAATTTACAAAATATGAACGAGTAGAAACTTACTTTAAATGATAAAAAAAGTGACAATACATGCATTCTAAAGTAAATTGTTTATTTAAGTTGCATACGACGTTCTCTTACATCATTAAAAAATAATTTAAAACAGACACAGTTTAACGATATCATATGTGAAGAACCAGACTATTAACAATTATACATATAATACAACATACAAATAATTAATTTATAACAAGAAGTAATAATCTAAATTATTAGAAACCTATGATAAAATTATAAAATATATAATGAAAATAAAAACAATGTAACGCCCGGAGTGGAAGCTAGAAGCGTTTGGTTGAAGGAAGGAGCTTTGGATCCAGAAGAAGAACTTCATTTCCGGCTCATCTAAGGTATAAAGTCTATATATTGTCTATTTATTTATTAGATCTCTTCATGGAGTAGTTTAGGGCCATATGGAGCATATTATGGAACCCTTCATGAATGCAAGCATTTTTTGGGGTAATAAATTCATATCCAGAGTCTCTGAGGGACTCCATGGCATAAAGGTGCCAACTTTATGGCCATGGGAGTCCCATGCATCATATAAACCCCTTTTTAGGGCTTTTTAAGCTATATAACCCTTGCATGCACGTAAAGTTAGAAACTTTATGTGATATATCGACCCTAAGGAACCAGATCTGTGTGTTTGGATGCATTAAGCCCGTCTAAAAACGACTGTATGGATTTAGACTATGGGGGACTCGACGAGTTGCTCATACAAATCGGCGAGTTGGGTCGTGGTCCCCCAACCTTTTCTGTTGCTGAGTAAACCCGTTGAGTCTAGGAGATGACTCAGCGAGTTAGACATGTTTTCGGCTTAAAGATTGAAGAACTCGACGAGTTCAAGGAGGAACTCGATGAGTTAGGAGCAAAATGGCTCGACACTGTATGAAGGAGAACTCAACGAGTCCAAGGAGGAACTCAACAAGTTATGAGTAAAAGGTCCCGACTACGTTATAAGGAAGAACTCGACGAGTTCATGAAAGAACTCGACAAGTAGGATCGGGGGTTTTAGAGTTTTACGAATCATGGAACTCGACGAGTTCATGAAAGAACTCGACGAGTAAGATCTAGATTTCAAGGTTTTATGAATTATGGAACTTGACGAGTTGATGGACCAACTTAGGGAGTTGAGTCTACCAGGATGTTGACTTTGACCAGGATGTTAACTTTGACCTTGACCATTGACCAAATTTAACCATTAAAGGTGTTATGAGTATGAAAGAGTAATTAAAGGAGAATTTTTATGTGTAGGAGTTTCAGAGGAGTTGATCCCAACACTGATGACAGTTCAGCTACTTCACAACATTGAGGTGAGTTACCTTCCAGTAGGAGTGGGTCGAAGCCACCAATGTCGGCCCACTAGTAGGTGATTATAGCTGAGATGATTGTCTTTGTGATAATTGTATGGTATGCCACTATCTGATATGCTTTATGTGCTAGTATGCTAGGTTATTATCTGGTAGTGGTAGGGGGTGAAATAGTCCCCGGTTACCAGTTGAAAGAGACCGAAGGGGAAGCTAGCACCTAGATATGCTAGGATGTATATGTTATATGTGTTTTATGTGGTAGTAGTAGGGTGAAATAGTCCCCGTTACCGGTTGAAATAAACTTTAGAGGAAGCTAGCACCCAGATATGCTAGGCAGTTACTGGTTGAAAGAGACCGAAGGGGAGGCCAGCACCCATATATGCTAGGCATTATGTGATTATATGGTATTTGGTATGATGGGGTAACTCACTAAGCTTTGTGCTTCCGGTTTTAGTTTTTGTTTCAGGTAGTTCTTCCTCGAAGGGAAAGGAGCCGGCACGGTAGCAGTGCATCATACACACGATTTTCCGCACCAGAGATCTATGAGATTTATACTCTGATATGATTTTGTTATGACATGTTCTGACTATGGATACATTGGTTTGATATATATATATATATATATATATATATATATATATATATATATATATACACTATGTGGTTTTCAGACAAATGGATTTATATTTGTTTAATTTAAAATGAAATTTTTGGTCCGTATTTTTGGGATGTTACAAGTTGGTATCAGAGCCTTGGTTTGAGGGATTCGAACACACATTTCGGGGGTGTCTGGAATCAAATCAAGGGTTTGAAAGATTTTTCAAGAAAATAGTTTTTCAAAAGTTTAAAATAAAGAGTTTTGAGAACGAACAAGGTGTGTGATGCGTGCAATCGGCCGAGCTCAAGTAAGTTTTCCCCAAGATACCCATACATGTTTATTATGATATATGATATGATTATGAGAACTACATGCTAGATTAGGGCTGAGGATCTAGGAATGATGCCTTATATGCCTGCTATATGTATGAGAACTGGATGCTAGATTAGGGCTAAGGATCTAGGAAGATGCCTTATGTGCCTGCTATATGTGCTTTATAGAATTTCATGCTAGAACTGATTAGTTAGTGATATGATGGCCTGAATAGGATATGCTTGGTTTTGTTGCTCGATGCCCGAATGTTGATTGCTTTGTACTTTTAGGATTTCTAGTTATCTTTAACTAACTACTAAACGAATATGTTAAGTTACATATTGCGAGGACTAAATAATTTCAGAAGGTTAGGTCTAGCGTTATTTCGTAGCTCTTGTTTGTGTCCAACCGTTGTAGGGTAGGACCTCTTATTCGAAGAATTATCTGGTCTTAGTGATATGTAATGGTATTCGCGAGCTAGTTAGGTAAAGGTAGCAGGGATTTCTTATGTAATTGATGGCGGAGAGTAGGTCGGAGAGTTACCCTAGGGTAAGCCTAGGATGAGATTAGTGCAGCGAGCAGTAGTAGTAGAAGGGACTTAGTGAAGTCCAGGAAATCCTTGAGGAAAGTACGGATAAATGTGGAAGGTAGTATGAGCCCGTACTACTGAAAGCATAGGATCCGTACTCGAGTTAAGGAGGGCTGAGATAGAACCAGGGAACTTGTAGAATGTATGAGACCTCTCGAGGTTATGTATGACCCTGAAGATTATGTGTTTTGTTTCAGAATGGTGGTGACACGTCACGAAGTAGGAGGTTCAGGGTCTGGGTCAGGATCAGGTTTAGGTTCGGGTGCAGGTTCCGATCCGATTGATGACAGACTACGCGAGTTCATTGCGTCTGAGATCATGAGAGGAATCCTTGAGGCGACCCCGATGATTTTCGGGTCAATCAAGGAAGGGATCATTGAGCTGATGGAGGAGCGTCTCAGGGCGTTCGAGAGTGACATGACATATGGCCAGAAAGGGATACACACACTCTCCTTCAAGGATTTTCGGGGATGTGGTGCGCCAGATTTCCATGGGGTGAAGGACCCCATTGTGGCCAAGAGGTGGATTGCAGACATAGAGTTTGCCCAGTTGATGAGCTTCTTCCCTGAGGGGTCGAAGGTCTGGTATGCTGCAGGTTGTTTGAGAGACAAAGTTAGGGACAGGTGGGAGGAAGTCAGTGATTCGTTGGGAGCCCCAACCATCGAGGCTATGACTTGGTCGGACTTTGTGACCAGGTTTAGGGTAGAGTTTGTGCCGGCAGTGGAGCTGCAGCAGCTGGCCAGGGAGTTTCTAGATATAAGACAAACGACTAAGCCAGTGGCGGAGATTACCGCCAAGTTCTAGGAGAGGGCCTTACTGGTGCCTCAGTATGCATGGGATGAGGAGATGAGGAAGACCAGGTATCACAACATGTTGAGGGCTGACATCTGGAAACATGTTAGCTACTCGGAATGCCCGACTCTAGAGGACATGATCATGAGGGAGAGGGAGAGGGAGATTGACATAGATCACCTCTGGAAGAGAAATGTAGAGGCCAGGCAGGTTATTGAGGTTTTGGGGAAGAAACCCAATGGATCCGACTCTAGGTCGAAGGTCCAGCAGGGTCGGGTCCAATGTGGGCAATGCGGCAAGGCGCACGAGGGAGTGTGCATATTAGGGGGATCGGGCTGCTATAAGTGCGGCAATCTCGGACACTTTGGTAGGTATTGTACTGCCCTACCCTCACCCTCCAGACCTCAGACCTGATTTGCTTTCATTGCAATCAGAAGGGCCACAAGAAGGCCAAGTGTCCGAGACTGACATCAGGAGCGCCAGTGGCGACGCCAGCTCCAGCGATCCTGCAGATCATGGATGGCCGAAAAGGCAAGATAAATGCTCCGGTGGTGAGGAGTCGAGCCTTCCAGTTGACTGCCAAGGAGGCACGGGCCGTACCAGATGTGGCGACGGGTATGTTTTCTCCTCCCTAACTCTTATTACATGTTGTTTATGATATTTATGTGCTATGTTTATGTGTTTTGTGTAGGATCGTTCCATGTGAACGACATTTAAGTACATACGTTATTTGACTCGGGGCTACCCGATTATTTTTCTCTCTTGATCTTAGAAAGAGGTTTTCTGAGTCTTCGAGCATGTTGGATTGCCCTTTAGAGGTCGAGATTGCTGATGACCAATCTGTCCGTGCATCTGAGGTTTTCAGAGATTGTGATTTGAGGTTGTATGATGAGTGTTACCTTGTAGATTTGGTTCCCATTCCATTGCGTGGGAACAAGGTTATCATCAGCATGGATTGGCTGAGCCCTAATGGGGCGGTGATCGACTGTGCGCAACAGTTGGTACGTGTCAAGACCCCGAGTGGGGGAGAGCTGGTGATTCAGGGCAAGAGACCACAGTGTGGACCAGCTATGTGTTCGGCAGCGAGGGCTAGGCGCTCCCTTCAGCAGGGTTGCGCAGGGTATGTCGCCTACGTTATGGATATCTGGGAGTCGGGTACAATGACTGTAAGTGATGTACTAGTGGTGCGGGAGTACCCAGATGTATTTCCAGAGGAGCTGCCTGGGATTCCTCCGGAGAGACAGGTGGAGTTCAGGATCGACCTAGTCCCAGGTGCGGATCCGATAGCCAAGGAACCATATCGGTTGGCTCCTCCCGAGATGTAGGAGTTATCTACACAACTGCAGGAGCTGTTAGACAAAGGATTCATTAGACCGAGCAGTTCGCCTTAGGGAGCCCTGATCCTGTTTGTGAAGAAGAAGGACGGTTCGCATCGGATGTATATAGACTACCGGGAGCCGAACAAGGTAACAGTGAAGAACCGTTACCCACTCTCAAGGATTAATGATCTTTTCGACCAACTACAAGGGGCATCTTGGTTTTCCAAGATAGATTTGCGCACATGCTACCACCAGATGCGAGTCAGAGATGAGGATGTGCAGAAGACTACTTTTCGGACTCGCTATGGCCACTACGAGTTTGTGGTGATGCCCTTTGGGATCACCAAAGCTCCTGCCGTGTTTATGGACCACGTGAACTGTGTATGCAGACCGATGCTAGATTGGTCTGTGATCGTCTTTATTGATGACATCTTGGTTTACTCTAAGATGCAGGAGAAGCATGAGGAGCACTTGTGAGAGGTGTTGGATACCCTGAGGAGGGAGAGCTTGTACGCCAAGTTCTCTAAGTGCGAGTTTTGGTTGCGCGAGGTGCGGTTTATTGGGCACATTGTCAACTAGAACAATATTTTGGTCGACCCAGCCAAAGTGGAGGCTGAGTTGAGATAGGATGTTCCGAAGTCTCCATATGAGATTTAGAGTTTACTTGGGTTAGAAGGCTATTAATGGAGGTTCATACAGGACTTCTCCAAGATAGTTTTACCCTTGACCCGACTGACGAAGAAGGTCGAGGTCTTTCGCTGGGGGCCTGAGCAGCAGGCAGCGTTCGAGACGCTGAGACAAAGGTTGTGCGAGGCACCTATCTTATCCCTGCCATAGGGCGTGCAGGATTTCGTAGTGTACTACGATGCGTCTATTTCGGGCTTGGGTGTTGTATTGATGTAGAGGGGGCACATCATCGCTTACGACTCGAGGTAGCTCAAGCCTTACGAGGTGAACTACCCGACGCACGATCTGGAGTTGGGGGCGGTTGTTTTCGCCTTCAAGATTTGGCAGCATTACCTCTATGGGTTTCGTTGTACCATATACACGGACCACAAGAGCTTGAGGTACCTCATGGATCAGCTGAATCTGAACATGAGGCAGCGTCGGTGGCTAGATGTGGTGAAGGATTATGACTGTGAGATCCTCTACCACCCGGGGAAGGCCAACGTTGTGGCTGATGCACTTAGTCGCAAAGCAGACCCAATCAGAGACATTTTCTTGAGGATGATGGTGGTGACTCCACTCTTGGAGCGGATCCGAGAAGCGCATGTTGAGGGTATGAAGGAGGAGCATTGGAAGGGTAAGAGGATCATAGGCCAGGTGGCCTTGTTTGACTATGATAGTTGTAGGCTGCTGACCCTGCATGGAAGGGTCTGGGTTTTGTACTGGGGCTGACTACGACAAATTTTAATGGATGAAGCCCACAAGTCTATATTTTCCATCCATCATGTGGCGAATAAGATATACAAAGGTCTTCGCCCTGACTACTGGTGGTCTTGCATGAAGCGGGATGTAGCCTGGTACGTCGAGAGATGTATGACATGCAGGAAGGTCAAGGAAGAGCACCAAAGGCCTCATGGTAAGACGCAGCCGTTGGATATCCCTATATGGAAGTGGGAGGATATTACTATGGATTTCATCACGAAGTTTCCCAGGACCGTTTGGGGAGTGGATTCGATTTGGGTCATCGTGGATCGGTTGACCAAGAGTGCCCATTTCATCTCGATCCAGGAGAACATTTCGGCCGAGAAGCTGGTTGACATCTACATCAGATAGGTAGTGGCTCAACACGGAGTGCTAGTTTCCATGATTTTTGATCGAGACGTGAGATTTACTTCTAGATTCTGGAAGAAATTTCATGATGAGTTGGGTACTCGTCTGCACTTTAGCACAACTTATCACCCGCAGACGGATGGTCAGAGCGAGCGGACCATCTAGAATCTAGAGGATATGTTGCGGGCATGCATCCTGGACTTCGGTGGTAGCTGGGATAACTACCTTCCCTTGGCAGAGTTTTGTTGGATTAGTTTCTAAGTCCATAACTATAATTGGTATGTACTTGACCCGATTGGCATGGTCCATTTGGGTTGCATGGCATCGAAACAATTTGGATAGACTTTTGTGAGAAAAGGATAATTATTATTTGTTAATATATTATAAGTTCTAATATATTAATATGAAATTATATTATTTAATTAGTATTGATCAAGAATTAATTTGGAATTAATTTTGTGATCAAAAGGAGACTAATTAATTATATGAGGATTGATTGTGTAAATCATTCATTCTTATATATGTGGGCTTATGATCCATAGTTCTTCACGTTGGGCTAAACCCATGGAGTAACCCATGGATACTCCATGGAGGTTTTAACCCATGGAGCATGAAGAATATGGAAAGACATGAGTTACATGGTGTAACCCTAATAGCCACAATATATAAGGACCCCATGGCTTAAGAAATCGGCACTAAGGTGTGTACATATGAGGGCTAACCGATTTGAGGATAAGGAATTTTCTCTCAAGTTATTCCAAGTTGGTGTTGGTGTTGTGTGAACCATTTGAGGTGTCACACTTGAGACACTAGGCTCTTAAGCTCCATGGAATCAAGCTACAACACAAAAGGTATGTTACTCTAACTAGTATCTTATTTAGTATATGAGAATGCATGCTAGTTATAGATTTAATGCCTTGGAAACCATTTGCATGTATAATTAGTGAAAACATAGATCCAAGGTATTTAGGGTTGTATGTGCACCATAGGATGTTGTAGTATACTAAATTCCTTTAGTGGTATCAGAGCCTAGGCATGTTTTCAATTATACTTGATGCAACTTATTTTTCAAAGCTGAGAATCTGCCTAGACTGAAAACTCGATGAGTTCTGGCTATAAAATCGACGAGTTCATGTGTTAATGCATGAACTCGACGAGTTCTTATAAGGAACTCGATGAATTTGTCTTCCAGTTGGCAGTTTTTCGTGTTTTAAGGCTTGAATTGGTCTAGAATCATTACCTTAAACTGTTTTGGACTTATAAAACCTGTTTTTGATGTGGTAATGTTCATTCTAATCCAATTCAAAAGATAATTGTCAATAGATTCATGTTTTGTATTAGTTTAATGATTAGGCTAATTACATGAAAACTGTTTGATATGAATTATCTTGTTCTTATGAGTTTGCTTAGATTAATAGAAAAATTATGTGATAATGTGTTTTCAATTCAAATTGATCTAAAAGTTATCCAAAAAATTTGTTTTTGCAACTTGTCTTCAAGTTATATGAAAAGTCACATTTATGATTCTTAAAACTCATAAGATTTCCATAAGTTATGAAAATGGAGAGTCTCATTTTTAAATGTTTTAAAGTCTTCCATAACTTGTCCTCAAGTTATGGAACTTGAAGAGTTTTTCATTAAAACTACTTTAAACACATAAGTTATGGAATTGAAAAGTTTTTGAATAGTTCAAAACTTGCCCTCAATATTCGGAATTTGTAAAGTTTCCCTCATGAATACTTTAATTCCAAATTAAACCCTTAGAATTCAAAAGTTAAAATTCAACCCTTATACTTTATAGTATTATAAGTTAATAATATATATATATATATATATATATATATATATATATATATGTGTGTGTGTGTGTGTATAAGAACAAATCAGTCTTACCGTTAGTAGGCCTCATTCACGAAGTCGGTCTATAAGAGGGTATAAGGTTACTGCCTATAAAATGGCAGTTTATGGGTGTCCACTCTCACCCACCGCTTCCTTGACTGGTGGAGGGTCGTTAGCCGAACGGGTAGGACAAGGACTATAATTCTCCCTTCATTATAAGTATAATGATAAATATAAAGTAACTAAATCTTTTATAAATTCCCAATCTTAGTTACTTTAGGAAAATGTGAATTTGGTGCTAACCCATGAAATTATACTTTGCACTTTGCTTAAATCATTAGTGGAGCGTGTGTGGTTAACCAACACACTAACCTGGATTTAACAAGGTAGGCAAAGGGTAACTTAATGTTTATCATAGGATCGGTGGTGAGCATGTGGTTAACCGACACATCGATTAAGTGATAAATATTAAGGGTACCAAGTATATTTGCATGGTTATTCACACCTTGTTTTGTGATTCTCGGTATCCCAGTCACAAAACTTGAGAGGGCACAATCGAGATTGAAACATGTCATTGAAAAGTTCAACGAATCTCAAAAGATCTAAGAGTTTTAAATCCAATTAAAACCTAATAAATTATTTCTTTTTTATGGTGGAAATTGGTGAATCGTCATTCGTCTACCTTCAAATATTTTATAGCTTGGATTACGGCATCCCTCTTCCAAGTTATAAAATATTGTGTTGGGTCCTAGCCTTAATATTTCATATTGGGTGTTATATTAAGGACTTTAAATCAACTAACTTGAATTTCTCCCATTATAGATGTCTAGTTCAGACAACTATGATCTTCCCAAATCTCATGGAAATCATGCTTCTCTTCCTCCACCTCCTCCAATTATTCTCCCTAACCCACAAGTTCAAGGTCACTCAAGCCCTATTGGCAAGCAAGGTCTATGTGTGCTCACATCTTGGAGATGAAGTCACATATTGACAAGTGTAACAACGTAAATTTTCAAAATAATTTTTCGTTTTTAAAACATTCATTCATTCATAAAATAATGTCAAACACATAATATCAAATGTTATTGTCACAAAACATCTCCCCAGAATCTCTACAAAAACTCCAATGCATGTGTGTACGAATCATGCCGGCGCCTTCCTGCGCTCATCACTAGTACCTGAAACACATAACACAACAACAGTAAGCATAAATGCTTAGTGAGTTCCCAAAAATACCACATACAACACATACGCCACTCGAGGCTATAATACGACCCTCCGGTCGACGTGTCTCAGCGGGACCCTCCAGTCCCGTAGCTCGTTGGACCCTCTAGTCCGGTCATAGCTCGTTGGACCCTCCGGTCCGGTCTATATCATCATACAACATACCAATATCACATAGCACATAATCTCATATATAACACATAAGACCCTTTGGTCATCGCATAGTACCACTCTAGGTAACGTATAGTGAGAAGACTCACCTCGATGTCTCGGTAAATATCTGACTCGAAAGAAGTGTGATCTAGCCTCCGCCTAATCACATAAAGTAATACTCTCATAAATAAAACTGTATTCAACCCTAAAAGTCAACAAGGTCAACGGTCAAACTTTGACCCGACTCGTCGAGTACACTAGGGCGACTCGGCGAGTCTACACGTGTCCACTAACTTTCTTAGATCCTCTCTTGACACGTCGAGTACTCCCCTTGACTCGACGAGTTCCACCTGGCATGAATCGCGGGGCCACCCCGAATCAACTCGTCGAGTCTCAAGAACAACTCGGCGAGTTCCAACTTGAACTCAGACCCCTGACTCACCGAGTCGTTCCCCCAACTCAACAAGTCCACTCACTGAGTGATTGACGGGCAACCTTCATACTACTCGCCGAGTCTGTTCTTCGGACTCGGCGAGTTCATGCCATGCACAAACTCAAAACAACTTCTGAGGTCGGATCTGTTCCATACAATCATAGATCTGGCCTCCCCAAGCATGATAATCACGTAAAGTTCGGACCTTGACACACATATAACATCCAAATGGTCCAAAATGATGATTTAGCCCCAAAAATGACATTCCAAGCTCATGGCTCCAAAAATCACTCATAAAGCTCCAAGGGTTAAGGTCTCTGGACCTCTTTGGGTCCAGATCCAGAACACAAACTCGAGAAGGGACCAAATACTCCAGTTAATCATCCTCTAAAAGGGTTGGAAAACCCTAACACTAAGAATCAACACCAAAACTGAAGAAGGTCCGAGAATAATACCTCAATAAAATCTCTATGAGCTCAAAAACCACCAAAATCGCACCTCCTTTAGCCTCCTCTTGCCCTGAACACTTCCTTCTTGCAAAAACACCCACAAAAGATCAAGATTGGCCTCTCCTTCCTCACAAACGCTCTAGATCTCTTTAGGGTTTCTCTCTGGGGGTTGGTGGCCGCAAATGACGGCCATAAGGCCCTTTAAATAGGTCTCAAACCCCAGAAATTAGGGTTTCATTAAACAGCGTGGACTCGCCGAGTCCACTCATGAACTCGCCGAGTCCAGCTGTGAACTCGTGTGACATCCCCTAATTTCTCGGCCAGAAAAGACCGATTTAATTTATGCTTTTTAAAATAAAATCAGAGAAATCTTTTTAAAAGATGTTGCGGAATTGGTCCCCAAACAAAATATGATAAAAGTTTATCAAAACCCTTCATTACGAAGGTATATGTTTTCCATATATATATATATATATATATATATATATATATATATATATATATATATATATATATATATATATATATATATCAAAACCTCGGGATGTCATGTTCCTATACAGATCAAAAGCATAAACAAGACATTATAAGCATTTCAACAGTTATTTACAACTACTGGCCTATAATCCAAAAATCTCTCGTCGTCCTCCGACTATGCTCGGGGTCCACTACCTGTAACATAAAAAGATGAGTGGGTCAGGCTTGGGAGCCTGGTGAGCATATAGGGTTTTCAACCCACAATAATAATAAACTTACTAAGTTCATCAATCAACAATAACCCTGATTACCCGTTCCCGTTACCCTCACTTTATGTCCCTAAACACTTGTCACAAGGGACCTAGCTTAAAGAATATCATCGGGATGGACACTACTTCTAAGGGGTTTCCTCAGCCATACATGTCCTAAAGGCAACCATGAGGGGGATGGAGTACAGCGAATGAACACTCTTAGTTCATTAACACCTACAGGTTGCGGACCTGCTAATGTTTCCCACTGGACTGTCTAGAAAGTCCGTGGTCGTCATCCAAACTCCGCTAGATGACTGAATCTCAAAACACATCGAGGCCTCTCATCAATTTTAGTTTATCACACATCACAATCTACCCATGTTCTACCCAACATATTTGTAGATAAAAATACGTATACAGTTTAAAACTTGTATAAAACATCAACACAACAATCACCTCAAATAAACAATTAATATATTTACACATAGCACGTATTATAAGGTAAATACTTCATATCTATGTGTAAAATGAAAGTGACTATACACTCACATGATTTGATGATAATCGGGCAGGAATTCGTTTCCTAAAACGATCGTTTCTAATAAAACCGGGAGTTTTATTGAGAAACCATTGTTTTTGCAAAAGTCGGGCTTCGAAACCGAAAAGATAAATTTTCCGGGCTTCTTGAGCACTTCGTGGAGTATTCCGGGCTTTACAATCGATACCGGGGCTTTGGGGGATTCTAAGATGAAGAAAATATGAAGAGAGGGGCTAAAAATGGCAAAACTCCAAAAGTAACCGAGAGCCTTCACAGGTACCCTTCTATTTATAGGTTCCGAAGTTCTGATCCAAGGGATGAGAGTCTTCTGATCCGACGGCTGAGAGGCTTCGCAGGGGGGTGGCTTGGACATGGCTCGCACATGGTCTGCGCATGCGAGGGCTCGCTGGCAGTCTGTGATTGGACCGAGGCTTGTGTCCGATGCGCAGGTGGTCAGCATGTGCGAAGGTCTCGGTGGCACTCGCTGATTGGACCGCTTCAGATAAGGCCATGTGCTCGGATGACTCAGCAGCTTCAGTGACTCAGCAGCCTGGTGACTCAGCAGGACACGTGGCGCATGCGAGTCGAGGGTGACATGGCAAAGTGTGACTATGCGAATTTTCTCGATTTTCGCGCCAAAACTTCTAAAATCCATAACTTTCGCATACGAGCTCCATTTTTGACGTTCTTTATATGCACACGTAGCTAAAATTACGCTCTACAACTTCCGTTTAGACTTCGTCGGCTAATTTTGACTTTAAATTTTATATTATTATTTTTAACAGACCGGGACAGGAAATCCGTTAAAAATTCATAACTTCTTCATCCGACGTCCGTTTTCGTCAGACTTTTTACTGTTATGCTCCTAATGACGAGACCTTCAATTCTCGTTTAGGTTGTGTCGGCTAAAAATCGCTCGATCTAAAATTCGAGTTTTTAGCTGTCTACTGCTACGCTGAAACTTCGAAAAATCATAACTTCCTCATACGAAGTCAGATTTGGGTGTTCTTTTTATCGAACTTCTTGGTTTAAGGAATAATAAGACTTTCGTTTAGATTACTAAGGCTAAAAAGTAGTTTATCAAAAACTCACTTTTTACGACATTCAGCATGAAACTTCGACAGGTCATAACTTCTTCGTTATAACTCGGATTTTGGTATTCTTTATATCCCCGAAATCCTTGTTTCGGCCACTACAACTTTATGTAAAGATATCGGGCTTATCTCACACTTTAATTTTGACGCTTATTTTTATTCTTAATTAATTAAGCCCTAATAATTAAGCATAAAACACATAATTCACATAATATTCACATAATTCCTTTTCATTTCTTCAAAATGAGTTACAAAGGTTAACCTAGACTATCAACTCAATATAAATGCCTAGGCTAGAAACACGAGTGTTACAACTCGCGTACAAATCCACGACCAAACTCGGCGAGTCTAGACGCCAACTCGTCGAGTCTCCCCTCAACACCCAAAAATAAAAGAACAATATATCATACCTGGGAATCCGGATGTTACAACAAGCCGAGAGAGTTGGGTGTCAAAGTCTTGAGGAAGTTGGATGTTGAATAATCACTTCCTAAGTCACATAGTGAGTTCTTTATGGACTACTATGTAACAGACTATGACATGACCCTTAATGATCTTATCTATTTGATTTGTGCTACTGAATCAACAATGATTTGGAGCACTGGCAAAGAAAATTTTATTAGAAGATCAACTTCCCAAACTAACATGGACATTGTCAATGGTAACATTGGATATTCAGAAAAGCTTTTTCTTCCCAATGGAAAGGGATCGGTCATAGTCAACTCGGTTGACCAAATGGTAAAGATAATGGCTAAGTCTGAGATAGTCCCGTGTACCATTCACAAAGGGTCCATATGTTTCTATTTCCAAAGTAAGGGGCAGTGGTTGCGAAGCTGCCCTATCTACCTAAAAGATCTGAGAGAAGGTCAAGTCAAAAAGTCTGACTCTGCTTCAAGTAAGTCCACTATCTAACTCTCTTAAATTCCTATTTGAAGATTCTTAATACATTTTAATGTATGGTAGGATCAAGCAAAGGGAAGGGAAATTAAAGAAGGAGTATGATGAATCTGATCGTGAAGATGGATTTCAATCGCATGGTTCGAAGATCGGATTCTTGAGCTACTACTTAGAGAGTTATGATAGATTGCTAGAAAATATGTAATAGCATAGCTTTCATTGAAAGTTGCATTGTAAGGAAAAAGTTTTTCCGCATTTTATAAATAAATAAAATTTTGTTTTGTTTTATTTTATATCTCCTTGCAATGACATTTATGGAAAATTGATGTTTGTATGTTTCTAGAAATAATGGAAATGTTACTTTGATTCAACATACTGAATCAACAACAAAATAGAAGGAGACCAATAATCACATAAGCACTTCAAGATCAATTTTTCTAAGTGTTAAGTATTTAAATATATATATAACCTCGCGACTAGGCAATGGTGAGCATTTATGTATGCATGGTTGAATGCAACGTTATGAATTTGCAGATATTATTTCTCACACATGTTTAACAATTATTATTTGGTGGATACAGTTGAAATTAACTTAAACTAATCATGTGAATGTGTAACAAGATTTTATGTGGCAAATGAACTTCATTTCATCCTGAATACTATTTAGTATGGTTTGAGGTTCTTTTTCTTACAATATGAAAAAAAAAGATGTTTGGGTAAAAATACATTTGCATTTTATGTGGAAAAAATTAGTTCTTGTAATGAGCATAATCAAGTAAAAACGATTAATAAATGTGTGTTCAAATTAAATTTAAGCGAACATTTTGTATCTGTACTTATTTTATATGGTTCAACTTCAACCTTCTAAGCCATACATTATTATTCTCCCAATATAATAGATATTAGGAAGGCATTTGAACAAAGGGATCCGTGGCGCAATGGTAGCGCGTCTGACTCCAGATCAGAAGGTTGCGTGTTCGATTCACGTCGGGTTCAATTCCCCCAATATATCCCCATATTTTTTTCATGTAGCGACACGAAACACCCCCTTACACTATGGGTTATCGTCGAGATTCACCCTCCCCCAATATTTTCAAATCAATTTCACGATGCTATAAAGGGATATATTTATAACCAAAAATAGGAATATCATATTATAAAGAGAAATTAAAAATACTTTTACTTTTGTTGTTTAAATGATGACATGTGTAATATTAATATCCTAAAATATAATTAAATGAGTATTAAATGTTACACATATCACCGTTTTATTAGGTAGGAGGATACGTAGGAACAAAAGAGTTTGAAATGTCTTAAAAAGTTTGATATGTCTAAAATATAATACTTCTTCCGTCACATATTTTTTTTCATGTAGCTCCACATAAAAAAGTTTGAAATGTCTTAAACACAGGGTACGAATAAAAAATATCAATTAATGTCAAACTATTCTTTCCGTCACAGATCAGTTAATGTCATGATATATTATTCTTTCCGTCCTAAAATTATTGTCCACAGACAAAATATATATTGATTAAGAAAATATTAATTACTATTAATTTTATTAAATAAAATGACAACTGTATCATTTTGTTGTATTTAATTTCATTTTTTTTTTGTTGTATTTAACTACATGGTAGATTAACTAATAATGAAGAGATTTTTGGTAAAAAATATTTATTTTTAGAAATAAACTATTATTTTGAGACAATCCAAAAAGTAAACATAAACTATTAATCCGTGAAGGAAGAAGTATTATAATGACCGAATGAAATGAAAATCTTTTAAAAACATCCTATAAAAAAATAAAAACAAACCCGTGAAATATGATGTAATGTGTAATGACAAAAATGTAGGAATTTATAACTCTTGGTTGCTTACACTTTTTATCTTCTATAAGTAAGTTAACATTTTAACTATGACTATAAAAACGACATTAGAATAATAAGTATAATAACAAAAAAAAATGATGAATCAATTTTAGATGTTTGAAAAAAAATTATTACTTTTAACTGTTCAATTTATTTGATTTAATTTTGAATTTGTATATATACGTTGCTAGAGCAACCAAATTTAATCTTATAAGTAATGGGTTTTAATTTCCTCATTTGTTGGTAGCCTAAATTCCATAAAAATCATCTTAGTTTGGATTTTTATTTTGATTAAACCATCCTTTTTCTTATTTAATCTTCAATTTTTTTAGGGCATATACTATAAAAATCATAACTTTTATAAATTAAATTCGGAAAACCATATATTTTATTTTTTGTTCACTGAGGCCTCAATAATTACGTGACTTCTCATCTGTCACTTTTCTCTCCATAACTATTCATCTTTTAGACCTCAAAAAAGGATTTCATGCATACAAGCGTTGGATAAAGGGGTTTGAAAAATAATTGTGAAGAATCACCATTGTCATTTTGTTGTGCTCGATAATTCTTTGCTGAGACAAACTTCAAGTGCAAGGTACATAGATGGTAAGATGAAATTGAAGTGTAAATGTGTTTTTTTTCCTTACGTAATTATCAATAACAAGTTTTTTTTTCCACATTTATCAGATGGCTCCTGCTTCTGGAATCAAGAAATACAAAGACAAACCACTTAAGACTGGTACTAAGAAAGACAAAGACAAACGACATGAGAAGGTATACATTGAAGAACCAGACTCAGATGAGAAGTTTTTTACTTTAGTTTCTTGGACATAAATCTTGGCTAGCTTCTCTGCAGAAATACTCTCCTGGATCGGGATAAAATGCACGCTCTTGGTCAATCGATCCACAATGACCCAAATAGAATCCACTATGCACGCTATCCTAGGGAGCTTCATTATAAAATCCATCGTGATGTCTTCCCATTTCCATACGGGAATCTCCAACAACTGCATCTTGTCTTGAGGTCGCTGATGCTCGGCCTTGACTTTCCTACAAGTCAAGCATCGCTCCACAAACCACGCTATATCCCGCTTCATGCAGGGCCACCAATAATCATAGTGAAGATCCCTATACATCTTCTTCGCCCCAGGATGAATGGAGAATTTTGACTTGTGATCCTCCTCCATCAGAACTTGGCACACACCGCCCCAATAAGGAACCCAGACCCTCCGATGCAGGGTTAACAATCCACGATTATCATAATTAAAGGAAGCCACCTGACCCACAATCCGATCACACTTCCAGCGCTTCTCCTTCATAGCCTCGACCTGAGCTTCCCGAATCCGTTCCAGCAACGGAGTAATCACTGTCATCCTTAAATATATATCCTTGATTGAAGTCGTGACCGCCTTGCGGCTGAGAGCATCAGCCACCACATTGGCCTTCCACGGGTGGTACATGATCTCACAATCATAATCCTTCACCACATCCAACCAACGACGCTGTCTCATATTCAGATTCGGCTGATCCATCAAATACCTCGGGTTCTTATGGTCCGTGTAAATAGTACAATGAACCTCATAGAGGTAATGCCGCCAAATCTTGAGGATAAAAACCATCGCCCCCAACTCCAAATCATGCGTCGAGTAATTCGCCTCATGAGGCTTCAGCTGCCTCGAAGCGTAAGCAATCACATACCTTCGCTACATCAAAACTGCACCAAACCCATGATCGAAGCATCACAATAGACCACAAAATCATCAACACCCTCAGTTAGGGTCAGAATCGGCGCCTCGCACAATCGCTGCCTAAGAGTCTCAAAAGCTGCCTACTGCTCAGGCCCCCAACGAAATGTCACCGAATTCTTGGTTAGTCGGGTCAATGGAACAACATTCTTGGAGAAATCCTGGATGAATCTCTGATAATTACCCGCCAAACCAAGAAAACTTCGAATCTCGGATGGAGACCTCAGAACCTCCCACTGCATCACAGCCTCGACCTTGGTCGGATCGACCAGAATACCCTTCTGGTTGACAAGGTGTTCTAGAAACTGCACCTCGCGTAACCAGAACTCACACTTGGAGAACTTTGTGAAAAGTCTCTTCCTCCTCAATGTCTCCAGCACCTCCCTCAGGTTTTCCTCGTGTTGCTCCTGCGTCATGGAATAAACCAAGATATCATCGATAAAGACTATCACATACCGATCCAGCATCGATCTGCATACGCGGTTCATGAGATCCATGAACGCGACAGGAGCATTGGTGAACCCAAATGGCATCACCACGAACTCATAATGACCATATCGAGTCCGAAATGTTGTCTTCTGCACATCCTCGTCCCTGAATCGCATCTGATGATAACCTGATCGCAGATCAATCTTGGAGAACCAAGATGCACCCCGAAGCTGGTCGAAAAGATCATCAATCCTTGGGAGTGGATAACGGCTCTTCGCCGTTACCTTATTCAACTCCCGGTAGTTAGTACACATCCGATGGGATCCATCCTTCTTCTTCATGAACAAAACCGGGGCTTCCCAAGGCGAACTGCTCGGTCTAATGAATCCCTTGGCTAACAGCTACTACAACTGTGTAGACAACTCTTTCATCTCGGGAGGAGCCAACTGATATGGTGCTTTGGCTATCGAAGCCGCACCTGGAACCAAATCGATCCTGAACTCCACCTGCCTCTCCAGTGGTACCCCAGGAAAATCCTCCGAGAATACATCTGGGTACTCCTGCACAATCGGCACCTCGTCCATGGTCGCTTTACCCTTATCCCAGGTATCCATGATATAGGCGAAAAAACCTACACAACCCTGATGAAGGTAGCGTCTGGCCCTCTCTACAGATCACATGACTGGCCTACGTTGCGGTCTCTCACCCAGAATCACCAAATCTCCCCCATTTGGGGTCCTAACCCAAACCAACTACTACTCACAGTCGATCACTGCCCCATTGGGGCTCAACCAATCCATGCCCACGATAACCTTGTTCCCGCGCAAAGGATGGGAACCAAATCCACTGGATACTGCTCGTTGAACAACTGAAGAGTGCAATCCCAATGAACCCTCGCGGCCCTAACCATCCTATCATCAGCAATCCCCAGATCAAGAAGACGACCCTGCTCTCCTGGAGCTCCAATATTCTATTGCTAAGTACAAGAGATACAAAAGATCAGGTAACCCCCAAATCGAATAATACCAAGGCAGAGATACCGTTCACGAGGAACGATCCTAAAATGAAACTCAAAAACATAAGCAACAATTCAATATAAAGAAAGAGATAAGGAAAAGATACATAACCGTCACAACGTCGGGAGCTGTACGTGCCTCCTCTATCGTCAGCTGGAATGCCCTGCTCTTCGCCGCTGGAACATCTGACCGGTCCTGACGGCCGTTAGTAATCCTTAATGTCACAAGAGCAGGTGCTAACACCGGTCCTACCACAGCCAAACTCGGACAATGGGACTTCTTGTAGCCCCTTTCATTGCACTGAAAGCAAATAAAATCAGATACCGGAGTGACAGGGGGTGGTAGCAGTACAATCTCTGTTGATATGACCAGTTCGGCCGCACTTGAAGCAACCATAACCCACCCCTCTACACGTCCCCTCATGCGACTTTCCGCACTTTCCACAGTGACTACGACCTTGCTGGCCCCTATGTCTAGAATCAGATACCTTGGGCCTCTTGCCCCTCTACACTCACAACAGAATCTGGCTTCCTCTGCCTCTCCATCTCCAAATCAATCTCCCTCTCTCTAGCCCTTGCTATCATCCAGATTGGCTTACAACCTGTCAGATGTCGCTCCTTAACATCTTGTGGTATCGGGCCGTCTTCATATCCTCATCCGCCACATGCTGCATAACCAGATGTTCCTTCTCCCTGAACATAACGATGATCTCAGTCACCGTCTCGATAGTCTGAGAGATCCTGAAACTCTCGCGTCACCTGCTGCACCTCGATCACCAATGCAAACTCGGCTCGGAACCTGGTCGAGAAATCATTCCAGGTCATCAAATCAATAGCATCACCTCCCACAACATGCCCTACCTCCTCCCCCCAATCACAAGCCATATCCTTCAGGAGGAAGGATGCTAGTCTGACCTTGTCCCCATCGGGACAACGACTAGTACGGAAGGCATTGGCAGCGTCTGCCAACCACCTGCTGCTCGCAATGGGGTCCCTGGCCCTATGATAGTCTGGCGCTCCACAAGCCCGAAACTCCCTGAAGGTCAGAGAGCATGTCCCAATCAAAGCCACAATCTCAGCGCAAAAAGCGCTCAATCTCTCCTCAAGAAGCTCCAGAATACCCTCCTTGACCGAGCCAAAAATCATAGGAGTCTGATCAAGGATACTGCGCGTAATCTCAGATGAGATGAACTCCCTCGCCTGGTCGTCATGCTGCCCGGCTCGAGAACCTGAGCCTGAACCCTCCCCGGCACCGGAACTACCCACTGGCCTGCCTCACAATACCACCATACTGAAAACAGACCACAAAACTAACAAAATAAGCATCAATACATATCGGGGGAAAACATAAGTACACAAGCTCCCTGACTTCATTACAATCCTTCTTAAATCAAGTATGAATTCTCTGCTTCCAGTAGTACGGACCCAATACTACCTTCCACATCAATTCGTACTTTCCTCAAGAAGTGCCTTCACTCAACCAAGTTACTCTATAACCAACAAATCCCTTACAGCTAGGGCTCCCAACACTAAATATCATCTTAGGTTTTCCTAGGGCAGACTCCACACCACTATCCGCCATCATCTGCAGAAGGAACTCATGCTAACCACCTTTAACCAGCTCACAAATACAATTACATATTACAAAAAATAGACAATTCTTCGAATGAGAGGTCTCTCTATACAACGGGTGGACTCAAACAAGAGTTGTGCAATAGAGCTAAACCTAACGTTCAGAAATTATTTAGTTTTCATAATATGTAACTTAGGATATTCGCTTACTAACTAGCTGAAATTAGCAAGAATTCCTAAAAGCACAGAGCAAGCAACATTTGAGCATCAAGTAAATAGAACAGAGCATAACCTAAACATGTCATCCTATCACTGACCGATCAGTACTAGCATGCAGATCTATAAGCTTATACATCAGGCACACAAAAGCATCTCATCTAGATCCTTAGCCCTAATCTAGCATGTGATTCACAATTCATAATTCATATATATATATATATATATATATATATATATATATATATATATATATATATATATATATATATAAACATGCATGGGTATTTTGGGATAACTTACTTGAGCTCGGATGATTGCACGCACCACACCCTTTTCTCTTTTAGAAATCTTTTTTATAAAAATATTTCCTTTTGACATTTTTTACCAAGTCCTTAGTTTGAGTTCAGACACACCCGAGAGTGTGCCCAAATCCCTCAAACCAAGGCTTTGATACCAACTTGAAACATCCAAAAATATGGTCCCAAAATTTTTTGATTTAATATTAGATAAAATAGTGATTCCAATAACATCCGAACATCTCAAATAAAAACCAATGTATTAATTATCATAAAATCAGAGTAAAACAACGAGTGCGGAATCCAATGGTGTGTGCGATGCAGTCGTCCCGAACTCTTCCCTCTGAAACCAGAAGTACCTGAAACATAAATTGAAAACTATAAGCACGAAGCCTAGTGAGTTCCCCTAAAATACCACATACCAATCATACAATAAGAAAATAGTGGGCCCCGCCCGGCTTCAGACCCCTTCCGGCATTGGGCCCCGTACGACATCGAGCTGAGCTCGATAAAACAGGCCCTGCCCAGCATAATCTAACATATATCAAATAAACACATTCACATGCAATAATCACAGAGATACATAGCATACAGATATCCATCGGGGCCCGCCCGACATCGGGCCTTGATGCAAGAGTCACGGAGATAACTAGCATACTAACAACATAATGTAAACATGGGCCGACCTTGGTGCCTTCGACCCGCTAAACCCGATAAGGAAACTCACCTTGAATGTTGAAAGGTAATTGGATAAATCCCCGGCCCCGGAAACAACTCTACTCAGCCCCTAAACAGAAACAATTCCTTAGATACTGATCCATACTTCAAAACCCATAAAAGGTCAAATTTTGCCAAATTCAAAGTCAAAGTCGAAGTCAACGCTCCGAGCTGACTCAACTCATCGAGTTACCCCATAACTCGTCGAGCTTCCATCAAGCACAAAATCGTGATATTTCAATCCAACTCGCCGAGTTTCCGTTTAACTCGTCGAGTTCCTCCTTTTTCAACAGAATCGAGACAACCTCAACCCAACTCCTTGAGTTCCCTTAAGAACTCGTCGAGTTCTTCGATCAGCCAACCCACTAAATGCATTAAGCCACTATTCTTCAAACCAAATCCCTATCTTCCAGATCTAGAGTGATAATGCATCTAGAAGGGTAAATTTTCCAACTTTACCCATGAAGAACCACCTAAAGGCATCAAGATCAAACCCTAATACTAAAAGGCTTATGTCTTAATCCAAAAACTGCCATATCTTCAAGATAGAGATCATGAACACAGATCTGGACTTTAAAGGCTAAAAGGTCACGTAAAGTCTTCAGCTTTACTCACATTCATGGCCAAATGAAGCTTAAGAGGATAAAACAAGGGATTAGAAGGTGCATGGAGCTCTTAGGGCCATAAAGTTGGAACCTTTATGCCATGAAAGCTCCTTAAGACCCTGGATCTGAAAGGGTTTTTCCATATGGGACATCTAACTCCAAATGACCATTTCATTTGGACAAAAACAAGCAAAAGAACACTAAGATGAAGATCTAAGTAACCACAAAGCAAGGTTGAGACTTTTTACCAGAAAGATGTTGAAAATGAAGCAAGGATTCTGGATCTAGCAACTCCTTCTAGTATCTCCAAGCTCCAATTTATTCCAATGGCTTCAAACACACATAACACACTAAAAAATGGCTCAAAATCACTCAAAGATGCCTTAGGGTTTCGAGGTTAGGGTATAGGACAGTGGAGGCTGGAAATGAGGCCAACTTATGGGGCTTAAGTTTTTTTAAATAGGGAGCAAAACCCCGAAATTAGGGTTTCATTTCTTCCAGACAACTCGTTGAGTTGATGCCTCCCAACTCGTCGAGTTGGTCACTTAAAACAAACGGTCCATAACATTTCAACACGATGAGTTAGGGCTACCAACTCGTTGAGTTTCTCTACAAAATTGAATAATTTAGAAGTTCAAATACATACCAGAAACCAGTCATTACAATGTATCCAATGGGAAATGTCAAAGAGCAAGGTCACAGGCTAGAGATATGATATAAGGAAAGTTAAAGGAACACTATGGTAGGGTTTGGGCCTATACAGATGAAATCATTAGGTCTAATCCAGGGAGAACATGCAAGGTTGGGGTAGATGTCAATAATTGTGAAATCAACTATTTCAAGAGGTTCTATATATGTTTCAAGGATTTCAAGGATGAATGGAAAAGAGGATGTAGAAAAATGATATGATTGGATTGATGTTTCTTGAAGGGGTGGGTAAATGGTAAGCTACTGGCTGTTATTAGTAGAGATGCAACTAATCATGTCTACCCAATAACATAAGTAGTGGTTACAATTGAGAATAAAGACAGTTGGTCTTGGTTCATTGAGTTATTGGTGGATGATTTGGATCTTGCTGGTAATAATGAGCTAGTTATTATTTTAGACTAACATAAGGCATGTCTATTATGCCTTTCAATATAAACTTGTGTAAATTCGTTACTTATTAATTTGTTATCTGTAACGCCTGTGTTTCTGGGCTTGTCATTAATGTTGATGTAATAGTCTAGGTTAACCCTTGTAACCCGTTTTGAAATAATAGAAGTGTATTATTTGAGTATTATATGTCTTGTGCTTAATTGTGTGTCTTAATTGAACTAAGAATATAAAATAAGTGTCAAAATGAAATATTAGATAAAGTCGATATCTATGGATAATGTTGTAGTAGTTGAAACGAGGTTTACGAATATATAAAGAATGTTGAAATCCGAGTTATAACGAAGAAGTTATGATATGTCGAAGTTTCGCGACAAAACCGGCACGACGCTGAATGATGTAAAAAGTGAATTTACGTTAGAGCGATATTTAACCTTAGTGATCTTAACGAAAGTCGTAGAGTTCGTTAAACCGAGAGCGTGCATCAAAAGAATGCCCAAATCTGACTTCGTATGAGGAAGTTATGATTTTTCTAGGTTTCAGCTTAGCACTATGTAGCCCAAAACTCGAATTCGAGATCGAGTGATTGTTGGTCGAAACAATCTAAACGAGAATCGAAGATCTCTTTGATAGTAGTGCATTGGTGAAAAGACAAAAGAAAACGGACATCAGATGAAGAAGTTATGAATTTATAATGGAGTTTTTCCTGTCCAGGCCTACTAAAAATAAATAATAAAAATAAAGTCAAAATTAGCCGACGGAGTCTAAACAAAAGTTGTAGAGCATAGTCTCAGCTACGTGTGGATATAAAAAAACGTCGAAAATGGAGCTCGTATGCAAAAGTTACGCAATTTTGAAGTTTGATTAATCGGGTTACGCTAAGCGTAATGGAGTACGCCCAGCGTACCTGGAACCGCCTCAGCTACGCATGCAATGACGTCACTCGAGTGCATACGCATGCAATGACGTCGCGTACGCCCAACGTAAGGCTTAGTACGCCCAGCGTACCTAGATTTACGCCCAGCGTAATCGAGGTTTCAACACCCTATAAATAGATGTCGATGGCAGTCGATTTCTTTTGCTCAAACTCTTCTCTCTCACTCGTTTTTACCCCGTTTTGCATGCAAGAAATATCCCGAAGCCCCGAAGATCCCGAGAAGTGAAATTCGCGAGCCGAAGATCTGCCCGCAAGGAGCCCGTTTTTGTGAAGATCTTCCAGATCTACCGAAGAATACCACTTCTACAAGTCGTAGTGATGTTTGATCATCTTCTGATCAAGTGAGTGTGTAGTTACCTTCTTCTAACACATAATTATGAAGTATTTTATACGAAATACGTGTTATGTGTATATTTTGTTGTTATATGTATGAATGTATATTCACTTTCTTCTATCTCATAGATATGATTTATTCTCTATGAAATACGTGTTATGTGTATGTGTCTCATCTGTTGTTTGGAATATGTATTGAATGAGAATTCCATACAGGTTTTAAACTATGTATAAAAATATATAGTTTTATCTACTAATATGTTGGGCAGAACATAGGTAGATAGTTGATATGTGATAAACAGATGAGAGGCCTCGATGTTGTTGTTGTTGATCTAGTTATTCAGCGGAGTATGGATAACGACCACAGACTCTTTCTAGACAGTCCTGTGGAACGATAGCAGACTCATAACCTGTAGGTGTTGCGAACGATGTGTTCACCGGTGTACTCTATCCCCCTCATGGCTGCCTTTAGAACACCTATTGTTGATGAAACCCCTAAGCAATAATGTTCGTCCCGATGAAAATCCTAGATGAAGTCACTTGAGATAGATGTTGTTTTAGGGACGTAAAGTGAGGATAACGGGAATGGGTAACCGGGTTATTGTTGGTTGGTAAAAGTAAATATAATTATTTATTACGGGTTGAAAACCCTATATGCTCACCAGGCTCCCAAGCCTGACCCACTCAGTTTATTCGTATTACAGGTAGTGGCACGAGGGCATAAGATGGATGAATCATCAAATTATTTTGTTTATTAGACCAGTTGTTATATGTAACTGTTGTATGGTCTATCTTTTGTTGTTTATGCTTTTGTGTCTGTATCAGAACATGACATCCCGAGTTTTGATTATATAATGAAAATACATTTCTTTATGAAATGCTTTGGTAAATATTATTTTATCATATTTTGTTTTTGGGAACAAATTCCGCAACTCTTTTAAATCAAAAGGTTTTACTCTGAAACTATTTAAAAAAAAAAGCATAAATGAAACCGGTCTTTTCTGGCTGTGATTTTGGGGATGTCACATTATCATATTACAAGGACTTATTGCAGGTTGTGTCACAATTCCATCTACATGTTGAATACAGACAATATGCATGACATATATCTGCAAATTTTTGGAAAAGATACACGTGATTAGAACTAAGAATCTATTTCGGGAGGGTGCTAAAAGTATAATAGAATGAGACTTTATAGATGCAATGGAGAAGATCAAGCACATTACATCGCCAGGTTATAACTATCCCATGGCAAGACAACCAGAAACTTGGTGCATGGTATTTTTTACTACAGGATTTGCATGTGACGTTGTAGAGAATGGCATTTCAGAATGCTTCAGTTCTATGATAAGGTACACGAAGAAGAAACCTATACTTATAATGATTGAGGAAATCATGATTTACCTAATGGAAAGGTTTTATCATCAAGGTGATTTGAGCAACCACTAGAGAGGTGACTATAGCCCAAATAGTCTAGAAAAACTTACAAAATTTATGAAAGATATGAGGCAAAATGTTAACATATTAATTGTTTTTAATTACCTATAATTGGTCATTAACTTATGTTTATTTTAGGTTGCGGAAGGTAATACCAAGTGGAGGTCATTTGTTTGAGATCAGGTATACATATGATGGTTACAAGGTGGATTTACAAAATCAATCATGAACATGAAAATTATGGATGTTGTTTGGAATACCATATGTTCATGGTCAGACAACAATCAACTATGTGCACAAAGATCCCATTTACTTTAATTCTTCCCGGTTCCATAAGGACAAGTTAACTGCAACCTACATGTAAAATATCTTTCTTGTTAGTGGATGTAATATGTGGCAAAGGACGGATTTTATCAAGCCACTACCACCTTTTCTGAGGAGAATGCTTGGGAGACCTAAAGTAACTAGAAGGAAGCATGCATTAGAATCTCAAGACACTAAATATCCAACTTAAAAGGAAAAAGTACCTAGGACTATGAGATGTGAAAATGCCAAGAACTTGGGGATAACAAGAGTTCTTGCAAGAATGAAGAAGCTCCCAAAGATCCTATTCCAAAAAGGAATATTAGGAGACCAAGGAAAGATGGAGTCGGTCAACCACATTTTGACCACTTCCTACCTAGAAGGACTAGAACAAGGATGGATGGTTAAGGGAAAAGCCCTAACAATGTTCAACTTGAAGATATTAAACCTACCCAAAATCTAAGGGAAATGTACATAATGAAACTGGTCAAACTGTGCAAGATGAAAGGGATAATATAGGTAGTCAAACTATACAAGATGAAGGGGATAATGTGGGTAGTAAAACTGCTCAAGAGGAGAGTGTGGCTAAGCAACCTACTCAAAGTATCTTAGTTACTCCTAAGAAAAGGATAAAGATGAAGGCAAGGAGGGGAAGCAAAAGAAGTAGGACAAGGGAGGAGACTATGGTTAAGGTCAAGGAGACTGATGTGGGAGGAGGGCCAGAAGATGTGTCTCACACTTGTGAAGAATTCATTAATGACATTTTAATAAATACACCTTATTTTGAGGTGAAAGAGCCTGAGGTTGAGGTGAAAGAGCATGAGGTTAAGGAGAAGGAGAATGAGGCTGTAGACATGGTGTAACACCCATAAAATTTGAGCCAAATTAAAACATTTTATCTCATTCAAAAACCATTAAGTTCATACATCTTGTTTGCAAAATAGTTTAAACATCAAAGTATCTCCCAGAACCATATCACATAAATCATAAAACATGAGGAGCGGTACGATCACGCCTTCGCCTTGCCACGATCTCCTGAAGTACCTGAAACAATACACTGAACTGTAAGCTCGAAAGCTTAGTGAGTTACCCTAAAATACCAATCACGCATAAACATACTCATAACATATCACAAATAGAATAGCTATGCACATCGGGTATATTGTGTGACTGGTCCGCCCGCACCGGGCCTTTAGTCCACCTGGTCCACCCTCCGAGTCTAGCCATGTACATCGAGTCTATAGTGTGATTGGTCCGCCCGCACTGGGACTTCAATCGACCTGGTCCACTCTCTAAGTCTACAATATGACTGGTCCGCCCACATCGGGCCTTCAGTTGGCATGGTCCACTCTTCGAGCCTCGGCAAGTCTGGTCCGCCCTCTTGAGGCCTTCAGCCTATCTGGACCGCTCGCTGGGCAATATCCGGTCCGCCCTGGGTATGTTGGCCTATAGCACAAAGCAGGACCCGCCTCAACCCAACCCCCGTCAAACAACCATGTGCACATAAAAAAATTAACCACATAACAAATCCTTAGCCAGACAAAGAGTCTAACAGATCACATAGCATATCAACATCCTAACCATGATTCCGACCTAACCGGTCACTAGCATAACATCACCCTATATACCGGGTACCGACCTTAACTAAGTCAATAACATAACATTACCCTAAATATTGGTTACTGACCTTAACCAGGTCATTAATATAACACCATCCTAAATACCAGGATGCAGATCTAGCAAAGCAATAACATAACAAACAATACCCGGATTTCCATCCGATAAAGGGGCGGCCTTGGTGCCGTCTGTCAATATAGTGAGGATAACTCACCTGCAATTGCCGACTGAAGAGATAAGACCAAGCTACTCCGACCACCAACACGAACTTCACCACAGAACACTACCAAAGAACCAATTCCATAAATACCAGAATTACCAAAATACCCTTGGAAGTCAAACTGGTCAACTCTTGGTCAAAGTCAAAGTCCTCAGTCAAAGTCAACCTTCCTGGTTGATTCTACTCGCCGAGTCAACCCGTTGACTCGCCGATTTCCCATTCCCATAAAACTCTCATAACACAACTTAACTCGCCGAGTCGCCCCAAGACTCGTCGAGTCCAACGATCTCTGAGTCCCATCTTGTCCGACTCGCTGAGTCGCCGACCGACTCACTTAATCCAAGGTTAACCAGAAGAGGTTGGGGTTCTGCGACCTAACTTGCCGAGTACAAGAACAGACTTGCCGAGTCCAAGGCAATATTCAACAGACTCGCCGAGTTGTTCGTCCAACTCGCCGAGTCCTTGCACATGTTCATACAACTCGTCGGGTACACCCATGTGACTCGTCGAGTCTCTCCAGTTCTCAATCCATTCAGAGGCTTTTCGAGCCATGCAGGGGCTGCAATCCATAGATCCACCCTTCTACAATCTAACCCTCACATAAAGTTTCAAACTTTACGTGAAACCAAGGAGATATAGACCCAAAACACATTAGGGCTTGGGTTTTAGACAAAGGGGCTTCACCAACAACTCAATGACTGAAACTTTATGACATTCTAGGCCATCATAAGTCTAGATCTGGAGTAGCAACCTCATATCTAAACTCCAACCCGAAATAGATCTCAACCAAGCTAAGGAACTCCACATCAATCACCAAGGATGAACCAAAAAGGAAATTAGCTTAAGATTATGGCTTCTTACCTCTGAAATGTGCCCAAACAGATGTAGATCCTAGATCCACACAATCCCCTTGATGCTAGCCTCAAATTCCTCAAGCTCTTTCCACCAAATTCCTCTTCCAAGCTCCAATCTCCTCAATAATGAAGTCTCACACGAAAATCAGGGTTTCTGGAACTCTCAGGGGGATTAGGAGGCTGGGAGAAGGACATAAAGTCCTTTAAATAGGGTGCAACCCTCGGGATTAGATTTTTCTCTCTTCAGCACCAACTCGTCGAGTCCAAGCCGCCGACTCGGCGAGTTGGCCACTTAAACCGCGACAGAATTAATCTCGCTCCGACTCGGCGAGTAAGCAGACCTACTCGTCGAGTCCCTTTCCTAAATTTACACTTTTTGCCCTTCGTTGAACTTCTGAAATTTGGGGCGTTACACATAGAGGTGGCAATCGTGTCGTGTCGTGTCGGGTTCGTGTTGTGTCGAAACACTAAACGGGTTAAAAGTGCTTGACCCTAACCCGACCTATTTAATTAACGTGTCGTGTCGTGTCAGCCCGTTTATTTTCGTGTCGGGTTTTGGGTTAGGGCTATACCTCAAAATATGTCGTGTCATGTGAGGTTAAAAGATTGAGCATGTTGACAGAGTAGGAGTTAGGTAGACAGAAAGGAAAAGCTAATAGTTTTGTGGCAGAATAGATGAAGTCATAGCAAGTTCAGATGGCAAAATTAAAAGAGTGAGAGTTGGGGAGGCGGATGACAAAGGTCATGAGGATGCGAGAGTGGTGAAAGAGACTGGGTATTTTGGGAGAGAATGGAAAAGTTGAAATGAAGTCTTGATCTAGATGGCTAAGTCATTTCAACATTACAAAACAATTCAATTCGAAGGATTTCTTTTACTTATGGTTTTGATTTTGTATCTCTCTAGTTTATTTAAATAATTCAAAATACTTGCATATAAATAAACGGGTCATTTTCGAGTCATATTCGAGTTGGCATTCTCAACCCTAACCTTACCCATTTAATTTTCGTGTCGTGTCGTGTCAACCTGTTTATTTAAACAGGTTGAAATATCTTACCCAAACCCGTTTATTTCGTGTTAGGTTCGTGTCGGGTTTCATGTCATGTCAATTTTTGCCACCTCTAGTTACACATGGACATGGAGCCTAAGCTTGAGGTAAAGGAAATTGGGGTAAAGGTCATGGAGAATGAGGTTGAGAACAATAATGATGATGTGTCCATGATAAGAGACATGGTCGAATCCGGATATGCACAAGTTGAAATTGATTTAACCATGCGAAAGGTATGCAATTTAGTCGTCCCTTTTTATATCTCCTTGTTATTCATATCATGATATTTATTTTCTTATATGTGAGGTGAGAAGTGAGAGATAGAAGATGAGGGCTAAACATGTACCTATTTCATGTTGATGATGGGGAAACATTTTGAAATAATTCTAAAGATAAAGATAAGCAAGAGTGAACATGTTTTGTATGCTAAGAAGAAGGGCCCTCATTTGGATTAGCATGTATGCATATTGTAGGGGTAAAATGGGCATTAGTATATAGTTTGCCCTTTTTGTAAACATATATTTTGGTAACTGGTTTCATAATGTTTCGGTTAACATGTTTCATTACCAAAAACATATTTATAGTCGTTAAAGAACTGTTAGTGGTTAAGTAAATATATTTAAAATGAAGTGCCTTACGAACAAGTTTAGTTTATTAATCATATGATTATGAAGAATTAACATAAATAATCCAACTTTTATACATTGTCCGAAATAGACCATAATAATTCTCAATAATCATTTGGTATTTTTGACGAAATCATCAATTTTAGATTTTATTAGTTTGGAGAAATTCTTATAGAATGTTTAAAACTAGTATTAGGTTTAACTGAAATTAGTATCGCTTCACCTGTTAATATGGTCCTGATGCGACGTTGATTTTTTATTATCTAGTTTTATTTTCATTTAAACCGACTTTTAGTTTCATAAAAACTTAAACTGGCCTACTATTTGAGTAGAACATTTGAACTAGATTGTTTTTGTCGTACTAACTTTTAAAATCGGTTTTATAGGGTATTTATTAACTTTGAACTTTTATAAACGAATCCAACACCTAAAAAATGAGATGCCGACACTTGAAAAATGGAATATTAAAAATATTGGTTTTCAATGTCAACATCAGCATTAAGCATTTTTACATATAGATACTACTATGAAATAACCAATTTAACGATAACTGATCATCATACTACTTGTTATGTCCACTCGTTTTCTCATTCCACTCAACCGAACCAAACAAGCATAAGTCGTATGTTTGATTCGTGTTGTGTTCAATTCCCTCAAAATTCCTGATAACTATTCCACCTTTATTTGAACAGTACCCAACCATCATTTTAATGTCGTTTTTTTGCAAAAAGGATTTAAAAGAATAATGTACTTTACTACCTAAGTAATGTATTTCAATACAGAATAAGATAAGTGGTATGAAAAAAGATACAACCCTTCGTGTAGAAACTAGTAAGATTATGATATATCCAAAAAAAAAAAGCTAAGGATGGGAAAAATCATGAACACAATGTGAAGGCCAGTAAACTCCTTCCCTTGTACAAGGTAGAGGTGTCGGATGTGCAATGTAGGTCGGGTACTTCTCTCCCGGCATCAATATCGATAAATCCATTGCATTTCTCTCTTGTACCTAGTAACAACAGTATGCTTTAATGACTTGTACGATACGTAGATCATTAACAACACAAGTTTGAGTATGTTAAAGTAACTTACATGTGGTTGTGGATCTACAAGCTTTTGCATCGGTCTCGGGTCATTGGACTGATGGCTAGTGTATCGATTCAAATCGAATGAAGCATTGAGTTTATAGAGATGTTCAATGATGGCCATGATAATGAACATGGATATAAAGACAGCAGTTGCAAGAAATCCGAGGGAAATTGATGTTTCGTAGGTTTTCCACCAGTCTTCACTGCTACTGTAAGGTGGAGCCTGGTGGAAGCTCACGTGGTCCGATCTTTCTGGACCCAACTCGTCCATGGTTGTGTAGTTATTTTTTGTGTTTGGGGAAAGAGAGAGGCTTATATATAGAAGACATGCAATCTTCCCTCTCTTGAATGCTTGGTTTAAGTATGAATAGCCATCAAAAAAGTGTACACTATTTAAACTATAGTACTTATTATGTTAGATGTTAAAAAAATATGAAAATTATGTTTTTACTGAATTATGTATAAAATTAAAATGATTTAATTTTGATACGGAGTGCAACACCAATAGGATCCTATTGGTTCTTTGTGAAAGCAAATCAATCTTCACTTTTCATTAAAAAAATTAAATATTTTGTTTTCTTTTCTTTCGGGGCGGGCTGACCCGGATCTGATTGATCGTGTTTGATTCTTCATTTTTTGACAACTGGGTTTGAGCAGCATCCATGTGGAAGGATTAATATGAGAAAGCACAACGATGCATGCGTGAGGTACAAGTCACATAAGAACACGAATAACCCGTACTCCAAACCCATAGATTATGAGAATCCGACCCGAGTAATGTAGTTGAGAGAGATTATAATGGAGAGTGTGATTGTGTGAAGCATAATACATAATCCTCCCACTAATACAAGTGAAAGCTGCCATAAAGACACAAAGTTAAGGCTGCTCCAATGACACACACTTATTACTTATTAATTACTCACTTCCTTTTCAATAGCTTTTTTTAGTTTGGATTTTCAAAAACTATATAACATTTTTTTAAAGTGAAGGTTATGTTTGTTAGATCAGTTGAAATAGTAGTTGATAATTGAAATAGTAGCTAATAAAAATAATATTTAGTAAAACATGATACAATGACCCAAGAAATATAAAATTATCTAAATTTACATCTTTCATCCCTGAAATTTCCATCTTGTTCAGTATTCTACCTGGCTTCCATATTCTTCATGTATGAGATACTTTTTGAAAATCTACATTTACCCCCTTCAGTTTCCTACTTTGCATTTATTCTGATTTGTTTTTTCATTTCAGTTTTTCATTTTCGACACTTTACGCTTTTGAATAAATTTAAGGTCAAATAAACTCCTATAATACCTCGTTTTATCACAATGGTCGTAATAAATTTTTATAATATCGATATTCGATACATCTTATCTGAATTTATAAATGTTACTTCTCCTCCGTTTAGGATGATTCTATCATTTAGATAAGGATATCACTCTTTTATATTATATATTCATAGTAATTCTTTATCAAAACTAAATTAAATTTAATGGTCATACAAATTTCTAGTAATTGGAGGGCCTCTATTTTAGTTTTGCCTCGAACCCCAAATATGTGTAACGTCCCAAAAGTTCAAAGTAAAATTTTCATTTTTAAATCAATAAACCATACAAATAAGTTGTTCCAAAACCAATCAAATGATTACATCATTTAAACATCAAAGTAAAAATCATAAGTAGTCAACGTGAAAACTCTGGGGGATAATGTGCAGTCATGTCGAGCCCTTCCCTTTAGAATCGGAAGTACCTGAAACCATAAACTTAAAACCGTAAACACAAAGCTTACTGAGTTCCCCAAAATTTAATGGTCATACAAATTTATTGGTGGTAACGTTTACATAAATTGTATTTATTTTCCCATGTTTTTCTCATATTCTAAAATGTAATCTCATATAGCTTTGGACAGGTCATAGGTGAAAGATCTAGTATGCTCAAAAATCATATTAAATTGATATTGCTAATCAAAATATAATACTAAAGGGTCACACTAACAACAACTTGATACAACTAAATATTTATTAGAAATTAATTTTAATAAATATTCAATAAACTCTTATAATTAAATTAGAAGTTATTTATTTCTAGGAAATAATAATTTTCATTAGCAAGTAACATTATATAATTCATATGGTATGAATTAATAAGTCATGCACAACATTTTGGACGAGATAAATTCTTTTATTTTTTACCAAAAAGTTTGTAACATCCCAAAATCCAATACCAAAAATTTTCATTTTTAATTGAGTAAGTTACTAAAATCGTCCATATGGTTTGGTCAAAATTGCACGTTTAGTCCCTAACATTTATTTTGCACTCGGATCGTCCCTATGCTTTCATCTTCTTGCGTTTTTCGTCCCTATGGTTTGGTCAAAATTGCATGTTTGGTCCCTAACTTTATGTATGTAGGGGACGAAAAACGCAACAAAATCAAACCATAGGGACGGTCTGAGTGCAAAACAAAAGTTAGGGACCAAACATGCAATTTTGACCAACCCACAGGGACGATTTCAGTAATTTACTCTTTTTAATTTAATATTTCATAAAACGGATTATCGAAAACATCATTGAGTTATCCCATATCATAAAAACCATAAGTCATATGTCTCAAAACAAGTCATAATAATGTCAGAGTACAAATCCCAAGAACATCATAGTGCGGAAAACAGTGGTGTGATGTGCTGCAGTCATGCCAACTCATTTTCCTTCAAAGAAGAAGTACTTGAAATCAAAACTAAAAACTGTAAGCACAAAGCTTAGTGAGTTCCCCCATCATACCACATACTATACAATAAACATACTATCAGACATATTTGGATGCCCGGCTTACCCTGCTGAGCATACCTGGGTGCTCAACCTACCACTGTTAGGCATATCAGGGTGCCTAACCTACCCCTGTCAGACATACTGAGGTGTCCGACCTACCCCCTGTCAGGCATATATTGGTGCCCGACCTACCCTCCGGTTTATCTCAACCGGTTACGGGGACTATTTCACCCCTACCACTACCACATAATAACATATCATAAACATGTTGCTAGGCATATATGGGTACTGTCTACCTCCTCGGTCTCTTTCAACAGGTAACCGGGGACTATTTCACGCCTCCTACCACTATCACATAATATCATAACATCCTAGGACATAAACCATAACAGATAGAGGCATACTAGATAATTATCACAAAGACAATCATCTCAACTATAACAACTACTGGTGGGTTGACATTGGTGCCTTCGATCCACTTCTACTGGAAGGTAACTCGCCTCAAGTGCTGTGAAGTAGCTGAACTATCATCGGCTCTGGAATAGACCCCACTCAACTCCTACACAAAATATATTCCTTTAATTCTCCTTTTCATATACATGACCCCTTAAGGGTCAACTTTGGTCAAAGTCCAAGTCAAAGTCAACATTTTGGTTGACTCAACTCGTCGAGTTGTTCCATCAACACGCCGAGTTCCATAAATCAGAAAACCCCCAAAATCGCGATCCAACTCGTCGAGTGACCCTCTAACTCACTGAGTTCTTCCTTATGACATAATCGGGACTTTTCGCTTCAACTCGTCGAGTCCTTCCTTGAACTCGTCGAGTTCTCCAATCTTCAAAACCTCAAAAACTTAGCCAACTTACTGAGTTTGCTCAACAACCAGAAAAGGTTGGGGCTACGATCCAACTCATCGAGTTGCATGAACAACTCGTCGAGTTCCCCTTATTCTATATCCATTAAGTCACTTTCTATTGGGCTCAATGCTTCCAAACCATATATCTGGTCCCCTAGGGTTGATATATCACGTAAAGTTGCTAACTTTACGTCTATGCGTGGTTTATTTAGCTCAGAATACCCTAAAAGGTGGTTCTCAAGTTGCATTGGACTCCCATGGCCATAAAGTTGGCACCTTTATGCCATGGAGTCCCTCAAAGGCTCTAGATATGAAGGTTCTTCCCACATGGGACATCTAAATCCCAAAGGCCACCATTATTTAACCAAAACATGGAGAAAAAACCCTAAACTAGATCTAAACACTCAATAAGCAAGGTAAGAGCTTTATACCTCAAGTGAACCAGAAATGAAGTTGTACTTCTGGATCTACACTTCTCTTACACTTCCTTGCTTCTTCTTCAATTGTCTTCCTCTTCAAATCACAAGGAAATGCACGAAAATGGCTCAAAACTCTCAAAAGTGACTTAGGGTTTCGTCGTTAGGTTTGGGACAAAGGAGGCTGAAGGTGAGGCCAGGTTATGGGAGTTAAGGATGTTTAAATACGGTGCAAAACCCTGAAAATTAGGGTTTCATTTTGCCAGAACAACTCGTCGAGTTGAGGCTCCTCAACTCGTCGAGTAGACTTTGCCACCTGCGTCCAAATCCATCTCTACTCGACGAGTTTGGGGCCTCCAACTCGTTGAGTCTCTATACAAAAAATGAATAAATTTAGAATTAAATACATACCAGGAACCGGACGTTACAAATCTCTCCCACTTATTTTATACTTCATCATCGAAGTCTGTTGCGTCTGAAAATAGCTCTGGGTAGTGCTCCCTCATCTCATCCTCCGGCTCCCAAGTCCATTGTGAACCCTTGTGGTTCTGCCATTGCACCTTCACCAACTTTACCCTCTTGTTCCTTAGATCCTTCATCTTCCTATTGAGGATGGCTACTGGTCGCTCGATGTAGTTCAGGTTGTCATCTACTTGAATATCCTCAAAAGGCACCACTGCATAATCATCTACCAAGCACTTCCGTAGCTGGGAGACATGAAAGGTGTTGTGGATCTGACTAAGCTCGGCTGGTAGATCCAGTATATACGCCACCTTTCCAACCCGTGCTATAACCCTGAAAGTTCTGATATACTTGGGGCCTAGCTTGCCCGTTTTCTGAAGCGGATGACACCTTTCCAAGGTGACACCTTCAGAAGGACCATATCCCCGACCTAGAACTCCATGTCCGATTGGTTTCTGTTGGCGTAGCTCTTCTACCATCTCTGGGTCGTCTGGAGTCTACTCCATACCTGTTGGATCCTATCTGTCATATTGAGTACCATTTCGGCACTCCCCATGACTCTCTGCCCAACCTCAACCCAACATATCAGGGTTCTGCACTTCCTCCCATAAAGCATCTCGAAGGGAGGACGGTCGATGCTGTCATGGTAGCTATTATTGTACGAAAACTCTGTCATAAGAAGGTAGGTATCCCAGCTACCACCAAAGTCTAAAACACACCTACAACATATCCTCCAAGGTCTGGATGGTCCGCTCGCTCTGACCATCCGTCTGCGGGTGAAAAGTCGTGCTAAAGTGCAGACGAGTACCCAACTCGTCATGAAATTTCTTTCAGAATCTGGAAGTGAACCGTACATCTCAGTCAGAAATCATGGAAACTGACACCTCGTGCCGAGCTACTACCTCCCTGATGTAAATGTCGGCCAACTTCTCAGCCGAAATTCTCTCCTGGATCGAAATGAAATGGGCACTCTTGGTCAATCGGTCCACGATGAACCAAATCGAATCCACTCCCTGTGCGTTCCTGGGAAGCTCTATGATGAAATCCATAGTAATATCCTCCCATTTCCACATAGGGATATCTAATGGTTGCGTCTTTCCGTGAGGTCTCTAGTGCTCAGCTTTGACCTTCCTGCAGGTCAAGCACCGCTCCACGTACGAAGCTATGTCCCGCTTCATGCAGGGCTACCAATAATCAGGGGTAAGATCCTGATACATCTTCGTCACCCCGGGATGGATGGAGAACCTCGACTTGTGGGCCTCATCCATCAGTACCTGGCGTACCCCGCCCCAATAAGGAACCCAAAACCTCTGATGCAGGGTCTGCAGCCCATGACTGTCATAGTCACACAAGGCCACCTGGACTATGATCCGCACACACTTCCGGCACTCCTCCTTCATACCCTCGACCTACGCCTCTCGGATCCACTCCAAAAGTGGAGTCACCACCACATCCTCAACCAGATGTCTCTGATCGGGGCTGCCTTGCTGCTAAGTGCATCGACCACAACATTGGCCTTCCTCGGGTGGTAAAGGATCTCACAGTCGTAATCCTTCACCACATCTAGCCACCGATGCTACTTCATGTTCAAATTCGGCTGATCCATGAGGTACCTCAAGCTCTTTTGGTCCGTGTAAATGATACAACGAACCCCATAGATATAATGCCGCCAAATCTTGAGGGCGAAAACAACCGCCCCCAACTCCAGATCGCGCGTCGGGTAGTTCGCCTCATGAGGCTTCATCTGCCTCAAGCGTAGGTGATGATGTGCCCTCTCTGCATCAACACCTCGCCCAAACCCGAGATTGACGCATCACAGTACACTACAAAAACCTCTACGCCCTTTAGCAGGGCTAAGATCGGCTCCTTGCACAATCTCTACCTCAAAGTCTCAAATGGTGCATGCTGCTCAGGCCCCCAGCAAAATACAACGTCCTTCTTCATCAGTCGGGTCAGTGGTACCGCTGTCTTGGAGAAATCCTGTATGAATCTCTGGTAATAGTCTGCCAAACCAAGGGAACTCCGAATCTCGGATCGAGACTTCGGAACCTCCCATCTCATCAGAACCTCTACCTTGGCCGGGTCGACCAGAATACCATTCTGGTTGACAAGGTTCCCCAGAAACTGCACCTTATGCAACCAGAACTCGCACTTAGAGAACTTGCCATACAATATTTCCCTCATTAGGGTATCCAACACCTCCCAAAAGTGCTCCACGTGATGCTCCTACGTCTTGGAGTGAACCAAGATGTCATCAATAAAAACTATCACAGACCGATCCAGCATCGGTCTGCATACGCGATTCATGTGGTCCTTGAACATGGCGGGGGCATTGGTGAGACCGAACGGCATCACCACGAACTCGTAATGGCCATAGCGAGTTCGAAAATCAGTCTTCTGTACATCATCCTCTCTGACTCTCATCTGGTGGTAGCCTGAACGCAAATCGATCTTGGATAACCAAGATGCACCCTGTAGCTGGTCGAAGAGGTCATCAATCCTTGGCAGTGGGTAACGGTTCTTCATCGTTATCGTGTTCAACTCTCGGTATCCAGCGGGATCCGTCCTTCTTTAAAAATAGAATCAGGGCTCCCCAAGGTGAACTGCTCAGTCTAATGAATCCCTTGTCTAACATCTCTTGCAACTATGTAGACAGCTCCTGCATATCGCGAGGAGCCAACCGGTATGGGGCCTTGGCTATTGGAGCCGCGCCCGGAGTTAGGTCAATCCTAAACTCCACCTGTCTCTCTCAAGGTACCCCGGGCAAGTCCTCTAGGAACACGTCTGCATACTCTCTCACAACTGGAACATCATCCACAACCGCCTTACCCCTTCTCCCGAGTATCCATAATGTAGGCGATAAATCTTGAGCATCCTTGATGAAGGTAACGTCTGGCTCTCGCTGCCGAACACATGATCGGTCCACGTTGCGGTCTCTTAGCCTGAATCACCAGCTCTTCCCCGCTTAGGGTCCTGACTCGAACCAACTGTTGCTCACAGTTGATCACCACCTCGTTAGGGCTCAACTAATCCATGTTTATAATGACCTTGTTCTCAGGCAAAGTAATGGGAACCAAATCCATGAGCTAACGCTCGGCATACATCCTCAAAGCACAGTCTATGTAGACCTCCGATGCCCGGACTAATCGGTCGTCAGCAATCTCGACCTCTAAAGGAAAATCCAACATGCCCAAAGACTCGGCAAACCTCTTGCTGAGTGCAAGAGATATAAATGATCGGGTAGCTCCCGAGTCAAATAACACCTATACTGGGATACCGTTAACATGGAATGATCCCGTCACCACATCCGGTACGACACATGCCTCTTGGCGGTCAACTGGAAGGCCCGAATCCTCACCACTGGAGCATTTGTCTTGCCCTGTCAGCCATCCGTGATCTGCAGGGTCATTGGAGCTGGTGCCACCACTCACACTGCTAGTACCAATCTCGGGCAGTTGGCCTTTTTATGGACCTTATGATTGAAATGAAAGCAAATCAGCTCTGATGTCTGAAGGGTGGGGGTAGGGGCAACATAATCCCTGCGAAAGTGCCCAGTCTTGCCGCACTTATAGCAGCCTGATCCCCTAGCTCTGCAAACCCCCTTGTGTGGCTTGCCGCACTTCCCGCAACGGCTCTGGCCCTGGTGGCCCTTCGACCTCGAGTCGAATCCCTTGGGTTTCTACCAAGAAACCCCAGTAGCCTTCCCAATCTCTGCCTTCCTCTTCCTAATGTGCTCTATATCAATCTCCTTCTCCCTCGCCCTCGCAATCATGTCGTCCAAAGTTGGGCATGCCGAGTAGCTGACATGTTTCTGGATGTCAGCTCTCAACATGTCATGGTACCGGGTCTTCCTCATATCCTCATCCCCCGCGTACTGAGGCACCAGCAAGGCCATCTCCCTGAACTTGGAGGTAATCTCCAACACCGACTTGGTAGTATGCCTTATATCCAGAAACTCCTTGGCTAGCTGTTGAAGCTCAACAGCCAGCGCAAACTCAACCCTAAACCTGGTCACAAAGTCTGACCAGCTCATAGCCTAAATGGTTAGGGCTCCCAACGAATCATTGACTGTCTCCCACCAGTCTCTAGCTCTGTCTCTCAAACATCCTGCAGCATACCGGACCTTCAACCCCTCAGGGTAGAAGCTCATCAACTATGCAGACTCGATGTTTGCAATAAATCTCCTGGCCACAATGGGGTCCTTCACCTCATGAAAGTCTGGCGCACCACATCCCTTGAAGTCCTTGAAGGAGAGTGTGTGCGTCCCTGACTGGCTAGATGCCATGTCACTCCAGAATGCCCTAAGGCACTCATCTATCAGCTCGATGATCCCTTCCTTGATCGACCTGAAAATCACCGGGGTCGCCTCAAGGATGCCTCCCGTAATCTCAAATGCGATGAACTCGTGCAATCCATCGTCAATCGGCTTGGAATCTGTACCTGATCCTGACCTAGACCCTGAACCTCCCGTCTCGTGACGTGTCACCACCATTCTAAAACAAAACACATAATCGTCAGGGTCATATATAATCTCGAGAGGTCTCACACACTCTACAAGTCCCCTGGTTCTATCTCAGCCCTCCTTGACTCGAGTACGGATCCTCTGCTTTCAGTAGTACGGGCCCATACTACCTTCCACGTTTATCCGTAATTTCCTTAAGGATTTCATTGACTTCACCAATTCACCTTCACTACTACTGCTCACTATACTAATCTCATCCTAGGCTTACCCTAGGGTAACCTCCAACCCGCTCTCTTCCATCAACTACATAAGAAGTCCCTACTATCTCTCCCTAACTAGCTCGCAAATACCATTACATATTACTAAGACTAGATAATTCTTCGAATGAGGGGTCCTACCTTACAACGGTTGGACTATAAGGCATTTTTCTAGTCAGTACTATCATATCTCTGACTAGTCAGTACTATCATGCAGCTCAACAAGCACATACAGCAGGCATATAAGGCATTTTTCTACATCCTTAGCCCTAATCTAGCATGCAGTTCTCATAATCATACAGTAGGCATACAAGGCATCCTTCCTAAATCCTTATCCTTAATCTAGCATGCAATTCTCATAATCATATTACATATCATATCAAACATGTATGAGTATCTTGGGGAAAACTTACTTGAGCTCGGGTCGATTGCACGCATCACACACCATTTTCTTTCTCAAAACTCTTTATTTTAATTTCTTAGAAAAAATTATTTTCTTGTAAAAATCTTTCAAATCCCTCAGTTTGAGTCCAGATACCCCCGAAGGTGTGTCTGAATCCCTCAAACCAAGGCTCTGATACCAAATTGTAACATCCCAAAATCCAAGACCAAAAATTTCATTTTTAACTTAATATTCATAAAACGAATTATTGAAAACATCATTGAGTTATCACATATCATAAAAACCATAATTCACGTCTTAAAACAAATCATATAAATGTCAGAGTACAAATCCCAAGAACATCATAGTGCAGAATATAGTTTTGTGATGTGTTATAGTCATAGTACCTGAAACAAACACTGAAAACCATAAGCACAAAGCTTAGTGAGTTCCCCCATCATACCACATACTATACAATAAACATACTATCACGCATATCTGGGTGCCCGACATACTCTGCTGAGCTTACAGGGGTGCTCAACCTACCCCTGTTAGGCATACCAAGGTGCCCAACCTACCCCTGTCAGACATACCTGGGTGTCGACCTATCCCTGTCAGGCATATCTGGGTGCCCGACCCGCCCTCCGGTTTATCTCAACCGGTTACGGGGACTATTTCACCACTACCACTACCACATAATAACATATCATAAACATGTTGCTAGGCATATATGGGTACTGTCTACCCCTTTGATCTCTTTCAACCGGTAACCGGGGACTATTTCACCCCTCCTACCACTATCATATAATATCATAGCATCCTAGCATATAAACCATAACAGATAGAGGCATAGCAGACAATTATCACAAAGAAAATCATCTCAACTATAACAACTACTAGTGGGCCGGCATTGGTGCCTTCGACCCACTTCTACTGGAAGGTAACTCACCTCAAGTATTGTGAAGTAGCTGAACTATCCTCAGCTCTGGAATCAACCCCACTCAACTCCTACACATAAAATATTCCTTTAATTCTCCTTTTCATATACATGACCCCTTAAGGGTCAGCTTTGGTCAAAGTCCAAGTCAAAGTCAACATTCTGGTTGACTCAACTCGCCGAGTTGGTCCATCAACTCGCCGAGTTCCATAAATCAGAAAACCCCGAAAGCACAATCCAACTCGTCCAGTGACTCTCTAACTCGCCGAGTTCTTTCTTATGACAGAATCGAGACTTTTCGCTTCAACTCGTCGAGTCCTTCCTTAAACTCGTCAAGTTCTCCAATCTTCAAAACCCCGAAAACTTAGCAAACTCACTGAGTCATCTCCTAGACTCACTGGTTTTGCTCAGTAACCAGAAAAGGTTGGGCCCACGATCCAACTCGTCGAGTTGCATGAACAACTCATCGAGTTCCCCTTAGTCTAAATCCATTAAGTCACTTTCTTCTAGGCTCAATGCTTCCAAACCATAGATCTGGTCCCCTAGGGTAGGTATATCACGTAAAGTTGCTAACTTTACGTCCATGCATGGGTTATTTAGCTCAAAGGACCCTAAAAGGTGGTTCACAAGTTGCATGGGACTCCCATGGCCATAAAGTTGGCACCTTTATGCCATGCAACCCCTTAAAGGCTCTAGATCTGAAGGTTCTTCCCATATGGGACATCCAAATCCCAAAGGCCACCATTATTGAACCAAAACATGGAGAAAAATCCCTAAACTAGATCTAAACACTCAATAAGCAAGGTAAGAGCTTTATGCATCAGGTGAACCAGAAAATGAAGCTCTACTTGTGGATCTACTCTTCTCTAACACTTCCTTGCTCCTTCTTCAATTGTCTTTCTCTTCAAATCATAAGGAAATGCACAAAATGGCTTAAAACTCTCAAAAGTGACTTAGGGTTTTGTGGTTAGGGTTGGGACAAAGGAGACTAAAGGTGAGGCCAGGTTATGGGAGTTAAGGATGTTTAAATAGGATGCAAAACCCTAAAAATTAGGGTTTCATTCTGCCAGACCAACTCGTCGAGTTAAGGATCCTCAACTCGTCGAGTAGACTTCGCCACCTACGTCCAAATCCATCTTTACTCGACGAGTTTGGGGCCTCCAACTCATCGAGTCTCTATACAAAAATGAATAAATTTAGAATTAAATACATACCAGGAACCGGGCATTACAAAGTTAAACTTGATATTTTATAATCTTGGTTTATAAAATATAAAACTTTTGTTTTGTTTTGTCTTCATATTTTAGAAATAACGAATGACAAAGTAAGGCATGACATTTTGACTAGTTTATTCAAAAAGAAAGGCATGACACTTTCAATTGTTTAATCAAACGCATGGGGGACAAGTCTAGCTAGTAGATGCATGGGTGCTAAATGATTAAAGACCCATGTACATTATGCATGCTATATATATATATATATATATATATATATATATATATATATATATATATATATATATATATGTGTGTGTGTGTGTGTGTGTGTGTGTGTGAGAAAGGCTTTCATTTATTGTTGCTTCTCTTCTCCCCTCAAAACCATAAAATCCAGGGTGCATTGGTTTATCTCTCACTTTTGATCATCTTACGAAGATATTACTTGCTTTTATACTCTCTTGAAGTTCATACTTTGGTTATGACCTTTAAGCTTAAGAGTTAAGATTTTTATAATAGCATCTATATCAAGTTGTCTTCTTGTTGGTGTCTCTAAAGTTCATAATTCTTCATCAACTTCCAATCCTCTTTGGTGTCTCTGAAGTTCATAATTCTTCATCAACTTCCAATCCTCCCAAGTGGATCTAAAGAACTACGAAGGTTGTTATTTGTTCTTCTTCTTTTTCTTTGGATGTGTTTGTTTTCTTTTCAAACTTTGCAAGATGATCATTGATGAGTTTAACTTGTTTATGTTATTAAAAAATGATCAAGTCTTTCGTTGCCAAATATTATGTTTTTGAAACTAGTTTTGAATAAAAAACAAACAATAGGTTTTTTGGTCGTTTGTTTTAGGTATATATGTACACTGGATCATCAACCCATGACAATTTTTAAGAGTCACCGTCGGACTCTTCCCTGCCATCTCATTTTGGTAATTTATAAATCCTGACTTTATGTGCAATTCAAAGCCTATTATTCATTATTTTCTTTATTTCCCATTTTCTGATGATGATTAACATGGAATAAAGATATTTTGTTCGTTCCATTTTTCTGTTCATGTTATTGTGTTACTCATAAGGTCTTAAGGGCTTCATATTCTTGGCTTTTAATCGGATATACTTAGAAAACAACTGATCAAAATCAGTGAAAATGGAAATTTATTTCCTTTAGTGTTATTTATATTGGATGTCTTTGTGCTTTACACCCATGTCGATGGTTATTACAATGTGTCGATGGAGATTTAGATGCAAAAGAATAAAAGTTTTATCAAGTTATTGATTTTAAAGTTACATGAATTAGAGCATAATGGAGCGATAAGCTTAAAGATAAAGTTTGACCATAAGCTTAAAGCAGTAAAGCATATAAAAATGTATTGTGGGTTATGTTTATACTTCTATTTTATTATCCTATACTATTTGTAAATAAATAATTTTAAATTGGAAAATTAAATTATTTGACTATAAACCACATTTATGTGTATTTTGTTTTTCTCTATTTCTAACTCCACCAGTCTTGTGCTCTGTTTTCCCGTCCTTTGTTTCTAACTTCATTTCTCCATAATTTGTTTCCAGCAACTCATTAGACTTGAGACTTGAGTTTAACTCCAACAATATAGGTTACGAGAGATCTAATACCAATATCTTATTGTTTCCAATAATAGTTTTTATTATTAAGCCATTATATTTTGGGACATCAGAACAGCTGCACTTGTGGGAAGTGTGGGAAGGTTCATACCGGAGTTTGTAGGTCCGGTGGTGCATGCCGCAAGTGCGGAAAGGAGGGGCATTATGCGAGGGATTGTCGGCAGACAGCCCCAGTTTAGGATTTGAGGATTTTTTATCACTGCCATCAGGTTGGACACTTGAGGGTCAACTGTCCACAACTTGCTGCAGGACCGATGCAGACTCCAGCACCGGCCACTTTGAGGATTACGGGTGGAGGTCAGGGTGGAGCGGAGCCCCCGAGGGCTCAGGATCGTGCTTTTCAGCTTACAGCAGAGGAGGTCAGGGCAGTGGCTGATGTAGCTGCGAGTATGTTTCCTTTTTGATATTTTGTTATCTTGTGAGTATTATGGAGTATTGTATATCTGCTAGTCTCGTTGTGTGATATTTGGTATTGTATTCGCTTGTTCCTTGAGGGTTATGGTATGGTTAAGGGTTTTGGTATTGGGAGTTTTGTTGGTTATCATCCATGGGGATTATTAGTGGGAAATCAGGCTTTTGGTCTGAATGTCAGGTAGCATCTGCAGTCTGAGGAGTGGTTAGCTGAAGGTCGGGCTTCTTTCAAGTCCGAGATGATCAGTGTTGATATGTGATTTTGTGAAGGTTGCTCATTCTAGTGGGAATCAGTTCGCTTGTAAGGGAATGTGTTGTGTAGGGTTATTAAGGGAGGTCGGTTATGGCGATCGGTGGTTGATAGTCAGTGCTCTAAGTGGGGAAAATTGGAAAATTCTCTAGAAGATCGACAAGCATGAGAGGTTGATTAGCTGTTTGGGATTCAGCAGCGGTTCTGTCAACCAAAAGCGTAGGCTGGTATGAGTAAGTGACAGACAAACGGGGCGGGATACAGACCAAGGGTTTCATAAAAAGGGTGATTGATTGGGGAAGGCCTAGGATCAGGCCGGGATTGAGAATGTAGGATGGAGTTAGAGTTCGGAACCCCTAAAGGGCTAGAACACTATGCATCGGAGAGTTTTCCAGGATGGATCATTCGGGATGATGAATGCTAGATGAGCGGTTCGGATAGACTGAAGGCCGGTGGGCATACTAGTCAGGTTGAAGGCTCGGAGGACGGTCCAGACAGGCTGAAGGCCCTGGAGGGCGGTCCAGACATGCTGAAGGTTCTAAGAGTGGTCCAGATTGGCTGAAGGCCTGGTAAGGCGGTCCAGTCATGCTGAACACTCTGCATGTGTTGATAGATCTGTATGAGGAGATGGAATGAGTATGTTACGATGTGATAGCATCATAAGGTCTGGCCCCGGGTATTGATCATGATTAATGGAAGGTAGTGCATGGACTCGAGAGTCCTTGCAAGCAGATTCAGAGCATGTGTGGTGCATGGGATAGCGCTTATGCTATAAGGGAATGGTGTAGCGTTGAGGAGCATCGTGACACTTGTTGTAGTGACAAGGCAGCCAAGTAGATTTCCTTGGATAAGGAAAGGGAAAGGTATGTAGCTCCGAGAGGGAGTGTAAGTTCACGGAAGTGAAAGCAGTAGTGTGGAGGTATGATTGAGGTGTTCCAAGTATGGTTATTGAGCAGTGTGTTTGCGCCGGTGGTATGGAATCACATCCGGTTTGGATGTCTGCTGAGGTCACGGAAGGAGTTCCGAGGGTGTAGAGCCAAAGAGGCTCGGAAGGGATGCAAGGATGGAGCCTTGGATTCCCAGTTTGGTGTGAACAAGAAATTATGCATGTAGTGGTAATTCATCCTGGGGGATGTTTAGAGGTGTCGTCAGTGTGTTGGGTTTTCCCAACCCGAGGATGCTAGAGCCAGTTCGGCATGTGTATGTGATTGCGGAGGAGAACTCATGTGAGTTGCTCTAAAGCTGAAGGATGTGTCATCCTGTCAGCATGGAAGGGATAGAGTTGGACTCACAAAGGGAGCAGGTTAAGTCTCATCAGTGAATTCGGTGAAGGATATGTCTGACGAGGAAAATGATAGCAGTGTGGTACCGGGTCGGGATCCCGGTGGTTCAGGGTTATATCTAGCTCGTAAGAGTCAAGTGATTGTTGTGATATGGAACGAGTGAAGTATCATGGATTGCTACTCGGTTGATAAGTGTGGTTATCAGAGGATGAAGCCGGTGGCCGGCTTGAGGCGGTGGTCAGGACACCGCAGGGGAAGAGTTGGGTTTCGGGTTTTGGTGGTAGTGTTTTGAGGAACCTGGTTTGGTTAATTCCAGGTGGTGCATTGCGAGAGCAGTTTCAGGAGTAGTGTTGTCGCAGGCTTCGAGGGCGAAGCCTAATTTAAGTGGGGGAGAATTGTAACATCCCGAGTTCAGGAGTGCAAGTTTAGGGTTCAAAGTGAAAATGTGGATGGTCAACTTGGCGAGTCCATGGGTAGACTCGGCGAGTAGGGTCGCGATTCTAGTCATGTGTTAAGTGGCCAACTCGGCGAGTCGGTGGCTAGACTCGGCGAGTTGGTGCTGTGTGGAGAAAACCCTAATCCCAGGGGTTGAGCCCTATATAAAGAGCATAATACCCTCTCCCCAGCCTTTTTACTCTCCCTTGAAGTCCAAAAACCCTAATATTCGTTTGTGAGAGAATTAGAGAGCATTTGGATCTTGAAGGAGTGTTTTTTGAAGAGATCTTTGAAGATTAAGAGGCTTGGAGCAAGGGGCTTTACAAGGTTTTGGCTTATTCTTCTGTTGGAGTCTTCTCTTGAGGTAATGATTCGTTGCTTGAGCTGTTATCCTTCTAGATCTATCATTTGTGGGATTTTGGGAGTATATCTAGTGCTATCTTGAGTTTGGAGGTTGGATTTGAGGTTGCTACTTTAGATCTAGAGTAGTGATGATCCAAAAGAGCATAAAGTCCCTGTTCAAGAGTTGTTGATGAAGCCTTTTAGTCCCAAACCCTAGCCATAGAGTGTATTATGCTTAGATCTCCTTGGATTCACGTAAAGTTTGCCACTTTACATGATGGATGGCTTGTATAAGAGTAGATCTATGGATTGGAGACCCTGCATGGCTTGGAAAGCCTCTGTATGGGTTAAGAGCTAGTGGTACTCGGCAAGTCACATGGGTGTACTCGGCGAGTTGCATGAAGATAGGCAGAAACTCGACGAGTTAGAAGAACAACTCGACGATTTGGTTGAAGATAGCCTTAGACTCGGCGAGTCTGTTATTGGACTCGGTGAGTCTGGTCGTGAGGTCCTAACCTTTCCTGGTTGAGCTGTGAATCGGTGAGTCAAGGGATGACTCAGTGAGTTGAGTGCGATTAGACTCAGAGTTGTGGAAATCGGCTAGTCTTGGGGCGACTCGGCGAGTTGAGTCGTGTTATGGGAGTTTCAGAGCATAGGGACTCGACGAGTCTGCGGGGTGACTCGGCGAGTAGAGATAGTCTTGTGTTGACTAGTTGTCTTCCAGGGGTATTTTGGTATTTATTGAGTTCAGTGTTTTGGTTATTGATCAGTGGTGAAGTTCGTGTCAGAGGTTGGAGCAGCATGATCTTATCTCTTCAGTCAGTAGTTGCGAGGTGAGTTATCCTCACTATATCGACATGGTCTACGGCACCAAGGTCGGCCCTTTATCGGATTGTAATCCGGGTATTGTTGTTATGTTATTGTTTGCTATGTTTGCATCCTGGTAGTTAGGATGGTATATGTTAGAGACCTGGTTAAGGTCGGTATCCTGGTATATTGGATGATGATATGTTAGTGACCGGTTAGGTCGGTATACTGGTTAGGATGATGTTATGTTATGTGATCTACTAGATCGGTTTGATTGGATGTGAATTGTTATATGATTGAATGTTTATGTATACATGGTTGTTGGACTGGGGTTGGGTTGAGGCGGGTCCTGCTTTGTGCTGTAGGCCAACATATCCAGGGCGGACCGGTTATCCCGAAGGCCCAGCGAGCGGTCCGGATAGGCTGTAAGCCCCAAGAGGGCGGACCAGACGTGTTGAGGCTCGGAGAGTGGACTAGGCCGACTGAAGGCCCAGTGCGGGCGGACCAGTCATACTATAGACTCAGAGAGTGGACCAGATGGATTGAAGGCCCGGTGCGGGCGGACCAATCACACTATAGACTCGAAGTGCATGGTTGTTGTATGTTCTGTTATGATATGGCATGTTATGTGTATGGTATATGTGGTTGGTATTTTGGGGGTATCTCACTAAGCTTTCGGGCTTACAGTTGTGGTTTAAATGTTTCAGATACTTCAGGAGACCGTGACAAGGCAAAGACGTGATCGTACCGCTCCTCATGATTATGTTTTATGATATGGTTCTGGGAAGACTCTGATAATAATTGTACTGAAAACATTTTTGTAATAACTTAATGAAACTGGGTTGTTTTGAAAAGTTTAAATTGGTTGGAATTTTTAGAGTGTTACAATTAGACTTAAGAGTTAAGAGTGTTTGGTTGAGTTAAAAATTAAATGCCTATGGATTTTTTTCTTTGTAGGTCATCTACTAATGGTTATCTACCTATTCTAATAAACGACCGTGGTTTCCACATAATTAATGTTTATCTATCTATTCTAATGCGATTTAAAATAATGATTATCTACATATTCAAATAAACGAAATCTAAAAATACAACATTCCATTTTTCTAGCATGCCTATAATTTGCTTTTTTTTTTGTAACAAATCAACTTCAATTCAAATTTTGAAAATATAAAATCATATCCTAATGACATTTTCGAAATATATGATAAAGTATTTTGTTTATTTTACTTAAAAAAATTAATTCATAATTAACTACAATTGACGATACGATGAATTTTTTTTAACATTTTTTTATCTAATATAATAATTTTAAACATATTGGGCCGTGCATGGGTTATAACCTAGTACGTAATAAGCTATAGTTAACATAATGAATATTGTGGATGGGTAAGTGGAATATACAAAATTGAATGTACTTAATTATATTAACGAAGAACGCATATCTATTTCATGCTATTGTGGTTGGATGAGTGGAATATACAAAATTGACTGTACTTGATTATACTTTTATGAAGGAAAAATATAAAATAAGATTAAAGGGGTCACACTCAAGGGAAAAGAAAGTGAAGATTTCTTTCTATATTCGAATCGATAAGAGGTTTGTGAAAAGACAAACATACCCAATGCAAAAGTAAAGTTAAAGATTTGCAAATTTTCAAGAAAAGTACATATGAGTCCCAAAGTCAGTCTCAAAAAGATAATTTGAAGGCTACAATCATGGGTCATTAATCTGTATCCAAAATGGGTTTATACAGATGCCCGGAATGGGCTTATTAAAGAAATGCTTAATCACTTAATGGGCTCATTGATTTAATGGAATGCAAATAATCCAATTGATGATGATTCATCTATTTACAAAAAATGGGTCAACGTATTATTGGTTAGACGTGGGCAAAAAAACCGGTTCTTGATCCGAACCGGTGTCCAAACCGAAAACCGATTCACCACTGAACCGGTCCAGCATCGAACCGAACCGGCAGTTCATACCAATTCGAAGTTTCGACCTTTGGTACCGGTTTCGCCTGAACTGCTTTTTTGAACCGGTTTTGGGATATGGCTGTTTTTTGTTTTTTCCTATCGGCTATATAGTTGTTTGAGGGTGTGTAAGGCTCGATTTTGGATCCTATTTGTCCATACTAACCATTCCTTATAGTGTGTGTGTGTGTGTGTATATATATATATATATATATATATATATATATATATATATATATATATATGTATTAGATGTTTAGCTCTCAAGTTTAGCTTAACCAAACCTCAAAAAAACCTCTCTTAGATCAAAGAAACACTCTCAAGTTAAGCAATGGATTCGACTTTTGTTGGTGTTGGAGATTCATCAAACAATGTTACCATTGTTAGCATCAAAGAAACAAATAGAAATCCGCCTATTTGGGGCAATTTTGATTTTTGTTTAATGTCGAGCGGTCCAAGAAAAGCGTGATGCAAAAAATGTGGTGTTTTTTTAATGAAGATGGGAATTCGACATTGAAAACTCATATGTGTAACACTCAAATCTAGGTACCCCGTTTTTAGCCTTAAGTATTTCATTTTTGGCAAAAAAGGACCCTCCGTACGCTGGGCGTACATACGAGTACGCTCAACGTACGTGTGTGCATGCAATGGGTGGTTGAGGCTTGTACGTGGGGTGTATGAGCATGTATGCATGGCATACGAGCATATATGCGAGGCGTACGAGGCCAATGACAAAACCCTAATTTCTTGGCTTTGATACTATTTAAACACACTTATATCATTTGGACTAAACCCTAATCAACCTTCATAGCCTCCTTTCGTCCTAAAGCCCTGGTTTTGAAAGAGAGTGTGAGTTTTGTGTCTTAAAGTGTTCTTAGTGGCCTTTCTAATGGGTTTTCAAGAAGAAAAAGTGGTGTTCAAGCCTTAAAAGTGGAAAGAACTTGAGGATCCTGCATCTAGAGTATCTTGGGAAGATTTGGAAGGTAAAAAGCTTTCTCCTTGCTTATCCTTGTTGTTTGTTGAGTTAGGGTTTTCCAGAAGTTCTCTTTTGAGTCCATAAATCCTCTCTTAGGATTTTGGGCAACTCCAGAGGTTAAGAAGGATAGATGTGAGGTCCTTTGGCATGATTATATCATAAAAATACAAACTTGATGACTTCTATGGCTCCATGCATGAGTTAAGACCCTTGGAAAGGTCTTAATGAGATAGAATGGGTTGTTGGGAACATATATGGCATGCAAAGGCATAAATTTGCCAACTATATGCCTTAGGACCCTTAAAACGTCTAAGATATGAAGTTGAGTGAAAAGTCCTCATGCATTAAGGACTTAATGGAGTTGGATGCAAGACAGTTTGTACGCAGGGCGTACTATGTTGTACGTTGTGCGTACAGCTCATGGACCTAGTACACTAAGAGTACTGAAGAGTTATGCTGGGCGTACTCTCTCAAGGAACCTTGAGCTTCCAGTGGAGCTTCGGACTTTTGGGCCCTAAAGGTTTGGGCCTGGACTAGCTGGATTTGTGGGCATGAATTTATCATTTGGGCCATTGCTAGCATGTTGGGCCTTTTAGGCCTTGTGGCCCAATATAGAATCGGATTTTTATGTTAGGCCCATTAGTGAAAGAAAGGCATTTGGGCCATTATGGAGGGACTTGGACTTAGGAATTTAGGCCCATGTATAGGTTGTGTCACAATCCTAATTAGGTTATTCTTATATTGTTCAGTGAGAGATTTTAGGCTGGTAATCGAGCAGCTATTATGATAAGCAGACTAAGGTGAGTTTTCTCACTATACCAATGGGTCAAAGGCACCAATGTCGGCCCATTACTTGATATGATATTTCATTAGTTATGTATGCAATGGCTTGTTATCATGCATGTTATGACTTATGTGAAGACCATGGGGGGATCCCATGGCACTTGGTAAAGACCATGGGGTGCCCATGGCCTATGGGTGTAAGACCATGGGGGTAGCCCATGGCATTCCGGTGAAGACCATGGAGGGAGTCCATGGCAATCTTATATGTATGTTGCATGGCATTATGTGGTTATATTTTTGTGTATTTTGGGAAACTCACTAAGCGTTTGTTTATAGTTTGTTGGATATTTCAGGTACTTTGGGGTCTAAGGGCAAGGGCACGGCTTGATGGCACAACAGGCACTCTCCAGTATTCCGCATTTCTTGTTTTAGATAGTCTGGTCTTATGGACAAAAGTTTATGTAATGAAATTTGGGAAAACAAATATGATTGTGATTTCTGAATATTAAATGAAAATTTTTAACTGAATTTTTGGACTGTTACAATATGAATAAGAAATGCCCCGCGGTGAAATTTGGGTCGGATCATAATCAAAGAACAATGATGAAAATACTACATTGTGGAATTACAAAGCGACTAAAGTTCAGGATAGGATGGTGAAGTTCGTGATGTAAGAATGATTTCCTTTTGACCACCTCGATAACAAACGATTGGCTTCACTCATCCAAGATACTCTCCAACCGCGATATTGCCATGTGAGTCGTACTTCCATTAGACACGGTTGTATTTAAATGCTGAAACTTGCAAAAAATTAAATGATTTTAGGATTTGAAGCTTTAGAAACCGGTGTAAATTTAACTTGTGATGTTTGGACGGCACCTCACGGTTCACCGGATTCGTTCCTTTGTGTTACCGCTCATTGGATAAATCCAAATAATTGGTTCATGATGAAGCGTACAATTGCGTTTGAATTGTTTGAGGTGCCGCACACCGGTAGAAATTTATTTAAAATGTTAGATTGTGTCATCAAAACTTATAAACTTGAGGAAAAAGTTTTTTCTATATCTTTTGATAATGCGTCGAACAACACCGTCGTGGTTGGACAACTAAAATTAAAATATAAACCAATTTATGATGGTGTTTTCTTCCATAGTCAGTGTATTTCACATATCATTAATTTGGTTGTGCAAGATGAACTAACTACCATTGAACTCATTGGATAAATCCAAATAATTGGTTCATGATGAAGCGTACGATTGCGTTTGAATTATTTGAGGTGCCGCACACCGGTAGAAATTTATTTAAAATGTTAGATTGTGTCATCAAAACTAATAAACTTGAAGAAAAAGTTTTTCTATATCTTTTGATAATGTATTGAACAACATCGTCACGGTTGGACAACTAAAATTAAAATATAAAACAATTTGTGATGGTGTTTTCTTCCATAGTCGATGTGTTGCACATATCATTAATTTGGTTGTGCAAGATGGACTAACTAGCATTGAACTTATAAAAGATGGTTTCAAACAAATGCTAAAATATATTTATAGTTCTAGTAATGCTCGATATCATAATTATATGAAGTTTTGTGCCGATGTGAATGCCCTTTAGTTAGGTCCAAATTGGGAAACACCTAGCCGATGGAACTCCACTTGCAACATGTTTGAATGTGCCTTACGTCAAAAAGATACTTTAAAAATGTTTCATGATCACCTTCTAGAACATAATCGGGTTATGGCTTATCCGGAATCAAGTTGAAATACTATCAAACTTGTTATGGAAATGCTTGGAGCTTTTAAAAAGCAACTATTTTTTTATCGAGGGTTTATTATCCTATAAATTGTTTTGTTTTAAACCGAATATTTTTAATGTGTGCAAAAATAAACGAGTTTGAAATGAGAGGCACAATGTTTGCTAATATGATTAAATCGATGAAAGCAAAGTTAAAAACATATTTTGAAAATATGCCCCCCGTTATAACTTGTTCCGCCGCTTTGAATCTGGCTCTAAATGTTGGGGGGGGGGTGTTGAAACTTTACTAGAAAATATTTGTTATGATTTGGGTTTATGGATGATGACATAGAGTATGCAGCAAAGAAAATTTCAAAATTTAACAAAGTTTTTCAAAGTACGGTTCAACAAGCATTCATGACATGATGCGAGGTACGGGGGCATTTGGATCCACTTCTCACCAAAATAACGAAACAATTCGGCTCTATAATACTTTGAGGAATGAAAATTCCAAACGAGCTCGGTCTAACACCCCTAGTAGCGAGCTCGGAAGGTACATTGGTTTCGATTTTTTGGCACAAATGAGTGTGCAAGAGTTTGATAATTTTGATATTTTGGCTTGGTGGAAAGAAAAGGAAACCCATGAAACACCCAAAAACTATGATCCAAAAATTTCATTTTTTATTTAAAGTAAAAACAGTTTTCCAAAACATTGTTCATACACCAGTAGATAAATATGTCAAATACCATCAAAATCAGAGTATGTCCCATAAATAGAATACATATGATGTGTGTGATGCAGTCAACCCGAGCTCTTCCCCTTGGAACCGGAAGTACTTGAAACACAAATTAAAAACCGTAAGCACAATGCTTAGTGAGTTCCCTAAGATACCGCATACCAAATATATCATGTAACGGGCCCTGCCCACACTCTCATAACGGGCCCCACCCAAATGAGATACGGGCCCCACCTGCACTCGCATAACGGGCCCCACCCAATAAACATACATATATAAGAACATACTAGTATCACACAGACAACAAGTATATCAACATAATCAATCAAGGGTCGGCCTTGGTGCCTTAGACCTGCTAAACTCGGTGAGGAAACTCACCTCGAAAAGCTGAATGAAACGGATGATCCCTAGCTGCTAGTCCTACAGCTCCCCGAGCTATCACTTACCACATAAAAACTAATTAACATTTGGGATCTACATTATAACCAACGATCTCTATTTGGGATAAAAAGACCATTTTATCCCTACCCTAGCTTGGCTCAAGAATGGAGCTCATAACTGCAATCCAACGGGCCTAAAATATGGCCTAATTTCCAATTGGGCCTAACTCCGTCACATGGACCTTAGCTCAAGGCCCAATAACATACTTGGCCCAAAAACTACCAAAGTCAAATGGCCCAGCTAACCCTAACCTTCCAAGCCCAAACCAAGATGTAACATCCCGTTTAAAATAGAATAATTAAATAATAATAATTATCGGCATGTTAGTTCAGGGGTTAAAGTCTAATTAAGGGCCTTATTTTGAAAAGGTTTTGTAAGAGGAGGGGATTTTTGGTATCATTTGGACTTACTATAAAAGAATTTATGGAAACAGGGGTTAAAGAGTAAATATTGGACTTAAATTGAAAGGTTTTTGGATGGTTGGGGTAAAAAGGGTAAATTATGTACCTAAGCGGAAAAGAAATTGTCATGGAGGGGCCATTTGGTAAAATATTGGATCAAAGTTGAAAGTATTTTAAGGAGTCAGGGGCTAAATGGTAATTTTAGGACTTAATATGAAGGGAAAAGGAGAAGGAGGGACCGGTTTTGTCATTATGGGCCAAAGTTTGAATGGAGTCGGGTATATAACTTCATTACCCGTCAAACCCTAACCCTAAACAATTAGGGTTAAGTAGGAACACTTAACCCTAATTGTCATTTCATGTGAAAACCCTATTTTTCACTTAGGCCTTGAGTTGGGCATTTCTATTGGGCCTTGGTGATTGGGCTATTGATATGCTATCCAAGAACAAGTAAATGGACTAAAATATTTAGATGGGCTTTAGGCTAAGGCCCATGTGAAGGACTTGGGCCCAATTTGGAAAATTAGGCCATAAATGGGCCTTGATGATTATGTGATATTGGCCATGAGAATACCAAGAGTGGACTAGAATAATTGAATGGGCCTTAAGGAAAGAACATGTAGAGGTTTGGGCCTAATTTGGAAAATTGGGCCATATGTTGGGCTTTAGCCCATTACTTGACTATTAGGCCTTTGGAGTGTGAGTTGAACCTTGGGCTTGGAACCTAATTATTAATTGGGTATTGTTTGATGTTGGCAATTCGTGAATCTGTCAACCAGCAGCTGGAGTTTCATCCGCAAGACTTCAGCAGTGTCAGGTGAGTTGTTCTCACTATATCAACAGGTTCTAAGGCACTAATTTCGGCCCTTTTCAGACCTGTATCTGGGTTATTGCACGTTATGATTTATGATATGTATCATGGTTATAGGATGGTTGCTATGTTAGAGATTGATTGGATCAGTATCCTGGTTATAGGATGGTTGCTATGTTAGTGATCGGTTAGATCGGTATCCTGGGTATAGGATGGTTGTCATGATTAGTGATCTGTTAGATCTACATGCTTAATTGTTTATATGTATGTGCACGTGTTTGATGGTTTGGGGGAAAGGGTTGAGGCAGGTCCTGCTGTGTGCAGTAGGCCAAGACACCCTGGGCGGACCGGGTAGACTGCAGGGCCAGGCAAATCTAGTCAGGCCAAAGGCCCAGCGAGCGGTCCAGATAGGCTGAAGGCCCCAAGGAGGGTTGTCCAAACGTTCCGAGGGCTCGGAGAGTGGTCCAGATAGACTGAGGACCGGGAGTCGGTCCAGTCAGACTGATGGCTCATTATGCATGTTGTATTTGTTTGCTTATATGTTTATATGATATGGTTATATTTGTATGGCGTTGGTATTTTGGGGGTAACTCACTAAGCCTTCAAGTTTACATTTATCGATTATTGTTTCAGGTACTTCTGATGATCGTGGGAAGGCGAGTGCGTGATCGTACAGCTCCTCATATTTCATGATTTCATGATTTGATTATAGGGAAACTCTTATGCTTAAACTATTTTGAAAACAAACTGTAATAGCTTAATGGTTTTAAATGTTTTAAATTGGCTTGAATTTTATGGGTATTACACAAGGCCCAAACCGAAAGTCCAAAATTGAAATGCCAACAGACTGAGGACATTAAGTGTACTCATCTGGTACGCTCAGTGTACTGCATTGAGGGCTTGTACGTTGCGCGTAGAGGCTTGTACACCCAGTGTACTCAACCAATTCAGCTAACTTAAAGATTAAGCTCCTAATCCGTTAAAACTTTGCTCCAGAATGTAGATCTGACCCCTTTAAGCTAAAACGCCACGTAAAGTTGCTTACTTTACGTCTATGCATGACCATAAGAAGCTCTAAATCTCAAAAAGGACCTAATGAAGGACTTAATGGATGCATGAAGCCCCTAAACTCCATAAAGTTGACACCTTTATGCAAAAAGAGTCCATAAAGACCTTGAATATGAAAGAATAAGCCTTTGGAACGTCCTAATCAAAATATTCATCCAAACCATGTGTAACACCGTAAATTTTTAAACAAATTTATTTCATTTTAAATTCCATAAAACACACGTCATTTTAAATAAACACCATTTAATAGTCAATAAAGTTTTCAAAACATTATCAAAATCCAGGATCCCCATTCGTGACTCTTTTCTCTGGTGTGTACAATCGAGCCGCCGCCTTCCCCCAATCCTGAGAAGAACCTGTAACACATAACACATAACACGGTAAGCACGAAGCTTAGTGAGTTCCCCAAAATAACACATACAACACATATTAGCCACTCGAGGCTATAACTCTGTTTGACCCTCTGGTCAATGTGTCTAAGTGGGACCCTCTAGTCCCATAACTCTGTGGACCCTCTGGTCCTAACTCTGTGGACCTTCCGGTCCTAACTCTGTAAACTCTGTAACATACATAGCATAAATCACATAAAAGTAATGTAGTGTATCACATCATATAAATGGAATACAAAATACTCTGTCACATAACTCTAATTACAACTCTAGGTAAAGTATAGTGAGAAGACTCGCCTTGGATGATGATCAGCCCCTATAAACGCTGTTGCTACGCCTCGGCCCCTAACTCTGTGCCAAACCCATAATTATCCCAATTAGAAACTCGTCCCAAACTCTCACTCATTGGGTCTAAAGGTAGACCACCAACCAGCTCATCAATGACCTATACCCATTGGGCCCACCAGGGCCCAATAATAAATTGGCCCATACAAGGCCCAATTCCCAAAAATACAAGGCAAGCCCAACTCAAGGGCCCAAAGCACATACATATGATTCTCTGATCCAAGGCTCTATTGCGTGAAGCCCGAACCCCAGGCCCAACACATCACTTAGCCCAAAAGCCCACAGAGGGGTTACGCGGAGCATACCTCCCTTGGTACGCTCAGCGTACCCAAGCATGCACAAATCTGATCGGGGACCTCAGCCCAGTACGCGGGGCGTACTAGAATTACGTTGGGCGTACTCTCAGTTTTGCTTAAACTAATTTCTGGGTCTTAACCTGTTAAGACCTTAACTCATCTCTTCGATCTGGACTTCCTAACATCTCCTACTCCATAAAGCTAACGACTTTAAGCCTTTGCATGGCTGAAGAAGTCACAAGCACACAAAACACTTATTCTCTTTACCCATTAAGCTCTTATCTCATGCATAACTTGGTTCCAACACCCAAGGTCCCATTTTTATGACATAACACCACTAATAAGCTCAAAAGGGGAGGGTCTTAGTCTCTGGAGTTCAGGATCTCATCAAGTCTCCACCTTGTTGGGACAAAACCCTAAAATACCCCATTAACATACTTAAAACAAAAGAGGGGTAAAGTTTGAAGCTTTATACCTCAAAAATAATCTCCCATCTCAGATATGCTCGGATCTAGAAGCTTGGACTCCAACTCCTTCTTTTTCAAGGCTTCCATTTCTCCTCAAGAGCACACAAAAGTCTCAAAAGCTCTTAAATACACATACAAGCTCCAAGAATGAAGGACTAGGGTTTTGGAGGGTTTGCTCTCTGAGAAAGGTGGCCAGGAATGAGGCTATCTCATTCTTTATATAGGGTCACTTAAAATATTATGGTTTTCCTTCTGTACCTAGTACGCCCAGCGTACTAGGTGGCTCTTGCTTAAGGAACACGCGCATTTGTACGCTAAGTGTACGCATACGTATGCCCAGCGTACTCCGCTGCCACACTTCTCCACTTTAGGGACTCATCTTGCCAAATCTTCAAACTTCCATAGCTTCTTTGATATAACTCCAATTCCAAAGATCCTCATACCTATGGGAAGGTGATGAGATGCCTTACGATTCCAGCAACTCGCCACAACCCGAGACTTCCTCATGCCCGGCTCGTGGCCCACGAACCCTAATCATGGACAATCCGAATCAGGATGTTATAATTCTCCCCCACTTAATTAGATTTTGCCCTCGAAATCGCTTCTTATCAACACTTAGATTGAAACCAAAAACCCAAGAAGCACCAATAAAAAGGACCTCATATCCCACCACTATCTTTCCATGGATGCCTGAGTCCAAACAGGAACTCCCAAATCCAGAACCAAAATCGAACCCTTTTCCGACCTTCCCAAAATCGGAAATTCTAGTCGCCTGGTCCACCGCCAAACCGCCCACTCATGCTATCACTATGATAGTCACTCCTTGAACCTCAAACCCTGATAACTCACTGCTCCTCTGATTTCACAAGACAAAATTCAACAATCGGCTATCGATCACTCATACCAATGTACCAAACAATCTGGATCACACCCTAAGGAACGGAAGGGTTCACATCCCACCAAGGCTCATCCACTGTACTGCTATACTAACCTATCCGAACAGTGAATTCTCAACACTCTTCCCTCAGACACAAGAGAATAATCATGCTCGCTCAGAAGTGTCCTCAGACATAAAAATAACCATAAGCCTCAGCTCCATTTCACATACTCCTTTTTAACATTGTGCACCAGGTCTGAACTCGACCTAACCATTGAACCTCCAAGTTCCATTGCATTATCTCAACCGTCTCAATGGTTCCTTTCTCATAATAACTACCTCGGCCCATTGTGACACATAAGTCATGAAGTTCGCCTTACCCCAAGCGAATGCTACACTCCCTACTGAAGGTCGAATCAGCCCCGACCTATGTCGTTCACTGCCCATAGTTCTATGCATCTCGCGGTACTTCCCGTACCCTATTACTGACCTACATAGGTCTAAGACATCAGATGATAAACAATACCCCTCAATATGGAATCCATCTCTGAATTCGGCATCTCATTCCACTTACTCAATACACCACTAGAATCAAACTCAACTCGAGAGTCTGGTCTGGCACAAAATTGGAAACACTCGTCCCCACGAACACTCAACTCGTGACCCATGACCCGCAACCCACGCATACCCCACTGATCCACTTCCCTTTAGTCACGAAAACCACCACTCAAATCAAAATATAATGACTTCCGAAAATCATGGAGACCCCAGTCTCGCCCCTGGTTCGACCCTAGGCTTCCACAACTCAAATATTAGGGCTACCCAAGCCTAAAACTCTTCTGCGTCAAGCTCTGATCAGAGAGTACTTCATCACAACATTCTCTTGCTGACCAGTGGATACTACGGCTCCCCGCAGTATCACGACGACCTCTCACTGAATAGCGAATACTACGACTTCTCGTAGCATCACCACAATCTCTCACTGAATAGTGAGTACTACGAATCCCCGTAGCATCACCACAACCTCTCACTGAATAGTGAGTACTACGGCTCCTCGTAGCATCACCACAATCTCTCACTGAATAGTGAGTACTACGGCTCCTCGTAGCATCACCACAACCTCTCACTGAATAGTGAGTACTATGGCTCCCCGTAGCATCACCACAACCTTTCTTCACTAACTCATTGAAACTACAGCTCCCCGCAGTCTCACCGCACTTACTCTTACCACTTCACAATCTCATCCTCAGGTTGACATCACACTGCGATCATTAACTCATGCTTTGCGACCCAGTATAAATAGGTACACACACCCATCCAAGCTAAGCAACACTACTTCGGACGACCACCTTCGTGACAAAACCTCTTTTTCTCGCTGCAATTCAAATTCTCAAATAAATCCCTTTGATGTCAATTAGCCGAAGGGCCCCCACCGAAACCATAGACACTCGATACACCACTTGTCATCTCAAGCTCAAAACTCAAAATAATCCGAGATTTAGGACATTAAACTCGAATACCCCGGAATACTCCATCTCCCAAATTAAAACACGGAGAAATTGCCAACGACTCAGAACACGAAGATGACAATTCGAAACTTCCTCCTCTATTGCTCAAAACTCGTGCAAGAATACTCATAACAACCCTGAAGTTGGTTGCCCAATCAACTTCTTTCCTTCCCATACTGCATATAATAGCCCATACTCTGAACCAGAAACTATCCACCACCAAACTAACCTCACAAGCCAACCACCTCGAATTCACCATTTTAACCTTGAAGGATTCCTAACCACCACAAGGTCTCCAACCAATGGCCACTTTCCGTAGAGACACTCATCCTTTCTCAAACACGTACCACATGCACTATCTCACTCTGCACCTCTCCTTGACCAACAATAACCCTGGTCTCAGGAATCCGCACCGCATGCCTCTCTATCCAGTTCTCTAACCGCTCTTGAACAAATCTATAATCTCCTCAGAAGTACCCGGTTTTCCCCCACTCAGGGTTCGAGCCATCACTAATTGGTCCGCCAACAATCTAACCCACAGACTGCTTTTACCAATAATATCACAATTGACTCTTGGAATGTGTCACATAATCGCTTTAATGATCTTACCGATAGAAACCAAGAAACTCCACATATCCCAACTTTGACCAAAAATCTCAGAATCCTCCCAGCATGACTGTCTCTATTCATCTCGAAGCCTCAAACTGACACACCGTCGGGTACCCCACCGCTTCGAATTAGATCTGACTCTTGGTCCGGAAATGATGTATAATCACACACCTCGACTTTGACTCCTCGACCCGTTTTCCCAAATCGGAAATACTCATAAAAGCAATAGACCTCACTCTTATTGTTGATAGACAACATAGACCACGGGGGCCACCGCCCCGATATACTCCTCTTAGCCACCGGGAACTGCAAAAAAAAAATAATACATCACCCTCAATAAAGCACCTATTTGTTCTTATCCACCTTAGTCCCACTAATGACTCTCTCATGGGATAAGATTACCTCGCAGCAAACATACTGCCCAAATACTCTGATGAAAAGGCCACAACCCCTTGCTACCCCACCACGTCTACCTCCAACTCTGAAACCGGAAGCTCAATATCCCTCCTGCTTCTCACAGAAAATAGCACAAATCTGGTCACAGAAAGTGGCATCTCTGCTATCGGCCGACTGCTCAGCTCAGACCGCAATCCTCAAAAAAACACCACCTCTACTTATCCTTGAGTCTTGCGACTCCAAATGACATCTCACCAAAAATTCCTCGGGAACTAACTCGATTTCCCTCCTAAGGTATGGTCCATCGAAATTCATTCAAATTGGCCCTCTAGCCCCATACCCTTTCATATCTGATCTCAGTATACCAAACATAACGGAATAACTGGTAGAACTGGTAACACTAACCACCCACCACGGTCATGGTACTCGAACCATGTGGCCACCTCTCGATCTGCTATGAATCATGGTACCCGAACCATGTTATCTCTTCTCAATCTGCTACGAATCATGGCACACAAACCATGACATCACCTCTCGATCTGCTACAAATCATGGTACTCGAACCATGAAATCACCTCTCCATCTGCTACAAATCATGGTACTCGAACCATGAAATCACCTCTCGATCTGCTACCAATAATGGTACTCAAACCATGACATCACTTCTCAATCTGCTACTAGTCATGGTACTCGAACCATGACTTCACCTCATAATCTGCTACTTAAAATCTCCATAATACTCCCTTCATCAAGTATGGGTCCTCTACTTTCAGTAGTACGGGCCCATACTACCTGCCACATCTACCCATACTTTCCACATGGACCATCCCAGATCTCCTAAGTAGCTGCTCAACTTTATCGTTCGTCCATCCCGTTACATGTGTTCGCTCCCTAGTGAAAAGCTCTACCCTGTCAGCGCACTCATCTGACCACGGTCACCCCCTAGGCTCTTCCTAGGTGCTCACACTTCTCTGCCATCAGCTGCTGAAGAACTCCTAATGATGTCAGCCGTCTACCTCCTAAATATCGTCATATTCACTTAGTAGCTGACTCCCATCATCGAGAGTTCCACAAAGCATGAAGCAAGAAGCATTGGGGCATCGAATAATCTCTATCAACACATATCACCACTCGAGGTTACAACTCCGCTTGCTACACTCATACTCAAAAGATACTACCGAGCTCAAGCAACTTCACACCTCGCGGGTATCCGACTATCTTCTCAGTAGGCTCCTCAACTGCTCATCTAGGTATCTCTCCTAGATTACTCCTCTACTCAGATCCCTCTCTAAAAAGGTTTCCTACTGGATACTCATACTCTGCACTGTCACACCCCCAAACCAAGGATGGCGGAAACGTCCGGGGGTGGAGGACTTCATGTGTAGTATCATAACAACAATGGCAATAGTGATGAAAGTAAACACAACCAACATATATATAATTGAAAGAGTTACATCATTGTATGAATTACATGTTTCAAAATCAATTACAATATGTTGTCAAAATATGATAAGTTTGACGCCTCAACGCCCCATCCTCAAAAGTACTTTGTTACCTGTTTAACGATTTCCTGAGAATACAAGTAGTTTGAAAAAGTGTCAACACAATGGTTGGTGAGTTCATAAGTTTTTGTATATAATTATGAAAAAAAGGCTTGTCTCGTAATTGTATAGTTATTCCAGAAAAATCCGATATTTTCCTTAAAATGAATACTGTAGTCTTGTACCCAAAGACTGAAACGTATGAGTAATCTTCCTTATTTACAGAAATAATGTGAGTTTATTTCAATATAAACGCGTATGATATTAGTGAAATTCTCGTAAATTCTTAAGTTTGTTAATACTTTCTGTGAATTATTATAACCATACTATGACCTAGGTGGCCTGAAAACGACGTTCTTCGGGCGTCGTAGAACTGAAATGACACTTGTCACCACAGACCTGCCGGTCTAGCTGTTGCAAGCAGCTCTGGTGTGGGTTTGTCAAGCCCAATATAGATCTATATACAACTATCACGCTCTCCCTCCAGGAAACTCTGGTTACAATACAGGACTTGTGATTTATACGAAGCGAATGTCTCACAAAGTTATTAACGAATTTACACTTAACATAATGAAAGTTTCCCTTTTGTATAAATGTACTCTTCTGAAATGTATGCATTTGGAAATGTATCATAAACTATACCTATTATAGTTTATCAAAACAAGGGTAGTAATAGCAAAGTACGTAAACTATACTTAACATAGTTTAATAAAATGTTTGTGTGTAATGGGTATACTTCAATAATAACACTTTGTTTAATCTATGCTTTATTTAGTAAAAATCCATTTGTTAACTGGTGTATATCTAGATACTAACACAAGAATGTCATATATTGCAATAACACATAAACACATAATAATATACACCTTGCTCAACATGTTACAAAGTGAAATGAAATGGCTAGTGCTTTTCTGATTCTAACATTTTCTGTAACTGTCATTAGAAAATTTGTAGAAAAATCATAAAATGTCCAAATCAAGTTCTGTAACTTCTGAGAGTTTGGAAAATGAGTCTAGTTTGTTCATAATTTTTATTATAATTTTTAATGACCTCTTACTTGTGTGAAAAAGTCCATAATCGCAGACTGGTCCGGATTGATGTTTGAAATGATAGGCAGTTTTGTAAAAATCACCATAAATTATAGAAAAATCGTATGGAGATGTGCAAGTAGTCATTTTAAAGCTAAGAAGTGGAACTACACGCACCTAAAACAGTTTTGAAAACTAAAATGTTTAAGTTGTCCAAAACAGTCTGTGAATGGAGTTGAACTTTTCTGATGAAGGCTGTTAGAAAAGTTTAGTTATGTTCTTGGTGTTTTAACTTGTATTCCCCCCCCCCCCCCCCCCCCCTAAAAACTTGAGAAAACATGAAATGTAGGGGTATGAACTCACCTTGAGTGATTTCAGTAGGTAAGTGTTGAAGAAGAGAAGTGTTCAACCCAAGAACACTTGAAGATTCGAAGATCTAACAAGAATGTGATGATGTTTGTGTAAGCAATCTATGATTTTGAGTAGGAGGATGTGTAATAATCATAAGAAAGATGATGATACTTACTAATTGTAGGAGAACAGTCTTGGAGTATGCCTTGAAATTCTCGAATTAGAGAGAAAAAGATGAGAGAGTTTGGAGTGTGATTCTTGGTAAAAATGAGAGAATGATTAAAGTGTGAGGAGAGAGGATGGATGTTCTAGCCCTAAGAACGTGGGAATAGTTGAAAATAGTGAGAAAGGACCTATGAAGTGACTAGGGATGGGCTGGTGGTGAATAGTGACATGGAGTGGGTATGGGAGTGGTTGCTTGTGTCATAGAAATAAGTAAAGTCAACACTCTACCTTTGTACTTCACTCACTCTCTTTTGGATAAGGTTTTATCCTTAAAAATGTGATTAATAGTTAAGGATCCTTATATGTTAAAATAAAGTTTTGGATGAAAATCCCATGTTAAAACAATTAAAAACGGGCCTAAAATGCGAATTTAGTTGAAAACCGGGAGAAAAAGCATTCCCAGCGAGACCTCTCGGTCCTAGGCCGAGGTTCGGTCCCTAGGCCGAGGTTCGGTCCTTGCTGGTGCTGAGCCGGAAGTGAAAGGTGCGAACCAGAAGAAGAAGGCGAAGGCGAGGGGCTTAGTCCGAGGGCTCGGTCCGAAGGTCAGAAGCGAAGGTTCGGTAGGTCATCAGAAGCGAAAGTGGTCAGACCTGAAAGGTGCCGAACGTTCGGGTTCGGGTGAGGCATGCGAGGTTCGGGCCCGAGAGGACCTTTCGGGTTCGGTTCAGCAGCCTTCGTCTCAGGAGGTTTCGGTTCCTAAGAGGGGTTTTGGTTCCTAAGAGGGGTTTCGGCTCCTTAAGTCCGTTTTTCGCGTAGACTTCCGTTTTTGGGCTGTTTTCGCCAAATTCGAGGGTCGGGATGCCCCGAGTGATTATAGAAAGTTGAGAGAGATTTTAAGAGAGATTCCACATACTTAGAGAGATTTGGGAGAGATTTGACATACTTGGAGAGATTTCACATACAGAGAGATATTTGGGAGAGATTTCACTTTCTTAGAGAGATTTGGGAGAGATTTGACATTCTTGGAGAGATTTCACATACTTAGAGAGATTTGGGAGAGATTTGACATACTTGGAGAGATTTCACATACAGAGAGATATTTGGGAGAGATTTCACTTTCTTAGAGAGATTTGGGAGAGATTTGACATTCTTGGAGAGATTTCACATACAGAGAGATATTTGGGAGAGATTTCACTTTCTTAGAGAGATTTGGGAGAGATTTGACATTCTTGGAGAGATTTCACATACAGAGAGATATTTGGGAGAGATTTCACTTTCTTAGAGAGATTTGGGAGAGATTTGACATTCTTGGAGAGATTTCACATACAGAGAGATATTTGGGAGAGATTTCACTTTCTTAGAGAGATTTGGGAGAGATTTGACATTCTTGGAGAGATTTCACATACAGAGAGATATTTGGGAGAGATTTCATATTCTTAGAGAGATTTGGGAGAGATTTGACATTCTTGGAGAGATTTCACATATAGAGAGATATTTGGGAGAGATTTCACTTTCTTAGAGAGATTTGGGAGAGATTCTCGATAAGAAGAGATAGAGTGAAAACGATTGAGAGCGGTTTCGTGTGTGACGAATGTGAGTGTCCGGCTTCGCAATGCAAGGTCCGTAAGCCCCGTTATGCCATGTTTTAGGATCTTACACACTCCCTATGAGTATGCAACATTGTTTTATGGTTCTTGTTCATTATTTAGCACTAAGGTTAAAGAAATTTAAACACACGAACTTTCCAAGTGATGTTTTCTCATTAAGATAGTGAGTTATACATAAATTACATAATGCAAACCCTAATATACAAGTTTTAATAGAGTTGACCGGTTTGACTCGTTGACTTTGTCCGGCTTTGACTTGACCCGAATTTGACTATTGTCACATGCACATACTCAAAAACAAATCACAGATAATAGTAACTCCTAGGCTAAGGCATCACAAATCAGGACACTCTAGCCCTAAAATAAGAAGTACCTAGCCTAAGCTCTAGAATTCATAACATATCACATATCATTCATAACACACAACGTAACGGTATTTTGGGAAATCATCGTTCGGGCGCTAACTGATTGTACACACTACTCGTGTCCTCTTTCTCTTAAAATTCTCTTACTCATTTTTAGAACAACCTTTCCTTTTGAAAACTTTTCTCAAATCCTCATTTTGAGTCCAGACATACCCGAAGGTGTATCCAAATCCCTCAAACCAAGGCTCTGATACCAACTTGTAACACCGTAAATTTTTAAACAAAGTTATTTCATTTTTAATTCCATAAAACACATGTCATTTTAAATAAACACCATTTAATAGTCAACAAAGTTTTCAAAACATTATCAAAATCCAGGATCCCCATTCGTGACTCTTTTCTCTGGTGTGTATAATCGAGCCGCCGCCTTCCCGCGATCTTGATAAGAACCTGTAACACATAACACGGTAAGCACGAAGCTTAGTGAGTTCTCCAAAATACCACATACAACACATATTAGCCACTCGAGGCTATAACTCTGTTTGACCCTCTGGTCAATGTGTCTCAGTGGGACCCTCTAGTCCCATAACTCTGTGGACCCTCTGGTCCTAACTCTGTGGACCTTCCGGTCCTGACTCTGTAAACTCTGTAACATACATAGCATAAATCATATAGAAATAATGCAGTGTATCACATCATATAAATGGAATACAAAATACTCTGTCACATAACTCTAATTACAACTCTAGGTAAATTATAGTGAGAAGACTCACCTTAGATGATGATCAGCCCCTATAAACGTTGTTGCTACGCCTCGGCCCCTAACTCTGTGCCAAACCCATAATTATCCCAATTAGAAACTCGTCCCAAACTCTCACTCATTGGGTCTAAAGGTAGACCACCAACCAGCTCATCAATGACCTGATGGGTTTTGGTCCTAAGAACATCTTATGTGCTCATACAAACCCTAATGCTTGGATCTAGGTTTCTCTATTGTACATGCTTTGAATCCAAGACTATAAACCCTAATTCTAGCATATGGAAATCAATATTAACATATAATTAGGTTTAAGATATTACCTTGATTGTTATGTAGCAATAACAATCCCAATTCCTCCTTGAATTGACTTTGGAAGGCTTAGAGTCACAAGTGTCACTCCTCTAATGGCTCACAAACACCATAAACAAGAGGATGAAGAGGAGAGAGGTTAGAGGCTGCCCAAAACGTGTTCTAACCCTAGAAAAGAAGTTCCCCACGTTTTTGAGCCTTAAGGGTGCTATATATAGTGAGGCTATTAGGGTTATCTAACAAGGAAACCCTAATTTGGTTGCTTAAGCCCTAAGCAGCCCATAGACTCCTTTAATCAAGCCCATGGACGATTTCCTTATGGGTTTCCCCCATAGAATTCGTCCACCCCTTGATTCAAGGCAATCCATGGCCCAAATTGCAATTATCTTATAATTACAATTCCAGTCCCTTAAGTTTAATTAATCTCTTTTAGTCACAAAACTAATTACCAATTAATTATTGACTAATATTAATTAAACAATATGATTTCTCCTTTAATATATTATTCTCATAATATATTAATAAATCATATTTAATCCTTTCTCTCCATAATTCATCCTATCAAGTTGCTTTCGTGAAGGCAACCCAAAAGGACCATGCACCATCGGGTCAAGTACATACCAAAATAGTTATGGACTTAGACACTAATCCAACATGACCTATACCCATTGGGCCCACCAAGGCCCAATAATAAATTGGCCCATACAAGGCCCAATTCCCAAAACTACAAGGCAAGCCCAACTCAAGGGCCCAAAGCACATACATATGATTCTCTGATCCAAGGCTCTATTGCGTGAAGCCCGAACCCCAGGCCCAACACTCAAGGCCCAACACATCACTTAGCCCAAAAGCCCACAGAGGGGTTACGCGGAGCGTACCTCCCTTGGTACGCTTAGCGTACCCAAGCATGCACAAATCTGATCGGGGACCTCAGCCCAGTACGCGGGGCGTACTAGAATTACGTTGGGCGTACTCTCAGTTTTGCTTAAACTAATTTCTGGTCTTAACCTGTTAAGACCTTAACTTATCTCTTCGATCTGGACTTCCTAACATCTCCTACTCCATAAAGCTAACGACTTTAAGCCTTTGCATGGCTGAAGAAGTCACAAGCACACAAAACACTTATTCTCTTTACCCATTAAGCTCTTATCTCATGCATAACTTGGTTCCAACACCCAAGGTCCCATTTTTATGACATAACACCACTAATAAGCTCAAAAGGGGAGGGTCTTAGTCTCTGGAGTTCAGGATCTCATCAAGTCTCCACCTTGTTGGGACAAAACCCTAAAAATACCCCCATTAACATACTTAAAACAAAAGAGAGGTAAAGTTTGAAGCTTTATACCTCAAAAAGAAGCTCCCATCTCAAATATGCTCTGATCTAGAAGCTTGGACTCCAACTCCTGCTTTTTCAAGGCTTCCACTTCTCCTCAAGAGCACACAAAAGTCTCAAAAGCTCTTAAATACACATACAAGCTCCAAGAATGAAGGACTAGGGTTTTGGAGAGTTTGCTCTCTGAGAAAGGTGGCCAGGAATGAGGCCATCTCATTCTTTATATAGGGTCACTTAAAATATTAGGGTTTTCCTTCTGTACCTAGTACACCCAGCGTACTAGGTGGCTCTTGCTTAAGGAACATGCGCATTTGTACGCTAATCGTACGCATACGTACGCCCAATGTACTCCGCTGCCACACTTCTCCACTTTAGGGACTCATCTTGCCAAATCTTCAAACTTCCATAGCTTGTTTGATATAACTCCGATTCCAAAGATCCTCATACCTACGGGAAGGTGATAAGATGCCTTACGATTCCAACAACTCGCCACAACCTGAGACTTCCTCATGCCCGGCTCGTGGCCCACGAACCCTAATCATGGACAATCCGAATCAGGATGTTACACCATGGCTAAAAACATACGTAACTATTTAACGAAAAAGAAGAACTAAACATTAAGCAACCAAGATAAGAACTTGATACCTCAAACTTCTTGCAAAATGGGTAGAGGTTCTGGATCTAAGACCTCCTCTTCAGGCTAAGCAACTTCTAGCTTCTTCAACTCCTTCAAAATGCCCAAAGATTAACACCAAAAATTTTCCAAAAGCTCTAACACTCAACAATGGAATATGGGACTCGATTTTAGGGTTTCTAGACATAAGAGGTTGATAAGGAGGCTAACACTTGGGACTTAATGACATTATATAAGGCTTGCACCCTAAAATTACGGTTTTTGGGACCTGACCACGTACCCTGCGCGTACCACTTCATGCGCTAAGCGTACGTGCATGCCTCTGCGATCCTTAATGATTCATTTACGCCTCGTGTACACCAGGCTTATGCCTAGCGTACAGCCTTAGCAAGGCCCAATCATGAAAGCCCAAGTCTTATAAACCCAACAATAACTTACATGATTAAAGCAATAAAATAAATGATTAATACCTTAGAACCATCGGGTGTTATAACCCAATTTCCGATTCTAGCCGACATGGCCCGTGATCTACTAAGATTCCAAGCTTCTATGGTAGCTTCGGAATTGGCTTTTTCTGTTAATGGAAGGGTTATATCACCAAGAAGAGCAAAACTCACCCCTTTTTTCGGTAGAAGTGTGCATTTGCTTGAAATGCTACCTCGATGGCGTGGAGCGGATACAAGCCGTTGAACTACTAGAGGGCAAAGTGTTGCAAGTTGAACAAAAAGTACATGATGAAGAAGTAGCCATGGGATTCTTACCCTAAAAGAGCTCGAGTACGAGAGAGCATTGCACAACGACATGACGGATGAAGAATAAATCCAAGGAACAATAAAAGACAATTTTGATGTTTTGTGTTTATGTTTGAAGATGTATTAGTTTGACAATTTGGATGTTTTGTGTTTTTATGTTTGAAGTTGTATTGTGTATTCCCAATATAAAAAACAAAAAAAAAATGAAAAAAAAGGTTGAAAATTGCTCCAAAGAAATGTGTTTTTATGTTTGAAGTTGTATTATGTATTATGTATTATGTCTATGTTTGTTAAAGATGCATCATATGGACGTGTGTGTAATAAGGCATAAGGCTTATGCCTTGATTTCAATCCCCTACTGTGAATTGCATCAAATGGACACTGTGAATTGCTTTTTTCTTTTTTGGTTAACCACAAGCGAAACACTTTTAACCAAAACAAAATAAAATAAACTCATTCATATTTTACACTTTTAAGCCCAAAAGAAAAACGGGGGTGGGGGGACGTTATATGCCTCGAATCGATTTTTATTGAACCGGTTTCGGTAAAACCGAACAGTTTATATAAGTTTGGATTTTTTAGGAGGTGGACTGGTTTGGAACCGAATCGGTTTAGGATGAACCGGTTTGACTTTGTTAACCAGAACCGAATCGGTTTTTTGAACCGGTCCGGTTCGAAAAAAACCGGTTTGTGCACGTCTACTATTGGTGTAGACCGAGGATAATCATATCTTTTTAGATTTGATGTATATAGTCACGTTTTTTGTGTTCTAAAATAATAGTCTCCTAGATAATCTTTGGTTTATACTTTATAGATAATCATAAAGGTTTCCTAGATAGATATATATTCCTTAATAAATGAAGGTTTTTTTTGCCACATGTTAATCTCTCATGAGTTTTGACACTTGTCATTTTGTGGTATTTTTGAAATAAATATTATCCACTTGTCAATTTTTGGTGTTTTCAATTTTTAAGATTAAAATCATATACTTATATATGTAATGTATTGAATATTATATATATATTATATTAATTGTAATAAATATATTTCTTCATTTCTTATTTTAAAACTGTAAATTAAAAAATATTTTATGTTACACTTTAATGTTTAATTTTTTTTAAATCAACCCGTATGATATATGGGTCTCACATCTAGTTGGAGATGAAAAAAAGTGTAATTTCAAGATTTGCAAAGTTGATACTTATTTTGGTAAATGGAAATAAGGCTACAAACCCCACTAAGACTTACAAAGTTATAAAAAATTAAAAAGTAAATGTAAAAATTTACATTGTTTTGTTGCTGTAATGTGTCGATTGACCAATTGCTGCAGGTTTGTTTATCAGTAAGCATTTTTTTTTTCATTTTGCAAAACAGGTGTGAACTTACCTCTTTTTTAAAGGTTTTGTAGTGGGATGATTCATATAAAACTTATAAATAAAAATAATTTTATAAAAACTTTTTTTATTATATTGTTATTTTATAATGAATATTAGAAAGTGTATATCTCATTTAAGTGATCAATTCCTGCCACAGATCTATTAAATTTATCAAAGATCACCATTCACTAGTATGTCTCACTTATTTGTAATTTAAAATTATATTGTTACATAATTTAAAGCATTCATAATGAGTTTTTTTAGAATTTTTAAAAAACTTTTTTCAAAGCTTTTTAAAAAAACTATTGGAGGATTTTTCTCATGGATCTTGTTGATTACAAGTTCTATAGTTAGAGCCTTTTCACGTATTAGTTTTATTTTATTTATTTATCTATTATATATACTTGTATAATTGTTATTATGGAACCATAAAAAAAACCATGTGAAAAGCTTTTATATAGTGGGATATCTGTAAAATCTTTTGGGTGGATGACACCAAAAGCTATCTGAAAACATGCGACATATTGTGGATGATCTTATGATAGAAACATTGTTTCTCAAGATTTAGATAAAAAAAACACATTAAAAAGTCTAATCAGTTATATTTATATTATTTAAATATTTTATTTTTAATATTTGTAACACTTATATTATTCTTTATAAAGCTAAACTGATATCATAAACCTTATTTGTTATAGACGTTTTATAAAATATAACTAAATTAAAAATGGTGTACCGTATTTTTTTCCTATATTATCGTTATATAATATATAATATTAGTTGTTATTCCTATTGTTATAATCATTTTTTTATTTTAATATCACTTTATTATAAAGGTTATTTAATTAGATAATATAGTAAATGTAAACCCCCTTATGAACAGTTCTTCACTGACATTAGCGGATTTTTTTTTGTTTGATGGTTTCTATACATTTGAGATACTGGTTTCCACGTGTTATGATACCCACTGCCAGTGTATAAGTGTTTCCACCGCATCTGCTTCATTCGTGTCATGCTCTCTTCAGTACTTTGAATATGTAATCCCATGGACCCCATTGCCATTGAATATGTAATCCCACGGACTTCATCGCCATTACCGGCGACGAAATCGGTGTTTCCGACGATGAGGTCTACAACACCGGCGATTTCGGTACTCTAACTCGGTTATTTCTCTGTCTTTTTCTCTTTTGAGCAAGAAATCAAGTTTGACTGATATTTCCCAATTTCTTCTAGGATTACTTCAATCGATTTAGAAGAGGTCACAACATGTGGAGATCAAATACGGGCTATAGAGGTCCAAACCTAAATCGGGAAAGACGCGACATCGACAGCTTTTCAAGAGGAACCCGTGAGACCTAAGTAGAACGTTGGTGACGAATCAACACGGTATCAACGGTTTTTTCCTGGACTCGACATGCTTTCAGCGACACCCATCTCCACCATCGCCCTCCGCCTGCGTCCGCCTTGGTAAGTTCCACTTCTGATTATTTGAAATCGAATTAAACTTGAAACTGTCTACGATATCTGTAGGACAAGGTTTGGTTTTCTGATTTTCTAAGTTATTTTAAATCAATTTCACCTTGGAATTACCTTTCAAATCTATATAAATATCAAGTTGACTTCAAATCGAGTTTTGCTTCAGTACAGGTTATCTACATTTTGATATCATGGCACTCCAGCTCTGTCAAAGAAGCAACACCTTCTTGGCAATCGATCCTCTACTTTTTCTCCCATACTTGCATGTAATCAATAGGTCAATGAGATGCTATTCAAAGAAAGCTCAGAATTTTACCTCCTAAACCCTACCTTTTCACTCCTGCAGAGATAAATATTCCAAACCTAAAAACAAATCTTGGATCAATAACAAGACAGAAGAAGAACTTGAATATTTAGAAGATGATGTTGATGACAATTGTTTCCTTGAAGAATACAACTGCTATTAATCTTAATCTCATTTTTTGAACAGAACATTAAACTTCCATGTGAGATTCTAATGGTTTCTTTTTCTTTTGTGTTCTAGAAGAGATGCAGCAAACATTCAGGGTCTGCCCAATACATGGGCGACTTGGGCTTAAGCCCAGGGCATCAAAATTTTAAAGGCATAAAATAGTCCAAATATGTCTATAGTATATATAATAATGGCCCAAAAATCTTGTGATCTGATTTCTTCGGACGTAAGAAAGTAAGGGAACGACACGCGCCAAACAACCATCCAATCGGATCGATTGTGTATCTGAACATTCAAATGCACATGGAAAAACGAATCGTCTTCTCGTGCCTAGAAACTTGATGTTGTCGATTCGGTAATCACAACCTTTAGCCCGTGAGTTTTTGCAGCTGCTTCTTCGTGCTAAACTAATGTTCTTTTATTTTTAAGGTGAGTATACAATGGTTCATTATTTTTTACAATAGTTTATTATTTTTTACAATCTACCAAACAATTTGATTATATATTTATTGCAGGTTTTTATTATCATACTAGGCGAATGTCCGCGCGTTGTGCAGTGGGATAATTATGTAGTTTAATATAGTTATATATGGTTTAATGTATTGTGAATAAGTCATACATAAAACTTGTATGCGATTAAATAGCATGTATATTTTTTTGATTTACAGATTTTTTATCATAATAAATAATGAAAATTTTTTACTATTAGTTTAAAATTTTAAATGTAATTTTTATGTACACATTAGTATCTAATGTAATTAGTTGATGATTGATTAGATATGAATTCTCATATGTGGTCGTCTATTTATGTTGAACCTCATAAAAATACATATTTAACGACTTTTGTTAGTTTTACTATTGAATAGAAAATGGTGCCGTATTTTAAGTAAATATAAAAAATCTCATTCTCAATCTATTTTAAGATATTGACATATTTTAAGTTAATATAAAAAATCATATTCTAGAACTAATGAAAAGTAAAAACGAAGCCAAAATTTTTAACTATAATAAATTTGATTCCAATTAAAAAGTGTTCAATCGAAGATAATATCATTCAATAAACATCATAAGATATTACGTTATATTCAAATTACAGACATCATTTTTGTAAGAGTCGTTCAAAATATATGAGACTATAGTGCCTAATACAACAATGTAATAACCAAATGACCCTAACATATTTTAAATGAAATATAATTATAATATATTATCTATGCAACTAAATTTTTGCACAACATGTGGGATTCGTCTACTATATAGTATTCTTCTAATATATTATATTATAATATAAACATTATATTTGGAAAACCACTTTGAGTTATACTGTAGTTTATAACATTAAATATTGTGATGAACTGTATTTGACACACATTTGTGTATTTACATCTATATTATATATTTAAAACAAATCTTATATAAACTTCCAACCTAAATATTCATCTTCAAGTTTTCTTTCTTTGCCACGTAAACAAACTTTTGTTATAAAGCCAAAAATGGAATAAAAGACATTTAATTGTATGATCATGATATATTGTATTTTGATTGGGGCTTGTACAAAACATGCATGAGCATATATTATTAATTTATCTCTTGTTTTGGGTAATTCGAATAAGATAGCTTCAAATCTAACGTATCAAACAGATTACCCATTTACTAAAGTTTAAAACCCAAAAACTCAAACATGTTTTAGTACCATACAAATGCATGAGGTTTTAGCAAATTATTATCTCATATGAATTACCATTGATTATGTGTGATTAATTATTAAGAAGGTGAAAAGGTTTAAGGGTTTCAAATGCATGAAGTTTTAGCAAATTATTGTGGAGGGTTTCAAATACATGACAATCAAGGGAAAATGCAAGCTTTATAAGTATGTAAGATATTAAAGCATGCAGCAAGCATTCTATGAATCAAAGTATCTTAATATTCTCTAAAGTAAATTTAAAATTTCAAGCACTAATATTCTTGGATTCTATAATTAGCACATATTAGATACTTTGCATGTTTCTATTGGTTGTATATATGATTATGTTATTTAATCTTTTAATTATATGTCCAAGTTAAAAACAACGATAAGTGAAATTTGTTTTCTTTTTAATAAAACTCTTTTCAAAGTTTCTAAACATTTAACTGTATATATTGGTTTGGTATAATAATAGTGTTTATTATCTAACATATTATACTACTACAATTCATATCATATTCTATAAAAAAATATATACTAATTAACATAAAAAAACTAAATGACATTTACAGGTTAGATCGAATTTTTTTGAAATATACGAAATAATTGTAAGCAAATAAATAAAAGGAAAAATATACTTATACCATAACAATGGATAAAAAATAACTATATAAAAAAAAGATAAATTGACGTTTTCTTTTATGTCACTCTACCTATAAAAGAATATATTCACAACCTTTGTTTATCAGGAAAAAATAATGTACTGTAATGTTATGAATTTTTCATTTGTACATTTAAATTTTTTTTCCATTGTTGTGATATAGTTTATTAATCTAAACACTAAACTAACGTTATTAGTTAGGTTAAATTAAATATTTTTCAATACAAGTTATGATAATTATAAAACAATATACATATAAGTTATTTTGGATTATCATTTTGAAAGAATATAATATTTTACTATTTCGAAAAATATTTATATATTAATGGATAAAGATTTTTAAAAATGATCAAATTTACACTAAAAATATTTAAATATGAGGAAAAAAAACAAATTGAAAAGATAATGATATTCATAGAATAGTTACCATTTAACTTTGACCGACTTTAATTTTAATTGGTAAATATTATTACTAAATTATATAGCACTAAGTTTTGATGAAATAATTTTTGTGAAATATAAAAGTACATAATTTATCACAATAAAATATATTTCAATCATAAAACATCATAGTAACATCTATTATTATATTTTTTCATTTGTTGGTATATGTCGATATATATTTTGATATTTACATCAAACAAACAAAGAGTGATTTGACCATTTGTTTATAGTCGGTCAACTAAAGAAGAAACATATTTCATGTGTATAATTTTCTTTCTATATACATTTCATTAGCTATTCAAATATATACTACATCAAGAGGGAAAAAAAATTAAAAAAAAAAAACAGTATACTTGATATTTGCTGGTAATACTATTACAAAATCTTGACCCATCAGATGTATTGTGTAACGACACCTGATTTATATGTAAATTTCCAGCACAATATCAATGATGCCGAAATAGTTAGTTGGTTAACAGACTGGAATAAAACATTTTTGCTAAGGATTCCTCTATGTCAAACAATTCAAAATGTATATTTTTATCTTTCAAAATTGGTTATCTCTACCACCATTATTCGTTGCTTAACGTCTTTTCTTCATCAAATTTTGATATAATGTTATCCTTGTACAGGCCCTTCAAGGTATAACTTATCGTCTTCAACATCTATTTATGGGAATTGTCAATAGATCTCAAGATGATCAGAGCAAAAATAATTTGCTAAAAGTTCTGATTATGGGTATTTGGGCAATAAAATAGTTAACATTTGTAACTAAATAAAATCGGTACGTTATTTGCAATTTTTTGGCGTCCAACCTCTTAAAGTGGTTCTTACTTATTACAATAACACTAATTAATAACATATTTTTCTGGTTATATTCCGAACTTTTTATTAACACATAATGAAATATAAGTGATATTTTTTATATTTATTCATTTTCAATTAAAACTTATTTCAATGACAACAATTAATAATACACGTATGCAATTCTACTTATTTATTTTCAACATTTTTTATTTGATATAAAATTACATCATTCATTCTTCGTGAACATGCCAGAAAGCGTGTTGAGTCCTTATTTTCAAAAATTAACTTGGACGGTCCCTCGTTCATTTAAAACTTACACGTTTCGTCCCCCTAGACCATTTTGCCCTTATTTATTTCTTTCTTAATTTTCTTTTTATTTGTTTATTATTTTTAGATTAAAAAAAAGAAAAAACAATAAATATACATACATGAACCAACCCCTCCCCGTTTCTCCCTCCTAGGTATTCATCTACCTTTGTCCCCCCATTCTCAGCCACTCCCGACGCCGGCGAAGCCCCATCACCCCCACCTTCACCATCACCCTAAAGCGATAAACCAAAATCGGACCAATTGATCTTCATCCTCCTCCAATCGCCTCTATCAAACCCTAGAACTCAAGAAGGAACTATACATGGAATCATCAACAGCACCACCATCGTCGGTGGAATCATCAACAACACCACAATCACCACCACCATCTCATATCTTCACTCAATCCTAAGTCGCCTCTCGTTTTTATTGTTCTCGATTTGTAGCAAATCAAAAGATCGAAAAGAGAGAATTAAACTGCAATTTATCCTTTCCCAAATTTCCTTTCTTCTTCTTCTTTGAATTTAATCGGTCATCTCTCTCACTCTGTCTCACATACCACCAGCACCTCCTTCAACCACCACCACGATCATACCTCAAAAAATGAACCCTGAACCTGCAAATGAAACCAAACTAAACCCTAAACTTATAAATCGAAGATTATGGAGATTCAGATCAGAGAAGTTGGTTCAGATCGAACCCAAATCTTCTCTATCGAAAACGGAGACGGAAAGGTGATCACATTTTAAGCGGTGTTTAAGATGGTTTTCAGGGGCTGATTTGTTTGTTGTTCTAGGCGGTTTTGGTAAAGATAAAGTTCAGAAACTGGAGGGATATAGATGGTTGGCTTTGAGGGTGGTTTAAGGCAGGTGATAGATGTTATTTGGAGGCAATGAACTAATGATGTTCAAATGGTGCAGGTTGTACGAAGGTGGTTCCGACGGAGGTGGGTTTTTCGATTTTGAAGGTAAGGTTTAAAGTGGATGTTGGTTGTCTGTTGTGACAATAAATAGGGATGCAGCCAACAAGGGTGTTCCGTTGCTGGTGTAACCCAACAAAGGAGGTAGGAAGCTGGCAGTGGATTTTAAGGTGGTATAAGGTGGTGGGTTTTAAGGTGGTAAAAGGTATTATGTATATGATTGAGGAAGAATGGTGGAATTGGAAAAGTGGCAATGGAGGTATCGTGTTCATCTGATCTGTTGGGGTGGGGGTATAAACTAGGGCCATACTGTTTTTTCTTTTAATTTTAAACTAAAAATAAAAAGTTATAACATTAAATTAAATAAAAAAGAAACATTTTAGAACTAGCAAGCCATCATGAAGCTTGTTAGTAATGTTACATAATTTACCCTATAAAATATGACCAATTGTTTTAGTATCAGAAAGATTTTGTACCCATCCACAAAAAACGACAAACCCTGGAGACAAAAGTGCTGCTAGTTTTTGAAAGGGAAAATGACTCTTGAGGGTAATTAACTGTTGCGTTTGTTCTCATTTGGTCCCTTTTCTTTTTTTTGTATTCAATATACCATCGAACTTGTTGTCGGTGTTTACCATAGCCCTTTTGACCGGCTTTTGACCTGTGATAGCCGGTCAAAGGGCTATGGTAAACACCAACAACAAGTTCGATGGTATATTGAATACAAAAAAAAAGAAAAGGGACCAAATGAGAACAAACGCAACAGTTGGTTACCCTTCTGATTCATTTTCTCTTTACTCATTTACAACAAATCCCACATCATCTCCTACTGATATTAATAACTTTTATGAGATTCATTCTTGCTTCTCTTCAAAACATAACCTACAAAAGGACATTATTCATACATGTATAACTTTGTAATGCACTTGAATATTTATTAGGGGAATCTTGACTAAGCAGGCGCATTTCATGACTACATTTACATTTCAATCAAATGATTTATCGTATCATGAATTCTAGACAAGTCTACAAACGAGTGGAATCATAAGTGCTATGATTTTTGAGTTTACTTAGCTTTAAGATCGAACTCATGGGATAAGATACAACATCAATATGTACAATACAGCATAATATTGTACATATTGATATTGTATCTTATCCCATGAGTTCGATCTTAAAACTAAATAAACTCAAAAATCATAGCACTTGTGATTCCACTCGTTTGTAGACTTGTTTAGAATCCATGATATGATAAATCATTTGATTGGATATGTAAATGTAGTCATGAAATGCGCTCGCTTAGTCAAGATTCTCCTAATAAATATTCAAGTGCATTACAAAGTTATACATGTATGAATAATGTCCTTTCGTAGGTTATGTTTTGAAGAGAAGCAAGAATAAATCTCATAAAAGTCATTAATATCAGTAGGAGATGATATGAGATTTGTTGTAAATGAGTAAAGAGAAATGAATCAGGAGGGTAACCAACTGTTGCGTTTGTTCTCATTTGATCCCTTTCCTTTTTTTTTGTACTCAATATACCATCGAACTTGTTGTCTGTGTTCACCATAACCCTTTGACCGGCTATCACAGGTCAAAAGTCGGTCAAAAGGGCTATGGTAAACACCAACAACAAGTTCGATGGTATATTGAATACAAAAAAAAGAAAAGGGACCAAATGAGTACAAACGCAAAAGTTAATTACCCTCAAGAGTCATTTTCCCTTTTTGAAAACACGTTTTGAATCATTTCCACGCATCAATAGGTCCTCGATATTTATCGAAATTATCTGAATATGTAATGTCTTACAGTCTTACTATTTATTTATTTATTAAAATCAATTTTAATAAAAAAATAAGTAAAAAGATAGAACTTATTTTAGGACGTTGGAATGGTAGCCCAAAACAAACATATCATAAGATCTCAAAACAAAACTCTCAAAATCCCAACCTAATAAAATATCCATATCCCAGATTCGCAACAACCTTTCATCTCAAACTTCTTAAAAATAACAACAATAAAATAAAATAAAAAAATCTTTCTAGGCTTTGAGTCTTCCATAGAACTTGGCCTTCTCATCAAGAGTCTGAAAACGTCCATGCCCAAACTTGGATGACGTGTCAACAAACTTAAGCTTAATTTCCTCCATAGCAAGCCTCGATGTCTGTTTCAACAAAGACTGTCTTAACGTCACCACCCTCTTCTTGGGCCCCACACAACATCCCTTTATCATCAAAAAATCATCCTTCACCACCCCATAATGCGGAAACCCACCCATCGGCGTTATCTCCTTCTCAGTCCTACAATCAAAAAACAACACATAATTTCAACAAGAAAATTACTATTTTACCCCTGATAAAAAATATAAAAATGAAAAAAACCTGTCGTATTCAGTGATTGCAGAGTGCGATTCCTGTCCAGCTTTCCCAAGTTTATAAATCTTCTTATTCATTTCAGTTCTGTGATGATACCCATTCTGTCCAGCTCTTGCAACAGTGAAGGAAACCCTAGCAGGGTGCCACGCTCCGATACACGCAACCTTACGGAGCCCACGGTGGGTCTTCCTGGGTAAACGGGTCACGCCCCAACGGGTCACAACGCCTTCATACCCTTTCCCTTTTGTCACGCCAATAATATCAATCATTTCATCTTTTTGAAACACAGCATCGATTGGAATTTGTTTCTCGAAAAAACCGTATGCAAAGTCAACTTTTTGTGCCACGTCACCACCATTGACTTGGACTTCCATTAGGTGAGCCTTTTTCTGTTTCAGACCTTTCATCTTACGAATCTGAAACTCACAATCAATATTTGATTAGATATTTTTAAAAGATTAAGGATTTTTGTAATGTGGTTATAGGGTTTAATGATTAGGGTTTTTACTTGTGTGTGGGCGAGAACACGGATGACATTGCAGTACTTTTTCATTTTCTCTAGCTGTGAGTGAATGTCTTTCTTTCCTGTTTCGGTTTCGTATTTCTTTGAGTAGTTTGTGAAAGCTTTCTTTTTTGATTTGCACCAGTTTTTGTAGAATCTTCTCTTGATGTCTTCACTCAGATGTTGGGCCCACACTGTGTTCAAGGTGCGGAGCCCACGTGGGGTCTTGACATACCCCACCACCCCAACAACCACCATTGGGGGTGTTTCGATGATTGTCACTGCCTCACATGTCTCTTTTTTGTGGAGTTCTGAGATGAAATGAATGAAAATTTATTTAACATAAAGTAATAGAGAAGTATTAGGTTCGTAAATAAGTTTAATTACAATTATAGTCCCCAAGTTAAGGTGATTATTCAGTTTTAGTCCGAAAAACTTCTCATGAAACTTTGGTTAGATAATTGGGTTTTTGGTGTTTGTTCGTGAACATGTTTCAGGTAAACACAGTACATTTTTTGGACTAAAATTGCGAGAATCAGCTTTGTTCAGGGACTAAAAGAGATATATCATCATTCAAAATTGGAAGAAAATCTTTTAGGGACCAAATCAGCAAGAAAACAAACTTGAGGACAAGATTTGAAAGAGTCAACTTTTTAAGACCAATGCTCAAAAAACAGTTATAATTAGTAACTAGGAATAGTCTTTTTAATTGGATCATTGATCAAAAACATTACAAGAACCTCAAATAAAGACTACAGCTGCAAAAGAAAACTTTTTATGACAAAATTTTGAAAATTCAGCTATACTAAAGGGCCAAAAAAAAACTTTTATTGGTAAAAAAAGTAAGAAACTCACTTGATCCAGGCTTTTCAACATCTCTAACAATATGTGTCATTCCAGCTTTGTACCCAAGAAAAGCAGTAAGTTTACAAGGTTGTGCAGGATTGTCTTTGGGGAATGCCTTCACTGCATAACCAATATATTAGAATCCAACAATAATAGGTTTAAAAACAATACAAAACCAAAAGAATTATTAAGATTTGGCCTTTAAAAACAGGAAATTAAACTTAAATAAATAAACCTTTTCCTCTGTGACGAGCAGCCCTTTTCCTGGGAAGAAATCCCAAAGAACCATGTCTTGGATGCTCAAACTTACGATGAGACATGATTTTGTTAAATATCTGCAAAACTTATAAAGTTTATATCCAAAGAATCACACAAAAAAGCATAAACAAAAAGTTAAAAGACATATGTTCCTATCAAGTTTAACATAGAATACATGAAAGAAAGTATCAAGTGACAAACTCAAGTTAAGAATGAAAATTTAAATGAAACAGAAAAAGAAAACAAATACTAAAAAACTGTAATATCAGGATAAGTGTTTGGAGTTTTTGACAAATATGTGGAGTGAAACAAAAATAGTCATGTATAAGTTGAAATAGTGGATTAAAAAGAGATGATTGACTAGCTGCATATGGCTTTAACCACATTATGTAATGATGAAAAGAAATGCTCCAATACCACAGGCCTATGGCAAAAAAACTATGCCAATTCTCTGAGCTCATTAGTGTTTCTTACCAAACCCAAAATTGGGATTTGGCAAACAAGCCTTTTTGAGATTCCAGCCTTGATTATTCGTATGTTTTAGGAGACCATTTCTTTCACCATACATGTAGAGGTAAGGCTATCATGCTAACAAGATCAAGATCTCTTTCTCATCTTAAAACAATGATAAAACCATACAAGGAAAAACACTAAGAATAAAACAAACAAAGCATATAAAATACAGTAGACGAAATACAATCTATATGGTATGTATAATATACCATCAAAATAAAAATAAAATCGAAAATAGATAAATCATGATGCAAGCTATTGCCTACAAAGAAAAATAACAAAATCAACCAAAAAAACAGTTAGATTAGCCTAAAACATATGAAGTGCTGCTTTAATACATATTCAGATCAATCAAAAATGCAGAATAAGGTCGAATTAAGAAGATCTTGGGAGCACTAGTTGTCTAGATCTATTAGTGTATGCTTGACAGCATCTTGAAAATTAGACACAAAAATATAATAAAACTTCAATTTTCTGTTTAGCTGATACAATAAAGAGAGTAAAAGGCTATACTTTTAACATAACATCAACCATCAGATCCGAATCTAAAACTACTAGTTTCGCTGGATCTGCGAAGTTAAGAATAGAAAAGATGTACGTAAAAGATAGATGTAAAGTAAACAAAAAATCGTCATCTACAAGCATACAAACCATATACTAGATAAAATTCATTCTCCACAAAATAAACAGTAACACATACAACACCGAATCCCAGAATCCCATGTGAATGGGGTAAGCGGATATAGATGTAGACAGCGGTGCCTCCATCCAGGAAAAATCAGTAATACATACGTAGATATATAAGATGATTAGTACAAAAATCATCAGAAAATTAGAATCGCGGAGATAATTCAGACATCCATACCTTGAAATTGAGAGAGATGGAAGCAGATCGAGAGGTATCTGAGGTGCAATGAGCAGCAGATGAATTAGCCTTTATCGGCTTTGTAATGCTATGGAGGCGGTTGTTGACCGTCCGATCAAATCGTTCAGCGATTTAGGGTTTGAAATTGGGCCACAGGTTTACAATAACTTTTATTAGGGCTTCGGGAATTGGGGCTTTCGAAAATATGGGCTTGTTATTAAAGCACCCAATACCCATTAACTTTTTTGTTTTTTGTGTGTTTTTTGTTTTGTCACAATTTATTTGTTGATATATTTCACTTATTTGAGACATATGAATTACTTTTATTAATCAAAATCAAAATCTCTTATACAACCTACTTCTCCATTTAAGATTGTTGATTTTCTTTGATGATTTATTTTTTCTTGTTTCCTTGCATATAACGGATTTCAGCTCCATCATCTTCGACATTTATGTTTGTTTGTTCATTTAATGATATTGTGTAAGTAGACAAAGCTTGAATTTCTTTTTTTCGCATATTGATATCAAGAGCATTGGTAAGATGTTCCTTGATCAATAGGTCAAGAGTATAAATAGAGTTTAAGACAAAAGTCTAGACATATAAATACATTAAAATATGTGTGGGTTAGTTGTTTAATAAAAATATTTCTTCTTTTATCAATTATTGCGCATTTTTATATAAATTATTGCTAAGTAATAACCTTTCATGTACTATGTTTCATTGATGGTAAATTTAATTTAGGCTTACAGGTTGTTTGATAGTTAATGACTAAATAAGATCTGATTGGGTTAGAACTTAGAAGTTCTGACCGCATATGTCTTTGACTGAAACCATGTTATTTGATTTGATTATATATCTAATTAACTGTATTGAATGTTGAAAATGACCATTTTACCCTTATGTTGGACAAATAGTATACATTTATAGAGAATTGACCTAAAAAAATCAAAAGTCTCATTAACTTAATTAAATAAAATGATGTATAAGAATAAATAAAAGTAGAAGGCATGTTTAAATAAATATTAATATGTTACATTGTTTGTTGCTTTTCCTTACAATTTAACATTATAAATCCAAGAATTTGTATATGATAGTTTTCAGCTAATATATGATGAGATACTTGGCATAGACTTTTTTTGTCCATACCCATACAAGCAGGGTTTATTGGAGACTAGCAACATGACACCAACTTTATGAAAAAAAATGGGCTAACTTCTGTCGTATAATCCTTACATAAACAACCATCTAGCAATTCATAAAGTGTCCATTGTAAATAATACACGTTGGCAAAATAATAAAGGCATATACTCTAAATTTTCACCCTCATTATCCATATTTTTGCAAAGCATGTTGTCTTCAGAAAATGCTTGACTGCAAATGTACAAAAAAACCAAATTGATTTCTTATTCAAATAAGCTAAACTAAGAGTTGTTTATAAAGTTTTTGCAATCATTGTAATCTTGTTCTTGTTTGTGTACTTCGATTGTTTTTACAATAGTTGGCATCCCCTTGCCAATTACCAAACCATGCCTTTTACACTTTGTTCTCGGCTTCTACTTAAGGAGGGATATGAATGGATACAAAGGAAAAGTGAGGGATATCGAAGGAAAATCGTGTTCCTGAGTTTCATTAATAGAAGAAAAGTGAGGGGAGGGAAAAGATTTTGGAGCCATACTTTCCTTCCAAATTTTTCTCCCGAATTGGGCGGATTTGGGAAGAAAGTGAGTGGAATGAAAATTTTAAGTTTTATTTTCTTTTTCTTCATAACTCGGAAACACAAAAACTTAAAACTTTCCTTTCATTTCCTTTCATTTTATTTCCTTCGAACTCGGGAAAACAGAATAATGAATATTTTCCTTCCCCTTCCTTTCTTTCTGTCAAAATTTTCCTTCCTTTTCTTTTATTAAATTTACAAAAAAAAAAAAAAAAAAAAAAAAAAAAAAAAAAAACCCTCAGGAACAAGGCGTTAGGACAAATAGGGAAAAACATAAGAAGAAAATAAATTAAAATGCTCTAAGTGAGAAATCGTTCTCAACCTTTTCTCATAAGAACATTTCAAAAAAGATTCCAACAACGATAAATGATGGAGGTACAATCGTAAAAGAAACATGCGATTGTTGAAACATGTATTAATTATCAGATTCTTACAAACTTTAAGAGCATTACCCATCGAAGAGACTGTGGTATTTAATCAGACAATTTTTGGAGGATTTGGAATCGTTTTCATTGAAATCATGATTCAATTGATGAGTCGAATGAAAAAAAAATTGATAATGAGGGGCAAAAGCAGACAAACGGAGATCAACTTCATCAGAGGGCTAGAAGAGTATCGACGACGGGGCTGACTGCTACATCGATGATAGTGGTTGGAGGGAGGGTTGGAGGCAGAAGAAGTCGTTGATGAAGCATGATAGGGAGTGGTCAACGTTTGAGGAAGAAGCGATAGAATTTGTAACATCCCGAATTTCAGAAGTACGATTTAAGAGTTTAAAGTGTAATTTCGAAGAAGGGACTTGACGAGTAGGTACGCTTACTCGGCGAGTCGGAGCGGGTTTGGGTCGCGAATCAAGTGACCAACTCGCCGAGTCGGAGCGGGTTTGGGTCGCGAATCAAGTGACCAACTCGCCGAGTCGAAAGCTGGACTCGGCGAGTTGGTGTTGGGATGAGAAAAACCTTAATCTTAGGGTTTGCACCCTATTTAAAGGACTTAATGTCCTCCCCTCAGCTCCCTTAGCCCCCTTTGAGATCCAGTAAACCCTAGCTCGTGTGTGTAAGGCCATTGGAGGGAGATTGAAGCTTTTAGAGGTGTTCTAGTGGAAGAAACTTGAAGATCAAAAGGGTTTGCATCAAGAAAGTAGTGTAGATCCAGAATCTACTGCAGTTTTGGGCACATCTTGGAGGTAATGAGTTGTTACCTTTCCTTTGTTGCTTCTAGATTTATTCTTGAATGAGATTTGGGGCCATTTTGGTATGATTGAGATCCACTTCGGGTTTGGAGTCCAGATCTGAGGTTGCTACTTCAGATCTAGACTTGTATTGGTCCAGAAAGTCATAAAGCATCAGTTATTGAATTGTTGGTGAAGCCCTTTTGTCTAAAACCCAAGCCCTAGTGTGTTTTGGGACTATATCTCTTTGGTTTCATGTAAAGTTTGCAAATTTATGTGAGGGATAGATTGTAGAAGGGTGGATCTACGGATTGGAGCCTCAGCATGGCTCGAAAAGCCTCTGAATGGATTGAGAACTGGAGAGACTCGGTGAGTCACATGGGTGTACTCGATGAGTTGTATGAACATGTGCATGGACTCGACGAGTTGGAAGAACAACTCGGCGAGTCTGTTGAAGATTGCCTTGGACTCGGCGAGTCTGTTCTTGGACTCGGCGAGTCAGGTGGCAAAACCCAAACCTCTTTTGGTTAAAGCCTTGGATTAGTGAGTCGGTTGGCGACTCGGTGAGTTGGACAGGATGGGACTCAGAGATCGTTGGACTCGGCGAGTCTTGGGGCGACTCGGTGAGTTAATTTGTGTCATGAGAAGGGAACTCGGCGAGTCGACGGGGTGACTTGGCAAGTAAAGTCAACCAAGAAGGTTGACTTTGACTGAGGACTTTGACCTTGACCAAGAGTTGATCAGTTTGACTTCCAAGGGTACTTTAGTAATATTGGTATTTATGGAATTGGTTCTTTGGTAGTGTTCAGTGGCGACGATCGTGTCGGAGGTCGGAGCAGCTTGGTCTTATCTTTTCAGTCAGCAATTTCAGGTGAGTTATCCTCACTATATCAATAGGGTCTAAAGCACCAAGGTCGGCCCTTTTAGTTGTTATCTTGGTTACAGGCGATCTGTTAGATTGGTATCATAATAGACAATATGTTGTTATGCTCATGTGATCCGTTAGGATTGGTATGTTAGTGACCTGGTTAGGTCGATGCCTTGGTCATGAGAGATTTTTATGATCGATGATCAGTAAGATAATTATATCCGATATCTGTACTTGTACTGTTGATGTGCTTATTGATCTGTTAGATCGGCGTCATGGTAATTGGGACAATATTATGTCAGTAACCTGGTTTAGGTCGGTATCCTGGTATATAGGATGATGCTATGTTAGTGACCTAGTTTAGGTCGATATCCTGGTATATAGGATGATGCTATGTTAGTGACCTGGTTTAGGTCGGTATCTTGGTATATAGGATGATGCTATGTTAGTGACCGGTTAGGTCAATATCCTGGTAAGGATGATGCTATGCTTTATGATCTGCTAGATCGATTTGTTTGCCTATGGACTGTTATGTGATTTCCTGTTATATGTACACATGGTTATTTGCTTGATGTTTGGGTTGAGGCGTTCCTGCTTTGTGCTGAAGGCCAACATACCCTACGAGCGGTCCGGATAGATTGTAGGCCCGTATGGCGGTCCAGTCATACCAAAGGCTCGGATACATACCTTGTTGATGTAGCTTAACTCCATGAAGCTCGAGAGCCTAGTGCCCCAAGTGTGACACCTCAAATGGTTCACACAACATCATTAACACTTGGAATAACCATGAAAAGAAGACACTTCATGCTCAAATTGGCTAGCCCTCATATAAGTATCACTAGTGCCAATTTCTTGAGCTAAATGGGTCTTTATATAGTGTGGCTATTAGGGTTACACCATGTAACTCATGACTTTACCCATTCCTTATACTCCATGGGTTTTAACCTCCATGGAGTATCCATGGGTCACTACATGGGTTAAACCCAACATAAGGAATCTTGGATCATAAGCCCACATATATAAGAATTAACGATTTTCACAATCAATCCCCATATATTTAATTAGTCTCTTTTGATCACTAAATTAAGTCCAAATTAATTCTTGATCAATACTAATTAAATAACATGATTTCATATTAATATATTAGAACTTATAATATATTAATATGTCACAAATGTCCTCTTCTCACAAACGGTCTATCGAAATGTTCTGATGCCATGCAACCCAAATGGACCATGCCGAGTCGGGTCAAGTACATACCAATTATAGTTATGGACTTAGACACTAATCCAACAGTCTCCCACTTGGATAAGTCTAAAACTATTATTGAGTATGACTTTAAAACCTAACTGGCAATCGTATCTCTCAAAAGTCGATGTTGAACTCTGACCTTGTCGATGAACTCTGACCTTTGTCAATGACTTGTCCATTAGATAAGGGATCATATATTCCTTCATTCTAGATATCATATGGACTGAGACATGGATTAAAATCATTCTCTCTGTCCATTTGTTGTTTCCCGATTTCCGATTTATGACGACTGACTAATTGAACAAATCAAATCAGTCCTGGCTTGGCCAAGCACTCACATGTATCATCATTAAATCATCTAGGGGCCCACAGATACCGCTTTTATCCAGAAGGTAAAAGGAATGGATAAACTTCGACTCATATGGCTTGTTCTACTACTTGCTAAATCATACACAAATGCACGTTTTATAACATCGAGTTACCGAATGTGTTTTCGTGCAATCAATGTACAACCAACTCATAGTAACAACTCATATCTCTAGGTTTGAAGAATATAAGATATTATCGTCTCATGATCACTCATGATAAAATCCATGAAGTGATTCCAATGAGCGCAGGTTGAATCTAATACTCAGAACTTATGAGCACTCATGAGTGTTGTAGCACAACTTTGTCCACCAACTTGGACCTCTACAAGCCAACCCATGACAGTCTTGATTCATATCTACTTCCAACATATGACCGACTGTGGATGGTTTGAATAACTTAGTCATTCCGGAAGAATAACCTAGTTTATTCTGGAAGTCAAAACATGCAAAATGAAACACAAGAATAATTGAATCTAATATGGTATCAAAACCTATGAACATAAATAAAACACCTTTTATTTATCACCATATGATTACACATTATTCATTGCATACTGTTTCAGCTATCAACTTTATTCTTGAATTAAAACAATAGTTGTCCCATGCTCCGAGCATGTACACTATGTTTTTCTAAACAATAGCTTTGCCATACACCAAGTATGCACTCTATGTTTGTCTATGATCCTTACTTTGTGAAATAAACCAATTGACCAAACTTTCAATGATTCTAATTTCACACTCCCGAATTCTTATGGCAAATGCAGGAATTCCAAATTCATTCCATTTTACCGAAATTTGTTAGATTCTAAACTTATATGCAATGATTCTCTTGTAATGATTATGCACAAAGTCACAAAGACTTGACAACAAACATTGCAGAGCATTCCAAAGGAGAACAACTCCTTGGAAACATCCTTCTTGCATTAAGTTTCCTAATCTTACACAGATTTATTGAACAACTTCCACCAATAGGATCATTTCCACATTCCCCTTTTGTGACCACCCAAAGTTTATTCCGTTACATTACCCCGTTACCGTTAACGGAATATTCCACGTTATAAAAGTTCCGTAATTAGGAGTCGTAACATAAATAAATATTTAATTATTTATTTATACTTCATGTGATCATCATTTTAAGTTAAAATAAATATAACTCGTTAATGTTAGTCCCATGTAACGAAATAAAGTTATATTATTTTTTCAACCACTTAACCCGGGTAAAAAGTTTAAACCCCGTTAAACTTTAGCATCGGGTAGTCGTGTACCGGGTGCAACACCCGAGACCTATATAAGGAAGATGTAACACTTCCTTGAACCCTTTTACCACTCCAACTCCTCTCTCTCACTACTTTCTCTCTCTAGACTCGTTTTCGACTCCAAAACCGCGATTTCCAGCTCCTAAACGTAAGACCTTCAACCCTAACTTGTTCTAAACATGCATTATTGTTATTATAGCTCAAAAATCTCATGAAAAGGACAAGGAAAAGGAGTTTACGGCCTAAGAGCCTCCTTAGGCCGTAAACACCCAAAAAGTGGCCAAAAGTCTCGATTCTTCCTTATTTGAGCTTGGATACTAGTTAGGGAATTTATCTAGGAGTGTTTAAACAACAAAACACAAGGTTTTAGGGCATAAAAGAGAGTTTACGGCCCAAGCACATGCTTAGGCCATAAACACCTCCAAACCATGTCAAATGGTAGTTTTAATCCCCCCAAATGGCCTTATGCTTCATTATAAATCACTAGGATTGTAATAAGGGCTTAAAACTTCAATAAAATCAAGGTATAGGAGTTCATGTCCGTGAACTCCCATAGGGGTGGTTCATGGGCCGTAAACTCCCATTTGGTCCCTTTAAATGACTTAAACCCATTCATACATTTTAGATTTGGTCCTAGCAAAATTCCACGATCAATATAAGGCCTTTAAACATCCTAGAACCCCTCACCATGAATTTACGGCCGTAAACTCATGGGGAGTTGTCCCAAGGCCGTAAACACCATATGGAGAGTTTACTCTTGGAGAGTAAACTCCATTCCTAAGCCATTCACACCTTTAAATGTTACCCGGGACACCCTAAACACTTAACCAAAGTGTTTTTCGCTCCTTAGAGTGCGTATATTTGTTTAATTAGTATTAAATGTACTAATTGTATGTGAACATATGTTATCATATGTTAAATAGGTCACTAAGTGTGTCCAAGTCTTTACTTGACACCGAGCACCCAACCGACACCTTCGTCGGATCCACTTACACCAGGTGAGTTCATACCCCTGAATGAACCTTTTAAATGTTTTTACATGTTTTATAGGGGGGAATACAAGTTAAACATGCCAGTTATCATATCAATCACATGTGATTGATAACCCGCATGCACAAGGATTTACCACACTATAAACTGTTTTACCAAGTAGGATACTATAAACGGTTTTCTAAAAGGTTTTCACTTGTTCAAAACTCTTAATTATACTGTTTTGTCAAAGTTCATTTTAAACTGGTTTTTGAAAAGTTTCCAAAGAATTTCTAAAGGTTTTCAAACTTATTTTACCAAAGAACACCAAGTTGTGATTTTCTCAAGAATAAAGGTTTTCTTCTATGTCTTGATACTCCTTCTTAGTTTAAACTCCTACTTGATAACGCATTCACTTCGTGATGCGTTTATACTTGTTATTGCCTCTATTTCGCTTATACTTGTAGTCGCTTATGCCTATTAGACGCTCTTACTTCACTTGTTGTCGCTTCTACTCCGTGATACACTTATATTTGGTAATACTTATACTTCACGATTCGGTTATTCCACACTGTTCGCTTATACTTCACAATTCGCTTATTCCACACTGTTCGCTTATACTTCACAATTCGGTTATTCCACACTGAACGCTTATACTTCACAATTCGGTTATTCCACAATGTACACTTATACTTCACAATTTGGTTATTCCACAATGTACACTTATACTTCACGATTCGGTTATTCCACACGATTCGGTTATACATCACGATTTGGTTATACTTCACGATATGATTCCACTTGTTACACAATCATACGTAGTTAGATGTATGTATGTCTGTGCTTCTATAGATGCATATAAATAATGATTGAAGGACTTAGGAAGGCTTGTCCGCCCTATTTCCTTTTCTTCGTTGAGATGTGGTCTGGTAGGATCGGATGTCCATCCGAAGGTCGTTTGATTCATTAGTTATATATTATGTATACGAGCATAGCCATATAGGTTTACTCTAGTCAGTTCAGTTATTAGTCTCTACCTCTAGTTCAACACTTATATTGGAAACCCACTACCCACTATTTGGGATGCAACTTCGGGACACGGCCTTCTCCGTCGTCTAGTTGGTAACCAGAGTCTCCTGTAGGGAGAGCGGACATTGTGTGTATAGATCTATACGGGATTGACACCCCCGCACCCTGACTGCTAGCTACAGTCCACAGCCTACCAAGCCAAGGGGTGACAAATGTCACAATTTATAGACGCTTGTAGGGCGTCAGGTACTCTAGTGTCGGTTAGTATGGTTACGAGTATCCCAGGTTACCTTATAATTCATGGTCTTAAGGTAACGGTATTTCACCAGAAATTTACACTGTATGCTGGAAACCCACTCTCAGAGTCACACGGTTTTTAGACCTTGCTAGCTGTATCCTTCATTTGATATTATCTGCGCTCTGTATTCTCTGTTTTAGACCTTACTACCTGTATCTTTCATTTGATACTTTCTGGGGCCTGTATCCTCTGTTTTTAGACCTTGCTAGCCATACCTTTCATTTGGTACCGTTTGGGGTCTGTGTCTCTCTTTGTTAGACTGAGCCAGGCGTGTCGTTTGTTCGATACTCTCCTGGAGTCTATGATTCCTTTTGCCTTAGTCAGCAGTCCTCACTGCTGAGGCATATGTTATTTTCCCTGATTCCTCTTGCTTTCTTTAATAATCAAATTCTGTATTTTGATAATGATAGCGATTAAGGGAAAACTACTTTTTACCACATAACTCCGTCCACTCTTGGTAGAATACTGCTTTTATTAAAGAAAATATAGGATTTTCTGGAAAAGACACTAATGTAATGGATACTCTGAAACTACCACTTTTATTAAGTTATTTGGATAAAATGCCACTAAATACTTATGAACTCACCATCATTTGTAAAAATGTTGATACTCGCTTTTCAAATAACTTGTATTCTCAGGTCAGCTTTAGACACGTACATTCCAGGAGCTTCCCTTGAAGATGGTTTTGTGCCAAGCTGTACTTATATTATTACTTGTATTACTTTGATGTATTGATATGTAAACCATGTAAAACTATTACCATTAATGCAATGTTTTGTTGTACTTTGATTACTATAATGCATGTGTTGTGATACTTGACATGACGTCATCCACCCCATAACGTTTCCGCCGTTCCGGTTTTGGGGTGTGACAACTTTTGAATATCACTTCTGAACAAGAGTTGCCTCTTTTCAGAATATGTCAATATGATCATTCCAACAATTAACACTATACTTCCAACTGTCCCTGAGCAACCAATCTTTGTTAAACCTTAGATTGTCCTTGACATTTGCTTAATTGTTTTAGTCATATTCAGTTCTAGACCTTTTCCCTTCTTAATGCCCCAGGCATTTGGAAAATTTTAGAAAGGATGAATATAGCACATGTAATCGATCCTATATTCGAAGCATATGGGACACGATTCATGATGTCTCGCATAAAGACTAAACCAGTCTTTTGCTATAATATTTCCATTTCTATTTCCCAAGTTCTCATAATTCAGATTATGAAAAGGGATGTCGTAATCATAATCGAATTCAACATATTCTTTCTTTAAGTTTCATCACTTTTCTTTGATTCTTAAAACATCAACATGTGACCTAGTCACATCATGTATCAAGAATCTCATAATAGAAACTTAGCAGAGTTAGATAGTGGACTTTACCTTGAGTAGAGTCGAACTTATTGACTTTAACATCCTTAGGTAAAATTATTACCATTAATGCAATGTTTTGTTGTACTTTGATTACTATAATGCATGTGTTGTGATACTTGACATTACGTCATCCACCCCAGAACGTTTCCGCCGTTTCGGTTTTGGGGTGTGACAGATTGGTATCAGAGCATTGTTTATAGTGAGCTAAGTATATCAAATCATAAAAGATATACAGCCTATAAATACAAAGGGATAAAACATTCTGACCAAGAATTATACTTTAAAATATAACCATATTTTACCAAAGTATATGAACATCCAGAATCTAAACACTCGAACACAAGTATCACAAGAAGAACGATAATAAAAGTCTTCGGATGTTGAGCATTGTTGTCAAACCTGGGCAGTTATGTAATCGTAAGCTGGAATAAATGTAACCTGATCAACTACATTTATTCGAGATGCGATGAACGTGTGCTTGGGAGTGATAGTGGTGTTGCAACAGGTCTGAAACTTACCAACTAGGAATGCTAGAGCCAAACATAAAGTTTAAAATACTATGGGAGTATTTTGGAATACTAAAAGACTCACACTAATCCCAGAATCATATTCAGAAGATAAGAATCAAACCAGAAGTTAAAATACCATAGGGTTATTTTAGGATCCATAGACAACCTTGTGTGAAGAACTAAAAAGATCCTTATTGATATACCTATAATTACAGAGGGTATACTCCCAAGGTTATATATAATAAGGATCCCATAGGCTAAGAATGTGTGGTTTCGCCCTACTTCCTTTTCCTTGTTTGGATGTGGATATAGAGTAGTATCACATATTCAAAGGCCTATCGGATCTAAGCTATATATGATTTTGTATACCCTGTGTAATCGTAGCAGGACTCGATATGGATCATCCAGTGAAATGTGAATAATCTCTTAGGATTCTTTAAACATTTCCATTCTCGCACGAACCCTGTAGAAAACCCTATCCACTTCAGCACTTGGCAGAAGAGTTGATGCAGACCCAGAAGAGGTTCATTGAGAAAATTTCCTGTTCGGAAATAAATGAACTGGGTTGAGACTATTGAATTCACCAAGTGCCTATATCTTTTAGGGACATCGGTGAGAAATTTGCCTAAACTTCCGAAATTTCCAGTCATCCGGCATGAAGTGATGACATCTAGAGACGGATTCGGAAGTAAGGCGGAGTAGAGATTCAATATGTTCATACGAGGAGAGAAACCTAGGTAACTAACCGAAGGAAACCAACGCCGATTCCAGCCAAAGGTACGAGGCAGATAGAGGGAGCCAGTACATGGAACCCGAGAATTGTCTTTTCCTCGTGTTCGTCACACTAATAAACCCGTAAAATAATACAATATAGTGAGTTGGTGATTACACTACTCACGCTATGTGTTAGGTAAATCGTCGTTTCCCGTTGCCAGTTACACGATTAGAGCAGATCCCCGCACCTCTATTGAGGGTATTTAGCCATAAGTCTTTATAAGTCTTTCTTCCCGCGGTTTCGTTCTGAACTGTTCTCAAATCTCTCCAGGTTGGAGAGTGAAACCCTTCCCAGTATAAAGGTAACTTAGTAGGAACAACTCGCATCTTATGGCCTTTTCCGATACTCACACTCCTACCTTGTACACCAGGACTACATCATAGGGATGTAGGTCGACACTCAGACAACCAGTACCCGAGGCACGGGAAAAAATTTATGCCTAATACAGTCAGGACAGATATGTCCAGGGTTAGCCATCGTCTCTCATTATCTTGTATTCCTTTCCGTGTAGGAAAAACCATGCCTCCAAAGAAACGCAACCAGTCCACAAGCAAGAAACCTACTCTCTTATTCGATGAAGCTACGTTCCAAGCTGCAGTCTCGGCAACCGTAGCAGCTGTCATGGCTCACCTGAATGCTAACAATGCCAATGTTAGCAAGAGCCTTATCGGGATTTCCGATCCTAGAAATGGACAGCAACAACCAACCCCTACATACCCAGCCACCCAAGAACCTCAATCGAATCCACTAAAGAGAAAACTCAAGATCGAGGAGGGAGGTACCTCGGCTCAAGGACCTTCCGAAGGGCAACGAGCTGAGGCAGTCAATACCCTTGTCAATCCTTCCCTCCTGACTTCAAGAAGACCATACCTAGGAAACCTTCCCCACTGCGGCAAGTGTAGATACCATCATCATGGTATGTGCCGGGAACTTTTATGTGCTAGGTGCAACATGAAGGGGCATACTACTCGCGTATGCAGAACTCCGGTGGAGCGTATTGCGTCAATCACCAATGTGATGGCCAATCCAGTTTGCCGACTATGTGGTGAGATTGGACCCTTCAAAAGAGATTACCCAACTGAAGGAAACAACAAGGACACAGGAAGAGCCTAACTCTTCTGCTTAGGGAGAAGCATCAAGGAACCCGGAAGATTTTGGTACGTCTCTCGAACTCAGATAACTAAACTGAAAACATTAAAAGGCTAATTCAAATGTAAATACTTCCCCAATAAGGCAAAAGTCACAGCACTGTTATAAAATTTAAAATTCATCAGGTAAAACTATAATGGCTAAACATATACGTTACGGCCATGTATAGTTAAGATGGATAGACCTAGAGTGAGTGAATGCCGCCTCATTTCCTGTTCCTCGTTTGGTTGTGGATTTAGGGCGAAGTTGCTCAGTCAACAGTCCTCCCCACCTTAATTATACATGACTAGTATATGTTAGGCGATTATAGAAATGCCTCGTGAGAATCCATTCATGAAAAAGGTACTCTATTCAGAAACACTTAGGACTCTCTATAGTTCCGCGTTGACTCTATCGGTCCAAGTATCCGCGATAGTGATACACAGGACGAAACCTAAGACGCCTAGAACTTGTGTGCCTGTTCGGCGCATGACTCTATCGATCTTCATTTTATATCATGTCGAGGTATGCCAACTTCGACGACTCTATTGATCATGGTTCGACTTCGTGCAACCATGTGTACATCCTTAGTGCTGTGTAAAAAGAGCTTTCTCCGTAAGCCATTTCAGCAAATTAAGGTTCTTCCGAACCTAAACATAATACAAATAATCAAACCTAATGCGATTCGTTAGTCGTCCCTCTTATCTCAAACCTTCCGAAGTACCCAGGAGAAGGGTACCGTGCGCTGTTGACCGACCCCTCCTTAGACAAATAGAAACCAAAGTGAAGGACACTGCAGGCATTCCAGAAGACGATAGCCATCCGATGCATACTTCGTAGATTCCCCAGAAAGACCCCTCGCACCTCGCACATCAGGTTCGTGAACCCAGAGGATAGAACTCATGAGACTGACCACTATAACCAGGTATATGCATAAAGGTGGTATATAGTTGAGATCAAAAAGATTTAAGATGTGTGCTTCCTCCCTACTCCCTGTTCCTCGTTGGGTTGTGGGTCTGGGGTGGAGCTGCACAACTGAACATCCTGCCGACCTCAATTATATACGACTTGCATACACCAAGTATTAGTGGTTAAGCCAAGTATGAGCTCTACCACGAACCTCATTGTAAGACCCTTCATCCTATTCCATAAAATAGGAGCTGGAGTCAAGAGAACCACTGCGGGTTGAGCTACCATAATGACCACAAATCCGAAATTTGTTGTCATACCGATTAAGCCCACATAGTAGCTAACACCATCAGTTAGTAAAGAGATTAAAGTTCCGAGTGATGGGAACCTATACTCACTAGATTTGACCTAGACCGGGAAAACTCAGAACCTTCGGAAGAGTAGTTGCAGTAGATGTTCGCACTACTCAGGCACTTCGTCCACCCTGTTACAGACAAGTAGTGCCTATAACCCTCCACCCTCTCGCATGGAGGAAATCGTCGTCGCCCTGTAGACGATAGACTTCATTCTCCGAAGTAAACACTAGAATACCGAGAACCACAGGATAACCTCCACATCCAATAATACTTGATCAAAAAGCGAACGTAGTGCATTAAGCCTCATGACCCAGATCCCGAAGAGATTATAGACTTGACACCAGCCTTGGTGTTAGTCGAGGGATTACGCAGGAGCATGCACTTTCCGTGCTAGAATAAACCAAAGTCTTAGAGATTCATTGGACTATTAGGTGTTCCACGAATACTATCTCACGCAGAAATAGTAGAACCACCTCCCGAGATAGTCCAACACTCGTCCGGTGAAACCCTATTTCCTCTACCCTGAGGGTTTCCGTTGGGAATATCTCAAGATTCACTCGTGCAGGTTCATTTTGCACAAGATTGAGATACCCAATCTACCACAAAAAGATACCATAGATACACAACCCATCCGATGATCCAGAAAGTCTCTAACAACCAATTGACAGGAAACACGAAACCAAGGACAACCCGAACTTCCTAAGAACCAACCTGAAGGACTACACTACCAGTATGAGAGAGAACGTTAGGAACTTCGGAATGGTGATCACGCCAGTGATGATCTTGCCATAGAAGTACACTATGTTCTAAGTACTGAAAAGCTCTACCCTTCCGAGAGCTTAGGACCATCTGAGAATCCTCATGGAGATTTGGTCCAACCTTCGTCAGACCACTACTACTTTTGGATGTTCCACAAAGTTTCACACCAAATCGATCCACTTCTTAGACTTGATATGTGTTTACCCGACGTCACTCTTCGTATCCCACTCATCTTGATAGAAACTATTGAGAACCCTAACCTCGTAGATACACCAGTCGGAACCCACTAACTACACGAGACGGAATCCGCATCCCGTAGGTGAAGGTTTGTTGGAATGACAAACACAGACCAGAGTTCACTCGGGAATGCGAGGACAAACCGAATAGGAAGTACCCTCCTGCCTCTATCATTCATACCTACTTCCTTGCCTAGACCTGAATTTCGGGACGAAATTCCCTCTAACGGGGGGATGATGTGACAACCCAAAGTTTATTCCGTTACATTACCCCGTTACCGTTAACGGAATATTCCACGTTATAAAAGTTCCGTAATTAGGAGTCGTAAAATAAATAAATATTTAATTATTTATTTATACTTCATGTGATCATCATTTTAAGTTAAAATAAATATAACTCGTTAATGTTAGTCCCATGTAACGAAATAAAGTTATATTATTTTTTCAACCACTTAACCCGGGTAAAAAGTTTAAACCCCGTTAAACTTTAGCATCGGGTAACCGTGTACCGGGTGCAACACCCGAGACCTATATAAGGAAGATGTAACACTTCCTTGAACCCTTTTACCACTCCAACTCCTCTCTCTCACTACTTTCTCTCTCTAGACTCGTTTTCGACTCCAAAACCGCGATTTCCAGCTCCTAAATGTAAGACCTTCAACCCTAACTTGTTCTAAACATGCATTATTGTTATTATAGCTCAAAAATCTCATGAAAAGGACAAGGAAAAGGAGTTTACGGCCTAAGAGCCTCCTTAGGCCGTAAACACCCAAAAAGTGGCCAAAAGTCCCGATTCTTCCTTATTTGAGCTTGGATACTAGTTAGGGAATTTATCTAGGAGTGTTTAAACAACAAAACACAAGGTTTTAGGGCATAAAAGAGAGTTTACGGCCCAAGCACATGCTTAGGCCATAAACACCTCCAAACCATGTCAAATGGTAGTTTTAATCCCCCCAAATGGCCTTATGCTTCATTATAAATCACTAGGATTGTAATAAGGGCTTAAAACTTCAATAAAATCAAGGTATAGGAGTTCATGTCCGTGAACTCCCATAGGGGTGGTTCATGGGCCGTAAACTCCCATTTGGTCCCTTTAAATGACTTAAACCCATTCATACATTTTAGATTTGGTCCTAGCAAAATTCCACGATCAATATAAGGCCTTTAAACATCCTAGAACCCCTCACCATGAGTTTACGTCCGTAAACTCATGGGGAGTTGTCCCAGGGCCATAAACACCATATGGAGAGTTTACTCTTGGAGAGTAAACTCCATTCCTAAGCCATTCACACCCTTAAATGTTACCCGGGACACCCTAAACACTTAACCAAAGTGTTTTTCGCTCCTTAGAGTGCGTATATTTGTTTAATTAGTATTAAATGTACTAATTGTATGTGAACATATGTTATCATATGTTAAATAGGTCACTAAGTGTGTCCAAGTCTTTACTTGACACCGAGCACCCAACCGACACCTTCATCGGATCCACTTACACCAGGTGAGTTCATACCCCTGAATGAACCTTTTAAATGTTTTTACATGTTTTATAGGGGGGAATACAAGTTAAACATGCCAGTTATCATATCAATCACATGTGATTGATAACCCGCATGCACAAGGATTTACCACACTATAAACTGTTTTACCAAGTAGGATACTATAAACGGTTTTCTAAAAGGTTTTCACTTGTTCAAAACTCTTACTTATACTGTTTTGTCAAAGTTCATTTTAAACTGGTTTATGAAAAGTTTCCAAAGAGTTTCTAAAGGTTTTCAAACTTATTTTACCAAAGAACACCAAGTTGTGATTTTCTCAAGAATAAAGGTTTTCTTCTATGTCTTGATACTCCTTCTTAGTTTAAACTCCTACTTGATAACGCATTCACTTCCTGATGTGTTTATACTTGTTATTGCCTCTATTTTGCTTATACTTGTAGTCGCTTATGCCTATTAGACGCTCTTACTTCACTTGTTGTCGCTTCTACTTCGTGATACACTTATATTTGGTAATACTTATACTTCACGATTCGGTTATTCCACACTGTTCGCTTATACTTCACAATTCGCTTATTCCACACTGTTCGCTTATACTTCACAATTCGGTTATTCCACACTGAACGCTTATACTTCACAATTCGGTTATTCCACACTGTACACTTATACTTCACAATTTGGTTATTCCACAATGTACACTTATACTTCACGATTCGGTTATTCCACACGATTCGGTTATACATCACGATTTGGTTATACTTCACGATATGATTCCACTTGTTACACAATCATACGTAGTTAGATGTATGTATGTCTGTGCTTCTATAGATGCATATAAATAATGATTGAAGGACTTAGGAAGGCTTGTCCGCCCTATTTCCTTTTCTTCGTTGAGATGTGGTCTGGTAGGATCGGATGTCCATCCGAAGGTCGTTTGATTCATTAGTTATATATTATGTATACGAGCATAGCCATATAGGTTTACTCTAGTCAGTTCAGTTATTAGTCTCTACCTCTAGTTCAACACTTATATTGGAAACCCACTACCCACTATTTGGGATGCAACTTCGGGACACGGCCTTCTCCGTCGTCTAGTTGGTAACCAGAGTCTCCTGTAGGGAGAGCGGACATTGTGTGTATAGATCTATACGGGATTGACACCCCTGCACCCTGACTGCTAGCTACAGTCCACAGCCTACCAAGCCAAGGGGTGACAAATGTCACAATTTATAGACGCTTGTAGGGCGTCAGGTACTCTAGTGTCGGTTAGTATGGTTACGAGTATCCCAGGTTACCTTATAATTCATGGTCTTAAGGTAACGGTATTTCACCAGAAATTTACACTGTATGCTGGAAACCCACTCTCAGAGTCACACGGTTTTTAGACCTTGCTAGCTGTATCCTTCATTTGATATTATCTGCGCTCTGTATTCTCTGTTTTAGACCTTACTACCTGTATCTTTCATTTGATACTTTCTGGGGCCTGTATCCTCTGTTTTTAGACCTTGCTAGCCATACCTTTCATTTGGTACCGTCTGGGGTCTGTGTCTCTCTTTGTTAGACTGAGCCAGGCGTGTCGTTTGTTCGATACTCTCCTGGAGTCTATGATTCCTTTTGCCTTAGTCAGCAGTCCTCACTGCTGAGGCATATGTTATTTTCCCTGATTCCTCTTGCTTTCTTTAATAATCAAATTCTGTATTTTGATAATGATAGCGATTAAGGGAAAACTACTTTTTACCACATAACTCCGTCCACTCTTGGTAGAATACTGCTTTTATTAAAGAAAATATAGGATTTTCTGGAAAAGACACTAATGTAATGGATACTCTGAAACTACCACTTTTATTAAGTTATTTGGATAAAATGCCACTAAATACTTATGAACTCACCATCATTTGTAAAAATGCTGATACTCGCTTTTCAAATAACTTGTATTCTCAGGTCAGCTTTAGACACGTACATTCCAGGAGCTTCCCTTGAAGATGGTTTTGTGCCAAGCTGTACTTATATTATTACTTGTATTACTTTGATGTATTGATATGTAAACCATGTAAAACTATTACCATTAATGCAATGTTTTGTTGTACTTTGATTACTATAATGCATGTGTTGTGATACTTGACATGACGTCATCCACCCCATAACGTTTCCGCCGTTCCGGTTTTGGGGTGTGACAACTTTTGAATATCACTTCTGAACAAGAGTTGCCTCTTTTCAGAATATGTCAATATGATCCTTCCAAAAATTAACACTATACTTCCAACTGTCCCTGAGCAACCAATCTTTGTTAAACCTTAGATTGTCCTCGACAATTGCTTAATTGTTTTAGTCATATTCAGTTCTAGACCTTTTCCCTTCTTAATGCCCCAGGCATTTGGAAAATTTTAGAAAGGATGAATATAGCACATGTAATCGATCCTATATTCGAAGCATATGGGACACGATTCATGATGTCTCGCATAAAGACTAAACCAGTCTTTTGCTATAATATTTCCATTTTTATTTCCTAAGTTCTCATAATTCAGATTATGAAAAGGGATGTCGTAATCATAATCGAATTCAGCATATTCTTTCTTTAAGTTTCATCACTTTTCTTTGATTCTTAAAACATCAACATGTGACCCAGTCACATCATGTATCAAGAATCTCATAATAGAAACTTAGCAGAGTTAGATAGTGGACTTTACCTTGAGTAGAGTCGAACTTATTGACTTTAACATCCTTAGGTAAAATTTGGCAGCTTCACAACTAATGCCCCTTCCTTTGGCAATATAAACATATGGAGCCTTTGGTAATGGTACTGGTACTATGATATACTTAGCGTTTCTCTTTACCATTTGGTCAACCGAGTTGACTATGGCCGATCCCTTTCCATTGGGAAGAGAATGCTTTTTCTGGATTTTCAGTGTCATCATTGTCAATGTCCATAAAGTTTTAGGAAGTTGATCTTAGCGAATAGAAAAGATCATTAAGGGTCTTGTCATAGTTTATTTCATAGGGGTCCCAAAGGAACTCACCATGTGACTTAGAAAGTGATTGAACATCCAACTTTCTTAAGACTTTGACACCCAACTCTCCCGGCTTGTCAATATGTGACTTCATCTCTAAGATGTGATCACACCTAGACCTTGCCTTGCCAATAGGGCTTGAGTGACCTTAAACTTGTGGGTTAGGGAGAATAATTGGAGGAGGTGGAGAAAGTGAAGTTCCAAGAGATTTGGGAAGATCATAGATGTCTGAACTAGACATCTTTTGGGAGATATTCAAGATAGTTGATCTAAAGTCCTTAATATAACACCCAATATGAAATATTAAGGCTAGGACCCAACACAATATTTTATAACTCGGAAGAGGAATGTCGTAATCCATATTATAAAATATTTGAAGGTAGGTGAATGACGATTCACCAATTTCCACCTTGAAAAACGAAATAATTATTAGATTTTTAATTGAATTTGAAGCTCCTAGATCTTTTGAGATTCATTTAACTATTCAATGGCATGTTTCAATCTCGAGTGTGCCCTTTCAGGTTTTGTGATCGGGATGCCGAGGATCACAAAACAAGGTGTGAATAACCATGCAAATATACTTGGTACCCTTAATATTTACCCCTCAATCAATGTGCCGGTTAACCACACACGCTCCATCAATACTATGATAAATATTAAGTTACCCTTTTCCTACCTTCTTAAATACGAGTTAGTGTGTCGGTTAACCACACACGCTCCACTAACCGACTTAAACAAAGTGCAAAGTGTAATTTCACGGATTAGCACCTTATTCACATTTTCCTAAAGTAACTAAAATTGGGAGTTATGAAAAACATTTAGTTACTTTATATTTATCATTAATACTTTTAATCAAGGGAGAATTATAGTCCTTGTCCTACCTGTTCGGCTAACGACCCTCCACCGGTCAAGGAAGCGGTGGGTGAGAGTGGACACCCATTAAACTGCCATTTTATAGGCAGTAACCTTATACCCCCCTTATAGATCGACTTCGTGAATGAGGCCTACTAACGGTAAGAATGACTTGCTCTTATACATATATAAATATTATTTACTTATAACATTATAAAGTATAAGGGTTGAATTATAACTCTTTAAAATTCTAAGGGCTTAACTTGGAATTAAAGTATTCATAAAAGAAAACTTTTCAAATTCCAAAACTTGAGGGCAAGTTTTGAAACTATTCAAAACTCTTGGATTTTCATAACTTATGAGTTTTAATTAAAGCTTTAAAACTTTTAATGAAGAGACTCTTGGACATCCATAACTTGAGGACAAGTTATGGAGCCATAAAAACTATTTATAAGGAAAGACTCTTCATTTTTTTGTAACCTAAGGCATTTTTATGAGTTTTTAAGATTCATAAATGTGACTTTTCATATAACTTAAGGACAAGTTACAAAAACACATTTTATGAACAACTTTTAGATTAATTTGGATTGAAAACTACTGACACATATTTTTCATTAATCTATAAAATAACTCATAAAACAAGGTAACACAAAAAAAACTTTTGGATTCCATAACTTATGGAGTTTAATGTTTCTTTTATGATGAAACTTTTGATGTTCCATAACTTAAGAACAAGTTATGGAATTCTTTAAAACATTAAGACCAAGTTTTGTAACTCCATAAAAAACTTTGAATCAATTTTTTTAAAACCTTTTCATATCCATAGCTTATGGAGGTTTCAAAAAACTCTTTAGATCAAACTTTTAAAACTAATAAAATAATCATATAATTTTATCTTTTACTAAATTTGACCTAATTCAACTCATATAGAAAATGATTCAAATTTTACAAATAATTAGTTTTTCACAAAAACAAGTAATTATCTTAAAATTTGACAAACGTCATGTTTTTTTCCTTTTTTTTCAACTTTGAAAATAAAACATTTGCATCAATATAACAGAAAACAACCCATGTCTCTGATACCACTGTTGGGTTTTGAGCATTCTAACACTCCTAAGTGTACATGCAACCCTAAATACCTTGGATCTATGTTTTCTCTATTATAAATGCAAATATGAATATTCCAAAGTATTACCCTAACTAGCATGCAATCTTTTGATACTTGAATAATAAACTAGATAGAAATACATACCTTGTTGATGTAGCTTAACTCCATGAAGCTCGAGAGCCTAGTGCCCCAAGTGTGACACCTCAAATGGTTCACATAACATCATCAACACTTGGAATAACCATGAAAAAAAGACACTTCATGCTCAAATTGGCTAGCCTTCATATAAGTATCACTAGTGCCAATTTCTTGAGCTAAAGGGGTCTTTATATAGTGTGGCTATTAGGGTTACACCCATGTAACTCATGACTTTACCCATTCCTTATGCTCCATAGGTTTTAACATCCATTGAGTATCCATGGGTCACTACATGGGTTAAACCCAACATAAGGAATCTTGGATCATAAGCCCACATATATAAGAATTAACGATTTTCAAAATCAATCCCCATATATTTAATTAGTCTCTTTTGATCACTAAATTAAGTCCAAATTAATTCTTGATCAATACTAATTAAATAACATGATTTCATATTAATATATTAGAATATATAATATATTAATATGTCACAAATGTCCTCTTCTCACAAACGGTCTATCCAAATGTTCCGATGCCATGCAACCCAAATGGACCATGCCGAGTCGGGTCAAGTACATACCAATTATAATTATGGACTTAGACACTAATCCAACACTAATACCCATGACCTTTCATTTCCATAGGATCCATGGGTTAAAACTCCATGGACTATCCATGCAAGCTTAGCCCAACCTAAATGAACTTGGCCCATGTTATATATATAAGAGTCCATATTTAATTGGTTCCTTTTGATTACTAAATTAATTCTTGATCAATACTAATTAAATAATATGATTCCATATTGATATATTAGAACTTATAATATATTAATATAAATCATAAGCATACTATTCTCAAAAGACTATCCATATAAATTGTTCCGGTGAAGTGCAACCCAAATGGACCATGCTACTCTCGGGTCGAATACATACCAATAATAGTTATGAGCTTAGACATCTAATCCAACAGGACTAACATGGACAAGGCAAATTTCATCAATCATTAAATCCTAAAAAGTGATTGAAATATCAAGCTTCCATGATATCCTTCAAACCTCCATAAGAAACCTTATCACTCCATGAAATCAAATCGCTTAACAATAACCCATAAAATTGATCTTCATTGACTTTGTATTTGATATCTTCAACGATCACAATCCAAGAATCATATGGCAAATCCACCATGATCACAAGAACTTGAAATTTTCTAGAGAGATAAAGTGATTTTGAATGAGTTTTCTAGAGAGAGAAATTAAAAATCACTTGAATCCTAGTGAAGAAATTTGAATTTTGAATACAATCAAAGATGAATTCGATTTCTAGAATCCAAGAACTCTCTAAATCATGAAGATCAATAAGAACATTAAGAATCACCAAATGTAGAAAGCTATCAAGGATCAATTCTTGATCCAATCAAGAACACCTACTCTGATACCAATTGTAGTGGTGTTGATTATGATGGCATGTGTGGAATAAGAAAAGATCTAGTGAATCATCATAAAAAACAAGAACACATGAAGTAAATAAATATGGGTTTAGCTCTCATTAGTATTGATAGAAAGAGTACAAATGAGTCTTGTGATTTCTCTCTCTAAACTAATGCTCTCAAAGTGTTCATTACATAAATGAGTGTCACTCACTTCCTATTTATAGGAAAGACAACTCATTACACAATACAAGTGGGTAAAGCACAAATACATCCAAGCATGACTTTGCACCCTAACAGGAATGAAAGGACTTAAAAGATTAAGGGCTAGATCTATTAAGCTGTAGGAATCCAATTCCCACGACGTGGCGTTTGGATGCCATGATGTGGCGACTAGGGAAACCCGACTATTTTGTCGTGAAGCGCCCACGACGTAACAATGTGAGGTTACAACGTGGTGATATGTCTACCTGACGTGGACCTTTGACTTTGACCAAGTTTGATCTAAGAGTATTTTGGGTATTCGGATTGGTAATTGAGATTGGTCATTATTTGATGAATAGGTGATCAGTTGAGCTGACATTCGGAGCTGTGTCCTGTTCACAGATCTTTTTCAGACTGAGATGTGAGTTTTCCTCACAGTACATATGGGGCGAAGGCACCAAGGTCGGCCCATTGGATTGATATCCTACTATATACTGATTGATGATATGTTGAGTATGTGGTAGATCTGCACTATTAGATGATAGTTGCTTATATTCGTTAGATTGGTATATCTATAGGACTACATGTGGTTACTGGTTGTATGATTATATGTTTATTGAATATGTTTGTTATCTATTATATGTCAACATGTTGTGTCTATATTGAGGCTTTACTGCTCTGTGCATGAGCCAACAGACCAGGGTATTCCAATCCGATGACTGAGTGGACCCCCTGTACATTGGCATTCCAGTCCAATGACTGGTTGGACCCAACATGGAATGTTATATTTGTTTTTTTTGCATGGTGGTACTTTGGGGGAACTCGCTAAGCTTTGGATTACAACTTCAATTTACTGTTCCAGGTACTTCTGGTGATCATGGCAAGGTGAAGACACGATCATGCACATCCTTCAGGTTTTTATGATATTGGATTTTGGGTTACTCTGATTACTGAAATAAACATTTGAAACAATGGTTTTGTAAACATTATGGTTTTGGGTTTTTTCTTAAAAGTTAAAATTTATTGTGATTTTTGGGATGTTACAAGTTGGTATCAGAGCCCTGGTTTAAGTGAATTGGATGAACATTCATGTGAATCTAGATTCAAACTAAGGATCTATGAAGGTTTTCAAATTATTTTCAAATTATTTTCAAAAGTAACCAAGGAAGGATGAGATGTGTACGATCAGCCAGAGCAAGAAAGTATACCCCAAGTTACCACCCTGTTACTTGTTTATGATGATTATAGTAGAACTGGATGCTAGTGATCGGCTAGGTTTCTTCAGGAATTGCATGATAGAATTGCCTGATGTATGATACCTGATAGCCTAGGAGGACTTCTTATATGCTAAATGAAATTGACATCATTACTGAAGTCGCTTAGTGTGTGCATAATAGTTGTACATAACAAAGATTCTACAGCCTGAGAATGTTTGATTTAGATTTATTTTCTGTTCTTGACTGATTAAGATCTAAGGGTAGAGTCAAGTATTTGATTGTCTATGGGATCTAGCGTTATGTACGATTAACATGCACGAGTGGCTATAAGGTTGGTGGAAGTTTCATGAGTGGGTGCAGTTCATAGCAACTCAACATGAGGAATAATTAGCCATTATTGATAGAGTAGATTCAGGATGAATGTGTATCCTAGATGCTTGGGCCTAGTGGTTGGAAATTTCGTATAAGGATCTGCCTGATTTTTATTGTGTCTCAGTGTTAGTCGACTCTACTGCTCGAATGTTGCTTGTTTTGTGCTTTGTGAGACTTATATTGATGTGAGTTAAATATCAAATGAATATGTTAAATTACAAGCTACGAAGGTTAAATAATCTTAGCATGAAGGATTTGTTCATATTACGCAGCTCTTGTTTGAGTCTAACCGTTGTAGGGTTGGGTATTTTAGTCGAAAGATTATTTAAGTTTTGTTCCATGTATTTGTATTCATGAAGTGGTTAGCTGACACTAATAGGGTTTATTCAGCATCTAATGGCATGGGAGGTGGGGAAAGGAGAGCCTAGGAAGTGCTTTAGTGCAGGTATTACACTATTGAGTAGGTATTGGGAGTATTACTATGAGTAGATGACTTAGAAGACTCGGGATGATTCTTGAGGAAAGTATTGATAGGTGTGGAAGGTAGTATTGGGCCTGTACTACTGGAAGCATAGGATCCATACTCGAATCAAAGAAAATTTTGGGGATTCTAAGGAGCTGGTTGGGGTAGATAGCATGGTTTGATATAATGATTCATGACAGTAGTTCCATATCTGACGATCTTTCGGTTATGGTTGTTCAGGCATGAGGATATGTTTAGTAATTGTTTTGGGACTCAGTGTCGATGTCATTTGGATTTGAATGGTGCAGACTAGGCTAGTTAGTTGATTTTGAGGTCTCGAAGGCCTTGCTCAAGTGGTGTCAGTTGGGCCACGAGACTCAAGAAGGAAGCTGTTGTCGTGAGTGGAATAAGAATTGCAGCCGAAGGCTGAGTGGTTGTCAGATGGATTGGAATGTGGCTATCTATGGTAAGGGTTATAACCTTCCAGTTTTATGAGTTTTGAGAAGGAGTGAGCAGGCTTTTGACTTTCAGAGTTGGGATGTAAACCCAACATGGGGCTAGTTGGCTTTGGTGTTTGACGGCAATATGACAACGTGGGAATGTGCAAGAGGATTGTTGTAGGAAGAATGCCTCGTGATGAGACCAAGGATCCGCTTCATAGGATATAGATAGGTCAGGTGACAACAGATGGTTTCAGACGAAGCGGGAGCGACACCTTTTGTTGCCTCTGGGGTACCCCGACTATGAGAAATATGCCTTTTGTATTTATGAATGATTCTTGTGATGAAATGACATTTGGGGATTTCAGGCAAGGAGTGTGAGAGTCCATTTGTTTCTAGATAGGAAGTTGGTGTTATGGATGGACTGTCCGAATTATTGCTTGTGCATATACATGGGGGTTCTGGATGATTATAGTGGTTATGATTGGGAGGTTTTTGAGGTCTCCATCTGGGATTCAGAATAAATTTAAGTTTGCTTGGTCTTTATCTGGATGACCAACTTATTTTGTGTTATATATTATAAAGTTTTGGGATGCTATGCATCTAGTGGATCCGGTTTGAGATTTGGTCTGTCTGCAACGTCATTTAGTGGTAAGTCGAATACTAACTGTGGGAGAACTGGCTATTTTGCTTGAAGGATCATCGATATGTTTGAGTTTATGATTTCAGAAGAATGGGTCATAGGGATCTGCGAGTCGGATATACGAGACTTTGGTTCAAGATTTGGTCATGACGAGGGTGCGGAGCAAATTACCACCAGATGTATGTGCTCGGGAATACATGAGTTGCCTTCACGGCAGGAAGCTATTGGACAAGAAGCTTGTTGTAGTCAGTGGTTCATTTTATAATGTAGATGATTAGATCAAGAGGAGTTTGGGACGCTCAGGTTGAACATCAAGTGCTGAGGGATTTTTCAACCCATTGTATAGATTGATATCCATATTCTAGGGTGGGCAGTTATTGATCGGTAAATCAACTTCATAGTTTGGTATGTTTAGTTTCACATGGGTTTTGTTTAGCAATGTGTTAGGTTATTAGATTACTTGTAAATCCTTTCTCGATCGTTGTTCATTTCGTTCATCGTCAAAAGCGGAGGTTCTTCGAAAGTTTCGAGTTGTGTCGGTTGAAGTTCAATGGATGCATACACGTATCGTCAAGTTCTGTATGTTTTATATTTTCTTTGGTTTTTGGGTATGTTTATCCTCAATTGTGTTGTGTAATTTTGGTTCATAGCAGGCTCAAGCTTGGCAGTTTTCGTTGGTTATTGGAAGTTTGGATGTCAGGGCATCGTTGTTTAATTTTCCAGGTGTGACTTTGATCTACGTAGAATCTCATTTTTGGCATGTTATGTCGCAAGGATTTGTAGTGGGATTGATCCGACTAAAGTTTTTGGAAGCATTCTAAATCACCTTGGAAGTCTTCTCAAGCTAGTTATGTATTAGTGGAATCTATTCAATTTCAATCAAGGTGTGGGATCTGGTTTCTGTCGTTTATAAGGATGTTTCTAATAACGGTTGAGGATTGTCATTTCATTAGATCTACTGACACTTCAACCTTTGGGTAAGGCTGTAAGGAAGAAGGAATGCAGTAGATTTAGAGATGGTTATGTGTTTTCCTTAGGGGATGCATATTGTGGTAGCTCATCAAATATGGTCATGAGGAGGTGTATATAGACCGAGTAAGATAGCATGAGAACACATGGTCCGAATTCATTGGTACAATTCTTGATTGGTTTGCAACACTTGAGTTAAAGCAAGAGTATAACCACCTATCCCATTCGTCGGCTGGGTGCGACCATGTCCTCGTTTGATTTTGCGTTGATAATAGCCTATGTTGTGCCAAGAATTATGTATTATAGAAGGGTTTGGCTTGTAATGTGTTTACATAGTAATTGAGAGGGATGTTGATTGGGTCCTTGCAATTTGGGGGGGGGGGGGATTGATGGTTAAGTACCTTTAGGCCCATGTGGTGATGGTCATGAGTCTACGAGACAATGGTGGAACGACGGCAAGATCGGGTTAGTACAGTGAGCTTATCATTATAATGGTTAGATGGTATTATTATGTATCGTGAACCATTGGTTGTGTAACACCCGTTTATTTATTAAATAAATAAATAAATTAATGAACGAATGGTAGCCCAAAATAAATAATTGAAAGTTTAGGGTGTTAAAAATATATAACCTCCAGATTATTATAAAGATTTTAGAGGTCAAGGGGCTAATGAGTGAATTCTGGAGTTTATTTGTAAAGAATTTTAGAGGACGGGGTTGAAAGTGTAAAATAGCGACTTAGATTGAAAGGAATAAGAGAAGGAGGGGTTGGAGATGTAATTATGGGAGAGTTGCAATAAGAACCGAGTATATATGCATTATGATAGTCATTTTGTAACACCCCGAGATTCAGGTGCATTTCTTTCATCCTTGTTCTTTATTGATTTGTCATGTTTAGTCCTTGAGTGGAGGAATTATAGCAAGTGAGTACGCTGGGCGTACCAGAGGGGTACGCTGCGCGTACTCATGTGCTTAATTTGGACGCGGAGTCGCTAAGGTACGCTGGGCGTACCTAGAGTTACGCCGGGCGTACCCGGCCCAGGTGCAAAAACCCTAATCCATCTTGTGCGCTATTTAAAGGGTGTTATGGCTCATTTCTCAGCCTCCATATCAGTGAGTGAAACCCTAAAAGAGAGCCCCATCGTCCTTAGTGTGTGAGAGTGTTGATTTGAGCTTTTTGGTGCTTTAGTGACTTAGTGAAGAAGAAGGAAGGGAGTTCTTGGAGGCTAAAGCTTGAGGTGCAATTTTGGATCTGAGATCTACAAAGGAAAGGGCTACACTTGGAGGTATAAAGTTCAAAACTTTCCTCTTCTTTTGGTTGTTGTTGTATGTGCCCTTTTTAGGGCTAAAAACCCCAAAGGTGGAGACTTTATGAGTGTAAAGTGCTCCATGGTCCGAGATCTGTCCCCTTTCAGTGTTATTGGTGATTTAGAGCCATAAAGTTTCCATCTTGGATCTTAGTTTGAAGTCACGCATGTATATTTAGCCTTCTAGAGTTGAAGGTTGGATCATGGTGAGAGTTGGTGACTTGTTCAGCCATGCAAAGGCTTAAAGTCATCAACTTTATGGATTAAGGGGCTTAGAAGGGGTCAGATCTTAAATATGGGCGTAGGTCTTAACCGTTTAAGACCTCAAGGCTAAAGGGCTGAAGCAGGGGAGTACGCCGGGCGTAATTCCTAGTACGCGCCGCGTACTGGGTGGCACTCCCTGATTATGGGATGCAGCCGGGTACGCTCAGCGTACACATCTGGTACGCGCAGCGTAACCCGGAGAGAGTTGACTTTTAGTTGACTTTTAGGGTATGGTCTATTGTGGGGCCTTTGAGCTATGAGAGGGGTAAAATGGCATTTTATCCTTCTGAGAGTGTCATAAGAGAGCATAGTCTATCCTTTGAGAGTTATATTAAATAGAGTGTTTATTTCATATGATTAGGCGGAGGCTAGGCCAGCGTTTACCGAGTCAGAGATTTACTGAGATACCCAAGGTGAGTTTTCTCACTATACTTTACCTAGTGTGGTAATAGAGTTATGTGACAGAGTACTATAGAGTTATATGCCAGTGTGATTGCATGTTATTTATGTGTTGTGATTTATGGTGATATGTGATATGCATGATTCAGAGTTACAGAGTTGGGACTTTCGGGTCCCTAGAGTTAGGGCCAGAGGGCCCACAGAGAGTTGGGGCTGGAGGGCCCCACTGAGACACATTGACCAGAGGGTCAACAGAGTTACAGCCTCGAGTGGCTATTATGTGCTGGTGTGGTATTTTGGGGAACTCACTAAGCTTATGCTTACAATGTTCAGTGTTATGTGTTTCAGGTACTAGTGATGACCGCGGGAAGGCGCCAGCTTGATTCGTACACACACATGGGATTGGATATATTTTGATCTTGGGAGACATTTGTGAAATAAAAACATGATGTTATGACATTTTATGAATGAATGGTTTTGTTAAAATGTGTTTTCAAATGTGAAAAATTGTTTTAATTTTTACGGTGTTACAAGTTGGTATCAGAGCCTAGGTTTGAGTGATTCGGGTGCACCTTCGGGCGTATCTGAACTCAAACCGAGGATTTGAGATTTTTTTGATAATAAAACAAGTTTTCAAAAGAAGAACTTGCGAGACAAAAAGAGCAGAGTCGCGTGTACGAACAGCCATCGCCCGAACGGTGATTTCCCAAAATATCATTATTATAAGTGTTATGAGATATGATGTGATATGTTATATGATGAGCTATGATATGCATGCTAGAGTAGACTAGGTATTCTTATTAGGACTAGAGTGACCTGATATGTGATGCTTGAGTCTAGGAGTCTTGCTGCTATGAATATTTCAGAGTGGTTAGGTAGCAGCGAGGAGATTGTGAGAGATCTGTTTGCGAGTGTCATATGATTAGAGAGAGTAGAGTGCTTGGAACTTGGGACTCTGGGAGGAGGGCTTGGGGTGGATGCTGATGCGGTGTGGACGGTAGTATTGGGCCCATACTACTGAAGACACCGGGTCAGTGCACAGTCCAAGTAAGAATCCTTGGAGTACCAAGGAACAAGTAGGATGGAGTATTCGGGTGTGAGTATACTCGAGCGAGTCCCTGATATTATTCTTATGTTGTATTTCAGAGAGAGAGAGATCATGGTTGGGACTCGCCACACACCAGGGACCAGTGCTACGAGGGATGAGGAGATTCGTAGGATCATCCAAGAGGAGGTGGCCGCGACCATCAGGGCAGAGATACCAGAGATGTTCGGGTCTATCAAGACCATGCTGATAGAGACATTTGATGAGAAGTATGCTGCTCTTTCTGAGGTTGCTGTTGCTGCAGCCACTGCAGCTATAGCTGCGACGAGGCCGCAGGGTGGTGATGTGTTGCTATTCCGAGAGTTCAGCAACACAAAACCACCGGAGTTTGACGGGACCCAGGACCCGATTGCGGCGATGAGATGGATTTCAGACATAGGGGGGTGTTTCTTTACTTGCTCATCTCCTGAGCATTTGAGAGTCCGGTTCACGCTGAACCAGCTTTGCTTGGGAGCGAAGGACTGGTGGAAGTTTGTGACGACGCATTATACACCTGCTGAGCTTGCAGCAGTGAACTGGGAGAGGTTCACTGCTATGTTCCGAGATGAGTACGCTCCCCAGGTGGAGAGGGACCGTTTGGACAAGAAGTTTCTGACCCTCAAGCAGGGTACTGAGTCTGTTACGGTGATTACGAGGATGTTTCATGACCGGACGATGTTCTGCCCAGAGCACGTGTCCTCCGAGTAGGCACGTATGAGTCGATATTTGAGCATTCTGAGGAGGAACATACGTGAGTTCGTGGCGAACTCGACGTACCGAACATTTTCCGAGCTTCAGGAAAATGCCCGGAAGAGGGAGATAGAGCTGGAGACTCAGGCTAGGGAGGAGGCTGAGTCTCAGGGGAGGGATTGGCGACCGGTGCAGTCTCAGCCGGTAGTCAAGCGGGCCAAGCTCGCCGATTCGAGATCAGGGAGCCATAGGGGCCGCACTTGTGGCAAGTGCGGCATGAGCCACGACGGGGTGTGCAGAGTAGGGTCTTGCTACAAATGTGGCAAGGATGGGCATATGACCAAGGACTGCCCCAAGGGGTTTGCAGTATGTTTTCACTGCAACCTGACCGGACACCGGAAGGCAGAGTGTCCGCAGTTGCGGGGATCAGCACAGGGATCTGCCCCTGCCGCCATTAGAGCTACCGTAGATCCGAACAAATAATATCATATATGGCAACATAACTTGTCCTCAAGTTATGCAAAAACCAAAAGTCACTTGAATTAAAAACCATTAAAAGAACACAAGAGTTAGAAAAATGAAGAGTCTTCATTTTTATTACTCTATTAAACTCATAAGTTACAAGAAATGAAAAGTTTTGAAAGTTTACAAAACTTGTCCTCAAGTTTTGGAACAAGTAAAGTCATATTAAAACTTTAGTTCCAACTCTTAGAATTTTAAAAGTTAAAATTCAACCCTTATACTTATAATATTATAAGTTAGTATATATATATATATATATATATATATATATATATATATATATATATATATATATATATATATATATATATATATGTATAAGAGTAAAGTCGTCTTACCGCTAGTACGCCTCATTCACAAAGCCGGTCTATAAGGTGGGCATAAGGTTGTTGCCTATAAAATGGCAACTTAATGGGTGTCCACTCTCACCCACCACTTGCTTGACTGGTGGAGGGTCGTTAGCCGAACAGGTAAGACAAGGAATTATAAATTCTCATTAAAAGTATGATGAATATTATAAAGTAACTAAATGTTTTATTAAATTCCCAATCTTAGTTACTTTAGGAAAAATGTGAATAAGGTGCTAATCCATGAAATTACACTTTACACTTTGTCTAAGTCGTTAGTGGAGCGTGTGTGGTTAACCGGCATACTAACTTGGACTTAACAAGGTAGGTAAAGGGTGACTTAATATTTATCATAGTATCGATGGAGCGTGTGTGGTTAATCGACACATCGATTGAGGGGTAATTTATTAAGGGTACCAAGTAATTTGCATGGTTACTTCACACCTCGTTTTGTGATCCTCGGCATCCCAGTCACAAAACTTGGAGGGCACACTCGAGATTGAAACATGCCTTTGAAAAGTTCATTGAATCTCAAAAGAATCTAGGAGTTTCTAAGAACCAAATTAAATATTTTAATATTTCGACTTTGGTGGAAATTGGTGAATCGTCATTCACCTACCTTTCAAATATGTTATTGCTTAGATTACGGCATACCTCTTCTAAGCATAATATATTGTGATTGGGTCCTAGCCTTAATATTACATTTGGGTGTTTTATTAAGGACTATCTCGATATCTAAACTAATTCTTTCTTTCTTCTCTTACAAGATGTCTGCAAACAACGTTGCTTCTGGCTCTAATCCTAGTGGCTCCTTTTCTCTTATGAACTTGTGTGGGAAAGTCACTTTTGATGGATCCAACTTTAATGAATGGATCAGAAACATCAGAATGATTACTCGCTACGAGGACAAGGAATATGTCCTTGATAAGGAGCTTAAGGAGATTGATGAGACAGTTGCTACTCCTCAAGAGATCGCTGAGAAAGGGATGCCACCAAAGTGGCATGCATCATGATGGCCACTATAACCGTGGATCTCCAAAAATCCTATGAAGATTTCTACCCCTATGAGATGCACCAAGACTTGATGGAAAGATACCATCAAAGTGCTCGTCAAGAGAGGTATGAAATCATCTCCTCCATGATAACAACTCGCATGAAGGATGGTGAACTCATCACGGGCCACATGCAGAAAATGCAAAGATTTGTGGACCGTTTGCTGAAGCTAAATGTGAACTTCCCTGAGGAGCTTGCAATAGATATCATTTTGCACTCCTTACCTTCATGTTATAATCAATTCCGCATGACATACCAAATGAACAAGGAATAGGTCACACTCAGCGAACTTCAAGGACTCTTGAAGACCGCGGAAAGTGGTCTTAAGGGTAAGGCGGTTGTTACTACTCCTACTTGTGACATCCCCAAAATCACGGCCAGAAAAGACCGTTTTCAATTATGCTTTTAAAATAATTTTCAGAGTAAATCCTTTTGATTTAAAAGAGTTGCGGAATTTGTTCCCAAAACAAAAGATGATAAAATAAAGTTTATCAAAGCATTTCATCAAGAGATGCATTTTTCATTATATAACAATATTCGGGATGTCATGTTCCGATAAACAGACCAAAAGCATAACGATAACATTACAAGTCATTCAACAAATATATACATATACAGACTTGTAAACAAAACAACTCGATGATTCATCCATCTTATGCCCTTGCACCACTTCCTGTAATACAAATAAAACTGAGTGGGTCAGGCTTGGGAGCCTGGTGAGCATATAGGGTTTTCAACCCACAATAAATAAATTATATTTAATTTCACCAACCAACACTATCCCAATTACCCGTTCCCGTTATCCTCACTTTACGTCCCTAAAACAACATCTATCTCAAAGGACCTAATCTAGGATTTTCATCGGGACGGACATTACTTTCAAGGGGTTTCCTCAACAATAGATATCCTAAAGGCAACCATGAGGGGGATAGAGTACACCGTTGAACACATCGTTCACAACACCTACAGGTTATGTACCTGCTAGCGTTCCACTGGACTGTCTAGAAAGAGGCTGTGGTCGTTATTCATACTCCGCTGAATAACTAGATCAACAACAACAACATCGAGGCCTCTCATCTGTTTATTACACACCAACTATCTACCCATGTTCTACCCAACATTTTAGTAGATAAAAATATACATTTTTTTATACATAGTTTAAAACCTGTATATCATTTTCATTCAATACATATTCCACATAACAGATGAGGCACACCCACATAACACGTATTTCATAGAAAGTAAATCAGATCTATGAGATAGAAGAGAGTGAATATACATTCACGCACATAACAACAAAATTATACACATAACACGTATTTCATATAAAATACTTCATAATTATGCGTTGGAAGAAAGTAACTACACACTCACTTGGTCAGAAGATGATCGGACAACACTACGGCTTGCAGAAGTAGAAATCCTCAGCAGATCTGGAAGATCTCTACAAAAATCGAACTTCTCGCGGGCAGAGCTTCGGCTCGGGAATCGCACTGCTCGGGATCTTCGGGCTTCGGGACTTGCTTCGGGTCTCGGGGATATTACCAGGGCTTCGGGGTACTTCTGGCACGCAAATCGAGGTAAAACGGGAGAGAGAAGAGAGAAAATAGCAACCCTAAACGGCTGGCCCTTCAAATCTATTTATAGGGAAAATTTGGCCCTTGCCACGTCGTGGCAACCTTCTTCCACGTCGTGGGCTTGGTCGTCACTGCATGCGTCATGTCAGGAGATTTGCCACGTCGTGGCACTGCTTGCCAAGTCGTGGTCTCTGACAGTTTTGGGGTTTCGCGCCCCGAACTTCAGAAATTCATAACTTTCGCATACGAACTCCGTTTTCGACGTTCTTTATATCGACGCGAAGGTGAGATTATGCTCTACAACTCTCGTTTAGACTCCATTGGCTAATTTTGAATGGAGTTTTAATATATTATAAGTATATTACTTATATATTATCTTTAGTAGGCCGGGACAGGAAAACTCCGTTCGAAATTCATAACTCCTTCATCTGAACTCCGATTCCGTCCGTCTTTCCATTGTTGCTCTACTATCGATGAGATCTTCAATTCTCATTTAGATCACTAAGGATATATATCTATCTACCTTAAATTCACTATTTACGTCGCGCTGGGTCATGCCGGTTCTGTTACGAAACTTCGACAAGTCATAACTTCTTCGTTATAACTCGGATTTTGGCATTCTTTATATGCACGGAAACCTCGTTTCAACTACTACAACAGTATCCATAGATATCGGCTTTATCTAACATTTCATTTTGACACTTATTTTTATTCTTAATTAAATTAAGACACACAATTAAGCACATAACACATAATACTCAAATAATACACTTCTATTATTTCAAAACGGGTTACAAAGGTTAACCTAGACTATTATACCAACATTAATGATAAGTCCAGAAACACAAGCGTTACACTACTCCTACCAACTCCGCCCCTGTCTTGGCAATCGGGAAAGGACGAGGGAAGAAGAGAAAGAGTTCTTCGAAGGGTACCAAGGTTAGGACCCTTGATGGCTCTTCTTCAAGTGGAACCAAGAAAGGTTTCATCACTCCTTCTTCTGACCCAAAAGAGCCTGAATGCTTCTATTGCCATGAAAAGGCACATTGGAAGCGGAACTGCCCAAAGTACCAGCAAGATGTGAAGGATGGGAAAGTTAAACCCAACCATGCAGGTATTTACACTATCTTACCTAATAACTCACCTCATTCTAATTCTTGGTTCCTTGATACCGGTTGTGGTATTCATATCTGTTCTGATTTACAGGGACTAAGAAGAAGTGAGAATGTGGAGCAAGGAAGAATAAACTTGATCATGGGAAACAGGAAAGCTTCACCTGTCACCAAGATTGGAGTTTATACTTTATCGCTAAGTAGTGGGTTTAGTTTAGATTTGAATAAGTGTTGTTATTCGCCAGAAATGGCAAGAAATATTATTTCCTTTCATGCATTGTATAAACAAGGTTTCACCTTTTCATTTGATAATGAAGTTGGTTCGATTAATGCTTTCTTTAATAATGTTCTTTATTTTAAAGCATTACCTTGTGATGGTGTGTATGAAACAGTTTCTGTGGATGATAACTTAGGAAATAATGTATTGTGTATTGATTCTGTTAACAATAATAACTTGGATGAAGCATCATTATGGCATTGTCGTCTTGGACATATAAGCAAGAAACGCATAGGCCAACTCCAAAAGGATGGAGTCTTGGAGTCATTTGACCTAAAGTCAGATGATAGTTGCAAATCATGCTTACTTGGGAAAATGACAAAGTCACCCTTCACAGGTTCTTGTGAGAGGGGTGAAGGTTTGTTGGACCTTGTACACACGGATGTGTGTGGACCATTCAAACATGCCACAAGGGATGCTAATAGTTATTATTTGACTTTTACTGATGATTACAGTAGATATGGATATGTCTACTTGATCAAGCATAAGTCAGAGACTTTCGAAAGGTTTAAGGAATTTAAACAGGAAGTCGAGAATCAATTGGGCAGGAACATTAAGATGCTTCGATCCGATCGAGGTGGTGAGTATCTTAGTTTAGAGTTCCTCGACTATATTAGGGAATGTGGGATTGTCTCACAATTGACACCTCACAGGACACCGTAGTTGAATGGTGTGGCTGAGAGGCGTAATCGAACCTTGTTGAATATGGTTCGTTCCATGATGAGTTGAGCTTCGCTACCAATTTCATTCTGGGGGTATGCCTTAGAGACTGCCGCCCATATTCTTAATCTAGTCCCTACAAAGAAAGTTGCCAAAACTCCTCACGAGATGTGGACTGGTAAAGTACCTAAACTAGACCACATCAAGATTTGGGGTTGCGAGGCTTTTGTGAGGCGCGAGTCTCATGATAAGCTAGAACCCCGAAGCGAGAGGTGTATTTTCATCGGCTACCCACAAAGATCCTTTGGTTACCTCTTCTACAGACCTAGTGATCATGTGGTCTTTGTAGCAAGAAGAAGAGTCTTGAGAGAGAGAGAGAGAGAGCGAGAGAGAGAGTTTATAAGCCAAGGAGACAGTGGGAGGCAAATTGATCTTGAAGAAATTCAAGAGTCAAGCGGTGAAGGAACTTCAAACCCTAGTCCTCAACTTGAGGAGGAAGCTCTTGTTGAGCCAATTGACGAATCTGTACCTCTGAGGCGTTCCACAAGAGTTAGGAATGCACCTGAGCATTACTATGGTTTCCATATTACTGCAGAAGGTGAGACACTTATTAGTGATGAGAGACTAGTAGGTTTGGATGAGCCTAACAGCTACACAGAAGCCATGGCAGGCCCTGAGGCTGCTAAATGGAAAGAGGCTATGGATAGCGAGATACAGTCCATGTATGACAATCAAGTTTGGAACTTGGTTGACAATGTACCTGATCGTAAGGTAGTTGGGTGCAAATGGATCTTCAAGAAGAAGACCGACATGGATGGTAATGTACACACTTATAAGGCACGACTGGTTGCAAAAGGTTATTCTCAAACTCCGGGAGTTGATTATGATGAAAATTTTTCACCAGTGGCCAAGATAAAGTCTATTAGGGTTTTGTTAGCCATTGCTGCATTTCATGACTATGAAATATGGCAAATGGATGTCAAAACCGCTTTCCTTAATGGAAAGTTGGCTGAAGATGTTTACATGGTTCAGCCAGAGGGTTTTTTCAGTACAGAGTACCCCAACAGAGTGTGTAAACTCGAGAAATCCATTTATGGATTGAAACAGGCACCTCGCAAATGGAATCTTTGCTTTGATGAGAAAGTCAAGGAATTTGGATTTTTAAGGAGTGAAGATGAATCTTGTGTCTATATCAAGGCTAGTGGGAGCATAGTCAGCTTTTTGGTACTATATGTGGATGACATACTACTCATAGGAAATGACATCCCAACCCTGTAGGAAGTAAAGTCCTGGCTTGGGAAGTGTTTCGCTATGAAGAACCTTGGTGAAGCTGCCTATATCCTAGGGATAAGGATTTTGAGAAACAGGAGTAAAAGACTAATTGGACTTAGTCAAAGCACCTATGTGGACGAAGTGTTGAAAAGATTCAACATGCATAACTCCAAGAAAGCTGAGTTACCCATTCAGAGTAATGCCAGATTGAGTAAGACACAAAGCCCTAGTACTGAGGCTGAGATAGCAGAAATGAGTTGACTACCTTATGCTTCAGCTGTAGGATCGATCATGTATGCTATGACGTGTACTCGACCTGATGTAGCCTTTGCTTTGAGCATGGTTAGCAGGTATCAGGGGAACCCTGGCAAGGCACACTGGACTGCGGTAAAGAATATCCTCAAGTACCTGCGAAGGACTAAGGACTGGGTCCTTACCCTTGGTGGGAGTGATGACTTGAGAGTTGTAGGTTATAGTGATGCTAGCTTCCAGACTGATAGGGATAATTTCCGCTCTCAGTCGGGCTGGGTCTTTACCTTAAATGGAGGAGCAATCACTTGGAAGAGTTCCAAGCAGGAGACAGTGGCTGATTCCACTTGTGAATCAGAGTATATAGCAGCAAGCGAGGCAGCAAAGGATGCTATATGGCTAAAGAACTTCATCGGAGACCTTGGAGTTGTACCAGCTATAAAAGAGCCAATGGAGATTTTCTGTGACAGCAATAGTGCAGTTGCCTTAGCCAAGGAACCAAGATATCATGGGAGATCCAGACACATTGACAGAAAATACCACGTCATCAGACATCGAATAGAAGAAGGAATCCTCGTAGCAAAGAGGGTATCATCGGATGAGAACCCAACAGATCCCCTCACGAAGGGACTGAGTAGGGTTAAGCATCTCCAGCATGCTCGGAGCATAGGGCTGAAGGATGATATAAGTTTTAGTAGTTAGATAAATTATGAAATTTGTAAAGTGTAATTGACATTAGATGGTGAATAAAAGGTGTTTTACTTATGAGTAAAGTGTTGCTATCTCTTGTCGATCGTTTACTATATTTCGTTTGCATGTTTTGACTTCCAGAATAATTATGATTGGTATATCATATTATTCAAACCTCCACAGTCGGTCGTATGTCAGAAGTAGGTATGAATCAAGACTATTATGATTGGTTGTAGAGGTCTAAGGTGTTGGACAAGGCTACAACAATCATGAGTGCTCATAAGTTCTGAGCATTGGAACCAACCCACGCTCACTGGAATCACTTCATGGAATTTTATCTCGAGTGATCGTGAGACGGTAATATCATATAAGTCTTCAAACCTAGATATATGATTTGTTACTTACGAGTTGGTTATGCATTGATTGTACGAAAACGCATTAGTAAATCGATGTTATAAAACGTGCCTTTGTGTATAATTTAATGAGTGGTAGAACGAACATATGAGTTGAAGTTTATCTGTTCCTTCTTGGATTAGAAGCTGATATCTGGGCCCCTCGATGATTTTGTTTTGACCTATGTATCGGGCCCAGTCAGAACTAAATTGATGTGTTCAGTTAAGTTCTATGTCAAACAAGTCGGAAATCGGGAAACAAATGTTGGGCAATAAGTAAGACCATGTTCCATGTATTTGTCCGGCTGATATCTAGAACAGAGGATTATATGATCACTTATCTAAAATGGTGTGTTCTAGTTCAACAGAGTTTAAAGAGCTACGATTGCTGATCGGTTCCTGAAGTCATACTTGCAACTATAGTTATTAGACTTATCCAAGTGGGATACTGTTGGATATAGTGTCTAAGTCCATAACTATATTTGGTATGTACTTGACCCGACCCGGCATGGTCCATTTGGGTTGCACTTCACCCGAACAATTTATGGATAATCTTTTGAGAATAGTACAAGTTATGATTTATTAATATATTATAAGTTCTAATATATTAATATAAGATCATATTAATTAATTAGTATTGATCTATAATTAATTTATGATTAATTTAGAGATCAAAGATATTACTAATTAAATATGGGCTTCTATATTTATATAGTGTGGGCTAAGGCTTATTTGGAATGAGCTAGGCTTGCATGGAAAAGTCGATGGATACTCCATGGAGCTTTAACCCATGGATCTCATGGAAATGAAGAGACATGGGTATTAGGGTTTACATGGATGTAACCCTAATCCACCACACTATATAAAGGAGGCTTTGGTTCTTGAAATCACACTAGTTGACACTTGTTGAGGTGAGGGCCGATTTCAAGATAGTAGTGACTATTCTCTCAAAGTTCCAAGTTTGTGGTGATTTGTGATTTCCATTTGAGGCATTCACACTATTAGTGCTAGGCTCTAAAACTCCAAGCAATCAACTACTACTACAAGGTAAGTATTTCTACTAGCTTATTTGATTCATGTTCCCCATGCCATGCTAGTTAGGATATGAAACTTGGAAACATAATTATTTGCATGTATCTTAGACAAACATAGATCCAAGGTTTATTAGGGTTTCATGTACACTTAGGAAGTGTTAGAATACTCAAAACCCATCACTTGGATGTAAGACCATGTGGAGAACCCATGACTTTCCTATTAAATATGGTGGGAGAGCCCATGACACCTGGATGTAAGACCATGTGGAGAGCCCATGGCTTTCTTATTAAAGACCATGGGAGGAGCCCATGGCACTTAGGTGTAAGACCATGCGGGGATCCCATGACATCCTGGAGTAAGACCCTAGGGGGAGCCCACGACATCCTTATATGTTGTATGCATGGCTTATATGGTTTATGTAGAATTTTTAGCTAATATGGTATATGTGATTATGTGGACTGTGTGGGGTATACTCTAGGGAACTCATTAAGCATTAGCTTATAGTTTGTTGATTTGTTTTAGGTTCATCTGAGCCTAAGGGCAAGGGCAAGGCTTGATGGTTCGACATGCACTCTTCGGCATTAATTTTGATGAGACACTCTGATATTTGAAATAAAATGTTGATGTTATGGATTTTGAAAACAATTGTCATTGAGATTTAATATTTTATGGGAATGTTTTGGTTAGTTAAAAATGAAACTTTTATTTGAAAATTTGGGTCGTTATACTTTGGTCGATTTCTGGCAGGGGATAGCAATCCTTAGGACATGCTTTAATTAAATCAGAATAGTCAATGCACATACGCTATGTTCCATCGTGCATTCTTACCATGACCGGGTTCGGGATCCATGTTGGGAATATCGCTTTGTGGAGTGTTCCTGTCCTGATCATCTTGGCTACTTCGACAATGATCGCTCTATTCATGTCTCCTCCTTGGATGCGCTTCTTTTGTTTCACGTGCTTGGCCCTAGGCCTTATCATTAGCTTGTTCACTATGACTTCTCTATTTACTCCTACCATGTTTGTAGGAGTCCGAGCGAAGACATGCTTATATTTTCTTAACAAGTTGATTAGCTCCTGTCTTGTTGCCGGGGACAGGTTGGAACCTATGCTGACCGGTTGGTCCAGGTACTCTAAGTTGATGACCACCCTGCTGTTGGGCAACTCTGATCGTGGCTTCTTTTGTGATTTACTTTGGTGGCATGATCTCCTAACATCACAATTCTCATGGCGATGTCGCTAAGATTGTCCACGGCCCATCCGTCGTGTCGAATTTTACTATCCTGTGTATGGTGGATGGTATTGCTCCGAACCTCAATAGGGTTGTCCGTCCTACTATGATGTTGTGTTCCCCCGGGTGTCATATAAAACCGAAATAGATGAGGGTCATCTTCCGTCTTCCCTTGTCGTGACTGTTTAGTGTGAGCGGTAAATGTATCGTGCGTAGAGGCCACAGGTTGTGCCCTGTAAATCCTATTAGCTATTGTTAAGTCATCATTTGTGTTGTGTCAAAATGGTTGTTTTCGGAATTTAGTCTTGTTCTGATTCCGCAATGGGCATGTATGTTTTCAGAATTGTTGTCTTTTGTGTGTATATATAACATACTATTTTTGACCTTTTAGACAACTTATTTCAAGCATAGAAAGAATAGTTTCGATCTTGTATACGAATTGTTCTAATGCTAAGTGAATGAAGATTAATCTCTTTTAAATCATTATCATTCCAAATCATTGATTCATTTCATACTTCGTCTCATAATATAGAATTTGACGATCATTTTATTTTAACAATTGGTATTAGAGTAGGAGATAATGTAATCTAATCGCTATTCTTCTGTCGATTTAAGGGTTTGTTAGTTCTTTTAGATTTATTTTTGTTCTCTCAATCATTTCCTCATTTTATAATGTCTTCTTTGAAAATTGATTGTAGATCTCAGATCTAAATCTCTCATTTTCCCTTGAACTCGATTTAAGGTTACATATCTGATTCTATATTCAATTTCATTGAGTTCTCACTAGAATGTCTAAAGATGATCTTCACCCACTCTCGTTCAATCTTCCAAGCAACATTGCATTAAAAACAAGGATTCCTATCCTTTTTCCTGAAGATTACGAAGTTTGGGCTCTTCATTTAGAATATTGTTTGCTAGGAATCAAAACACATGGATCTAGCATTTAGCATGCAATGACGGTTGAAACATACATGTATTCTGGTACGAGAGAAGAAGTCAAAACTTAAAATCAATATGATACAATCATAGCTGAAAATACATAAATTCCGAATGATGAGAAGGACAAGCTGATGTGTAATTTGAAGGTAATTAGAATCATTCGATTTGCTCTTCCTCCTGACACATTCCGTCTTGTCAACTCGCACGACACTACAAAGAAAATTTAGGACAGACTGAAGGAATTATACTCTGGTGATGACGACTTGGAACATTCTCTATAAACGACACTTTTTTCAGAGTTTAGATCCTTTGTGCAAAAATCAAAAGAGAATCTAGATCAAACTGTCAATCGCTTTAATCACTTGTTGAGCAGAATTCTTAAATATAATCTTAAACGACAAGTTATTGAAGAAAAAGTAACATTCATGAACAGTCTCAGATCTGAATGGAAATCGATAGTTTCAACTGTTAAGCCTCATATACAGTTCAAAAACTGGTGGGAATTCTGAAATCACATGAAGATGAAGTCACAAAAGAAGCGAAGCTAATCTCTGGTGTTGGCTCGTTGACGTTGGCTACTATAGGTGATAAGCAAAAGAAGTCAGTTGATGATGATTACTAATCTGACATTTCTAATGATGATCTCTCTAAGGAAGATAAAGCACTAATGGTGTCTAACCCAAAGAAATTCTTCAAGGAGAATTTTTCTCATTTCCGAAGCAAGTATAAGCAAGGAAATTCTAATTACGAGAAGCCAAAAGAGGAGAGCTACAAGAACTTTCAAAATGAAGATGATAAGAAAGAGAAGAAGCGGCTAGGTGATTTTGGATATGACTGCAACTATTGTCATGGAAAGAATGATTTCACAAAAGAGTGCATGCTATAAAAACAACATGAGAAGAAGGAGAAAGATAAGGATGAACCTTACTATACTCAGAAAATCGAAGAACTCCAAAAGAAAGCTACAACAACTGTGAAGCCAGTGTTGCTGGTACAAGAGGATAGTGACGGCAAAAAGGTTGAAATATGGTCCATTGACTCAGAAGATGATGAAGTAAGGAAACCTGCTAATGGTGATTATCTCATGGCGAAATTTGAAAAGCAAGGGTATGCAGGAAAATGTTTGATGGTTCAAAGTTTGGAAGGAAAAGGATACATCACTGATGGTGGAAAAGCTTTAGCTAGCTGTTTTGCACGGACATCAATCAAAGGGAAAGTGAGTGAGTATGTGAGGGTTGTCAACAAGTTACACTCTATTCTTATATCTCTTAATATTCCTACATCACGTTATGATTCCGAATTGAATGATTTACGTTATACGATTTCTAATTTTAGCGATAGCTTAAAAAGGACTCGTATCAGTAATTCTAATCTAAATGATAATCTTAGTAGGATAACATTTAAGAATGAGGAGAGACTAATAAGAATAGAAGCCTTGGAGGTTGAGCTAAATAGATCTAGAGATGATGTTATTTTCCTTAAGAGAGATAGTAGAGTACTTTTGAAACAACGAAATATTTATTGTTTGATTGCTAAACGTTTGTACTTCAATATAACTCAACTTCATTTAGATTGCGAAATAGGTAAGGGTTTGTATAAGATGATTCTTCCTTTTCTTGACCTGAAAGAAGATGAGATTGATGTTGAATGTTATAAATGTTAATCAATTGTATCTTTAGGAGATAATGTTTTTGACTCTTACAGAATTGGACTTGAAAAAATTGAAGAATATATTAAGCCCAAAGAAAATAAAAACATGTTGAAAGATATTTTAACCGAAGAAGATAAAGAAGAAATCAAAATGATTGCTATGCAGAAATATAACTTATTATGCAAGAAATTGAATTCGGATAATAATGTTAATTCTGAGAATATTTTTTAATTTAATGAAAGCGAAATGAGTGAAATTTCTGTAGCAGAAGAAACTGATTTTTCAACTTTTGTGAAAAATCTTGATGAACCAAAGAAAAATTTAGTTTTTGAAAACTTAATCGAATTTTTTCAAGTTGTCGAAAATCAAGGTTCAAAATTTTTGAAAGAAGAAGCAACAGTCATTCCAAGAATTCAGAAAACTCTAAATCAAGTTTTTGTAAAACAAGGACTGGACAAAAATGACACTTCTGAATTAACATCCATGGTTACTCTTGATAATGCAAAAGGGTGTGATGATTATTTTTAGTCAAATCCAATTGACAATGCTGATGAATCGAAAGGTCTCTCAGAAATGACTTCTTGGAAATCAAAAGGAAAATACGTTTCTGAACCATTGAATCATGTTAGTTATTTTTATGATGAGGCTGGATCGAGTGGTACAAAAGAAGCTTCAAGTAATTCTTCATTGGAAAAGAATGAAATACCTAACAGAAAAGAAAAACTGAAAGCAAACGTTCAGAAATCTGTTGAGGAAATTATTGCAAAGAAAAGGAAAATGAATGCGAGATACAAAAAGAATTTGGCTAAAACAAAAAAAATTTGGAAGAAAAACGGAATGAATTCAAATCAGAGTTATGTCAATTCACAAAGATCTTTTAATCAAAATAATGATTTATCTCAAATTCAGAAACAAAAATCGAGTCATTCACCTAAATCACAGTTTTCAAAACGGATTGTTAAATCAAAAGATGTCAATGTTAAAAACAAAGTTATTTTCAATCCAGAAGTCACTCTCGAAGAATATGAAGCAAATTTAAAAGAGGAAGAAAATGAGTTTTTGAAAAAGATGGCTTTACAATACAAAGAAAATATTCACAGAAAATCTGCTTTTGTTGAAATAAATCTTTGCGATAACAAAATTAAACTTTTCAAAACGAAAAAAGGGATAAACAATACCTTGATCAGAAAATCACTTTGGGTTGACAAAACAAAGATTTTTCCTGTTCAAATGAAATTCTCACAAGGACCCAAGTCGGTTTGGGTTCCTAAATATGTTTAAATTTTGCAGGTTATGTGTGACGAGCAATATGATCCAAAATGGTATATTGATAGTGGTTGTTGTTGTCACATGACAGGAAGGAAATCGGAATTAAGAGAGTATCAGACTTTGAAAGATGAAGGAAAAGTGAAATATGGAATTAGTTATACTAGAGGAATAAAGGGATATAACATGATAACTAGTGGGGAATTCACAATTTGGAAGGTAGCTTACGTCGAAGGTTTAAAACACAATTTAATTAGCATTTCTCAATTGGTTGTAGGTACAGGTCTCAAAGTATCTTTTGATGAAGAAGGTTCAGAAATCATACAAACGGATTCCAAAACAATTATTCTGAAGTCAAAAGGGAAAGGAGAAATGTATCCTCTCAATCTAAATCCGATTCAAGGGAAACCATCTGTCTGTTTACTTACGAAAGTGTCTTCGGGTGATAGTTGGTTGTGGCACATAAGGCTTTCTCACCTGAACTTCAAGGATATCAGAAATCTCGTGATTGGTGATCTATTTCGGGGACGTCTTCTAAAATTTGAAAAAGAACACTTAAGTGTTGCATGTGAACTTGGAAAACAAAGCAGAAAGAGTCATTCTTCCATAATGAATACCAAGATCATTGAACCACTGGAATTAATGCATATTGATCTCTGTGGTCCATCAGCTATTGAAAGCATTGGCGGTAACAAATACATTTTGGTTATTTTGATGATTTTTCTCGATTTACTTGGGTATTCTTTCTTAAGCAGAAATCTGAAGCGACTAAAAAGCTAATTGATTTCATCAAGCAAGTTGAGCTACAATTGTGAAGGCTGGTTTGGAAAATTCGAAGTGATAACGGTTCAGAATTTAAAAATCATGCATTTAAAGAATTCTTTACAAGAAAAGGAATTTCTCACGATTTCTCTTATCCTTACACTCTACAACAGGATGGTGTAGTTGAAAGACAAAATTGTTCTCTCTTTGAAGCTGCAACGACAATTCTCTCATTTGCAAATCTTCCTTTATATTTCTGGGCTGATGTTATTGCCTCTACTTGCTTTACTCAGAATTGCTCACACATTAACAAACGTTTTATGATTACTCCTTATGAAATTTTGAACAATCGAAAGCCTAATGTTAAATTATTTCATGTGTTTGGATCCAGGTGCTTTTTGTTCAGTTCAAAAGAGCATAGAAACACATTTGATATGAAAGCCGATGAAGGAATCTTTTTGGGATACTCATCGACATCCAAGGCGTATCGTGTTCTGAAAAAGAAATCAAAGAAGATAGAAGAAATCTATTATGATACGTTTGATGACAATTACATAAAGAAATATCAAAAGGAAGATTGTCAAACTGAAGAAAATTTTCCATCAACAAATTCTAAGATTATTCCTATTATGAATCTATATGAGGATTTTCTAAATTTGTTTGAAGAACCTGAAAGGAAAATTTCTTCAGAATCAAACGCTAAGGATAATCATGAGGATGAAATACTAAAGATTGTTGACGAAGCTGTTGAAGAAATAGAGACTCGAAACGAGCAACCTATTCAAAATACAACTAAATTACCAACTCAATCGAAACCTCATGACGCTCCAATCTAGGGGAGAATTCAACTCCAGATATCGATTCAGGTGCTCAACTCCAAGGGGAGAGTTCAAATCTAAATGATGGTTCAAGTGCAAATCTCTATGGGGGATAACGAAAATAATGAATCAGATGCTCAATTAGAATTTGAAGAAATCATTGTTGAGATTGATCTGGTTCACGATCAAAATTCCCACCCCTGAAAAAATGGACTAAAGATCATCCGTAAGCTCAAGTGATCGGAGATACTTTTTTAGGGTTTCTCACACGTGCTCAACAAAAAGAGAAGCAAACTGCTTTATTTTCTAAATTGGAATTTTGCCTGTTTAATTCCTTTATTTAAAAAATAGAACCTAAAACCATTAAAATTGATCTTAATCATGGAGATTGGGTTCATGCAATGCAAGAAGAACTTAATGAATTTGACCAGAATAAAGATTGGAGATTGATTCCTATTCCAAAAAATGCATCTGTGGATGGTTTGAAATGGGTATTCAGAAACAAGATGAAAAAAGAAGGGAATGTTATTCAAAAGAAAGCATGCCTAGTCATCAAAGGATATTGTCAAGAAGAAGGTATCGATTACGAAGTGACGTTTGCTCCTGTGGCTAGACTTGAATCACTTTGCATATTTCTAGCTTATGCTGCTCACAAAAACTTTGAAGTATTTCAAATGGATGTGAAGTGTGCATTTCTGAATGAAGAACTTGAAGAAATAGTCTACGTTGAACCACCAAGTTTTGTGAATGAAAATTTTCCGAATCACTGTTATATTATGGACAAAGCTGTATATGGTCATAAACAAGCTCCACGGGCATGGTATGAAAGTCTAACTCATTTTCTAAAACAATCTAAATTCAAACAAGTTTATGTTGATCCTACCTTATTTCAAAAGAAAGATGGTGACCATTTAATGATAGTTCAAATTTATGTTGATGATATTATTTTCAGATCCACTAATCCCAGCTTAACTGCTAAATTTTGAAAATTAATGGAGATTAAATTTAAAATGAGTTCTATGGGTCCAATTAACTTTTTCTTGATTTAAATATAAGACAAAGTTCGGAGGGAATATTCATCAATCAAGAAGCTTTCACAAAGACATTACTGGCCAAGTTTGGAATGATGGGTGATTCAAAAGTCAAATTTCCAATGGCGTTCTAAACAAAACTCACTCCTTCACTTAATAAACCAACAACAAATATTACATTGTTTCGTCATATGATTGGATCTTTATTATATCTAACATCTAGTCATCCGTACATAAAGTTTGTTGTTTGTTACTGTGCTAGGATTCAAGCGAATCCTCGAGAACCTCACATGATGGTTGTAAAAAATATCATCTGATATCTGAAACGAACTACTTCACTAGGTTATGGTACCCATCAAATTCAGGATTCTTTGTGCAAGCCTATTCTAATGTTGAATTAGGTGGCTATAGCCTTGATCGAAAAAACACATCAGGAGGATGTCAATTTCTAGATGGAAAGCTTGTCAGCTGGCAATCCAAAAGCAAACCTTTGTGTCCTTATCGACAACCGCAGAAGAATATAATGCAGCGGCATCATGCACATCACAAGTGGTATGGATTCAGAATCAACTAAGAGACTAAGAAATCAATATGAAATGAATTCTTTTGTATTGTGATTCCGAAAGTGCCATTCGAATCTGTCACAATCCAGTGCAACATTCCAAAACAAAACATAATGCGCTTTAATACCAATTTATCAAGGAACATGTTGAAGATGGGAATGTGGAAGTTCACTTTGTCCGATCCTCAGATCAGTTAGCAGATATCTTCACAAAAGCCTTACCGGAAGTATCATTCAATCAGATCCTACAAGGATTGTGAATGATTGAATCTGACTATGTTCCGAAACCAACACCGTAATCATCCAAGTTACTATACACTTCCAAATGGTTCCGATCCTCGGAAACTATCAGATTCCACTGTTCACTTCCGACTTGTTCTGATCTTCGGAGTAGGTCTGAAGTAACAGTTCATTCATATTTCAATATTTATTATCTTTGTAAGTCTATTGTCATTTATTTCTAAAATCAAAGTTCCAAAATATTTTATTCGTTTCAGTATTTCCTTTTCAGAAATTCAAAAATCTCAAAAATATTTTCTTTATTTCAGTATTCTGAAAAATCAAAAACATCAATTTTTTTTCAAGGAATTGATGGTTGACATCATAACTTCTTCCCACCATATCTTATCACGACTTACATGTAGTCCTTTGACTATCAGAACAAAAACCGTTTCGGTATAGGGTTACGAACATTCTTGTTAATGATCACAAAATCATTGCTAACATGATTTTTCATGAAACTCCCAACAATTCGACTCCCAGTCTATTATTCTCCATCTATTTCATTTTCATAAACGTAACCTTTAAGACTCTTAGGTTTTACCACTGAGATCTAGGTTGCACAACATCCGTGTTGATGATCTTGAAATCGTTATTATCATGATTTCGAGTGAAACCCAAAATATGATTCCCTTTTCTGAATTTTCGGTGAACAATTTATTGTTCTAGTTATTTTAACCACTGAATTGATGGTGAACAATTTATATTTCTAGTTATTTTAATCACTGAATTGACGGATTAAACCTTTTTGGTTTGTTCCTTTGAACGTTCAAAATCTCATTTTTTTTTCGTTGAGTGGTTTTAATGAAATGTTCTTGTCCTAAATCATTTCTTCCCATCAGATCCACGTTTTTATTTTTAAACAATGAGATTTCCGAATGAAAATTTCTCCGAAACACCAAGTTACTTCAAAGAATATCCAATCCTTACTTGTTTTTATGGCCACACTGGTAAAACAAGTACTTCTTTAAGATCTTTGTACTTATGTTAAGTTTCAAAATTTGTTTGAAGATGAAACCACTCATCAAGCATTATAAAAGAAGCCTTTCATAGTTTCTCAACAAACATATGATTGTAATTCCATGGGAAACAACATAAGCACTTCGGAGTCTCTCTTGACTTAGAAGGAAGAGATCGTTGCCCGGGATCCAACTACTTTTCATATCAAACATGTTTGATATCACTTTGAATTAGATTAATTCTTTTTCTTTGGCACACTCTTGCACTATAATCCTTATTATTTTATAAAGTTTGGTTTCAGTTCCGATTGTTCATTTAATTTATGAAGAAAGAATCTTTGTCATAATTCCAATAAATACTATTCTAGCTTATGCAAAGCTGGAGGGTAGATCAATGATTCTGAAACTGGTGAATCCGAAAAGAATTTTTCATGGTAATGGAAAACTCAAATCAGGGCGTGAATTTTGAATTTCTCTGACATTAGTATGACTATTATAAACAACCACTAATAGCGGAATAATGAGCTAGTAGAATCCTATTGGCTGATTTTTTGGTGCTACTGGAACGTGAAACGACGATTCCTCTCTCTCCACTCATCATTTTTGAGATAAAATTATCTCAACCGGTTCATTATCTCTTACTTCAAGCATGTTTCTGATGGGTTTTGAGCAAAACATCAATCCTACGGTGTACATGCAAACCCTAATAGCTTTTGGATCTAGTTTGTCTAATGAACATGCAATGAAATATCCAAAGCTATAAACCCTAGATCTATCATATAAGAACTGAAATAAGGGTTTAGTAATTACCTTTGATTGTTATATTGCAATAACAATCAATTCCTTGCTTTGATTGGCTTCAAAAGCTTAGTGCCTCAATTGTTGCACCTCTAATGGAGTCACAAACACAACTAAGCAACAAGATGAAGAAGAGAAGAGAGGGGAGACACCAAAAATGGCTGGAACCCCTAATCCTTGAGTTGTCCACGTTTTTGGTGCCTAAGGGCTCCTTATATACTTAGGCAATTAGGGTTATCTGACAAGGAAACCCTAATTTGACTGCTTAAGCCCTAAGCAGCCCATTGACCCCTTCTTTAGAAGCCTTGGACGACTTCTAATGGGTTTCCCCCATAGAATTCTCCCACTTCACCTTCTATGGAGTCCATAAGCCCATCTATGTAATTATCTTATAATTACACAATAAGTCCCTTAAGTTTAATTTACATCTTTTAGTCACATAATTAATTCTTGACTAATATTAATTAAACATTATGATTTCTCCTTTAATATATTATTCTTATAATATTTTAATAAATCATAATTAAACCTTTCTCTTCTTAATTCATCCTAAATATTGCTATGGTGAAGGCAACCCAAAAGGACCATGCTCATAATCGGGTCAATTACATACCAAAATAGTTATGGACTTAGACACTAATCCAACAGTCTCCCACTTGGATAAGTCTAATAACTATTTTCCATATGACTTCAGAACCTGATCAACAATCGTAGCTTTCAAAAGCCGCTGTCAACTCTAATCTTATCAGATAGCGTGTTCTTTAGATAAGGGATTATATATTCCTCCATTCTCAAGATATCATATAGACATAAGACATGAATTTCAATCATTCTCTCTATACTTTTTCCTGACTTCCGATTTATGACGACTGACAACAGAGTACAATTAAACACATCAACTTAGTCCCGGCTTGGCCAAACGCTTAGGTGTCATCAGTAAATCATCGAGGGGCCCACAGATATCACTTTTATCCCACTTTGGGTAAAAGGAATGGATAAACTTTTACTCAAATGCTCGCTTGGATTCACTGATCGAATCACACACAACAATAAGTTTTATAACACCAAGTTACTGGTGCGTTTACTTATTATCAATGTGCAACCGACCAAAAAATAACAACTCACACGTCTCGGTTTCAAGAATATACAATATTATCGTCTCACTAATCACCCGTGATAAATCCATGAAGTGATCTAAGTAAGCGTGGGTTTAATCCAATACTCTAATCTTATCAAAATACTCATGAACCCTGCAACAAACTTGTGCTATGTCTAAACTCTTCAGAAAATCTACAGACTCTTCATGACAGTCTTCCTTCATACCTACTTCCAATGTATGAATGACTGTGGAGGTTCGAATAACCCAGTTATTCTGGAAGTCAAAACATGCAAATTGAAACATAACAATAATACTTAATCCTATATGGCTCAAAACTCGTGAGAGTAAATAAAACACTTCTATTTATCCACCATATTGATTACTCATTATTTATCATTTAATGTTTCAAATAATCAACTCATTACTTGAATTACAACAATAGCTGTCCCATGCACAAAGCATGCACACTATGTTTCCTATGGTCCTTACTTTGTGAAATAGATCAATTGAAAAACCTTTCCAATGACGCTCATTTCACAATTCCCAATCCTTATCATTAGTGTTAGAACACAAGGTTCTTGCCACTACTAGAATACACTAGATTCTAACATTTTATGCAATGATCCTTTCGCAACGTCATAGCACAAAAGTCACCAAGACCTGGCTAATGAAATTACAAAGTACTCTATCAGAAATTTTTACAAGACAATTCCATAGACGCGAAGTCTCACATTCAAAGTACATTCCTTTGAACATCCTTCTCTCATAAAATTTTCAAATCTAGACATAGACTCTCAATATCCAACACCCAATATGGAAACATTTCCACATTTGCCATATGACAACTCATTCTTAATAAAATCTTATCTATTCATAATAATGTCGATATAGTCCATCCAATACCATACTTCCAACTACTCACAAGCGACCAATCCACAACGAACTTTGGATCATCCTTTGATAGTTGTTTAATTATTTTAGTCAAAACCGATTCTAGTCCTTTTTCCCTTTTAATGCGCTAGACATTTGGAAAATTTTAGAATGGTCAAATATTATAGCATTTGCAATCGATCCTATACCTGAAGCGTATGGGACACGATGCATAATGTCTTACATAAAGATATGATACTTTATCAATCTTCTGTCATAATATTTTATGTGTCACGTTCTCACAATTCGAACTATGAAGCGGGATGCCGTAATCATAATCAAAATTTGAGAACACACTATCTATCCTTTGACTAAATTTATTAAAATTTCTCAATCTAAGCTTTTGATTTTGAAATGAAGTATAATATTCTCTCCCTTAATTATAGTAAAACAACTTTTCAACCCATGCAACTTTGCAAATTGAATCTTTGTTTTTCTATAATTAATATTGCTAACTTGCAATACTTGCCATAATAATCATACAAGCATAACAATTATGCTCCCACTATCATGATGATTATTATCATAAAAGCATAACACTTATGCTCCCACTAGCTTTGACATGTATTCATAAAACAAATGAACTTCCAGAAAACAATGCCTATTGAATTTATGAAATTCATATTCCTATGCTTCGATAAGCCTTTATCTAAGCTTCTTAAACTTATACACCTTTGCCTTAGATAGCTCATATGTGTGTTTAAACAATTCATAACTTATGTTACTAAGTTCCAAATGTTCAAACTAATTGCCAAATCTCACAATTCGAACTATGGAAAGGGATGTCGTAACCATAATCGAATTTGAGAATAAAATTTTCACAATTGCTATCTTCTTAAAATCTCTCTTAGTGAAAGCATTTCCTCACAATCATTTTCATGTAGGAGGGAATCTTATGACACTTAGATTTTATGGTGTATGAGTTCCTATCCATGTGAATTTTCCAAAACCAAAGTTGGCGACAAATCCAAACTCATATGGACTGAACTTTCTTAATCTTGATTTCTTGCCATATGGTAATACGAGTGCCCACCATGTCTTCCAAGTAGTTTAGCAACTTATCCTTACATATCAATGTACTTTCCATCGATCAAGGTATTTTTGTCTTTATGCATTCAAATGAGAACTCATAGAATTCACATGCATAATTAACTCAATTGGGATGGCATAGAAACAAAATAATGTCAACAAGATAGGTTGTGAACCTCAAGTCGTGTGCTAGTGATGATTGATAAGGTTTATTCTTGATTTGTTCTTGAAGCTTTTTAAAAAACATTAAAACTCCCACTGACTCCTTGACATATAAAGTTCTCTTCTCAAGAAACATTTATTGACAAACAAATATTCAAGAGTTAGTGTAGCTTTTATCAAGACAAAACACTTCACAAATTGGTCCTAGTTGGTCTTTGTCTTATCCAAGACATCACAACTTAGACTTGTCACTCAATTCACAATCTTGGAGTATGACTCTAAGATTCGATATTGGAATGAAATATGATTGAATTCTTGATTTAAACATTTCCACAATTCTCGATTCCTCTTTTTAGACATACAAATGCACTAAGAGTCACTTAGAGAATCAATTGAGATATGATTCTTAATCATTAAGACTTATCATAAAACACAATAAAAGGTACTCTCCCTTCTTCTTAGAATAGAGAAACTTTTATCTTTCTACCTACTTATTCTTCTTTATTCATTCTGCTATTCATTGAAACTCTTTCAATCAACTCAGAATTACACTTAATCTTATAAGTATAATCATATTAGCTAAACTTTTAGAAAATCATGACGAATAGCTTATCTCTCTTTGTGGTGGACTTGATCAACGCACAACCTAGTGTACTCGATCTCCTAGTCCTTCACTTGACACTTTGTCAAAGAATTAGTCTAATTTCCAAATATGAAAGTTTTCATTCATCACGCAACCAAGTTGTATGATTCCAAGTTTCCATCCAATTGAAACTTGGGCGATGAGAAACTCTCCCTATTTGGTGAATTCTTGACATCTCCACAAATAACATAATCAAGATTCAAATCCATTATTGCTAATAATAGAAACATTCAAACATCAATTTTTCATACATGCCATTGCAAGGATAAATAAATAAGATAAAATCGAAATTCATTTTATTGAGGAAAAAATTTCTCCTTACAATGCAATTTAATTGAAAAACCATGTTATTACATATTTCTTAACTATATACTCTAACTCCAAGTAGTAGCTCAAAAATACAATCTTCAAACAATGTGATCGAAATCCACTTTGTTCACGATTAGATTCAACTCACTTCTTCCCTTAAGCTTCCTCTCTTTTCTTCGATCCTACAAAACATCAAAATGTAATCTTATCACATCATGTATTAAGAATCTAGAATAGGAACTTAAAAGAGTTAGTTAATGGATTTTACCTGAAGCAGAGCCATACGTCTTGACTCTCCCATCTCTTAGATCGCTCAGGTAGTTAGGGCAGCTTCGTCTCCAATGCCCCTTCTCTTGGAAATAAAAGCAAATGGACTCCTTTGGAACAGCACATCGGACAATCACAGACTTAGTTCTTTCTGGACTTCCAATGTAGCCAGTGTCCATTGAAGTTTGGGAGTTTGATTTATCAGACAAATTTGCTTGACCAGCATGCCAAATCATTGCTGATTCAGCAGCTATAAGCAAATAGGTGAGATCAATGATGGTCACGTCGTGATCCATCATATAGTACGATCTAATGAACTCACTATATGATTCAGGAAGTGATTTAAGAACCCAGTCAACAGTCAACATCTCTGAGATATCGACACCCAACATCCTTAACCTATCAATGGGTGACTTCATCTCTAAGATGTGTGCACACACTGACTTTTCATCTTCATTCTTAAGTGCGAATAGGGATTGAGTGAGCTCGATCTTTTCAAGCCTTTGAACTTGTGGGGTAGGGAGAACAATTGGAGGAGGTGGAGGAAGTTAAGCATGATCTCTTGTTCCTTGATCATATCGTGGAACATCATCTTCATTTGGAAAGCTTGTTCCATGGGATTTGGGAAGACCATGATTGTCAGAACTAGTGTAACACTCTAAAAATTTCAAACAGTTTAAACTTTTCAAAAACAACCCGGTTTCATAAAGTTATTACAAAAAGGTTTTCAATACAAATATTATCAGAGTCTTCCCAGTACCACATCATAAAACATAATCATGAGGAGCGGTACGATCACGCCTTTGCCTTGTCACGGTCTCATGAAGAACCTGAAAAACATTAAACCACAACTGTAAGCCCGAAAGCTTAGTGAGATACCCCCAAAATACCAACCACATATACCATACACGCACAACATGCCATATCATAACAAAACACAAAACAACCATGCACTTCGGGTCTACTGTTTGACTGGTCCGCCGCACCGGCCTTCAGTCCACCTGGTCCACCCTCTGAGTCTAGCCATATACATCGAGTCTATAGTGTGATTGGTCTGCCTGCACCAGGCCTTCAATCCACCTGGTCCACTCTCTGAGTCTACATTATGACTGGTTCGCTCGCACAGGGCCTTCAGTCGGCCTGGTTCACTCTCCGAGCCTCGGCACGTCTGGTCCACCCTGGGTATGTTGGCCTACAACACAAAGCAGGACCTGGGTCAACCCAACCCTAGTCCAACAACCATGTGCACATAAACATTCAATCATGTAACAATTCACATCCAATCAAACCGATCTAGCAGATCACATAGCATAACATCATCCTAACCAGGATACCGACCTTAACCAGGTCTCTAACATATACCATCCTAACTACCAGGATGCAAACATAGCAAAGCAATAACATAACAATGATACCCGGATCTTAATTCGATAAAGGTCCAGCCTTGGTGCCGTAGACCCTGTCGATATAGTGAGGATAACTCACCTCGCAACTGCCGACTGAAAAGATAAGACCGAGATGCTCAGACCACTGACACGATCTCCACCACTGGCCAACACCAACACTGAACTCAAAACAAATGCCAACAATTACCAAAATGCCCCTGGAAGTCAACTGGTCAACCCTCGGTCAAAGTCAAAGTCAAGGTCAACCTCCTGACTGACTTTACTCGCCGAGTCAACCCGATGACTCGTCGAGTCCCCATGCTCAGAACTTCCCCAATCCGCGACTCAACTCGCCGAGTCACCCCGAGACTCGCCGAGTCCCACAACTCTGAGTCCCCTCACACTCAAGTCACCGAGTCCTCCCTTGACTCACCGATTCACGGCTCAATCAGAAGAAGGTTAGGACCTCACGAACAGACTCGCCGAGCCCAAGGTTATCTTCTACCAACTCGCCGAGTTGTTCTTCCAACTCGTCGAGTTCCTGCCCACCTTCATGCAACTTTCCGAGTACACCCTTGTGACTCGGCGAGTACCCCTAAATCTTAATCCATACAGAAGCTTTCCAAGCCATGCAGATGATCCAAACCATAGATCTACCCTTCTACAACCCATCCATCACGTAAAGTGGCAAACTTTACGTTAATCCAAAGAGATCTAAGCATATAACACTCTAGGGTTAGGGTTTGGGACAAGATGGCTTCACCAATCACTCAAGAACAGGGACTTTAATGCACTTTAGACCTTCTCCATTCCAGATCTGAGGTAGCAACCCCATATCTAACCTCCAAACTCGAAATATCACAAACTATTCTTTCCAAATACTCCAAAATGATGAATCTAGATGAATAACAGCCCAAGCAACAAAATAATACCTCAAAATAAAGCTCCAACAGAAGAGAAATCTGAATCCTAGTAAAGCCCCTTGTTCCAAGCCTCTTAACTCTCCAAGATCTCTTCCAAAATCTCTTCTCCAAGGTTTAAATGCTCTCAAATCACTCAAAAACGCGCATTAGGGTTTTCTGGACTTCAAGAGAGGGTAAAGAGGCTAGGGAGAGGGTATAATGTCCTTTATATAGGGCTCATCCTCCGAAATTAGGGTTTTCTCCACACAACACCAACTCGTCGAGTCCAGCTGCCGACTCGCCGAGTTGGCCACTTAACACACGACCAGAATAGTGACCTTACTCGCCGAGTCCACCCATGGACTCGCCGAGTTGCTCTTTCAAATTTACACTTTGAACCATGAACTTGCACTCCTGAACTCGGGATGTTACAATTCTCCCCCACTTAAATTAGGCTTCGTCCTCGAAGCCTACGGCAACGCAACACCAGAACTACTCTCGCAATGCACCTCCTGGCATTAACTAGACCAGGTTCCTCAAAACACAACCATCCAAACCCAAAACCCAACTTTCCCTCTCACGGTGTCCTGACCACCGCTTCAAGCCGGCCACCGGCCTCATCCTCTGATAACCACACTTATCAACCGAGTACCACTCCATGATACTTCACTCGCTCCAAATCACAACAATCACTTAACTCATACGAGCTAGAAATAACCCTGAACCACCGGAATCCCGATCTGAGTCCAACTTTATCCACTCCATGCTGATAGGATGACACATCCCTCAGTCTCAGAGCAACTCCCATGAGTTCTCCTCCGCAATCTCATACCCATGCTGAACTGGCTCTAGCATCCTCGGGTTGGGAAAACCCGATACATTGATGACACCTCCAAACATCCCCTAGGATGAATTTCCACCACATACACAAACAAAATCAAACTGGAAATCCAAGATTCCATCCCTGCATCCCTTCCGAGCCTCTTGGCCCTATACCCGCGGAATTCCTTCCGCGGCCTCAGCGAACATCCAACCCGGATGTGATTCCATACCACCGCCGCACACACTGCGCAATAACCATAATTGGAACACCCCAATCATAACTCCACACTACTGCTTTCACTTCTGTGAACTTACATTCCCTCTCGGAGCTACATTCCTTTCCCTTCCCTTACCAAGGAGATCCACTTGGCTGCCTTGACACTACCACAAGTGCCACGGTGCTCACCTATTACTGCACCATTCCCTTATAGCTTAACCGATATCCCATACACCACACATGCTCTGGATCCGCTCGCAAGGACTCTCAAGTCCATGCACTACCTTCCACTCACCATGATCAATACTCGGGGCTAGACCTTCTAATGCTATCACATCACGACATACTCATTCCATTTCCTCATACCGATCAAAGAACACATGCAGAGTCTTCAGCATGACTGGACCGCCTTACCAGGCCTTCAGCCAATCTGGACCACTCTCAGAACCTTCAGCAGGTCTGGACCGCCCTCCAGGACCTTCAGCCTGACTGGTACGCCCACCGGCCTTCAGTCTATCCGGACCGCTTAACTAGCATTCATCATCCCGAATTATCCTTCCAAGAAAACTCTCCCATGCATACTGTTCTAGCCCTCTAGGGGCTCTGAACTCTATCCCATCCTACATACTCAATACCGGCCCGATCCCAGGCCTTCCATAATCAATCACCCTTGGTCTGTATCCCGCCCCGCATGCCTGCCACTTACTCATACCAGCCTACGCTCTTGGCTGACAGAACCACTGCTGAATCCCAAACGGCTAATCAACCTCTCATGCTTATCGATCTTCCGGAGAATTTTCTAATTCTCCCCCACTTAGAGTACTGACTATCAACCACCGGTCGCCATCACCGACCTCCTTCGACAACCCTACACAACACAAACCCTTACACGCGAACTGATTCCCACTAGAACGAGCAACCTTCTGAAAATTACATATCAAAACTGATCATCTCGACTCGAAGGAAACCCGACCTTCGGCTAACCACTCCTCAGACTGCAGATGCTCCCGGACATTCAGACCAAAAGACGAATTTCCCACTAACATCCTCATGAATGATAACCAACGAAATTCCTAACACCAAACCCTTAACCATACCAAAACCCTCAAGGAACAACGAAAACAATACCGGAAATCACACAACAAGACTAGAAGAAATACAATACTCCATAATAATCTCAAGATAACAAGACATCAAGAAAGAAACATACCCGCGGCTGCATCCGACACTGCCCTGACCTCCTCTGCTGTTAGCTGAAAAACACGACCCTGAGCCCTTGGGAGATCCGCTCCACCCTGACCTCCACTCGTAATCCTCAAAGTGGCCGGTACTGGAGCCTGCACCGGTCCTGCAGCAAGCTATGGACAGTTGACCCTCAAGTGTCCAACCTGATGGCAGTGATAACAAATCCTCAAATCTTGAACCGAGGCTGTCAGCCGACAATCCCTCGCATAATGCCCCTCCTTTCTACACTTGCGGCATGCACCACCGGACCTACAAACTTCGGTGTGACCCCTCCCACACTTCCCACAAGTGCGGCTGCTCTGATCTTCCAACCTAGAATCAACGGTCTTGGACCGTTTCGGCGTCGGCTGCGACTGTGCCGGGGCCTGCCTCTGCTCTCTCAACTGTAACTCAATCTCCAACTCACGCCTCCTAGCGGCCTCCGACAACTCTAACAAGGTCTCTCACCTCTGTGTAGACACAAACTGCCTGATATCCCTCTTGAGCATACTCAGATATCAAGACATCTGAGCCTGCTCCGAAGCAAACTCAGGGCAAAACATCGCCCTCTCAGTGAACATCCTGGTGATCTCCGTCACCAACTCCGAATCCTGCTTCAGCTCCAGGAACTCCTGAGCCAACCTCTCTCTCTCCACCCGTGGAACATAACGAGTGCTAAACATCTCCCAGAACTGATCCCAAGAAACCGCAGCCCTCTGCACATCCGAATATGACCTCGTGGTCAATCTCCACCAATCCTTCGCCCCGAGCCTCAACACGTTCAGAGCACACCTCACCCTCTGATCAGCAGGGCATGAACACGTAAAGAAACACCCCTCCACGTCTGACAACCATCTAGTACCAACAATCGGGTCCTGAACCCCGTCGAAGGTAGGAGGCTTCGTATTATCGAAGTCCCGATACTGAAAACCTCTACCAGCTCCTCCCCCTGCCGCTGCTACAGCCGCTGTAGTCGCCGCGGGAGCCGTCTCTGTGAGAGCCGCATAGCGCTCATCAAAATACTCAACCATGGCGGTCTTGATCGACCCAAACAGTTTCGGCAACTCGGCCCGGAACAACGTAGCAACCTTATCATGAAGGATCTCACGAATCCTAGCATCCAAATCGCCTGTGCTCATCTGACCAATAACCTCGGGCGGTATTGACCCACCCTGACCGCCCTCTCCTGCTCCCGATCTTGACCCGGATCTGCTCCCAACATACCTCGTAACCACCATACTGAAAAACATCGCAAGATCTCAGATACTTCCCACTATCCCGGGAACCAACCCCCAACCTAACCCTAGAGTTTGTGGCTTCTTTGATACGCGTATGGGTCCTATGCTTTCAGTAGTACGGGCCCATACTACCTTCCACACCTACGCATATTTATATCAATTATCACCACAACACCCTAGTGAAGAACATAAATAACAAGCACTCAACCCTCATTCCTAGAGGAACACTGGAAATCTCCCACGAAAGAAACCCTAGGCTAGCAGGCATCATAAATCAGGCGACATTATCATGAAATCCTGAAGATCCCTAGCCTAGTACTAGCATGTTGTTCTATCATAACTCAAAAAAACAAATATCATGTACGGTATTTTGGGGTTACTTACTGGCTCCGGCTGATCGTACCTCCGCGTCCTCCTTTACTCATTTTGAAAACCATTTTAAATTCTCTTTTTGAAAACTCCCTTGATTTGAGACTGGATTCACACGAATGTTCCTCCAATTCACTCAAACCAAGGCTCTGATACCAACTTGTAACACTCTAAAAATTTCAAACAATTTAAACTTTTCAAAAACAACCCGGTTTCATAAAGTTATTACAAAAAGGTTTTCAATACAATTATTATCAGAGTCTTCCCAAAACCACATCATAAAACATAATCTTGAGGAGTGGTACGATCACTTGCCACAGTCTCCTGAAAAACCTGAAAAACATTAAACCACAACTGTAAGCCCGAAAGCTTAGTGAGATACCCCCAAAATACCAACCACATATACCATACACGCACAACATGCCATATCATAACAGAACACATAACAACCATGCACTTCGGGTCTACTGTGTGACTGGTCCGCCGTAACGACCTTTAGTCCACATGGTCCACCCTCCGAGTCTAGCCATATACATCGAGTCTATAGTGTGATTGGTCCGCCCGCACCGGGCCTTCAATCCACCTGCTCCACTCTCTGAGTCTACATTATGACTGGTCCGCCTGCACTGGGCCTTCAGTCGGCCTGGTTAACTCTCCGAGCCTTGGCACGTCTGGTCCGCCCTCTTGGGGCCTACAGCCTATCCGGACCGCTCGCTGGGCCTTCGGGATAACCGGTCTGCCCTGGGTATGTTGGCCTACAATACAAAGCAGGACCCGCCTCAACCCAACCCCAGTCCAACAACCATATGCACATAAACATTCAATCATGTAACAATTCACATCCAATCAGACCGATCTAGCAGATCACATAGCATAACATCATCCTAACCAGGATACCGACCTTAACCAGGTCTCTAACATATACCATCCTAACTACCAGGATGCAAACATAGCAAAACAATAACATAACAACGATACCCGGATCTCAATCCGATAAAGGGTCGGCCTTGGTGCCATAGACCCTGTCGATATAGTGAGGATAACTCACCTCGCAACTGCCGACTGAAAAGATAAGACCGAGATGCTCCGACCACTGACACGATCTCCACCACTGGCCAACACCAACACTGAACTCAAAACAAATGCGAACAATTACCAAAATGCCCCTGGAAGTCAACTGGTCAACCCTTGGTCAAAGTCAAATTCAAGGTCAACCTCCTTACTGACTCTACTCATCGAGTCAACCCGATGACTCGTCGAGTCCCCATGATCAGAACATCCCCAATCCACGACTCAACTCGCCGAGTCACCCCGAGACTCGCCGAGTCCCACAACTCTGAGTCCCTCGCACTCAACTCACCGATTCCTCCCTTGACTCACCGATTCACGACTCAATCAGAAGAAGGTTAGGACCTCACGACCAGACTCGCCGAGTCCAAGAACAGACTCGCCGAGTCCAAGGCTATCTTTAACCAACTCGCCGAGTTGTTCTTCCAACTCGTCGAGTTCCTGCCCACCTTCATGCAACTCTCCGAGTACACCCTTGTGACTCGCCGAGTACCTCTAGATCTTAATCCATACATAAGCTTTCCAGGCCATGCAGATGATCTAAACCATAGATCTACCCTTCTACAACCCATCCATCATGTAAAGTGGCAAACTTTATGTGAATCCAAAGAGATCTAAGCATATAACACTCTAGGGTTAGGGTTTGGGACAAGATGGCTTCACTAATCACTCAAGAACAGGGACTTTAATGCACTTTAGACCTTTTCCATTCCAAATCTGAGGTAGCAATCCCAGATCTAACCTCCAAACTCGAAATATCACAAGCTATTCTTTCCAATACTCCAAAATGATGAATCTAGATGAATAACAGCCCAAGCAATGAAATAATACCTCAAAAGGAAGCTCCTACAGAAGAGAAATCCGAATCCTAGCAAAGACCCTTGCTCCAAGCCTCTTAACTCTCCAAGATCTCTTCCAAAATCTCTTCTCCAAGGTTCAAATGCTCTCAAATCACTCACAAACGCGTATTAGGGTTTTCTGGACTTCAAGAGAGGGTAAAGAGGCTGGGGAGAGGGTATAATGTCCTTTATATAGGGCTCATCCTCCGAAATTAGGGTTTTCTCCACACAACACCAACTCGCCGAGTCCAGCTGCCGACTCGTTGAGTTGGCCAGTTAACACGCGACCTTACTCTCCGAGTCCACCTATGGACTCGCCGAGTTGCTCTTTCACATTTACACTTTGAACCCTGAACTTGCACTCCTGAACTCGGGATTTTACAACTAGACATATACAAAATGGGGGAAATTCAAGTTAAGTTGATTAGAATTCTTGATGTAACACCCAAATGAAACATCAAGCTAGGATCCAACACAATACTCTACAACCTAGAAGAGGGATGCCGTAATCTAGTCGCAGAATATTTGAAGGTAGGTAAATGATGATGTACCAATTTCCACCATGAAAAACGAAAAAGAAATTTAAGTTTTAAATGAATTGAAACTCCTAGATCTTTTGAGATTCATTGAACTTTTCAATGTCATGTTTAATCTCGATTATGCCCTACCATTTGTGACTGGGATGCCGAGGATCACATCGAGCCACCCTTCGCCACCAATGTCATCCCCAAGTTAGTGTGCCAGTTAACCACACACGCTCCACTAGCGTTTGACAAGGGTACGAAGTGTAATTCCATGGATTAGCATACAATTTCACATTTTGCCTAAAGTAAATATGATTTGGGAATTTGTATAAGCATTTAGTTACTTTGTACTTCATTATACTTATAATGGAAGGTTTCTGTCCTATCCTACCCGTTCGGCTAACGACCCTCCACTAGTCAAGAGTTCGGTGGGTAAGACTGGATACCCATTCAATCGCCATTTTATAGGCAATTTCCTTAAACACCCCTTATAGACCAGCTTCGTGAATTAGGCCTACTAACGGTAAGACTGACTGTTTACTCATACATATATATAATATTAGACTCTTAATGTTATATATAGTATAGGGTGTATTTTACACTTTTAAAATACTAGGTGGTTCAATTTAGTAAATTATACTTTTAATTTAATTAAATGTAAACCAAAACTTTATGGGTTTATTAAATATCTTTTAATTACACACTTTAATTAATTAATAAAACCATAAGGGTGTGATTTGAACTTTTCAAATTACTAGGGTTTAAGAATTTAACACTTCAAAATTAAACTTTTAAATTCCAAAACTTTAGGGCAAGTTTTGACACATTTCAAAACATTAGGGTTTAGAATTTAAATATTTCAAAATTAAACTTTTAATCAAAAATTTAAATTCCAAAACTTGAGGGCAAGTTTTGAAACTATTCAAAACATTAGGGTTTAACATTTTCAAATTTCAAAAACAAAACTTTTAAGTTCAAATTTAAACTATAAAACCTAAAGGGTGCAATTTGAAACTATTCAAACAAGGCAATTATCTAATTTTGACCTAGTCATAAAACTTGCAGGATAATTCATCAAATAACTCAAATAATTAAACATTATCTTATAAGGTAACAAATATTTGATTAAATGGTAATTATATACTATTTTGGTAAGGATATTCACCCAAAATCAATAAAAAAACGGATTTTATTAATTAGAAACGTTTACGGTAAGTATCCCAATCCAAAACAACAAGAAAATCGCCAAAAAACGCTGCCAGACCCCGGACTCGTCGAGTCAGAGACTGGACTCGCCGAGTTCATCTACTGACTCTCCAAGTCGGACAAGCAGAAGCCAAAAAACTTTGTTTCCCAAGCAAAAAAACGATCAATTAAGCATCAAATTCACTAACAAACAACCCTAGGCTTTGATACCACTGATGAGTTTTGAGCAAAACATCAATCCTATTGTGTACATGCAAACCCTAATAGCTTTTGGATCTAGTTTGTCTAATGAACATGCAATGAAATATCCAAAGCTATAAACCCTAGATCTATCATATAAGAACTGAAATAAGGGCTTAATAATTACCTTTGATTGTTATATTGCAATAACAATCAATTCCTTGCTTTGATTGGCTTCAAAAGCTTAGTGCCTCAATTGTTGCACCTCTAATGGAGTCACAAACACCACTAAGCAACAAGATGAAGAAGAGAAGAGAGGGGAGACACCAAAAACGGCTGGAAACCCTAATCCTTGAGTTGCCCACGTTTTTGGTGCCTAAGGGCTCCTTATATACTTAGGCAATTAGGGTTATCTGACAAGGAAACCCTAATTTGACTGCTTAAGCCCTAAGAAGCCAATGGACCCCTTCTTTAGAAGCCTTGGACAACTTCTAATGGGTTTCCCCCATAGAATTCGTCCACTCCACCTTCTATGGATTCCATAAGCCCATCTATGTAATTATCTTATAATTACACAATAAGTCCCTTAAGTTTAATTAATCTCTTTTAGTCATAGAATTAATTCTTAATTAATTCTTGACTGATATTAATTAAACATTATGATTTCTCCTTTAATATATTATTCTTATAATATATTAATAAATCATAATTAAACCTTTTTCTTCTTAATTCATCCTAAATATTGCTATGGTGAAGGCCACCCAAAAGGACCATGCTCAAAATCGGGTCAAGTACATACCAAAATAGTTATGGACTTAGACACTAATCCAACAGTTTCAAGACTCTTCACGCAAAAAGTTCTCTACTATTCATCTTCTTCTTCAAATTGGCAATGGCTTCCTTCGAGAATGTTTCTTTTATAGATCAATCAGCATCGGTGATAATGTTAAACATCAAACCCAACCAAAATCTCATAGTTGACCTTGACGAATCTCACTATAACGCTCTGATTAAGCATTTAATCGAGTGTCTAAGATTTTCGCCGTTGATGAAGGTGATGACAATGCATGAAGATGTTTCTCTTATGCATTTGTCCAAAGCTTATTCAACAGCCATCTACAATAAGACGGAGGAAATCATTAACTTTGAAGTTTCAAGCCACAAAACTTCAATCACGAAATCCAATTTTTGCAAACTTCTAGGGCTTGTTTCGTGTGATGTAGGCGTTGATCCCGAGTCCATTCCGGCAACAAGCTTGATAGATATGTTCTTTCAGATGGGTATACAGGTGAGATTTCCTTACTGTCAAAGTTCGGAAGTCCTTCTTGCCTCCTATCAGAGTCTATCAGTGAGGGTTTCGAGCTCTGATAGTGCGAGCAAATTTTTTTCACGTTGATATATGGTTATACACTGGTTTAAGCATGGATTTTGGGTCTGTGATATGGGCTCAATTTGTTCAAAGTACCAGCTCCACCACTCGTCATACAAAAATCTCATGTGCTCAATTTTAGTCCATCTTTGTCAAACGAGCTCTTCTTCACTTCAAAGTTCCTCAACTAACAGATTCTCTAATTGCCAACATTCCGAAGCTCTAGACCACCACTTTTGTTCTGCCCGATCCTTGAAATTTTGAATTCGTTGGATCCATTCCGGAAGCTATGCTGGAAAAAGTTGTTGTGAATAATGATATTATTAGGGCTTATCAGAAATTTCCCTCATCTGGTGTTCATTCGATCCCTGCTGAATTGAAGCAGATTATTGACGCATGTGATTTATCTAAATGTGGTGGTAAACGAAAACCAAAGGCTGCTCCTTCCGTAGGAGAAAACGTTTCTAAGAAATTCAAGAAACCAGTTCAGAACCAAGGTCTCCATCTCCGGTGCTAGAAGATAACTTAGAAAAGAGAACTGAGACAAACATTCATGGAGATGATGTTTTACGAAACGATGAAGAAGATACAACTCATACTTCTGAACCACCCACTTTCAAAAAGTTTGTTAAGGTATCTTCTCCTCCATCATCTTTCATTCTAAAATCTGACATTTTTGATACCATAATGAAGGAACCATTTTTGAATCTCACAACTCCTCCTCCTCTACCTCCATTCAATCCACCAACATTATCCATGACAATCACATCTCTTACTACATCTATTTCGATATCATCCATTCCTCCACTACCAAAGATGAATTATGCTGAAACATCTCAACCTCAAATTTCAATCCCATTTTTAACTCCAATTTTCATAGACTCAAGCATTCCTTCAACCTCAACTATCACCAGAAGTTCTATTATCAAGTCCGTTTCAGAGGCAATTAGGACTTCAAGCATCCCTGGTAACACATCTGATGTGGGGCGAAATGAAAATATTAGCGTGTCATCGAAACCATCTTCTTCTTCTGTTCCACCACTGAATGAGGATGTTAATATACTGTTTGGGGATGATCAAGAACCCATTGACGACTTTGTCTTCCAACCCTTTACTGTCAACATCGATAGTGATGATGAGGATGCCCCAATGACTAAACATTAATACAAGAAGCTGAATAAAAAGATGGACTCCATTTTTGACCATACAAACGATTTTTCTTCCATGAAATGGAATATTTGTTGACGAATCATATGGAAATGGTGGAACTGCTAACGTCAAAAAATGCTAAGGTTCTTGAAGAAACAATGAAGACTGTTCAAGCTTCAAAACAAAAAATTACGGAAGCTACGAAGAAGGTCAATAATCTGATAAAGGAAGTCCAAGAGTTCATGACCGACTTCAGGACTTCTTCTGAGAAGAATGTGGCTGATGTGAAAAAAGTAATTGAAGGTTTTATGATTTCTTTACAAGCCGGAAAAGAAGCTCTATCTAGCCTCTGATTCGGAATTCAACATGACAATGTTGATCTTTATACATCCATCTCCAAAAGAATTCTCTGATTATATAATGATTTGGCTGCTGAGAACAGAATTATGGATGCATTGGTTGAACAAACTTAGAAAACAAAGGTGCTACAAGAAAAATTGAGAAACGCATCGATCAATATTGTGAAGCTTGAATAGGAAAAGATTTTGGTTCATGGGCGCAACTTTGGAATCAACCAACGATTGTTGCGTATCGTCGAGTCAAAAGATGCTCAGTTCACTGCCTATGTTGGTCAGATTCTCAATGAGAAGCTTAATGAGATCAAGAGTGTTACGAGAAGCGAGGCTTCTTCGCAACAAGGGGGAGAACCGAAGGTAAACTTAAACAATCTGTATCAGACGAGCTTCATGAAGAAAACTAAAGAAGATGATATAATCGTCTTAGAAAAGATAACTCTGGCTGAAAAATATAAAAATATCAAGGAACTAAGACCGATCTGAAGGAGCATGTATCTTCAGGATCAGGAAAGCGTAAAGTCAACATCGTTTCCGAAAAAGTTACTAAGGAAGACTCGATGTTGACTGAGAAGGAAAGAAATTAAAGAGAGAAGAGGGACAAGGAACTTGATGAGCTCAATGCCCTAAGGAAAAACTAGATACTGAAGAGGCCGAAGCCAGGAATTCAGAAATGATTCTTGAGAACAAGAAAGCTTTATTTCAGGTCTGGACTCTCGATCGGATGAAAAAAGAAGCTATCGATGATATAAATATATTTTGGTTGGAACCAAAAACCTCTTTTGAGATAAACAACAAGGTGGAGTGTCAGTTCTATTTCCCTTTCACTCCAAGAGCTTTTCTCTTCAGATGCTTTTAGAAGATAGATAAATATTTGATCACCAACAATGCAAAAAACCGAAAGATCTTCTCATTCTACTTGAAATATGCAAAAAATCAGTACGATTCAGGGAGTCTGAAAAGAATCGTGGGTCTAAAGGTTAGTCTACCCATTCAAACAGAAAACCTTCCAAACATTCAATTCAAAGGATTCCGAGGTCATAATCATATCGTTCACGAGTTCAAATTAGCTGATCTACCATTTATGAACCCCTATGATTAGATTTTTTTATTCTACATTGTTGTAAAGGATATAAAGAAGTACAAACCTATCTATGAACATTTGAAGAGAATGATCAAATGCTATATCCTAGAGATAACACAAATGGATGTAGAAATTGCTTCAGTTCTAAAAAGGAAACCTATATTGAAGCCTTTTGATCAACCCCAAAACATTGAAAATATAAGGGGGATTGATTGACAAAGAATACTGGAGCATTATTTACAAAAAGAAGGAAGTTGGAGAGATTAAGAACTGTATCTTCTTTCTGAGGGATAAGCATTTATACCCTACAAGTGTTCTGAAATCAATCATGGCTAGGGTCGAAGCAAACAGTTCCAACTTTGTTGCTGATGTCAAGTGTGTTTCTGACATGATTCGATGGTATCTATCTATCAGAGCATCCATTCTGAAGATAATGTCAAAGGTTTTTGAAGACTATAAGCAATAAAGACTACTTCATTCCAATTTAACACAAAGGGGGTGATTGTTAACTCATCATTTGTGTTGTGTCAAAATGGTTGTTTTCAGAATATTGTCTTGTTGCGATTCCACAATGGGCATGTCTATTTTTGGAATTGTTGTCTTTTGTGTCAATATATAGTGTACTGTTTTTGTCTTTTTAGACAACTTATTTCAAGCATAGAAAGAATAGTTCTGATCTTGTATATAAAATTTTCTAATGCTAAGTGAATGAATATTAATCACTTTTCAATCATTATCATTCCCAATCATTGATTTATTTCTTACTTTGTCTTATAATATTGAATATGACGATCATTTTATTCTAACAGCTACCCCGTTGCGGGATTAAGGCCCTCCTTTCATCTGTCCGAAAGGAGACAGAAGCAGTGTTCCTTATGGATCCTTGGATTATCAGCTGGTTATCCTATCGCTATCTTGCACGGCGTGGGTCCGTCACTAAGATGGTTAAACCTTGCATGGATCTTGCGATGTGTTATACTCTGTCATCGTTTCTTGGTCTTTCTCTTTTCGCCCATATGGTCAAGATTTCCTATGGCTGGTCATTCACCTTTGCTCTATCTTTGGTGTTTTCCGCGTCAAACTTGGCGCAGAGGCTTCACACAATTTCTATCAAGTTCCTTTTTAGCTGTTTTTCTTCCATTTTGCGCTTTAACACCGTGCAATTAATGATGTCATGGGTCTTGCCTTTATAGTATTCACAATAGTGACCTTTCACCTATTTTCCAGCCTTCCTATTGGTGATGACATAGATGTCCGGTCGATGCCCTTTTCTTTCGTCCCGTTGGAATGGTCTGAAACGCCCCTGAGAGTGCCTCGGGCACCCAAAGCGTCTGTTTCCACCTTGACTCTCTGAGTGGTGGGCATACTGATGGTAGTGTTTTGTGGTCGGGGCGGTCATAGCATTGATTTATACTTCTTTTGTCGCCTCTCCTTCTTTTTGCCTTAGGTAACGTTCGAATTTCTCCGTCAACTCGGCTCACATCTGTGGTTTTTTTCCCATGAGGTTCAGGGAAAGCAGCCCGGGAAGGAGACTCGAAGTGAAGGCTCCCATTGTTAGTCCTTTGTCATGTCCTAGGACGTCTAGGGTAGCATTGGTGAATCTTGCAAAATATTTTCTTACCGTCTCTCCTTTCTGTTTACAACCAATAATGGAGTGGGAGTCCCTTTTGTACTTCCGCAGTTGCATGAAGTTCGTCAGGAAGAGATATTTGAGTTGGCCAAAGTTGTAGATGCTTCCTTGATGAATAGTTTTAAACCACGCTCCTGCATTTCCATCTAGCGTCCACCAGGACTGCTCATTTAGCTTTAGCGAGGTCATTGTCCACTCGTACGTGTTGATGTGGCTATCTAGGTCTATAGTTCTATTGTAGGTCTTAAGGTGTGGCAACTTTGCAATATTTGGTATTTCATAGTCTAATAGGTCTTTTGCAAAGGGTTATATTACACTTCTTGAAAAGCAGTCTTAGTTTGCGACCTAGAGGATATGACTGGGGTGGAACTACTAGGAAGCGAGATATGGTTGTACCAACATGTTGTTGTATGCTGAAAGAAGTGGTGGAGTCAGTCTGTAGATACTTTGGGGTTGAAACGGGAAAGTTAGCATTGTATTCATTGTGAATGGCTGGTTTAATGGTGGCAGCTGGTTAGGTGTGGATAGTTGGTTTGTTAGCAACGATGAAGGTTGTTGTAGCGGCGAAGAGAATAGTGTGTTATCGTGAATGGTTGGTATAATGGTGGTAGCTGATTGGATGAGGATAATTGGTTTGTTGTTAACGGCATAGGTTTTTGTAACTGCAAGGAGAGCGGTGAGTTCAATGGGTTTGCATGGAGGGTGGCGTTTTTCTCACCCGAGGTTTGGTTTACTAAATGGGGCGGTGTTTCTACAAAGTATCGATGTCACCTAGTTGTTGTGGAGAGGGAAGGTTTGTCGTGATATGGTGAGAAAAGGAATTGATCCCTCCATTTTTGTCGCCCCAAGGCTGCTCATCGGAGTGCTATCCGTCGTTGGACCACCGGCCTGTGGTGTATTGGTTGTGACAATCACCGATGGGTGTGGTGAAATGGTGGTAGTGATGTCCGGTTATAACGACATCATTACTTTGACTAGGTTTCCTGGTGGTTTGCTACCTTCGTCGGTGCCTTCTGTCGTCATATTGAGGGTGAATGATGTGTGGTTTTCGATTGCTTGTTGTCACACACCGGATGACAGAAATGATGTGACTTGGTATCTGTGAATACCGGCCGGGCGGATCTAGTGGACGTGACGCGGTGATGGGTGCTCCGGGAAGACCTACAAGGTTACAACATAAGGAAACCGTCCCATTCTCTGGGGGAGCTCCCAGGAAAACGCTCTAACAGTCAATTCAATGGGTGAATCAAGAGTGCATGATGAGATATACGAGGGAACGACTTACCATTTGAGGTGGCAGATGAGGCCTTTTATACTGAGACCTCCTAGCCAGTCCGTATAGGGACAAGGTTATCAGATCCGACTGGATCCAACGCCTTGATTGGCTAATCATGCTCATTGTATTTTTAGAGATAACGATTGGTTTAGGTAGTAATGCTCTGAGCATATTCCTTGTCACTGGTAGCCGTTAGGTTTGTCTCGGAGTGGAAGGCGCCCGTTGAGGGCCTAGCCTTCCACGCGGTCGCCCAACTCTATGGAGGTGACCGCGAGTTCGTGACTTCTTTGGGGCGTCTATGCTGGGAGTAGTTTGGCCTGGTGACCTACCTAGAGGCATCTTTAGTATGCCATAAGCACGGTTTCTATCCCGTTCTAGGGGTACATTATCCGTAACAATAGTTCAAAGTTGATGCGAATATTTGAATAAGATGTATTATTGTGGTGGAAATATATGTTGAAATTAGTTTACGTAATGGATCATTCAGATTGACCACAATACATACTGATTCATATACATCCAAAAGTTTTGGGTAAAATGTATATTTGGAATCCAGTTGGATTAGATTTTGGATATCATTTGACTTCGAGTCTTATGATAAATGCAAATCTTTCTTATCAAGATAGATGATGAATACATTACTGGGTGATGAAAATATATCTTGGAATTCGTTTGCACTAATGGACCGTTTAGAGTAACCACGATACATGGTGAGACCAACTTCATATGAGCATGGGTTTGGAACCTTTCAGGTGTTCAGAGCTCTCATAAAGCGAAACTAAGAATCAATTGGGCAATAAGGATGAGATAGGATAGTGAGCATCTTAGTCCAAACCTTATTGGTCATATAAGTAATTGTGAAAGAGTTTCACAAGCTATCTCCAACCAGAACACTATCACTAGGAGTGTTAGTTGGACAAAGATACAAATCATTGATTGATTTCGTACTAGATGAGTCACACTATGATTACTAAGAATTCATGGATTGTACCATGAATAGTGTTATAAGAAGTTATGGGGCCTTGTACCAACTAAGTAGGTTCATGAAATACTCTATGATATGTGAAGTGGGATTTACTCCTCACTAGCACATATGTAAGTCTACGATTATAAGTCTTACGCTCTTCGTGATGAGCTTGACAATCTAGAGCTTAGAATAGAGATGTGTTATCTCGTTATAGAACCCATCAAGAATTTTGGATACTGGTTTAACAAAACTTCTTAGAACAAAGTGTATGTTGCTTGAAGGGAAGTCTTCCAGGAGAGGGAAGTGATATCTAAAAGGGTTAGTGGGAGCCATATTGATCTTGATAAGATTCAAGATTCAACCAACAGAGAGCCTAAAGTTGGACCCAACATTCAATTCGAGGTTGAAATAGCTATTAGAGAAGCTAACATATCTCCACCTCTTATAGATTTGATAATGGTCGTCATACACCTAGTTATATAAGTGTTTATACTACCGAGGTATATGAGTCACTGGTAGATAGGAATCAAAATTACAAACTATAAGAAGCTATGGAAGGTCCTAAAGGCTACAACATAGAAAATAGACATAGAGAGCAAGATTCAGTCCATGTATATTGAAACATGGTAGATAAAAAATTAGCCATAAGTGGATCTTCAACAAGAAATAAGCATGGATAGGAACAAACACATAATCAAACCAAGATAGGTTGTGAAGGATGTGTAAGCTTAATAAGTTTATTTATGGACCAAAATAATCATCTCGCAAGTGGGATCATTGTTTCAATGAGAAAGTTCAAGGAGTTTGAATTTTGAGAAATAAAGATGAGTCATAAATATGTCAAAGGTAGTGGGAGTATGGAATCTTTGTTTCAATAAGAATGTTCTAGGAGTTTGAATTTTAAGAAACATATATATATATATATATATATATATATATATATATATATATATATATATATATATATATATATATATATATGCCAGTGCTAGTGGGAGCACTGTAGTCACCCTTGTATTGTACATAGATGGTGTACGATTCATATGAAACTATGTTCTGATTTAGCAAGTGTAAAAGCTTGGCTTGATATGGGAATTGCGTTGCTATGATATACATGGAAGAAACAAAACACGTACATAATATACATATCTATGGAGATTGATCAAAGTGATTCATTGGATTATGCCAAAGTACATGGACTCCTGAGGAAAGTTAACATGCAGAACATGGAAAGGTTCGTGCTTGGTAAATATGGCATAACATTAAGTGATGATAATGTCCAAGTTCTACTATTGAGCTAGAGGTTATGAGTCGTGTCCCACATGCTTCTGTTATGGGATTGATCATATATGCCATATGATGTACCAGATCTGATGATTGGTATTCCTTGAGCATGACAAGTTGGATTAGATCAATTTGGCAAGAATTAATGAATCAAGATCAAGAACATTCTTATGTATCCTAGAAGGACAGAGGAAAGGATCTTGACAGTATGGAAGAGATCATTGTAAATATTACATTGATGCTAAGTTCCATACAGATAGAGACGATTATGTTCACAATCAAAATTCGTGCTTTTACTGAATGGTGATGTATTAGCTTGGAAGAGTACCAGGTAATATACTATAGTTGATTTAATAACAAAATTAGAGTACATTGCAATTGGTTAAATTAAGAAGAAGAAAATGTGACTAAAAGAGATTCATTAGTGATATTGTTGGGTCCATTATGTGTTGCGTCTTGGGCTCGGTCCTTAGCCCAATTTTGTATCCGGATTGGGCTTGTCCATCCGTGATTTATTTATTAGGGTTTAGTATTTATAGATGCTTGCATGCATCTTCGTACATAGCGTTTTAGTCGGTCATTCATAACGATCATTATTGTTTTATCGATTGTAACCCCAAAAGCCTCTACAACGAAAGTTCTTCATCGAGCTTTGCTAAGGCATGAATCTATTGAATCATTCAGCTTATTATTGATTCATTCTCTTGTTTGTTATTTTGTTTGCATTATTCTGATTAACCTGTGTAAGATCTAAACGATCAAAGAGTTTTTCAACTCATCAATTGGTATCCGAGCAGGAGGCTGTGTAATTCATACACATCTCTTCTATCAAAGAAGTGATTAGGGTTCATTCCACATTCATTGATATTTATTGAGCCGTCACTCCATAATTGATGTATCTCATTAATTATTAATCTTGCCCTAATATTACGTATTACAAAGTATGATCTTATAACAGGTTAAATGATCAACCATGGACGATTCTCAATCTAACCCCATCAACATCTCTAACAACATCGGATCAACAACCAAGATCCCAATCCTCTACACTCAAGACTATGAAGTATGGACACACCATTTTGAAGATTACGTTATTGGATCGGAAGATAACGGGTATCTGATATGGGAAGCAATCACAGTTGGCCCCTTCGCTCACTCAAGCACTTCAAGAATCATTAAAACTCAGAAGGAGTACAATGATCTATTAAAAGATGTAAAGGACGTCACTCAGGACGAAAAGGAGAAGTTCCAATGCAACATTAAGGCATTGAGACTAATTCGATTCGCTCTTCAACCCGACACGTTTCGGTTAGTAAGTTCATGTGGTACAGCAAAGGAAATCTAGGATCGGCTGGAGAGCTGTATTCCATAGATGAAGATCTGGAGTACTCGATTCAGACCCTACTTCTCTCAGAATTTGGAGAGTTCAAGCAGAAGCCAGAGGAGGTTGTTACACAAACGTTCGATCGGTTCAGTCATCTTCTCAGTAAGATGATCAAACATGACATAGAAAGAAAACTCATCGAACAGAAGGTCACTTTCTTAAATGACCTAAGACCCGAATGGAGGGTAGTTGTGTCAACGGTTAAAGCACATGAGCAGTTCAAATCATATTCTTTGGCGAAACTTGTGCGGATTCTGAAATCCTAGGAAAAGATTGTGCTGCAAGAGAAGAGCGTGGTTACAAACTTGGGGTCTTTGGTCCTTCTGTCTAAAGGTAAGAGTGCAGCAGAAGAAGAAGAAGATCTGAATCTGGAAGATTATGATCTGAAATCTGAAGATTATGCAATGATGGTGTCAAATCCCAGGAGGTTCATCAAGAAGAAGTTCCCTACAGACAAGAACCGTAATTGGCAGGGAAGCTACAACTCTGAAAAAGCGAAAGAGGAGCTGAAGGTTGAAGAACCAAAGAAAGAAGCGAAGGGTGAAGCTGACTCTGGTGTCAGTTGTTTTTACTGTGGAGGGAAAAATCACTACGCAAAAGATTGCGTGTTGAAGAAAATGGCAGAGAAAGATGAGGAGAAGGATGAAGAAGCAAGTCTCCTGAAAAGACTGGAGGAGATTAAAAGGAAGAAAGTTGCTACTAATCCCTCTATGAATGCTCTGATTGTGCAAGGTTCGGTAGATGATGATGATTTCGGTGGCGTACAGGTGTGGTCGACCGACTCAGAAGATGATGAAGTGAGAAAGCCTACTCATGGAAAGGCTTATGTGGCGAATAGTGGTGACGCTAGTGGAAGATGCTTGATGGTAATAGATGTATGCCAGATGAGGGGATACAACACTGATGGTGGAAACGAAGTGGCTAAGGAGCGAGAGGACGTGTGCTTTACAACGAAGCCTCTCAGTGTGCAGATCAGTGAACTTGATGAACTGATCAAGAAGGTACAATCCATTTTTGTTTTGTTTAAAATTCCACAAACATCATATGAAAAGGAATTAAATAACTTGAATTCAAGAATTTCAAATCTAGATAGTTGTTTAACTCAAACACGAGTCACGAATTCTAATCTGACTGACCAAATAAGCAGGGTGTCATCCAAGAGTGAGGAGCGAAGAATGTGGATTGAGCAGAAGGAGTTGGAGCTGGTTAAGTCTAGGGATGAAAATATCTATTTGCAAAGAGACAATCTTAAGTTGTTAAAACAGAGAAATGTTTTTTGTTTGATTGCAAAAAGACTTTATACTAACATTACACAACTGCATTTAGACTGTGAAATAGGCCAAAAAATACATCGCATGATTTTACCCTTCCTTGAGCTAAAGGAGGATGAAATCGATGCCGAAGCATACAACTGTGAAAGTGTTGTATCTTCTGATGATGTAAATCCCACTTATATGTTTGGTCTGGACAAAAATGAATCGTTTATAAAGTCCAAAGACCATAAGGACATGCTTAAGAACCTTTTGGATGAAAATGATTGGTTGAAACTTAGAGCCGAAACTATACAAAAATTTGACTCATTGAGTACCAAATTAAGTTCAGAAAATAAAATTGATGTTGAAAAGGCATCTGAACTTAATGAGGACGATGACATGAGTGAAATCGCTATAGAGGATGAGGTTGACTGTTCAGAGTTTATTAGGAGCGAACCTAAAAACCACAAAAAACTTGATTTCTGAAATTTCTGTGGAATTCGCTCGTCTGTCCAAAAATAAGTCCCCAATCCTTAAAGAAAAGGCCGTTGTATACCAAAAGGTAAGAACCACTCCCAATCAGGTTTATAAGGTCACAGGAGTAACCGAACATCAGACAACCGAACTCACTGCATTGGTGAATGAAGATAATGCAGATGGTTGTGATGAGTTTTTCTGGACTGCACCGATAGACAATGCGGATGAAACAGTCGGTTTGTCAGAGCGAACATCATGGAAGGTCAAAGGTAGATATGTGGCAGAACCACTTAAATAAACCTGCCAACTTTGACGTGCCCAGTACCAGTGGCACAAAAGAGGTTCCAGTGGAACACGTCTCCTCAACAAGTGAAACCTCTTCCATGGAAAGTGAACCTGTTGTTCAGAAGCCGAAACAAAAGGCAAATATTCACAGACAACCGAAACAGGTAAACAGTGAAAAACAGCAGAGGAATCTGAGATACAAGAAAAATCTCTCAGAGTGAAAGCAATTTTGGCGTTCTCAAAATCCTCACTATACTCACTTTGATAGAAAATCCAAGCCAAAAGGAGAAGAGAATAAGGATAAAAGGAGCTTCGGTCCGTTGGATCAAAAGAACCAAAAGAAGACTTTCGGGACACAGAAAGAACAAGACCGGAAGGATAGGTTCGGTCCTGAAAGTAACAACAACCGAAAGCCTGGCTTCGGTCCACCAAACAACAACAGACAAAGAACAGGGTTCAGTCCATCAAGCTTTTACAACAGAAGACCCAGTTTCGATCCAGCAACCTACAATAACCAAAAAGCCAGTTTCGGTCCATCAACAAATGGCAACCGAACATCAGACAACCGAACTCACTGCATTGGTGAATGAAGATAATGCAGATGGTTGTGATGAGTTTTTTTGGACTGCACCGATAGACAATGCGGATGAAACAGTCGGTTTGTCAGAGCGAACATCATGGAAGGTCAAAGGTAGATATGTGGCAGAACCACTTAAATAAACCTGCCAACTTTGACGTGCCCAGTACCAGTGGCACAAAAGAGGTTCCAGTGGAACACGTCTCCTCAACAAGTGAAACCTCTTCCATGGAAAGTGAACCTGTTGTTCAGAAGCCGAAACAAAAGGCAAATATTCACAGACAACCGAAACAGGTAAACAGTCAAAAACAGCAGAGGAATCTGAGATACAAGAAAAATCTCTCAGAGTGAAAGCAATTTTGGCGTTCTCAAAATCCTCACTATACTCACTTTGATAGAAAATCCAAGCCAAAAGGAGAAGAGAATAAGGATAAAAGGAGCTTCGGTCCGTTGGATCAAAAGAACCAAAAGAAGACTTTCGGGACACAGAAAGAACAAGACCGGAAGGATAGGTTCGGTCCTGAAAGTAACAACAACCGAAAGCCTGGCTTCGGTCCACCAAACAACAACAGACAAAGACCAGGGTTCAGTCCATCAAGCTTTTACAACAGAAGACCCAGTTTCGATCCAGCAACCTACAATAACCAAAAAGCCAGTTTCGGTCCATCAACAAATGGCAACCGAAGGTCTAGGTTCGGTCCCTCAAATGATCACAATTGAAAGGGTCATTTCGAACCTCAAGTAAGGAAAGATTCTCATTCTAATTTTTATTCCTCTAATTCTTCTCGGTCTCATTCTTCTTCTAAGCCTAATTCTCGTCCTACACCAAGCTCACAATCGACGAAGGTTTTGAAAGGAAAAAGTAAGATTTCCTCGGCAAATGAAGACCGAAAGCAAGCTAAAGTCCAAACTCCTGAACCTAAATCCAAAATGCTTGAATCTAACTCCAATAAAATCAAAGTGTTTACTATTAAGAGGAAAGATAAAACAACATTAATAAAACGAACTTATCTTGTTGATGCTTCTCTTACTATTCATGTTTCTGTAAAAGGCTCACGAGGACCCAAGAAACTTTGGGTTCCTAAATCTGCTTAATTTTTGCAGGCTATAAGTGACGAGCAGTTCGACGAAGAATGGTACATAGACAGTGGCTGCTCACGTCACATGATAGGAAGGAAGGAAGAGCTAAGGGAGTTTCGGTCCCTTCAAAACGGTGGTAACGTCATGTTTGGTAACAACTCCTATGGAACGATAAAGGGTTATGGGATGATAAGCAATGGAGACTTTACAATCAGGAAAGTGGCTTATGTAGAGGGGTTGCAACATAACCTCATCAGTGTGTCTCAACTGGTGGGAGGTACAAGTCTCAAAGTCTCGTTCGATGACAAAGGTTCAGAGATAATAGAGAAGAAATCCAACAAGGTTATTCTCAAGTCAGAATGAAAAGGTGAAATGTTTCCTCTGAATCTCAACCCAATCAAAGGGAATCCAGCCATATGTCTATTATCTAAAGCCCATTCAGACGAAAGTTGGTTGTGGCACCGAAGGCTCTCACACCTCAACTTCAAAGACATCAACAAGCTAGTCATCGGTGATCATGTTCGGGGTCTTCCACTGCTTAAGTTCGATCGAGAACACTTATGTGCTGCTTGTGAAATGGGGAAAAAAAAGTCGCCAAAGTCACCCAACAACCATAAACACTAAAGTTGTTGAACCCCTTGATTTACTGCACATCGACTTATGTGGTCCATCATTAATCGAGAGCATTGGTGGTAACAAGTACATCCTTGTTATTGTTGATGACTTCTCACGGTTTACTTGGGTGTTCTTTCTAAAGCACAAATCTGAGGAGACTCCCAAGCTGAAGATCTTTATCAAGCAGATCGAAGTGCAATTGAGAAAAGTTGTTCGAAATATCAGGAGCGACAATGGACTGGAATTTAAGAACAAAGAATTCGAAGATTTCTTAGCAGAAAAGGCACCAGTCACAATTTCTCAGCCCCCTATACACCTCAACAGAACGGAATTGTCGAAAGGCGAAACCGATCCCTGTGTGAGGCGGCCCAAACCATGCTGAGTTTTGCCTCCCTTCCTCTATATTTCTGGGCAGACGCCATTGCTGCAGCTTGTTTCACTCAAAACAGGTCTTATCTCAACAAGCGTTTCTCTCTCACCCCCTATGAGATTCTTAACAACAGGAAGCCGAATGTCAAGTTCTTTCATGTGTTCAGCTTGAGGTGCTTCATTTTCAACTCCAAAGAGCATCGCAAAAAATTCGATGTCAAAGCCGATGAAGGCATCTTTCTGGGATATTCTCTTACTTCAAAGGCGTACATGGTTCTGAATAAGCATTCTAAACGAATTGAAGAAACCTATTATGTAACGTTCGATGACAATTACGTCAAGAAGTTAAAGTCTACCGAAGGGGCAATTGGAGAAATTTTCTCTCAAATCGGTCAGGTCACAGCCTCAATCGCCAATTTGTTTGACCAGTTCATGGATTTATTTGATGAACCTGAGAAGGCTATTCACTTTGAAGCCATGGCAGCAGACAACAAGGTGGATCACCTTAAGAAGATTATCGAAGACGCAGCCATACAAATGGCAGAATAAGAACCGGTTAGAAACAAACCTCCTAAGAGCAATACTTTAGTCGAGGGGGAGAATCATTTCTCTTCAGATCGATAGGACTCACATATCCAGGGGGAGGGTCCATCATTTTCAATCGACGATAATGCTCATGGCCAGGGGGAGAATCCAATCTTTGACGGAACCGAAAGCCCAGCCAGAACCGAAAGCCCGGTTTCACCCGAAAGTCCGGAACAGCCCGGAAGCCCAGCCAGAACCGAAATCCCGGTTGGACCCAAAAGTCCTGTAGCAACCGAAAGTCTGGAACAGCCTGAAAGCCCAGTCGATGAAAGAATTTTTGGTTCACATCCAAATGATTCATCATCTGTCGAGGGGGAGAATTCCAATATGTAGTATGATGATGATATTCAATCAGAGATGGAAGAAATGGTAAATGCTGAATTGGATCCCTCTTATGATCCAAATTATCCTCCTCTCACCAAATGGACCAGAGATCATCATGTATCTCAAATTGTGGGTGATGCATCAGAAAAGGTTCTAACTCGATCACAACTGAAGGCGAAGCAAACTGCTCTATTCTCCAAAGTAGAATTCTGCATGTTTAATTCTTTCATCTCCAAAATAGAGCCGAAGACCGTCAATATTGCTCTCGACCATTCTGATTGGGTTCAGGCAATGCAAGACGAACTCAATGAGTCCGAAAGAAATAAGGTCTGGAGACTTATTCCAACACCAAAAGATGCCTCGGTTGTCGGTCTCAAATGGGTGTTCAGAAACAAAATGGACAAGGAGGGAAATGTGATCCGGAATAAGGCTCGGCTAGTGGTGAAAGGATATTGCTAGGAAGAAGGAATCGATTACGAAGAGACATTCGCTCCGGTTGCATGATTGGAATCCGTTCGAATATTTCTTGCCTATGTTGCACACAAGAACTTTGAGGTCTAGCAGATGGATGTGAAGTGTGCCTTTCTGAATGGGGAGCTTGAAGAAACAGTGTACGTGGAGCAACTTCCTGGTTTTGTAAATGAAAAGCTTCCAAATCACTGCTACATCTTGGATAAGGCAGTTTATGGTCTGAAACAAGCTCCTAGGGCATGGTATGAAACATTAACTAAGTTTTTAAAGATGTCTAAATTCAAACAAGATTCGGTTGACCCAACCTTCTTTCGTAAAAAGGAAGGTAACCACCTTATGATCGTTCAAATCTATGTCGACGATATCATCTTCGGCTCCACGAATCCTAGCCTAACAGCTGAATTCAGGAAGTTGATGGAGACTAAATTTGAAATGAGCTCAATGGGTCCGATTAACTTTTTCCTTGGTTTAAACATTAGACAGGGACCCGAAGGCATCTTTATCAACCAGGAAGCATACACAAAGACTCTCCTTGCCAAATTCGACATGATGGGAGACTCAAAGGTCAAAGTCCCTATGGCGTTCAGCACCAAGCTCACACCATCTTTGGAAAAACCGGCAATCGACATAACGCTATATCGCTAAATGATTGGTTCCGTGATGTACCTTACAGCTAGCAGGCCCGATATAATGTTTTCAGTATGTTATTGTGCCCGGTTTCAAGCAAATCCTCAGGAACCACACATGCTGGCAGTGAAGAATATATTCTGGTATTTGAAGCGAACCACCTCTCTCGGTCTTTGGTATCCCTCAAACTCAGGTTTCTTTGTTCAAGCCTACTCAGATGCAGACTTAGGAGGATGTGGTCTAGACCGAAAAAGCACCACAGGAGGCTGCCAATTCCTAGATGGGAAGTTGGTTAGCTGGCAATCGAAGAAACAAACATGTGTTTCTCTATCTACAGCCGAAGCAGAGTACATTGCAGCCGCCTCTTGCACATCACAAGTGATTTGGATCCAAAGCCAACTCCGGGATTATGGACTCAATATGAAAAAGATCCCACTATATTGCGACTCAGAAAGTGCAATTAGGATCTGTCATAACCCAGTGCAACATTCCAAGACCAAGCATATAGCACTGAGGTATCACTTTATTAAGGATCATGTAGAAGATGGAAACGTCGAGATTCACTTTGTTTGAACCACTGATCAACTGGCTGACATCTTCACCAAAGCCCTTCCTGAAGCAAGTTTCAATAAAATTCTACAGGGACTAGGTATGATGGAATCGGAGTCAGTACCAAAAACACCTTCTCAAAACTAAAAGTTGGAAGTGAAATGAACCGAACGCTCGGTCTATTTTGGGCTCGGTTCACACGAGAACTGAAATGAACCGAACTCTTGGTCTATTTCGGGTTCGGTCCCACTGCACTTGTTTTCGCTTATCTCAAAAAGGTGATGTCTTTGGTTGTATACTTTTGTACAATTGTTTTTCCAAAAATCCAAAAACATTTTTTTAAGGAACCGAAATGAACCGAGCGTTCGGTCCATTTCTGGTTCGGTTCCAAATTTCTTTTGTTTGGTCTATTTTGTTTTTCTCTTTAAAAAAATATCAAAATTCCAAAAACATTGTCTTTCTTTTGTCTCTACTTCTGTTTATGTTAACAGTTTCTGGAATATCGATGGGGCAGGTATCATTCTCACACTTTATACTAGCTAAGTGTCCCTAGAAGCTTGCTGCTGCATGTTGTCCAAAGCCTCAACAGATTTTGAATAAAGCTTTATTGACTAGGTATATACATGTTGAGAATTTTTATCGAGATTATGAATGCAATTATGAATTGAGTGATTGAGTAATAAGAACACGAAGAGTAAATATTAATAAGATCTTGTATTGAGAAAGACTGATTACACGAAAATAAGCAGAAGGATATTCGAGTTGCAAAAAGTCATCCTCTACTTCTAACCTCAATCCCTATTTATAGGGAACTTGAGTGTACAAAATATATAGTAAGTCTAAACATTTAAGCTTCGCATAAAAATGACTTAGTAAAATAACTAAAATGCGAAAATTACAAAGACATAGCCACTTCGACTTTTACAACAAAATGACTCTACAATCTCCCCCTTTGTAAACAGTCGAAGCTATTCAGATAGTAAGCCTCTGAACAGCTGAGTGGATAGCCTTTCGCACTTCGGAATACCAGTTAATCACCTTCTTCAGCTCCTTCTTGTCCCCTTCATTGTTTCTCTTGCAATTGTTCATACGAACAATAAAGTTCGTATATTGCACAGAGGTATATTTTTCTATCTCAGAGACCTTGAACAAAAACTTCTTAGGTTTGCCCTTTGTATCCCTTCCTGAGAACACCATGCCAAAAGGTTTAAGGCAAATTTCCCCATCAGCATATTTTGATAATACTGACTGGGTCAATGTGGTTTCCCAGGGAACTGTCACCTTTCTCCCCAAGCTTGTGGCTAATTCTTCATCAGTCAATGCTAAGCAATCATAATAACTATCAATGAAGACTTTGATATGTGAAAAGCCGACTCTGAAAACTTTTGTCTCTGAGCCCTTGAGCTTGTGATCCTCCATATGCTTCAAAATCAGTGCTACTTGAATTAGATCGTATCAATTCATCAGAGGAAAATCAACAATGGTGAAGTCGTATTGTTTGTCATCAGCTCGCATGACAAAATATCGAAAATTTTGTAGCATATCTTCGAACATTGCGTCTTTCTTGATGGTTAGCACTTTCTTTATTTTCATTAAAGACCACACTTCCTCCGGATTCTTCGCCAATATAGCATCAAATCTGATCTTCATGTGTATATAATCATCAGCATTGTCAAACTTCTCATTGATCTTGTATTGAGCAGTTATGAAGAGCATCTTATTTATCGGAAAATCCAGTTGGCATTTGTCCGAATTAGCAATATCATAGCTCACCTTAGGCTTCTTCTCGAATTCGTACATCTCTACCCCCACAACCTTTGATTCGATTGTTTCATATGAATAAAGCTTTTCAGGATCACCTTTGTTCATTGTGGGGGTATCACCAGCCCCGAGCTTCATAATACTCTGTACCTTCCTCATTCGCTCAATCTCTGCTTCAGCTTCGTCTTTCTTCTCCTCCTTAGACTTTTCGTATGCAATGCCCTTCCCTTTTCCCACATCATCAGTTGGAGGTTTCGCACTTGAACTCTCTCCTTCTTTTGACCCAATGGATATACCTTTGGCTATTGGTCTCGTGGTCAAAATTGTCGAGGAAACAGGCATTGTGAATGTAGGAAGAGTTGTCTTGAGTTGAGTCAAAATAACTTTCCCAACCGTCTTCACATCCTCTTTATCCTTCTCTCCCCCTTGCACCCATGTGAAAGCAGGTGGGGCATTCTTTGGGAGTAAAGAGGTGAAATTTGCGATGGGAGCCAAAGCTTTCTGAATTGCTTGCTCTACAGTATTAACCTTCAGAGACAAGAACTCAGGGGTAAGGATTTGTTGTGGTGAAGATTGCGAAACCACTTGTTTGAGTTCAGTTACCATCTTAAGAAGTTGATCAAATTTCTCTTTGGTCTCTTTGTGGTTAGCTTCAAGAATAGGGGCAGTAACAACATTGTTGAGTTCAGTAGCCACCACATCAACCTGCTTCTGAACTTCAAGATGTTGAGAATTAATCTCCTTAAGATCCTTCGCAATCTCATTCTTCATGTCTTCAATTTTGAAATTTACATCCTCTCTTACCTTCTTCACATCATGTACAAATAGAACATGTCGTTCTTTTGTGACAGCTTTTAATTCCTTTACTACACCCGAAAATGTACTCCCCTGAGCTTGAATGCGAAGCTCTGTATTTTTGTCCACTTGATCAACTTTTTCCAAAATATGCTTTTCAGCCTCCTTGATCAAGTATTCCATCTCTACCCCGGACATAGAAGATTTAGACCCTGAGTCGGCTTGTGATTGAATAATCGCATTCAACTTGCGATTCAAAATCTTGGACTGTTTAACGGACATGAGCATGTGATCCGGTATTTCCTCCTCTTCAGAGTCAAATTGTAACGCCTCAAAGGTTCCTCCGAAACCTCCTCCTTCTGTTTCATCATCGGGCATATGTTGTGTAGGCTGAGGATTTTCAGGTGATTGCGAAGGGAATAGAGTAGTGAATGGGTGTTTCAAAGCATGTTCAAATATCGAGGATGAAGTAAGGGTAGGTGTGGGGATTGAAAAAGGTGGTAATGAGGTAGAAACAGTGATAGTGGAAATGGGAAATGTAATTGGTAGGCTGATGGGCATTGTTGTATCAACACTTGTGATAGGTGCCCCCGTATCAGATACGTTGACAACCGTATCAGAAATAGGTACCTCCTCAGAAAATGATTCGGTAGTGACTATTTCAAGTGGTTCTGTGAGTGGAGTTGTGGTAGATATTTGCGAAGTAGGTTGAACTGAAATGATGGGTAAGGAAACATTTACCGTAGTAGTGATTGGTGGAGTCTAAGGAACTACCTCTTCATTAGATGATTCATTGCGAACCACCAGCTTTCGTCTTTTCAATAAAGTACGTTGCATGTTCTTCGCAATGTCTTTAGCTCTTTGCCGTTTCTTTGTTGGAGAGATCGGAGCTGGACCACTTCGCATCGTTTCCCCCTGACTACTAGCATCAGGTTTGCGAACTGGTGAGGGTTTGCGAATCTTTTTCAATACCCCCGACTTGGACGGTATTGTTTCTTTCTTTGATTTGGACGAAGTCTCTTCGACATGTACATCCTCATCCTGAGCGTTTTGGGAAGAGGAACCTTTCGCATCCTTCTTTGTGGGCTTTTTCTTCTTTGACGGTGCTGCCACATCTAATAATACTCTTGTAGACACCGATTGATCAACTGTTTTCAAATATCTCACCAAAACCTTGTGAGTTTGAGAAACCTTGCGAAGCATCGCATCTGGAATGTGAGCAACATGAGAAAAGATTTCTGCATTATCATCCACTACCTTTGGAAATTGATATAAAGAGAATTCAGCAACTTCAACATCCTCAGGGACAGGAATCCATTCTTTTTCATACACCTTTTCAAGGATCAAACTCCAATACCTCGCACACGAAATTCCTTTTTCAGAATTTGTGTTTTCTAGACTCTTGACAAATTCCTTCCACAACTGGGTTGCATAATCGACACTGATATCGTAGTACAAACCCATAACCATGGCATATACTTCCATTCGCCCTCTTTCCAGACCAACTGTTCTTCCTGTTAGGCATCGGAGAAAAATTCCAAATAAGAAATTCCATACGCACGGTAACCCATACTTTCTAAAGTCACTTATCTTCTCAAGCTCTAGTTGACGGCCCATTTCATTAAACATATGGATGATTTGAGAATTAACGGGTTTGAAAAACGGAGGGTTGTTGGGAATTTCCAAAAACTCAACGAACATCTTCTTCGTGAGTTTCACCCGTTTGTTGTTGATGAGGTTGAAGATTATGACATCGGTGGTGAAGTTGTGTGAAGCAGAAGATGCAGCCAATGACAACCAAGTCATCGGAACTGAAAAAGATTTGAATATTGCAGTGGCCAGAGAGGATCTTTTCAGTGCAACGATAAGCATCTTCAGTCCTTGGGGATACGAAGAGACATTCGGATCAACCTGATAGTTTGTGCTCTGAATCTTCATCAGGGATTGGGAAAAAACTTCTTCAGTGTTTGATTGTGTTGCTGCCATTTCTAGGGTTTGAAAGAAAGGATGAAGATGAAGAAGTTTTGAAGAAATTTAGAATTTTGAGAGTTTGTTCGCGTAACCGTATACAATGATCTTGAACCCCCTTTTATAGGTTACTCGAAACGATTTGAATTTGAAGCGGGATGCATTTAATGAGATCCGACGTGGCACCTTGAAAACCGGACTTTTTTTTGCAAAAAGTAGCCATGCGTGCAAAAAGTAACGATCACTTCTCCTTGAAAATGGGAAAGAATACCATACGTCATGAATACACAGCCTGTCTAATCTGCTTTATCAAATTGTAACCGTTATGACCCTTCGCATGGAGGTTAGGCTCTTTCGCTTTTGGGATTATAAGCAAAGTCATATGCCAGATGTTTGAAATCATCAGTCTAAGTTGGTATTACTTAGAACCTCAAGCATTTCGTGTGTGCAAGTGTGTCAAAGAAATAAGATAAGAATCAAGATAAATTTTTTTTTTGGATTTTTGTGATGTCAAAAATAAATTTTGACACAAAAGCAAATGAACCCCAGGCAAATGTTGCTTCGTTAAGCATCAAGAGAGATATTTAACTGCTTGTATAGTTTCCCATGAAATACAATCAAATACTTGTTGATAAGTATCGAAGGGCTACTTTTTGAAAGATAAATTTTGGGTTTGGGTTTCAAATTTCAGTACATATCAACCTTAACATAAGGTGAGAAATTGTAACTGAAATTACTTGTATGACCAGTGTAGTCAGTGACAAGTTGGCTGTTGAAAAATTTATCATGACAAGGAAATGCGAATGAAACTCTCACATAAATCATATTAAAAAAAATTATTGTACTGGATCTTGCGAATGTTTGATCAAGACCACGCATGCGAAATGAATTATGATTTTGAGTTTCGAATTGTGAGACAGAAACAAAAGTTTCATTAATCTTTGGAACAATGTTTCCCATCAATTCCTTAAATGGTAAGATTTTTGGGTTTCACTTTCATCACAGACTCATGATTTCAGATCATAAACACAGAGGTTTTGTATGTCTAAATTTCGATTGGTTTGATCAGAAACCTCTTGGACATACGTCTTTGTGTGTGAATTGTGTAAAGAATTTTAGGATGAAAAAGATTGGTTTACAGATCGAATGTACCTCTGTTATTTGTGGACCAAACAAAAAAAACTCTTAACTCATATGAGAAGAGTAAGGTAGCTCTGTTGACTAATGCGAATACAAGCCTGGTTGGGAAGAAATTTTCAAGAGATAATTTCATCAAGGCTTTCCTTTATCATACATTGAGTCAAATGAGGCTTGAGTCAACATGCAGCAACATGCTTCTAGGGACATCCTAACTATTACAAAGTTTATAGAAATCATACCTTCCCACAGAAGACACAAGCATGAGCACTTCGCATTTAACTCTGGACTATCCTCACAACACACAATGTTTTAAAAACAAAGAGAACAAAAATATTTTTGTGATTTTTGAATTTTTCAAAAAAATAAAAACAGAAGAAAACAAAATTTTTTGGATTTTTAATCTTTTTTTCAAAAATGAAAGCTAAACAAAATAAAATCTTTTTGGTATTTTCAGGTTTTTCTAAAGAAACAAAATTTTAAAACATAAAACAAACATAAATCTAACCTTAGTTGAGATGTGTGTGAATGCGAAGAAAAGTGAATGCGAAGCCATGCGAAGCCACTTAAATGAACAATAACTTCTTTGTTGTCATGGGGACGAATGCGAAGAAAAGTGAATGCGAAGCTGCTAAATGAACAGTAACTTCTGAACAATTTTGATTCAGAGCGTCTGAACAAACATTTCATCCTTGACTGATAGATTTTGAAACTGAATTCACATCAATCATACCCAAACCTACCAAAATTCTGACAAATGATTTTTCATCAAGAGGTTTAGTAAAAATATCAGCAAGTTGTTCAGTGGTTTTAACAAAATGAATTTCAATATTTCCATCTTCCACATGATCTTTGATAAAATGATATCGAAGAGCTATGTGTTTCATCTTTGAGTGTTGTACTGGATTATGACAAATGCAAATTGCACTTTGAGAATCACAATACAAAGGAATCTTTTTCATATTGATTGCATAATCACGAAGTTGACTCTGAATCCAAATGATTTGCGAAGTGCAAGCAGCAGCAACAATGTATTCAGCCTCAGCAGTTGAAATTGCAACACAAGTTTGTTTCTTTGATTGACATCCACCACTTGTACTTTTCCTATCCAAAGTACATCCTCCTAGATCAGAATCTGAAAAAGATTGAATGAAAAATCCAGATTTCGAAGGATACCAAAGTCCTAACGAAATTGTACCCTTAAGATAGCGAAAAATATTTTTCACTGCAGTCAAATGAGGTTCTCTGGGATTAGCTTGATATCTAGCACAATTACAAACCGAAAACATAATATCAGGTCTACTTGCAGTTAAGTACAATAAAGACCCTATCATGCTTCTATATAATGTTAAATCAACAACAGGAGCATCTAACGAAGGAGTTAATCTTGTACCCACTGCCATTGGTACTCTTAGTTTCGTGCTATTTGTCATTCCAAACTTTTCAAGCAAGTTCTTCGTATATTTTTCTTGATTGATTAAGATTCCATCACTGTTCTGTCTTATATTCAATCCAAGAAAATTATTAATCTTTCCCATCATGCTCATTTCAAATTGACTTTTCATTATATTTTCAAATTCAATTGACAATGCTGGGTCAGTTGAGCCAAAAATAATATCATCAACATAAATTTGAACAAGCATAAGATGATTCCCAATTTTCTTGCGAAACAAAGTGGGGTCAATTGATCCTTGTTTAAATTTAGATTGTTTCAAGAAATTTGTAAGAGTTGCATACCAGGCTCTTGGTGCTTGTTTTAACCCATAAACAGCTTTGTCAAGAATGTAGACATGATTAGGATGTTCCTCGTTTATGAATCCTGGTGGTTGTTCAACATACACTGTTTCTTCAAGTTCTCTATTTAAGAAAGCACATTTAACATCCATTTGATAAACATCAAAGTCTTTATGTGCTGCATATGCTAAAAATATGCGAACTGCTTCGAGTCTTGCAACAGGAGCAAATGTTTCTTCATAGTGTATTCCTTCTTGTTGCGAATACCCTTTAACCACTAGTCTAGCTTTATTTCGAATAATATTGCCATCTTTGTCGGTTTTATTTTTAAAAATCCATTTTAATCCGACAATCGAAACATCAGAAGGTTTAGGAATTAATCTCCAAACCTTGTTTCGTTCAAATTCAGCCAGTTCAGATTGCATAGCAACAACCCAATCTTAGTGTTCCATAGCATCCTTCACTGTCTTTGGCTCTATTTTCTAAATAAAGACATTAAACATACATAGTTCTTGGTTCGCATTCAGTATTTCATTTTTCGCACGTATCTGAGCTCTTGTCAACACACCATCTTGTGGATTTCCTATTACTTGTTCTTTAGGATGATTCTTTGTCCATTTCTCAAGTGGTGGAAAATCAGGATCAAATTCCAATGGTGCATCTTCATACATATCTTCATTTTCAGATCCTGCAACAGAAAAATTATCATTAATTTAATGAAATTCATCATTTTCACCAATATTGTTTTTCTCTGTTGTATCATTCTCTTCCTCAACATGCATTTCACCTTGATGCTCCCCCTCAAAATGATGTTCCTGTTGATTTTGCAAATTCTCCCCCTCAACTTGATGATTCCTAGTTTCATTCTCCCCCTTGAAAGTTGGCTGATTGTCTGCTTTGTTGATCGTATGCTCCCCCTCCATACGAACATCAGGCACACTTTCGCAAGATGTTGACATTGTAGTAATTGTCGAATCATCAGTATGTTTTGAAGATTCTGATGTTTGATCATTAGGAGCATTATTTTCCGCATCAATTGCCCTGTCAGGAATTCCGAAAATTAAGTCATAATCAAAATCATTTATTTCAGAATTATCAATTTGAGTATTTGAATCAACAAGTATTGATTTATTTTAAAATTTACTATCCGTTTGTTTAAGATAGTAATCATCAAATGTTAAATTGAAAGTTTCTTCAATTTTTCTTGTTCTTTTGTTGAGCACTCTGTATGCCACTGAATTGTGCGAATATCCTAAGAATATGCCTTCATCAGCTTTAGCTTGAAACTTGGACAAATTGTCTTTGAGATTCATTATAAAACACCTACAACCAAAAACATGAAAGAATTTGACATTAGGTTTCCTATTGTTGATTATTTCGTATGGAGTAACATTGAATCTACGATGAATTAATGATCGATTTTGTGTAAAACATGCAGTAGAAACTGTTTCAGCCCAAAGATATTGAGGTATATTTTCATATGTTAACATGGTTCTGGCTGCTTCGCATAATGATCGATTTCTTCGTTCAACAACACCGTTTTGTTGAGGAGTATATGGTGATGAGAAATTATGTGAAATCTCTTTGCTTGTGAGAAAAGAATCAAGAGTTTGATTTTTAAATTCAGAACCATTATCACTCTTAATTTTGCGAACACTCTTTTTCAGGCTAAGCTCAATCTTTTTGATAAAGTCAATCATTGTCTGAGCAACTTCAGATTTTAACATGAGAAAATATACCCATGTGAATCGAGAAAAATCATCAACAATAACTAAACTGTACCGCTTTTTATTGATTGTAGCAATAGTCGACGGTCCACATAAGTCAATGTGAAGAAGTTCCAATGGTTCCACAATTTTTGAATCAATCACAATTGGATGACCTTTTCTATGTTGTTTTCCTTGTTCGCAAGCTGCACACAAAGTATCATTGTCAAATTTTAATATAGGTAAACCTCGAACTAAATCTTCAGTGACAAGTTTGTTAATGTTGCGAAAGTTCAAATGTGACAATCTGCGATGCCAAAGCCAGCTAACATCATTAGAAGCTTTTGATAGTAAACATACAGCCGGTTTGCCCATGATTGGTTTGATGTCTAATGTAAACATATCACCATATCTTTTTGATTTGAGAAGTACTTCATTTGTCTTCACATTTGAAATGACACTTCTTTCTTCATTGAACATAACTTGATTACCAGTACCCACAACAAGTTGCGAAACACTAATCAAATTATGTTGAAGACCTTCAACATAAGCAACTCTGTTTACAGTGAATTGTCCATTTGTGACTTTCCCATAACCTTTCACTTGACATTTGTGGTTATTTCCGAACTTGACTACTCCTGCATTTTCCAAGCTTCTATAATCTCGCAAGTTCTCCTTCCTTCCAATCATATGATGAGAGCAACCACTATCAATATACCATTTCGCATCGTATTGCTCGTCACACATCACCTGCATTTATTGAAAAAATTTAGGAACCCAAGACTTTTTGGGTCCATCATTAGTAGAATGAAACAAATTCTTCGAATTTGAAAACCATGTTTTCACTTTGTTTGTGACAGAATCCATTATATCAACATCATCAGATCTTGATATTGAAATATAGTCATTCAATAGTTTTGGATTTCCATTGATTGTAATCTCATCCTTCATAATATTCGTAGCTTTGTTAACAGGTTTCCATTTTTGAACCGGAATTTGCGAATTATGAGATGGTGAACTAGCAGTAGAAGAGCTATTTGCGAACTTGTCAAATGCGGTTTTTATTTGTTGTTCTGAAAACTTCCCACTTTGATATTGTCTACCTTTCCCTTCAAGCCAACGATTTATTGTACTTACATCAAATTTTCCTTTTGAATACGAAACTTTGGTTGGTTGTGAATTTGAAGGATTTGGAAAATTTGGTTGTTTTGGTGAAAATTTCACTTTAGCTTTGTTAGAATTGTTCAAAGGTGATGAAGTATTCGTGAATTTGCCAACATTTCAAAACTTTTGATTATTCACAAATTTTTGCAAAGTCTCAAATGTTCGATTGTTGTCATATTTGCAAACAAATGGAATTTTATCAACAAAATTTATTGGTCTGTGAAAACTTGTATCTGTTTGTTTGTTTTTGCTTTGAAAGTTTGATGAGTTTGGTTTCAAAATTTGTTCTTTTTCAACTTTTGGCTTATCATTAGACACAACTTGCCAAAAAAATTGATTTTCTCGCTTTTCTTTTTGAAACATTATTTTTTGTTGAATAATTTCCAACCATCAATTTAAATTCGTGAGAATTTAATTTCACTTCAGCCTTTGATTTCTCAACTTTTTCAAAAACTTTGTTTGCATTTTCACCTTTAACCACCCATTTTTGTGATGACTTTTTCACTTGAAAAACATAAGAATTTTTCGTTAAATTGTTTTCTTCGGTATTTTGATTTGAAAAGAACCCTGCGGTTGATGACTTTTGATTATTATTTTCAACCATTTTGATGAATTCAGGTTTAATTTTCTCAACATTTCCAGTTGTGACAAAAACTTGATTTGGAAAAATGACGTCATCTATACATTTAAAATTTGGATAGACCACTGTGTTGGTTTCCAAATAATGTGCACCTTTTTCATTTAGAATTTTGTCAAATTCTTTTGTATTATCAAACACTTGATTCACAAAAACTCTTGGAGGTGTCTTAGGTGAATCATTCACACCTTCATTGTTTTCCTCATTTTCATCAGTTTTCCAGCTTTCAACCTCCACATTATCATAGGTACAATGTTGCGAAGTAGAAGATTTATCAGTTTCATCCTTAACTATCGAATCAACTATTATTTCTTTACCTTTGATCTTAGATGTGATATTAATGATTGACAATTTAGAACAATCAACCTCTTCTTCTTCTTCTTCTTCTTCAATTTCACTGATCTCACTCACATTATCTGAATTGTCATTGACATCAACATAATTGAGTTGAGAATCAAGAGTTGAATTTTCAGTTTTCTTTAGAATTTTCACTTGTTCACTCTTTGTCAAACTTTCATTGACAATATCAACCAACTCATCAGCATTTAAGAATTCATTAATTTTGACAATACCATATGCATATCTATCATCAGGTATTTTGTCAAATTGAGCAATTGTACTTTCGCAATCATAAGAAACAACATCAACTTTTTCACGTTCATATTCAAGAAAAGGTAAAAGTTTCCTATTTTGTTCTTTGCTAATATCCGAAGAATGATGTAAAGCAGTTAATTTTGGCATACAATCTTTTGGCAGAATTAGAATATATGTTCCTTTGTGCAAGCAATAACCTAACATCATTTGTAAGATTATCCCTATCACAATTTACATTTTTGATCTGTAATTCAAGTTTTTCTACTTTGCTCCTTTTGATTTCTAACTCTCTTCGTGTCTCACCTAGTTGCAAATTTAAGTTTTGTGCTTCAGTACTAGCAGACACAATTATAGAATCAAAATAAGCCACAGTATCATCAAATGAAGTGAGTTCAACATCATAAGCAGATAAAGGAATATTAAAATATTCAAGTATAAGACGTACCTTGGTTGTCATGGGTGATTTGTCCATCTATTTGGATACGAAGCACCTCCCTGAAACTTCCTCTTCGTAATCTTCAAAACTTGCGAACATGGCTCCATGTGTGGGATGCCTCATTTCTTCATCATCAGATCCTGAAGACCAGATCTGATACGTTCCACTCTCTTCATCATCAGTTTCACCCTTCGCAACCAGAGACACTCCTTTTGTCTTAGCACGTAACTCTTCAATCTTTTAAGAATAGTATGCTTCATCTTTAACGTTTTCCTTTTTCTCTTCTTTCTTTCGCAACATGCAATCGGCTGCGAAGTGATTCGCACCATTGCAGTAGTGACAGTAAATTCTTGAGTCTCCTTTTAGCTTCTTCACTTCTTTCGCATCTTTTTGTTTTTCGCATCAGTAGCCTTTCCTTTTGGATTAAAAGGCTTCTTGAAAAATTTGTTAACTCTATTATTTGAGTAGAATGCCACAACTTCATCATCCGAGTTCATCAAAAGTCCTTCATTATCTGAATCATCTTTTTCATTCACATCAACTTCTGATACCTTTGAAACTAGAGCCAGAGGACCTCCAATACTTTGTTTTGACTCTTCATACATTTCTGAAACTTCACACTCATGAGTTTTCAGTTGATTGTATAGATCGTTCAGACTTGTTGTATCAAAACTCTGTTGGTTCTTAATCATCACGCTTACACTTCGCTATTCCTTGCGAAGGCCCATGATGAAAGTTAAGTTGTACTCCATGAGTGACCTTGTAATCCCATACCTGTTGCAACGATAGACCAGTTCATTCAGACGATCATAGTAAGCTTCAAGAGATTCAGTCTCCTTTTGTCTGAATTCTTTCAGTTCAACAAGACATTGTTTCACTGAATTGATCTTCGTTTTTTCGCTTCCTTGATACTTCTCCTTCAAAGTGATCCAGATTTCCTTTGCTGTTTTACAACTACGGATGTAATTGTAAACAACAGGAGGTAAAGCACCTCTTAATTCTCTCATGCATCGTTTTTCATTCTTCTTCATACGGTTTTGTCTTTCAAGAACTTCAGGAGTTGTAGTTGACGCTCCGATTGGTTGAACATTAGAAGGAGCTTGAACTGTTCCATCAATACAGTTCCAAAGTTCTTCATCTATTCCATTCAGGTAATCCTCCATTCTGTCCGCTCATTGATCATAATATTCAGGAATTAACATAGGAATTTTGGTTGATGATCCAAGTAAATGAGAGAAGGAAGTCATTGTGTTCATGTTAAAATTCGCCATTGATGAACATGAAAATTTCAGAAAGCTTGAAAAACTCAATGAATTTGAAAATTGATTGACTGAAATGATCACAAATTGCTAATCGATTACTTGAATTAACAATTCAAAAGCAGAATCGATTCAAATCTGAAGATCAAAAGAGATTTTCAAAACCAGAATGCGCGGAAAATTTTGAGTAAAATTACTTCTCAAAAAGCAAAATGATTCTAACACAAAAATCAGATCGAAGCAGTTTGAATCCTGCTCTGATACCAATTGTTGAGAAATGTTATCGAGATTATGAATGCAATTATGAATTGAGTGATTGAGTAATAAGAACACGAAGAGTAAATATTAATCAGATCTTGTATTGAGAAAGACTGATTACACGAAAATAAGTAGAAGGATATTCGAGTTGCAAAAAGTCATCCTCTATTTCTAACCTCAGTCCCTATTTATAGGGAACCTGAGTGTACAAAAAATATACTAAGTCTAAACATCTAAGCTTCGCATAAAAATGACTTAGTAAAATAACTAAAATGCGAATATTACAAAGACATAGCCACTTCGACTTTTACAACAAAATGACTCTACAATACAAACCTTGTCTTCCCAATTAGGCTGCTAAATTTATTCTAATCATGAGCTACCTTACTCTTTTCTCATATGAGTTAAGAGTTTTCTGCTTGGTCATTCTTTTTATAGCAGAGGTACTTTGGTTTCTTTACAACATCTCAAACATTTTTCTCCATTATATTTTGGTTCATAAATGTAACCCTTGAGACTCTCAGAAATAACCACTAAGGTTTATGGTTACACAATCTCTATGTTTATGATCTTAGCTTCGTGTCACTACGTGCTAAGTGAAACCCAAAATTCAATACCCTTAATGAATTGACGGTGAACAATTAAATTTGCTCTAACTTTCACCCATGAATTAACGAAACCACCCAAGTGGTTGTACCATGAAATCTCTATTTTTCTTTTTGTGTGATTCTTATGAAATTGTTACACACCATAACATTTCTTCCCATAGAATCCAATTTTAATTTTTTTTTTTTGAGATTTCACACCAAACATTTCCAACAAGTCACTAAATATAGTCCAAACCTACTTGTTCAACAAACCACATCAGTCTCACAGGTACTTCGTTCGGTTTCAGTCTTAATTCAAGGTCCGGAATTCTGAACTGAAGCAAAAGCCACCCTTGTAAGCCTCATTAAAAGATGCCTTTCAACACTTCTTAACAAGTGCTTGATCGTAATTCAACGGGTAACCACACAGACACTTTAAAGTCTCTCTTGACTTTGAAGGAAGCGATTCGTGCTCGGATTCACTGTTTCGTGTCTATATTGACATCACAAATTCCCACATAGATGTTGATTTCTTTCTTTATCTTTGACACTCTATGCACGAAAATCTTTTTGATTTTCCAAAAGTCTAGTTCGGTTCTCTACAAGCTATTTTCCTTTATGTAGCTTTGGTTCTTAAGGATATACTCAACGAGGGAATGTTGTGGTTTTTCTAAGTCTTTTATTTTATTTAATGATGATAGCTCATTTAAAAGATAAGATGATGACTCAGCCAGAAGATTAAAGGTTTCAAGAATTCAAAAAGGGATTTGGTGGGAAGGCGTGCTAAAAGGAAATGATTTTCTCTCTCATGCGTAATCATCGGGGTTTCCAACTGTCACGTTTCAATCAAATCAGGAACCGTATCGCGTTTCAAGAGGATTTGGAGACGAATTTTTCTCTCACATCCATACCCGGTATAAAGGGTTAAACCCTAGTTGTTTTACCTCTTTACTGCAACCCAAATTTCTGAGAGCAAACAAAGGCGATTTTTCTCCCACTGTTCATCTTCTTCTTCGAAGTAATCAACAATGGCAGATTCCTCCTTTGTTCATGAAACCTCCAACATTCTCCCAATCAGACCTCAGCAAAGCCTGGTCATCGACCTCACCCCAATCTCCTATGATGCCTTCATGTATCCCATAGTGGAGTGTCTCAAATACTCTCCACTGGTTCTCGCACTCTCCAAGGTTGAAATTGTGCCTATGGAATGTCTATCCCAGATTTTCTCCACAGCTCACTACGACAAATCCGTTGATCGCATCTACTTCGACATCCTTGATACAAAAACCTCCATCTCAAAGCAGCGCTTTTGCTGGCTTCTAGGGTTTGAACCTGTTGAATCGAGGGTTAACCCTGATTCAATCACTGTGGGTCAATTATTCTCCATGTTTTACAACATGGGTTACATTGAAACCCTTACTACTGTCACGAAGTTCAAGAAGTCGTGCCTTCCTCCTCAATGGAACGTCTTCTTCACGATTTTGTTCAAAGGGTTATCTGAGAGGAGTGCAGGTTATGATGGTGCCAGTCGTTTGTTTATGACAATTCTTTATGGGTTATACAATGGGATCAACCTCGACTATGGCTCGGTTCTCTGGTAGCAGTTGATTCAAAGCCTCGCCTCTACCTCTCGACACACTGAAATCTCCTATGCCAGGTTCTGGATGCTCGTCACCAAATGGACAATGGACAAGTATCATGTCCCCACTGTGGCCACTTCTTGACTCCCCTCAATTGGCGTGTTCCACACTACAAAAATCATCGTCACTGATCCCTCCAAGTTCATCTTTGTTGGCTCAATTCCTGAGTCCATGTATGCTTGTGTATCAGCGGAGAGCCACATCATCAAGACCTACAAGGAGTTTCTTCCTTCGGGTCCAAGAGAGCTGACTGCAGAGATGCTTCAGTCCATCAATGATGCAGACAAAACTGCTCCCAGGGGCAAGAAACCAGAGAAAGGGAAAGGAAAGAAAGTGGTTAAAGGGGCGAAAGGACCTACTCATAAGAAGAGAAAATCAACAAAGGCAGCCCAATCACCTCCACCAAAGAAGGCGAAAACATAGCCTAAACGAAAAATTATTCTTGCTTCTGTTGGGTTTTGAGCATTCTAACACTTCCTAAGTGTACATGCAACCCTAAATACCTTGGATCTATGTTTTCTCTATTATACATGCAAATAAGAACTTCCAAGGTATTATCCTAATCTAGCATACAAAACAATAACTATAGCAAGATAGAATACATACCTCATTGATGTAGAAAGTCTTCATGAAGCTTGAGTGCCAAGTGCCCCAAGTGTGACACCTCAAATGGAATCACAATCACCAAAACACTTAGAATAACTTGAGAGAATTCTACAACTCATGATATCGGCTAGCCCTTTTACTTCACACTCTAGTTTGATACTAGTGGCCGATTTGGTCAAGATTAAGATGCTTATATAGTTAGGGTTACACCATCTAAACCCTAATTGACATGGCCTTTCATTTCCATGATCCATGGGTACAAATACACCATGGAGCATCCATGGACCATCCTATGGGTTTTAGCCCAACTTGATTATCCATGGAGCATTAGCCCACTATACAAGTATGGATGATTTACACAATCAACCCATATATTTAATTAGTCTTCTTTTGATCACTTAATTAATCCTAGATTAATTCTTGATCAATACTAATTAAATAATCTTATTATTCTTATTATTAATATACTAGAACTTATAATATATTAATAACCATAAGTGTCTTATTTCTCTCATTATAGTCTATCCAAGTGCATGATGGTATGCAACCCAAATGGACCATGCCGGGTCGGGTCAAGTCTTACCAATTATAGTTATGGACTTAGACATTAATCCAACAGTCTCCCACTTGGATAAGTCTAAAACTATTATTGCGTATGACTTCAGGAACCAACTGGCAATCGTAGCTCTCAAAAGCTTCTGTCGAACTCTGACCTTGTAGATGAACTCTGACCTTTGTCAATGACTTGTCCATTAGATAAGTGATCATATATTCCTCCATTCTAGATATCATATGGACTGAGACATGGATTATAATCATTCTCTCTGTCCATTTGTTGTTTCCCGATTTCCGATTTATGACGACTGACTAATTGAACAAATCAAATCAGTCCTGGCCCGGCCGAGCACTTCCATTTGTCATCATCAAATCATCGAGGGGCCCACAGATATCGCTTTTATCCCGAAGGTAAAAGGAACGGATAAAATTCGACTCATATGGCTTGTTCTACTACTTGTTGAATCATACACAAAGGCACGTTTTATAGCACCGAGTTACCAAATGCGGTTTCGTGCAATCAATGTACTATCAACTCATAGTAACAACTCATATCTCTAGGTTTGAAGAATATAAGATATTATCGTCTCATGATCACTCGTGATAAAATCCATGAAGTGATTCCAATGAGCGCGGGTTGAATCCAATACTCAGAACTTATGAGCACTCACGAGTGTTGTAGCCCTTTGTCCAACACCTTAGACCTCTACAAGCCAACCCATGACAGTCTTAATTCATATCTACTTCCAACATATGACCAACTGTGGATGGTTTGAATAACTTAGTCATTCCGGAAGAATAATCTAGTTTATTCGGGAAGTCAAAACATGCAAAGTGAAACACAATAATAATCGAATCCAATATGGTCTCAGAACTTATGAATATAAATAAAACACCTTTTATTTATCACCATATGATTACACATTATTCATTGTATACTGTTTCAGCTATCAACTTTATTCTTGAATTTAACACAATAGTTGTCCCATGCTCCAAGCATGTACACTATGTTTTCTAAACACTAGCCATGCCATACACCAAGTATGCATACTATGTTTGTCTATGAACTTTACTTTGTAAACTAGATCAATTGAACATAACTTCAATGATTCTCTTTTCACACTCCCAAATCCTTACCGCAATTGCAAGAATTCCAAATTCATGCCATTTACTGAAATCTGTTAGATTCTAAAGTTATATGCATTGATCCTCTTGTAACGATTATGCACAAACTCATAAAGACTTGGCAACAATCATTATAGAGTATTCCAAAGGAGATCAACTCCTTGGAAACATCCTTCTTGCATTAAGTTTCCTTAATCTCACACAGATTGAAAAATTCTAACTTTGAAACATTTCCAGATTCCATTTTGACTAATTACTTCTGAACAAGAGTTGCCTCCTTACATATTATGTCAATATGGTCCTTCCAGAATTATCACTATACTTCCAACTGTCCTTGAGCAACCAATCTTTGGTAAACCTTAGATTGTCCTCGACAATTGTGTAACACTGAAAATTTTAAAATTTATTTTTCACAATTTATAAAAGCATTTCTCTCTTAATTTCATAAAACATCAAATTTCAAATTCCAATATGTATCATACGAATCCCAAGATCACATAATTATATCGAATTCCTCTACGTGTGTACAGATCAAGCCGACGCCTTCCCACGGTCATCGATAGTACCTGAAACAACAACACTAACACTGTAAGCACAAAGCTTAGTGAGTTCCCCAAAATACCACACATAAACACTTATTAGCCACTCGAGGCTATAACTCTATGGGTCCGTGCACCCAAACTCTGTGAACCCTCAGGTTCTATCTCTAGGAACCTTCCGGTTCCAACTCTATAAGCATGCACAACATAAATCACATAGACATCATGCAGTACAACACATAGCATACACATAACATACACATACTCTATCACATGACTCTGGTTACCTACTCAAGGTAAAGTATAGTGAGAAGACTCACCTCGCGTGTCTCAGTATCTCACGATCCCTGGAAATCCCTCGTACTCGATCCTCCGAGCTCTAATCCTCCTATAACATCACAAGACTCTAATTAACACTTTTATCTCTAAGGTTGACTATCCCTAAGAAGTCAACACAGGTCAACGGTCAACGGTCAACGGTCAACTTCGACCGGACTCGGCGAGTGCCCGCGGCAACTCGGCGAGTCTAGACGTTCTCACCAACTCTCTAGGATTCCCTTTCTACACGTCGAGTACTCCCCCTGACTCGACGAGTTCCACCTGGAAGAATCGCGGGACCACCCCGACTCAACTCGCCGAGTCTCAAGAACGACTCGGCGAGTCCCAGCTCGACTCAGACCACATGACAATCCTCTCTAACTCGCCCTGACTCACTGGGTCAACTCCTGACTCGTCTGGACCACTCTCTGGCCGGTCCAAGGCAATCTTCAAGCTACTCGCCGAGTCTGCTCATCGGACTCGGCGAGTCCATTCCATGCAATCACCCAACTTGCTTCTAAGGTCAGATCTACTCCAACAATTCATAGATCTGGCCCTCCTAGACTGATTCATCACGTAAAGTCCTAGCCTTGATGCATTAACAACCTCTATATGACTAATTATGAAGAATCTTCAACAAATCTCACTACACAAGGTCATGACCTCCATTGTTCTCTATAAAGCTTGAAGAATGAGACTCTCTGGACCTCTATGGATCCAGATCCGAAGTCTCATCACTAGCATGGGACTATTTGGCCATCAAATCAACTCAACAAGGCCACAAGAAACCCTAAAATCGGTTATACTTCACAAAACAGGAGATGAGTCGAAATTATACCTTTAGATTGAAGGGTCAAGCTTCCAATCCACCAAATAGCAGTCCCCTTTGCCTCCTCTTGGCTAGAGCCTCCTTCTTCTTTGCTAAACAACACACAAATGTCAAGAAATGCCTCCTTTCACTCTCAAATCGCTAAAGCACTTTTAGGGTTTCTCTCTATGGACTGATGGATGCAAATGACGGCCATAAGGCCATTTAAATAGGTCCCAAACCCGAGAAATTAGGGTTTCATTAAACAGCGTGGACTCGCCGAGTCCATATCCTGGACTCGCCGAGTCCGAACGAATCCCGCGTCCAGAATCGCAACCCTACTCGGCGAGTCTGAGCTCCAACTCGCCGAGTCCCTTCTCAAAACTCAAAATATTAAAACAATAAAATACCTGGAGATCCGGGCTGTTACAATTCTCCCCCACTAGGATTAGACTTCGCCCTCGAAGTCTCGCTCTAAAATAGCTCCGGATGCTGAGCCCGCATCTCGCGCTCCGGCTCCCAGGTCATCTCTGATCCCTTCCGGTGTTGCCACTGAACCAACACCAAAGGTACCTCCTTGTTCCTCAGAACCTTGATCTTCCGATCTCTGATGGCTACTGGTCTCTCGGCGTAATTCAGGCTTGCATCTACCTGAATATCCTCTAATGGAACTACTGCCGACTCATCGGCAATACATTTCCTTAATTGCGACACATGAAAAGTGTCGTGGATTTGCCCCAACTCTGCTGGCAATTCCAAACGATAGGCTACCCGGCCTACCCTCGCAATCACGCGAAATGGCCCAATATACCGGGGCCCCAACTTGCCCCTCTTCCTGAATCGAATCACCCCTTTCCAAGGAGAGACCTTCAGGAGAACGAAGTCACCGACCTGAAACTCAAGCTCGGACCGGCGTCTGTCTGCATAACTCTTCTGTCGACTCTGGGCGGTCAACAACCTCTGTCTGACCTGCTGAATCTGCTCTGTCGTCTGAAGCACGATCTCGGTACTGCCCATCACTCTCTGCCCGACCTCTCCCCAGCAAATGGGGGTCCGACACCTCCTACCATACAACAGCTCAAAGGGTGGCATACCAATGCTCGAATGATGGCTGTTGTTGTAGGAAAACTCTGCCAAGGGTAGATACGCATCCCAGCTACCCCCAAAATCCAACACACATGCTCGAAGCATGTCCTCAAGCGTCTGAATCGTCCGCTCACTCTGACCGTCTGTCTGGGGATGATATGCGGTACTAAAATGCAATCTAGTACCCAACTCCTCATGAAATTTCTTCCAGAATCTGGAAGTAAAGCGCACATCACGGTCTGAAACAATCGAGATCGGCACCCCATGCCGAGATACCACTTCTCTCACATATAACTCTGCCAACTTCTCTGCTGAAGAACTCTCACTGATGGCAAGGAAGTGAGCGCTCTTCGTCAACCTATCCACAATCACCCAAATTGCATCAACTCCCCTGGCAGTTCTTGGCAATTTGGTGATGAAATCCATAGTGATCTGTTCCCATTTCCATTCGGGAACCTCCAATGGCTGCAACTTGCCATGCGGTCTCTGGTGCTCGGCCTTAACCCTACGGCAGGTCAAGCACCTCTCAACGAACCACGCGACGTCCCTCTTCATACAGGGCCACCAATACTCTCTCCTCAAATCCAAATACATCTTCGTAGCCCCCGGATGGATCGAAAATTTCGACCGATGAGCCTCCTCCATCAAGGAAGTGCGCGTACCACCCACGAACGGTACCCCAATCCGACCCTGAAAAGTCATAAGCCCTCGCCCATCCGTAACGAATTCTGAAACCAAACCAACGACCCGTTCCCTCTTCTGCATCTCCGGCTGCACAGCCTCGGCCTGTGCTCCACGAATGGCATCCAATACCGGAGCTATCATGGTCAATCTCAAACATACATCTCGCAATGGAGTGCTCTCCGCCCTGCGGCTCAACGCATCGGCCACCACGTTGGCCTTGCCCGGGTGGTACAGGATCTCACAATCATAATCCTTGACCACATCTAACCACCTCCTCTGACGCATGTTTAGATTGGGCTGATCCATCAAGTACTTCAAGCTCTTATGGTCCGTATATATCGTACATCGAACCCCATATAAGTAGTGGCGCCAAATCTTGAGGGCGAACACTACTGCCCCCAACTCTAGATCATGCGTGGGATATCTTGTCTCATGAGGCTTCAGCTGCCTCGATGCATATGCTATCACATGACCCCTCTGCATCAACACCGCACCCAACCCCAAAATCGATGCATCACAATATACTACAAAATCCTCCATCCCTTCCGGGAGAGCTAATACCGGGGCTTCGCACAATCTCTGGCGAAGTGTCTCAAAGGAGGTCTGCTGCTCGGGACCCCATGAGAATGCAACACCCTTCCGGGTCAACCTGGTGAGCGGCACTGCGATCTTGGAGAAGTCCTTGATAAATCTCCGATAATACCCTGCTAATCCAAGGAAGCTCCTGATCTCAGAGGGTGACTTTGGCACCTCCCAACCCATCACCGCCTCAACCTTGGCCGGATCGACCAGAATCCCTTCCTGGTTAACGAGATGTCCTAGGAACTGGACCTCCCGTAACCAGAAATCACACTTGGAGAACTTTGCATAAAGCTTCTCCGATCTCAGTACCCCAAGGACCTCCCTCAAATGTTCCTCATGCTGCTCCCTAGATCTCGAATACACCAGAATATCATCGATAAATACAATCACCGACCGATCCAACATCGGCCTACATACCCTGTTCATGAGATCCATGAACACCGCCGGGGCATTGGTGAGCCCAAAAGGCATCACCACAAACTCATAATGCCCATAACGCGTCCTGAAAGCTGTCTTCTGGACGTCCCCGTCTCGCACCCTCACCTGATGATATCCCGACCTCAAATCGATCTTGGAAAACCAAGATGCTCCCTGCAACTGATCAAATAAATCGTCGATCCTCGGCAACGGGTAACGGTTCTTGACCGTCAGCTTGTTCAACTCCCGGTAATCAATACACATCCGGTGTGAACCATCCTTCTTCTTGACAAACAGAATAGGTGCTCCCCACGGCGAGCTGCTCGGCCGAATAAATCCCTTCCCCAGCAACTCCTGAAGCTGCGGGGATAACTCTTGCATCTCTGGAGGTGCAAGACGATAAGGCACCTTAGCTATAGGCGCAGCCCCCGGAACCAAATCAATACCAAACTCTACTTGTCTCACAGGAGGTACTCCCGGCAGCTCCTCGGGAAAGACATCTGGAAACTCACATACCACCGGTACCTCCCCAACTGAACTCGGTCTCTCGGAAGTCGCTCGCATATCCATCACATACGCCACAAAACCCTTACAGCCCTGCTGTAGACACTGCCTCGCCCTGGCGGCCGAACAAAAGGCTGATCCCGAACGTGTACCCTCACCGTACACCGAAAGAACTCCCCCACCAGGGTCTCGTATGGTCACCAGCTGACGCTCACAGTCGATAATCGCGCCGAATCGGCTCAACCAGTCCATGCCCACAATGACACAAACATCACCCATCGCAATAGGAATCAGATCAATCGGAAACTCAATCCCGAAGATCTCTAACACACATCCCCGGAAAACCTCTGTGGCACAAATCACTCTATCATCAGCTATGGAGACTCTCAGAGGCCGACTCAGTGCCTCACGACTAGCACTGATATGCTGGCTAAAGGCCAAAGATACAAAAGACCGACTCGCACCCGAGTCAAATAACACTAAAGCAGGTACGGAATTCACAAGAAAAGTACCTACACATAACATAATATAAGCATAACATCATATGTCAAAATAAATACACGAAAGGAAACATACCAGCCACAACATCGGGCGCAGCGCGGACCTCCTCCGCAGTCAGCTGGAAGGCTCTCCCTCGAGCTCTCGGCGTCTCGGCCTTCACAGGCCGACTCTCTGTAACTCTGGTGGCGGCAGGAGCAGACCCCTGAGATGCTCCGCGCATCTGCGGACACTCGGCCTTCCGGTGTCCGGTCTGGTTGCAGTGAAAGCACACTGCAAACCCCTTGGGGCAGTCCTTGGCCATGTGCCCCTCCTTACCACATTTGTAGCAAGACCCTGCTCGGCAGACTCCGTCATGACCCTTGCCGCACTTTCCGCAAGTGCGGCCCTTCTGGCTCCCTGGTCTGGGATCAGCAGGCTTGGCCCGCTTGGCGGCCGGCTGCGACAACGCCGGTCGCCGATCCCTCCCCTGAGACTCTGCCTCCTCCCTGGCCTGGGTCTCAAGCTCAATCTCCCTCTTCCGGGCATTTGCCTGAAGCTCGGCAAATGTCCGGTACGAGGAGTTCGCAGCGAACTCCCGAATATCCCTCCTCAAGATGCTCAAGTAGCGGCTCATACGTGCCTGCTCAGTGGACACGTGCTCAGGGCAGAACATCGCCCTCTCGTGGAACATCCTCGTGATCGCTGTAACAGACTCAGTACCCTGCTTGAGGGTCAGAAACTCCTGTGCTAAACGCTCCCTCTCCACCTGGGGAACGTACTCATCCCGAAACATAGTGGTGAACCTCTCCCAGGTCACCGCAGAAAGCTCAGCAGGCGAATAATGCGCTGTCACAAACTTCCACCAGTCCTTCGCTCCCAAGCGAAGCTGGTTCAGCGCGAACCGTACCTTCAAATGCTCAGGAGACGAGCAAGTGAAGAAACACCCCTCAATATCAGATATCCACCTCATAGCTGCCACTGGATCCTGAGTACCATCAAACTCTGGTGGTTTTGTGTTGCTGAACTCACGGAACAGCAACGCATCCCCACCCTGCGGCCTCGCAGCAGCAATCGCTGCGGTAGCCGCTGCAGCAGCAGCCTCAGAAAGAGCGGCATAACGCTCATCAAACGTCTCAATCAAGGTGGTCTTTATAGACCCAAACATCTCCGGTATCTCTGCCCTGATGGCCGCAACCACCTCCTCCTGAATGATCCGGCGGATCTCCTCCTCACTGGTACCACTGCTCTCGGGCATCAAACGTGTCCTCACCATGATCTACCTCTGAAATACAACATACGATAAATTAGAATCCACACGAGTATGCTCACACTCGACAACTCTTTTCTCCTTGATTCTTGGCATTCCAAAGATTCTAACTTAGGCTGCACACTGCTCCGGTGCTTTCAGTAGTACGGGCCCAATACTACTGTCCGCACCGCACCAGAATACACTCCAAGTCCTTCTCTTTGGATCCCAGGGCTCAAGTACTTTATCATGCATAGACTACTCTCTAATAGATTTCTCATAAGTCCCTTGCTGCTACCTACTCACTCTCAAGCATCTCATAGCAGCTCACCTCTCTCTAGGCTAAGGCATCACACATCAGGCCACTCTAGTCCTAATAGCAATACCTAGCCTACTCTAGCATGCGGATACATCATATCAATATCAATATCACATAATATATAAAGGTATTTTGGGAAATCACCGTTCGGGCGCTGACTGATCGTACACACATCTCTTGCTCTGCGTTTTTCGAAAATCTTTTACTCTTTTTGAAAATACATCTCAAATCCTCAGTTTGAGTTCAAATACGCCCGAAGGTGTACTCGAATCCCTCAAACCAAGGCTCTGATACCAACTTGTAACACTGAAAATTTTAAAATTTATTTTTCACAATTTATAAAAGCATTTCTCTCTTAATTTCATAAAACATCAAATTTCAAATTCCAATATGTATTATACGAATCCCAAGATCACATAACTATATCGAATTCCTCTACGTGTGTACAGATCAAGCCGGCGCCTTCCCACGGTCATCGATAGTACCTGAAACAACAACACTAACACTGTAAGCACAAAGCTTAGTGAGTTCCCCAAAATACCACACATAAACACTTATTAGCCACTCGAGGCTATAACTCTATGGGTCCGTGCACCCAAACTCTGTGAACCCTCAGGTTCTATCTCTAGGAACCTTCCGGTTCCAACTCTATAAGCATGCACAACATAAATCACATAGACATCATGCAGTACAACACATAGCATACACATAACATACACATACTCTATCACATGACTCTGGTTACCTACTCAAGGTAAAGTATAGTGAGAAGACTCACCTCGCGTGTCTCAGTATCTCACGATCCCTGGAAATCCCTCGTACTCGATCCTCCGAGCTCTAATCCTCCTATAACATCACAAGACTCTAATTAACACTTTTATCTCTAAGGTTGACTATCCCTAAGAAGTCAACACAGGTCAACGGTCAACGGTCAACGGTCAACTTCGACCGGACTCGGCGAGTGCCCGCGGCAACTCGGCGAGTCTAGACGTTCTCACCAACTCTCTAGGATTCCCTTTCTACACGTCGAGTACTCCCCCTGACTCGACGAGTTCCACCTGGAAGAATCGCGGGACCACCCCGACTCAACTCGCCGAGTCTCAAGAACGACTCGGCGAGTCCCAGCTCGACTCAGACCACATGACAATCCTCTCTAACTCGCCCTGACTCACTGGGTCAACTCCTGACTCGTCTGGACCACTCTCTGGCCGGTCCAAGGCAATCTTCAAGCTACTCGCCGAGTCTGCTCATCGGACTCGGCGAGTCCATTCCATGCAATCACCCAACTTGCTTCTAAGGTCAGATCTACTCCAACAATTCATAGATCTGGCCCTCCTAGACTGATTCATCACGTAAAGTCCTAGCCTTGATGCATTAACAACCTCTATATGACTAATTATGAAGAATCTTCAACAAATCTCACTACACAAGGTCATGACCTCCATTGTTCTCTATAAAGCTTGAAGAATGAGACTCTCTGGACCTCTATGGATCCAGATCCGAAGTCTCATCACTAGCATGGGACTATTTGGCCATCAAATCAACTCAACAAGGCCACAAGAAACCCTAAAATCGGTTATACTTCACAAAACAGGAGATGAGTCGAAATTATACCTTTAGATTGAAGGGTCAAGCTTCCAATCCACCAAATAGCAGTCCCCTTTGCCTCCTCTTGGCTAGAGCCTCCTTCTTCTTTGCTAAACAACACACAAATGTCAAGAAATGCCTCCTTTCACTCTCAAATCGCTAAAGCACTTTTAGGGTTTCTCTCTATGGACTGATGGATGCAAATGACGGCCATAAGGCCATTTAAATAGGTCCCAAACCCGAGAAATTAGGGTTTCATTAAACAGCGTGGACTCGCCGAGTCCATATCCTGGACTCGCCGAGTCCGAACGAATCCCGCGTCCAGAATCGCAACCCTACTCGGCGAGTCTGAGCTCCAACTCGCCGAGTCCCTTCTCAAAACTCAAAATATTAAAACAATAAAATACCTGGAGATCCGAGCTGTTACAATTCTCCCCCACTAGGATTAGACTTCGCCCTCGAAGTCTCGCTCTAAAATAGCTCCGGATGCTGAGCCCGCATCTCGCGCTCCGGCTCCCAGGTCATCTCTGATCCCTTCCGGTGTTGCCACTGAACCAACACCAAAGGTACCTCCTTGTTCCTCAGAACCTTGATCTTCCGATCTCTGATGGCTACTGGTCTCTCGGCGTAATTCAGGCTTGCATCTACCTGAATATCCTCTAATGGAACTACTGCCGACTCATCGGCAATACATTTCCTTAATTGCGACACATGAAAAGTGTCGTGGATTTGCCCCAACTCTGCTGGCAATTCCAAACGATAGGCTACCCGGCCTACCCTCGCAATCACGCGAAATGGCCCAATATACCGGGGCCCCAACTTGCCCCTCTTCCTGAATCGAATCACCCCTTTCCAAGGAGAGACCTTCAGGAGAACGAAGTCACCGACCTGAAACTCAAGCTCGGACCGGCGTCTGTTTGCATAACTCTTCTGTCGACTCTGGGCGGTCAACAACCTCTGTCTGACCTGCTGAATCTGCTCTGTCGTCTGAAGCACGATCTCGGTACTGCCCATCACTCTCTGCCCGACCTCTCCCCAGCAAATGGGGGTCCGACACCTCCTACCATACAACAGCTCAAAGGGTGGCATACCAATGCTCGAATGATGGCTGTTGTTGTAGGAAAACTCTGCCAAGGGTAGATACGCATCCCAGCTACCCCCAAAATCCAACACACATGCTCGAAGCATGTCCTCAAGCGTCTGAATCGTCCGCTCACTCTGACCGTCTGTCTGGGGATGATATGCGGTACTAAAATGCAATCTAGTACCCAACTCCTCATGAAATTTCTTCCAGAATCTGGAAGTAAAGCGCACATCACGGTCTGAAACAATCGAGATCGGCACCCCATGCCGAGATACCACTTCTCTCACATATAACTCTGCCAACTTCTCTGCTGAAGAACTCTCACTGATGGCAAGGAAGTGAGCGCTCTTCGTCAACCTATCCACAATCACCCAAATTGCATCAACTCCCCTGGCAGTTCTTGGCAATTTGGTGATGAAATCCATAGTGATCTGTTCCCATTTCCATTCGGGAACCTCCAATGGCTGCAACTTGCCATGCGGTCTCTGGTGCTCGGCCTTAACCCTACGGCAGGTCAAGCACCTCTCAACGAACCACGCGACGTCCCTCTTCATACAGGGCCACCAATACTCTCTCCTCAAATCCAAATACATCTTCGTAGCCCCCGGATGGATCGAAAATTTCGACCGATGAGCCTCCTCCATCAAGGAAGTGCGCGTACCACCCACGAACGGTACCCCAATCCGACCCTGAAAAGTCATAAGCCCTCGCCCATCCGTAACGAATTCTGAAACCAAACCAACGACCCGTTCCCTCTTCTGCATCTCCGGCTGCACAGCCTCGGCCTGTGCTCCACGAATGGCATCCAATACCGGAGCTATCATGGTCAATCTCAAACATACATCTCGCAATGGAGTGCTCTCCGCCCTGCGGCTCAACGCATCGGCCACCACGTTGGCCTTGCCCGGGTGGTACAGGATCTCACAATCATAATCCTTGACCACATCTAACCACCTCCTCTGACGCATGTTTAGATTGGGCTGATCCATCAAGTACTTCAAGCTCTTATGGTCCGTATATATCGTACATCGAACCCCATATAAGTAGTGGCGCCAAATCTTGAGGGCGAACACTACTGCCCCCAACTCTAGATCATGCGTGGGATATCTTGTCTCATGAGGCTTCAGCTGCCTCGATGCATATGCTATCACATGACCCCTCTGCATCAACACCGCACCCAACCCCAAAATCGATGCATCACAATATACTACAAAATCCTCCATCCCTTCCGGGAGAGCTAATACCGGGGCTTCGCACAATCTCTGGCGAAGTGTCTCAAAGGAGGTCTGCTGCTCGGGACCCCATGAGAATGCAACACCCTTCCGGGTCAACCTGGTGAGCGGCACTGCGATCTTGGAGAAGTCCTTGATAAATCTCCGATAATACCCTGCTAATCCAAGGAAGCTCCTGATCTCAGAGGGTGACTTTGGCACCTCCCAACCCATCACCGCCTCAACCTTGGCCGGATCGACCAGAATCCCTTCCTGGTTAACGAGATGTCCTAGGAACTGGACCTCCCGTAACCAGAAATCACACTTGGAGAACTTTGCATAAAGCTTCTCCGATCTCAGTACCCCAAGGACCTCCCTCAAATGTTCCTCATGCTGCTCCCTAGATCTCGAATACACCAGAATATCATCGATAAATACAATCACCGACCGATCCAACATCGGCCTACATACCCTGTTCATGAGATCCATGAACACCGCCGGGGCATTGGTGAGCCCAAAAGGCATCACCACAAACTCATAATGCCCATAACGCGTCCTGAAAGCTGTCTTCTGGACGTCCCCGTCTCGCACCCTCACCTGATGATATCCCGACCTCAAATCGATCTTGGAAAACCAAGATGCTCCCTGCAACTGATCAAATAAATCGTCGATCCTCGGCAACGGGTAACGGTTCTTGACCGTCAGCTTGTTCAACTCCCGGTAATCAATACACATCCGGTGTGAACCATCCTTCTTCTTGACAAACAGAATAGGTGCTCCCCACGGCGAGCTGCTCGGCCGAATAAATCCCTTCCCCAGCAACTCCTGAAGCTGCGGGGATAACTCTTGCATCTCTGGAGGTGCAAGACGATAAGGCACCTTAGCTATAGGCGCAGCCCCCGGAACCAAATCAATACCAAACTCTACTTGCCTCACAGGAGGTACTCCCGGCAGCTCCTCGGGAAAGACATCTGGAAACTCACATACCACCGGTACCTCCCCAACTGAACTCGGTCTCTCGGAAGTCGCTCGCATATCCATCACATACGCCACAAAACCCTTACAGCCCTGCTGTAGACACTGCCTCGCCCTGGCGGCCGAACAAAAGGCTGATCCCGAACGTGTACCCTCACCGTACACCGAAAGAACTCCCCCACCAGGGTCTCGTATGGTCACCAGCTGACGCTCACAGTCGATAATCGCGCCGAATCGGCTCAACCAGTCCATGCCCACAATGACACAAACATCACCCATCGCAATAGGAATCAGATCAATCGGAAACTCAATCCCGAAGATCTCTAACACACATCCCCGGAAAACCTCTGTGGCACAAATCACTCTATCATCAGCTATGGAGACTCTCAGAGGCCGACTCAGTGCCTCACGACTAGCACTGATATGCTGGCTAAAGGCCAAAGATACAAAAGACCGACTCGCACCCGAGTCAAATAACACTAAAGCAGGTACGGAATTCACAAGAAAAGTACCTACACATAACATAATATAAGCATAACATCATATGTCAAAATAAATACACGAAAGGAAACATACCAGCCACAACATCGGGCGCAGCGCGGACCTCCTCCGCAGTCAGCTGGAAGGCTCTCCCTCGAGCTCTCGGCGTCTCGGCCTTCACAGGCCGACTCTCTGTAACTCTGGTGGCGGCAGGAGCAGACCCCTGAGATGCTCCGCGCATCTGCGGACACTCGGCCTTCCGGTGTCCGGTCTGGTTGCAGTGAAAGCACACTGCAAACCCCTTGGGGCAGTCCTTGGCCATGTGCCCCTCCTTACCACATTTGTAGCAAGACCCTGCTCGGCAGACTCCGTCATGACCCTTGCCGCACTTTCCGCAAGTGCGGCCCTTCTGGCTCCCTGGTCTGGGATCAGCAGGCTTGGCCCGCTTGGCGGCCGGCTGCGACAACGCCGGTCGCCGATCCCTCCCCTGAGACTCTGCCTCCTCCCTGGCCTGGGTCTCAAGCTCAATCTCCCTCTTCCGGGCATTTGCCTGAAGCTCGGCAAATGTCCGGTACGAGGAGTTCGCAGCGAACTCCCGAATATCCCTCCTCAAGATGCTCAAGTAGCGGCTCATACGTGCCTGCTCAGTGGACACGTGCTCAGGGCAGAACATCGCCCTCTCGTGGAACATCCTCGTGATCGCTGTAACAGACTCAGTACCCTGCTTGAGGGTCAGAAACTCCTATGCTAAACGCTCCCTCTCCACCTGGGGAACGTACTCATCCCGAAACATAGTGGTGAACCTCTCCCAGGTCACCGCAGAAAGCTCAGCAGGCGAATAATGCGCTGTCACAAACTTCCACCAGTCCTTCGCTCCCAAGCGAAGCTGGTTCAGCGCGAACCGTACCTTCAAATGCTCAGGAGACGAGCAAGTGAAGAAACACCCCTCAATATCAGATATCCACCTCATAGCTGCCACTGGATCCTGAGTACCATCAAACTCTGGTGGTTTTGTGTTGCTGAACTCACGGAACAGCAACGCATCCCCACCCTGCGGCCTCGCAGCAGCAATCGCTGCGGTAGCCGCTGCAGCAGCAGCCTCAGAAAGAGCGGCATAACGCTCATCAAACGTCTCAATCAAGGTGGTCTTTATAGACCCAAACATCTCCGGTATCTCTGCCCTGATGGCCGCAACCACCTCCTCCTGAATGATCCGGCGGATCTCCTCCTCACTGGTACCACTGCTCTCGGGCATCAAACGTGTCCTCACCATGATCTACCTCTGAAATACAACATACGATAAATTAGAATCCACACGAGTATGCTCACACTCGACAACTCTTTTCTCCTTGATTCTTGGCATTCCAAAGATTCTAACTTAGGCTGCACACTGCTCCGGTGCTTTCAGTAGTACGGGCCCAATACTACTGTCCGCACCGCACCAGAATACACTCCAAGTCCTTCTCTTTGGATCCCAGGGCTCAAGTACTTTATCATGCATAGACTACTCTCTAATAGATTTCTCATAAGTCCCTTGCTGCTACCTACTCACTCTCAAGCATCTCATAGCAGCTCACCTCTCTCTAGGCTAAGGCATCACACATCAGGCCACTCTAGTCCTAATAGCAATACCTAGCCTACTCTAGCATGCGGATACATCATATCAATATCAATATCACATAATATATAAAGGTATTTTGGGAAATCACCGTTCGGGCGCTGACTGATCGTACACACATCTCTTGCTCTGCGTTTTTCGAAAATCTTTTACTCTTTTTGAAAATACATCTCAAATCCTCAGTTTGAGTTCAAATACGCCCGAAGGTGTACTCGAATCCCTCAAACCAAGGCTCTGATACCAACTTGTAACACTGAAAATTTTAAAATTTATTTTTCACAATTTATAAAAGCATTTCTCTCTTAATTTCATAAAACATCAAATTTCAAATTCCAATATGTATCATACGAATCCCAAGATCACATAATTATATCGAATTCCTCTACGTGTGTACAGATCAAGCCGGCGCCTTCCCACGGTCATCGATAGTACCTGAAACAACAACACTAACACTGTAAGCACAAAGCTTAGTGAGTTCCCCAAAATACCACACATAAACACTTATTAGCCACTCGAGGCTATAACTCTATGGGTCCGTGCACCCAAACTCTGTGAACCCTCAGGTTCTATCTCTAGGAACCTTCCGGTTCCAACTCTATAAGCATGCACAACATAAATCACATAGACATCATGCAGTACAACACATAGCATACACATAACATACACATACTCTATCACATGACTCTGGTTACCTACTCAAGGTAAAGTATAGTGAGAAGACTCACCTCGCGTGTCTCAGTATCTCACGATCCCTGGAAATCCCTCGTACTCGATCCTCCGAGCTCTAATCCTCCTATAACATCACAAGACTCTAATTAACACTTTTATCTCTAAGGTTGACTATCCCTAAGAAGTCAACACAGGTCAACGGTCAACGGTCAACTTCGACCGGACTCGGCGAGTGCCCGCGGCAACTCGGCGAGTCTAGACGTTCTCACCAACTCTCTAGGATTCCCTTTCTACACGTCGAGTACTCCCCCTGACTCGACGAGTTCCACCTGGAAGAATCGCGGGACCACCCCGACTCAACTCGCCGAGTCTCAAGAATGACTCGGCGAGTCCCAGCTCGACTCAGACCACATGACAATCCTCTCTAACTCGCCCTGACTCACTGGGTCAACTCCTGACTCGTCTGGACCACTCTCTGGCCGGTCCAAGGCAATCTTCAAGCTACTCGCCGAGTCTGCTCATCGGACTCGGCGAGTCCATTCCATGCAATCACCCAACTTGCTTCTAAGGTCAGATCTACTCCAACAATTCATAGATCTGGCCCTCCTAGACTGATTCATCACGTAAAGTCCTAGCCTTGATGCATTAACAACCTCTATATGACTAATTATGAAGAATCTTCAACAAATCTCACTACACAAGGTCATGACCTCCATTGTTCTCTATAAAGCTTGAAGAATGAGACTCTCTGGACCTCTATGGATCCAGATCCGAAGTCTCATCACTAGCATGGGACTATTTGGCCATCAAATCAACTCAACAAGGCCACAAGAAACCCTAAAATCGGTTATACTTCACAAAACAGGAGATGAGTCGAAATTATACCTTTAGATTGAAGGGTCAAGCTTCCAATCCACCAAATAGCAGTCCCCTTTGCCTCCTCTTGGCTAGAGCCTCCTTCTTCTTTGCTAAACAACACACAAATGTCAAGAAATGCCTCCTTTCACTCTCAAATCGCTAAAGCACTTTTAGGGTTTCTCTCTATGGACTGATGGATGCAAATGACGGCCATAAGGCCATTTAAATAGGTCCCAAACCCGAGAAATTAGGGTTTCATTAAACAGCGTGGACTCGCCGAGTCCATATCCTGGACTCGCCGAGTCCATATCCTGGACTCGCCGAGTCCGAACGAATCCCGCGTCCAGAATCGCAACCCTACTCGGCGAGTCTGAGCTCCAACTCGCCGAGTCCCTTCTCAAAACTCAAAATATTAAAACAATAAAATACCTGGAGATCCGGGCTGTTACAAATTGTTTAATCCTTTTAGTCATATCCAGTTCTAAACCTTTTCCCTTCTTAATGCCCCAGGCATTTGGAAAATTTTAGAACGGATGAATATAGCACATGTAATCGATCCTATATCCGAAGCATATGGGACACGATTCATGATGTCTTACATAAAGACTAAACCAGTCTTTTGCTATAACATTTCCATTTCAATTTGCCAAGTTCTCATAATTCAGATTATGAAAAGGGATGCCGTAATCATAATCGAATTTTAGAACGCAAATAATGGACCCATATACAGAATTTCCTTATGTTGAGCCATTCCAACATGAAATTCATATATATATATATATATATATATATATATATATATATATCCTTGACTAAATGATTAAAACCTCACGATCTAAGCATATAGATTTGAGATGAAGTATAATTTCCTCTCCCTTAATTATAGCAAAACAACTTTTCCCAATTGAAACCTTTTGTTTTCTATAATTAACATTGCTAACTTGCAATACTTATCATAATTATCATGCTCCCACTAACATGATGATTATTAGCATAACACTTATGCTCCCACTAGCTTTGACATGTACTCAGAAATTAGCTGGACTTCTAGAAATCAATACTTCATTGACTTTCTTACCAAAGTTCAGATTTCTGATACTAGATTGTTTTGATAAAACTTTATCAAAATCATACACCTTCCCTTAGATAGCACACTTGTGTGTCTAAACAATTATGAAGAGGTATGCCGTAATCATAATGGTTAGACCTTTTTGCCATTTCTAACAAGTCCATATTAGTGTGCCGGTTAACCACACGCGCTCCACTAACGACTTTGAGAATGCAAATATCACAATTGCTATCTAGATAAAATCTACTTAGTGAAAGTGTTTCCTCACCATCATTTTCATGAATCGGAGAGAAACCTTATGACACTTAGATTTATATGGTGTATGAGTTCCTACCCATATGAATTTGTCAAAACCATAATCACAAGACAAAGATAATGACAAATCCAAAACCATATGGATTGAACTCAATCTTAACTTTTTGCCACCTGGCAGCTCAAGGGCCTGCCATTGCTTCCAAGTTGTTGTGCAACAAATTGAGAACTCTAAGAACTCATATGCAAAGCCAACTTTAACTGGAATGGGCATAGAACAAGTCAACACGATAGGTTATAAACCTCAAGTCGTGTGCTAGTGAAGAACTTCAGGTTTTATTCTTGATTAGTTCTTGAGACTTTCAAGACCTTTAAGACTCCCACTGTCCTCTTGACATATAAGACTTTCTTGTCTGATATTCAAGAGATAGTGTGGGTTCTAATCAAGACAAACACTTCACATAATTGGCCTAAGTTGGTCTTTGTTTTATCCAAAACATCACAACTTACCAATTTCAAATGTACAAGAGTAGAAAACTTTTACTCTTACATTTGACAAGTGTTTTAACCTTCTTTTGAGACATGTCACTCAAGTTACAATCTTAGAGTATGACTCTAAGAATTGTATTGGAACGAAGTATGACTCATCTTCTTGATTTAACCACTTCAACAATTCAAGATCCCTCTTCTTAGTCATAAGAATGCACTAAGATTTCCTTAGAGAACTAATTTTGATATGGTTCCTTAATCATTAAGATGATCAAAAATTGATACTAAAGTACTCTCCCATCTTTTCAAATTTGAGAAACTTTTATCCTTCTGCCTAAGTTGATTCTTCTTATTCGCTCTGCCATACATTGGAACCATTTCCAATGTCTCAGAGTTACACTTAAGCTTGTAAGTATAATCATATTTACTGAGCTTTTAGTAAACTATGACGAATAGTTTAATCAATCTTTTGTGGTGGACTTGACCAGTGCACAAGAATGTGTACTCGATCCCTTAGTCCTTCACTTGACTCACACATCCATGTGAACAAGTAATTAGTCTTAATTTTTCCAATACTTGAAAGTTCTCATTCATCATGCTACACAACTTGCATGATTCCAAGTTTCGGTCCAATTGAAACTTAGGTGATGAGAATCTTTCCTTATTTGGTAAATATAGACATTACCACAAATGAAAGAATCAATTTCATATTTCCACTCTTGCTGTTAATGGAATCTTATAAGCAACAATTTTTCCTCAAATGCCATTGTAAGGATATTTTAAAATAAATAAAGTCAAAAATTTTCTATTTTTTTAAAACTTTGCGGAAAAACTAATCCTTACAATCCATATGAAAACTTGTTGTTATCTATTCCTAAGCAAAAATATCATAACTCCTAAGAAGTAGCTCAAGAATCCGATCTTCAAACTATGCGATAGCAATCCATCTACGCCATCAGATTCAGCATATTCTTTCTTTAAGTTTCTTCACTTTTATTTGATTCTTAAAACATCACCATGTGACCCAGTCACATCATGTATCAAGAATCTCAGAATAGAAACTTAACAGAGTTAGATAGTGGACTTTACCTGAAGTAGAGTCAAACTTATTGACTTTAACATCCTTAGGTAAATCTGGCAGCTTCGCAACCAATGCCCCTTCCTTTGGCAATATAAACATATGGACCCTTTGATAATGGTACAAGGGACTATCACAGACTTAGCTTTTCTCTTTACCATTTGGTCAACCGAGTTGACTATGGCCGATCCCTATCCACTGGGAAGAGAGAGCTTTACTAGATATCCAATGTCATCATTGTCAATGTCCATAAAGTTTTAGGAAGTTGATCTTAGCAAATAGATAAGATCATTAAGGGTCTTGTCATAGTCTGTTTCATAGGTGTCCCAAAGGAACTCACTATGTGACTTAGAAAGTGATTGAATCACCAACTTTCTCAAGACTTTGACACCTAACTCTCCCGGCTTGTCAATATGTGACTACATCTCCAAGATGTGATCACACCTAGACCTTGCCTTTCCAATAGGGCTTGAGTGACCTTAAACTTTTTTTGAGAACATGTGGGTTAGGGAGAATAGTTGGAGGAGGAGAAAGAAGTATGATTTCCAAGGGACATCATCTTCATTTAGGAAACCTTGTTTCAAGAGATTTGGGAAGATCATAGGTGTCTATTACAGACATCTTTTGGGAGATATTCAAGATAGTTGATTTAAAGTCCTTAATATGACACCCAATATGAAATATTAAGGCTAGGACCCAACAAACTATTTTATAACTTAGAAGAGGTATGCCGTAATCCAAGCTATAAAATATTTGAAGGTAGGTGAATGACGATTCACCAATTTCCACCAAGATAAACGAAATGTATTATTAGGTTTTAATTGGTTTTGAAACTCCTAGATCTTTGAGATTCATTGAACTGTTCAAAGGCATGTTTCAATCTCGAGTGTGCCCTTCAGGTTTTGTGACTGGGATGCTGAGGATCACAAAACAAGGTGTGAAGTAACCATGCAAATCACTTGGTACCCTTAATAAATTACCCCTCAATCGATGTGCCGGTTAACCACACACGCTCCATCGATACTATGATAAATATTAAGTCACCCTTTACCTACCTTGTTAAGTCCAAGTTAGTGTGCCGGTTAACCACACACGCTCCACTAACGACTTAGACAAAGTGTAAAGTGTAATTTCATGGGTTAGCACCTTATTCACATTTTTCCTAAGTAACTAAGATTGGGTATTATTAAGAGTTTAGTTACTTAGTATTATCATTAATACTTTTAATGAAGGAGAATTATAGTCTTGTCAAACCCGTTCGGCTAACGACCCTCCACCAATCAAGCAAGCGGTGGGTGAGAGTGGACACCCATTAAGTTGCCATTTTATAGGCAACAACCTTATACCCACCTTATAGACCGGCTTCGTGAATGAGGCGTACTAGCGGTAAGACTGACTTTACTCTTATACATATATATATATATATATATTATTAACTTATAATATTATAAAGTATAAGGGTTGAATTTTAACTTTTAAAATTCTAAGGGCTAACTTGGAATTAAAGTATTCATAAGGAACACTTTTCAAATTCCAAAACTTGAGGGCAAGTTTTGAAACTATTCAAAACTAATTAATTCCATAACTTATGTGTTTAAAGTAGTTTTAATCCAAAAACTCTTCAAGTTCCATAACTTGAGAACAAGTTATGGAAGACTTTAAACTAATAAAAGAACTAACTTTTTCTTTATTTTATAACTTATGGATTTAATTATGGTTACATATTTTTTCTTTAATGAAGTGACTCTTGAACTTCCATAACTTGAGGACAAGTTATGGAGTCATAAAAAATTATTCAATGACACAAGACTCTTCATTTTGTAACCAGTGCCAACTTTTATGAGTTTTATGAAACTTAAATGTGACTTTTCATATAACTTGAGGACAAGTTACACAAAAACATTTTAGAATCAAATCTTAGATTAATTTGGATTGAAAACAATAATTTCACTTAACTTTTCTATTAATCTAAGCAACTCATAACAACAAGATAATTCAAATCAAACTTTTTCATGTAATTAGTCTAAACCTTAAACTAATACAAAACATGAATCTATTGACACTTATCTTTGAAAATGGATTAGCATGAACATTACCACATCAAAAACAAGTTTATAAGTTCAAAAACAACTTAGGGTAATGTTCCTAGTCCATTTCTAGCCAAAAAACTCGAAAATATGTTGTCTGGGGGTCCAACTCGTCGAGTGCATGAACCAACTCGGCGAGTTGGATCGAATTGATCACTTTTTAGGCATGGACTCGCCGAGTCTCCTGATGGACTCGCCGAGTCAGATGATCAGACAGCACCAAATTCGTTTTTTAGCTTCTATTGCAGGTATAACATGAAAACAAGCCTAGTCTCTGATACTACTGTTGGTTTTGAGCATTCTAACACTTCCTAAGTGTACATGCAACCCTAAATACCTTGGATCTATGTTTTCTCTATTATACATGCAAATAAGAACTTCCAAGGTATTATCCTAATCTAGCATACAAAACAATAACTATAGCAAGATAGAATACATACCTCATTGATGTTGAAAGTCTTCATGAAGCTTGAGTGCCAAGTGCCCCAAGTGTGACACCTCAAATGGAATCACAATCACCAAAACACTTAGAATAACTTGAGAGAATTCTACAACTCATGAAATCGGCTAGCCCTTTTACTTCACACTCTGGTTTGATACTAGTGGCCGATTTGGTCAAGAATAAGATGCTTATATAGTTAGGGTTACACCATGTAAACCCTAATTGACATGGCCTTTCATTTCCATGATCCATGGGTACAAATACACCATGGAGCATCCATGGACCATCCTATGGGTTTTAGCCTAACTTGATTATCCATGGAGCATTAGCCCACTATACAAGTATGGATGATTTACACAATCAACCCATATATTTAATTAGTCTTCTTTTGATCACTTAATTAATCCTAGATTAATTCTTGATCAATACTAATTAAATAATCTTATTATTCTTATTATTAATATACTAGAACTTATAATATATTAATAACCATAAGTGTCTTATTTCTCTCATTATAGTCTATCCAAGTGCATGATGGTATGCAACCCAAATGGACCATGTCGGGTCGGGTCAAGTCTTACCAATTATAGTTATGGACTTAGACATTAATCCAACAGCTTCTTCCTCAAGCAAATCAGAGGATGAAAGTTCAGACTCAGAGGGGTCGGTTCGAGGCGACTTTCCTCCCCGTTCGCCTTCACCTGAGGTACTAGTCACAACCGAACCTGTCTCTTCTCCACTTATCACTATTCCTATTTCCATTCCCCCCATAACTTCCTCCACTCATATTCCACCCACTTCTATTCCTATACCACCTCCCATTTTCTCTGAAGCCACAAAAACAACAACCACTGGAGTTCGAACCAACGTATCTGATACGGGGGTTCGTACTTCAGCACCCAAACACACACCTACAACCAAACCCACTTTCACACCTGAACCTACTCCCATAACCCAACCTCCAACATCGCCGTTATCTCCTAATCACTCAGCCGAAACCGAGACATTTCTAGGAGGGGAAGATATGACCTTCGATTCAGTTTACTATAGTCCCTACCAGGTTCATAGCGATGATGATGATGCTCCTGTCACCAAAAAGCACATCAAGGAACTTCACGAGAAGATTGATAATGTCGTCACTTCTTCCTCCTCCTCTCGGTCCCATATCACGGAAGCTGCCATTCAGGGGTTGGTCGATACTTTCACCAAGGCACACAAAGCCTCCATCAACTCTGCTGCTGTTGCTATTGATGCATCAACAAAGGCTTGTGCTACAGCGACCGAAAAAGTCGAAAAACTATTTCGAGATGCTACCATCTTTTTGGAGTCTTTACAGGGGGCAGCCGAATCTAATGCAGCAAAGGTTAATTCGGTTGTTAGGAAGCTGGCTATTTCCTTTGAAACAGAACAGTGTCACTTCGCCAGTCTTCGTCAGACCCTAGAAGCAAACAACAAATCCTTCCAAACAACCATTGAGGATTGCCTGACCAAGCTCCAAGAAGACCTTGCCACGGAAAATTCTGTGATAGATGCGCTTGCACGCAAAACAACTGCGCTAAAAATCAAGAGTCTTCAACTTTCCCAAACTGAGAAGGAGGTTGATTCTCTTCGATCCGAGCGTGCTGTGGTTAGGAGTTGTGTTTCGGATGTCCACGAAGCCTTCTCGAACATCATTGAAGCGCATGACCCGATTCTCAACTACTCAGTGAGGCGAACTCTTGTTGAGAAACTTGCTCCTGCCCTTACCATGCTCAGCAAAATTGAGTGGCTTCCTGAGCAAGTGGTCAATCCAAAACAAGGAGGAGAAGGAGCTTCAAAGGGCAGTAATCAATCTCAACCTCCTCCTGTTTCCACAGCTCAGTCTCAACCGCCTCCAATTTCTTCATCAGCTCCAACTAAAGCAACCGAACCACCAACAACTGGTCATGCATTAGGTTCGGGTGCTCAAGACAAAGGCAAAAAGGTTATCGATGACAGTGATGGAGACGAATACAAAGAAACATTGCTGATATTTTGAAGAAATAGGCCAGGGATAAGGAACCGAACATGAATGCTCGGATTGCTAGGGAGGCCGAAGCAAATGAAAGGAGGATGAAGGAGGCTCATGATCTCCTTGAAAGTCGAAAAACCCTATTCCCTCCATGGACTCTTGAGAAGCTTATCAAAGAAGCTATCGAGTCCCCCAGCATCCTCTAGCTTGAACCTGTGATCTCTTTGGATAGGGCTAATTCTGTTGATTCTCAATTCGACATGCCCTTGACCCGAAAGGCATTTATCTTTCATGCATTTCCCCACATAGTTGAAGTCCCTCATCCTCACCCGAAGGTTGATAGGGAACTTATTGATTTCTATCTGAGGTTTGCTCAGCCTCAGTATCAAACATGGAGTGCACAGAAGATCGTCAATGTTCGGGTCCTCAAACCCTTTCGGGAGGGTAACTTCACGAACGTCAGGTTCAAAGTCTTGAGGGGGTTAGATAAAGCCGAACATGCCATTACTCTCGCTGATCTTCCTAACCTAAATCCTCATGATTGGATCATCCTACATAACATCCTCCTCACCAATGAAGCTGAATATGGGCCGATAATAGATCACTTCAAGAGGATGTTGGTCTGTTATATCATGGAGGTTGCCAAGATGGATCAGGAAATTGCTAATGTACTTAGGAAGAAGCCCACCATCTCCCCAGTCGGTTCTGCAAGTGATCTGAATAAAATGCAGAGGATTGATCTGAAGCGAAACTCGGTTATGTTCACCAGGAATGAAGGCCAGAAATGTCTGTTCGCTTTAGCTGATAAACATCTTTACACCACTATGTGTCTGGAGCATGTTCTGGGGATCATTAATCAGTGTAAGCAAAATTCTGAAGATGATAAGAAATACTTCAATGACATGATCCACTGGTATATTCGTTTCTGACGAACTATTCTTGCCCTCATTCCTTGCCTGTTCTCAACCACGAAGAAGGTTAATGCAGCAGGATCCAGTAAGCCAAAGTAGAGTCTCGCCCCAATTGATGCAAAGGGGGAGATTGTTGGGTCCATTATGTGTTGCGTCTTGGGCTCGGTCCTTAGCCCAATTTTGTATCCGGATTGGGCCTGTCCATCTGTTATTTATTTATTAGGGTTTAGTATTTATAGTTCTTGCATGCATCTTTGTACGTAGCGTTTTATTCGATCATTCATAACGATCATTATTGTTTTATCGATTGTAACCCCAAAAGACTCTACAGCAGAAGTTCTTCATCGAGCTTTGATGAGGCATGAATCTATTGAATCATTCAACTTATTATTGATTCATTCTCTTGTTTGTTATTTTGTTTGCATTATTCTGATTAACCTGTGTAAGATCTAAACGATCAAAGAGTTTTTCAACTCATCAGACATCTTTGTTGAAATTTAATCATTGATGGTTCTTATGGAGGAGCTTGTGACTATAAGGGTGAACTTACCTCAGTACAGATCCCAAGTCATAGAATCTCACATGATACATAATTATTAAGCACCATTACATTTGATAGTTGTTCAAATGTAAAGAAATCATAGTCAATAATTAATATCGGAAGATAATCTTGATGATTCATTCCCTAAGCCAATGTTACAGACCAAGTCTGACAGTCAGACAAAGTCAAGAGGCAATAGATGTACAAATGAATTGGCTTAAACTCTCTTATTTTAGTTTGTTTTAAACTTGAGAACTTCAACAATATATGTTTTAATTCGTTTTAGTGATTATTAAGTGAAAATCTTAATATATGATGGAGATCAGCCATTTCAATTAACTTATGACTGTGTTCTCTTTTTGCATGTTTAGAACCCACTTCCTGATTATTAATTTACTCAAACATCCACAGTCGGTCATACTCTTCTAAGTAAGTACTGCTTTAAGACTGTCATGAGTATTAGTGGATTGTCCATAGTGACTGGACATAGTATAGTGATTGCGCTAACATTCATGAGTACTCAATAAAGATTTAAGTATTGGACCAACCCGTGCTTAGAGATTACTTCATGGATACAATCATAACTAATTCTAAGACGATAATATATTCTATTCTTCAAACCTAGATACATGTGGGGTTTTGCTTTATGATTCTGTTATGCATTGGTTTACTCCAACACTATCCATAACTGGTAGTTATAAAGGGTATGTCCATGTGTGACATGATGAAGCAGACAATAAATCTTTGGTTAAAGTTTATTTGTTCCTTCTTCCTTAATAGGAGAAGCAATATCTATGGGCCCCTCGATGATTTGGTGCTAACATCTAAAGAGCTTGGCCGATCCCTGATAGAAATTGATGTTTTCAATTTAGTATCGAGAAACATAATGTTGAATTCTGAGATTTACCATTATCCATGTCTTGAGTTCATACATATATCTAGAACGAAGGGACACATGATCACTTATTTAACGACTGAATCTTGATTAGATTAAGAGTTCAGTAGTTGCATTGGATGGCTAACTCTCTGTTGATTATTAGAGTAGTATTAGACCATGTATAGTAGATGAGTTGTCCAAGTGGGAGACTGTTGGAAAGAGTGTCCAAGGTTATTAACTATTATTAATATTTCTAATTATAACATGGTCCTTTTGGGTTGCTTTCAAACCTAAATTGAGTAGAATAAATAAAGGAGAAATTAGTTTATTAATTATTATGGTTAATAATTAATTAGAAACTAATTGGAAATATATTTTGGGAAATAATTAACAATTTAATTAATCAAAGGGTTGGATATTCAATTAATCATTAGCTGGTTGACTAGGAATATTCCAGAACTCTTAAGAGATTAGGGTTGGATGAAAATCACTACATCCCACATGGGAAAGGGAGTGAATTTCGTTATAGGCTCCTTGTCCCAAATGGGAAAGAGTACAAAACCTAGGAAGGGATCCAATGCTATAAATAGGGCCTTAGGGATTTCAGTCTTCCTTGCACCTTAGCTTGAAGTTTCACTAGCTCTTTTTCCTCCTTCCATGAGGACGATTTCTAACCCTCTTAGGATTGAGAAATTGAAACTTATCCTAGTTATTTTTATTCCACTCTTTGGTGTCATTAGGTGTGATACCATTAGAGGGATTCTGGTTTGAGTCCTTTCATCCAAGCAACTTCGTGGAGGACAAGATCTCAATCATGGAGATCAAGGGCTACATACGAGGTATGTTTTTCTTCTTTATGTTCTTATGTTTTCAAAGGGTAGCTGTAATTAGTATGAAGACATAGATCCCAGGGTGCATGTACACTTAGGTATATCATAGTTTTTTTTTTTTTTTTTGCTACCTAGTTTAACTGTATTTGATGCATAGAAAACCCAAGAGTCTAGAGGGTCCTACTCCAAATAATTCCCAAAGGAATATTAAACGATATCCACATTTGACAAAATGGTTATGCGTGTTACAAGAGACGTTGTACTTCTCACTTCGTCCAAAAGAATGGAATTTTCTTAGAAAATTATTACGTGGTGCCTTACAATCGATGTTTGTTACTTAATTTTCATGCCTATATAAACGTTGAATATAGTGGGTGGAATATTTTAATAAAGTACCTGTTCAAATATATATATCAAAAGGAGCAGACCATATATAATTATCTATTAAAAACATCCCTCTACCATTGCTGATACCGAGGCAAATGCTCCTGTTGAAATTGACGATATTTAAAACTTTGTAGATAGTAGATTTATTTGTCCTCATGAAGTGGTATGGAGAGTTTTTAATAGGCCAATACATTACCGAAATCCTCTCATACAGTTACTTTATTCCAAAACAAAATGAATAGTTACAAATTTACCACCATTACCAGATTTCCCACATTATATTTTTAAGGTCCTTGTTATTCATCCGAAAAAATGTAAAACGTCACGTTCAGAGATAACGAACAACTTCACAAAGTTGTCTCTAATCCATATGAAAAAGCCACTAATTTAACAGAATGGGTTGCAAATAATAATATTGATTCCAACGGTAATAATATTGATTATAACGGACAGCATCTATGCTATATTGATTGCCTTTCTGAATACCTATAGGAAAATAACAAAAAAATTTGGAAAGATAGAGTCACAAACAAACCATTGCCTATAGGTCGACTAATATACGTGCATCCATCCATTGATGAGGTGTTTTACCTCCGAATAATGTTTTCACATCAAAAGGTTGTCATTCCTTTGAAGACATAAGAATCGTAGGTGGTGAATTATTTCCAACATTTCGAAGCGCATGTGAGATGCTTGGCTTGCTTGGAGATGACAATGAATGGTTCAATGCAACTGAAGAGGCTGCTGCATGGGCAAATGTTGCTGATTTAAGAACATTGTTCACACATACGCTTTTTTTGTGAGATCTCTAATCCCAAACGATGTTTTGAGAAATAAGGGAAGAAATTTGTTGACGACGCATCCTATAAATAACACATAGTCAATGATGAAGGCCAAATGTAGTATGTACTATATGAAATTGAATTATTATTATGTTTAGGAACATTAGCTACTTCATTGTCAGCATTTGGGTTACCTATGCCAAAAGCAAAAATGCTTGCAGCTTTAACAAATAGACACCTCATGGAAGAGAAAAATTATGATAGGAAAAAACTAAGAGAAGACTATGAATCATACCATGCCACTCTTCACCCAGAATAGAAATTTATATGTCATTATGAGTTTGACAAGGAACGGACAAGTTTTAGCCATTGTATATGGACATGGTGACACTAGAAAAACCTTTCTTTGGACAACAATAATTTATGCTATACGTTCTAAGGGCAATATTGTTCTAGCAGTTATTGCATCATTATCACTCGATTCCGGTAGAACGACTCATTCGCGTTTCAAAATACCGCTAGATCTTACTAATACTTTGTTGTGCAATATAAATAAAATGAAACAGCTTGCGCAACTACTAATAGAAACAACACTCATAATATGGGAAGAGCAACAATGAATGATCGCTTGTGTTTCGATTCATTAGAAAACAACCTCAAAGATCTAATGGGCTATACTAATCAACCATTCGGTCGCAAATCAATACTTTGAAGAGGGTATTTTTGCCAAATGCTACCTGTAAATGCAAATCATCAAAAATAGAAATCCTAAACTCATCACGCCCAGATCACATCTATGGAAATACTTTAAAATTTACAGATTAACTAAAAACATGCGCTTACGAACACTTGACATGGATAGAACGAGTAGGCATCAGGTGCAGGGCAGACCCAAGCCCAAGGCGAGCTGGGCCATGGCCTAGGGCAACAAATCCTAAAAGGGCATCAATTTTTTGTGGACTTTTATAGGTATTATAATAATTGGGCCACATAGTAGCAAGTCCACTCCAAGTCAAAGAGGAGCAACGGGAAGAACTTAATGTCAACCTAATTAAGAGCCGACTGAAAAATCGATTTAGCACGCTTTTGATTTCTTGATCTGAGCACCAGCCACACCTAATAATTAAAGGTGTAGAAGATGAAGTGTTTGGTTCTGGAAAAAACAATGGGTGATTAAAATGAAAAATCTTGATCTAGTCTAAGGTAAATTAACGGTTCTCTTCTCTCACCCTCGCTTAGTCATTCCTCCTATACTCCTTCGTTCTCGTTTTAAATAGTTTCATCTAGTATCCTATTATTCTCCTGAACAATTTCCTCTAATCTCTTTATCCCCTTTTAATAGATTTAAATTATAAGAATTTTGTGAATTGCTAGATTCAAATGGTCCTCCTCTGCTCTAAATCTCTAACCGGGAATGTTAAATTTAATATTTAAAGGGGCCATTGAATGAATTGGTCTTCCAAAAGCCTTAATCTAGTAAGTTTTTTCTAGTGTTTGAAATTTCTTTCATAACCTACCAGAAGTTGCGAAAATATGATAATGATTATTGATGAAGTTTTTTAAAAATTTCAGTTTTCCTTATATAACTTGTTGGTGAAGTGAAGTTGTAACATCCCAAAATTTACAACCAAAAATTTCATTTTTAATATAATAATTATAAAATCATTTGTCTGAAAACAATCGTAGTATCACTCATATCAAAAGCCAATGTATCGGTAATCAAAACATGTCATGATAACACATCATCAAAGTATAAATCCCAAAGATCTACGGTGCGGAAAAATGTAGTGTGATGCGCTGCGATCATGTCGACTCCTTTCCCTTCGAAGAGGAAGTACCTGAAACCAAAGCTAAAAACTGTAAGCACAAAGCTTAGTGAGTTCCTGCATCATACCACATACCATACAATAACATACTGTCTAACATATCTGGGTGTTGGCCTCCCCTTCGATCACTTTCATTCGGTAACTGCCGAGCATATCTAGGTGCTGGCCTACCCCTTTGGTCTCTTTCAGCCGGTAACTGCCTAGCATATCTGGGTACTGGCCTACCTCTTCGTTTTGTTTTAACCGGTAACGGGGCCTATTTCACCCCCTACTACTACCACATATCATCCTAGTACATAAACACATAAGTCACGTACTGCCTAGCATATCTGGGTGTTGGCCTCCCCTTCGGTCTCTTTCAATTGGTAACATGGTCTATCCTACCCTTCCTACCACTATCGCATAATAACATAACATACTAACACATAAAGCATAACAAATATTAGCATACCAGACAATTATCACAAAGACATTTATCTAAACTATAATCAAATACTACTGAGCCGACATTAGTGCCTTCGACCCACTCCTACTGGAAGGTAACTCACCTCAAATGTCATGAAGTAGCTGAACTGTCCTCGGCTCTTAAGTCAACCCCACTCAAACTTCTACAAATAAAATATTTCCTTTAGTTACACTTTCATAATCAAAACCCCTTACGGGTAAACTTTGGTCAAAGTCAAAGTCACAGTCAACACCCTGTTCAAAGTCAGCCTTCTGGTTAAAGTCAACATCCTGGGTTTACTCAACTATCCAAGTTGATCCATCAACTCATCTAGTTCCATGAATCATAAACCCTGAAATCGTGATCCAACTCGTCGAGTTCTTTCAAAACTCGTCGAGTTCCTCCTATCCACATAATCGGGACTTCTCCAGTCAACTCGTTGAGTCATCCTTGAACTCGTCGAGTTTTCCATTTACAGAATCGGGACACTTCGACCGAACTCGTCGAGTTCCTCTATGGACTTGACGAGTTCTTCAGTCTGTCAAGCAATCAAAATAGATTAATCTCTTATCCTTCATATCTAAGCTCCATACTTCATCTACATATTGAAAATGTCCTTTTAAGGGTAAAGATTCCAACTTTACCCGTTAATATCCCTCCTTAATGGATTTAGCTTAAATCGTAACTCTTTAAGACCTAGATCTTGATCCAAAAGGCATTTATACTTCAAGCTAAGGCATACAAACTGACATCTAGACCCTAGACACTACATGAACACGTAAAGTCTCTGACTTTCTCTCCATGCATGGCCTTTGGAGCTTAAAAGACCAAAATGACATACTAAAGTTTGAATGGGGCTTCAATGGCCATAAAGTTTGCACCTTTATGCCATGAAGGCCCTCCAAGGTCCTAGATCTAGAAGTATACTCACTTGGGACGTCCATTTCCCAATGACTATGCTACTTGGACCAAAAACTCAATAAAAGTGAAGATGAAGAGATCTAAGTAATCATTAAGCAAGCTTGAGACTTGCTTACCAGAAAATGTTGCAAATGGGGTGAAGTTTCTGGATCTACTCTCTTCTTCTTGAGTCCTCAAGCTTCTTCTTCTTCCACAAGCTTCAAATGCACAAGTTTTCTCTCAAAATGACTCACAAGCTCACACAAGGCATTAAGGTTTCGAGATTTAGGGTTTGGGACTTAGAGGCTGTAAATGAGGCCAGTCTTTGGAGGTTACGGTGTTTAAGTAGGTTGCTAAACCCTGCAAATTAGGGTTTCACTTTGCCACTCCTACTCGTCGAGTTGAGGATCTTAAATCGTCGAGTAGACTTTACATCCCGCGTCCAAATTGCATTATACTCGACGAGTTTGGGGCCTCCAACTCGTCGAGTTTCCATACAAAAGTGAATAAATTTTGATTTAAAATACATACCAAGAACCGGACGTTACAGAAGTTATCGATTAAAGTTGTAGTCTTGTTAATCCATAACAGTTATAGGCTTCATTAAATTTTGAGGTAATTTTTTTCTTCGACTTCTTTTGACTTTTATAAGTTTCTCTCTAATAAGATTTTCTTAAATTTTCGATATAATTGTTTTTTCTGAATAGTATGATGTGTTTTTGATATTGAAATTTTGATATATTCTATTTTTTCTGAATAATTTGATGTATACAAAGATCTGATGTATCTCAAATTTGATAAGTTATTTTAATTTCTTAAAATATAATGTATTCAATTTTCGAAAATCTATTATGTAAATTCTGATATGTTATATGTGAAATATGCTTTTAGAAAACGAATTACTTTTTTTAGTTCTGAATAATGTGATATGATTTTGTTTGAATAATCTGATGTATATGAAATTCCAATATGTCTCAAAATCTGATAAGTTATTTTAATTTATGAAACTTTGATGTATCAGATGTTAGAAAATATGTTGTTGATTCCCAATTTCTACAAGATCATTTTATGTTTTTGTATATGTTGTGGTTCTGGATGGCTAACTTCGGCGGAAAGACGTATTGGAAGTTAATGTCTATGAAGTCTTGATTATCATCAAATAACATATGTTTTTCTTCAAAAATGCAAAATTGCACCGTTTGTATTCTTTTGTTTATACAACCATCGTTTAGTTTGACTATAAAATTTATTTAGTTTGAATATAAATTTTATTTTCTTTTCATACATAATTTTGTTTATAAATGTTTGGGCATTAATTTACTTTCTTGCCTCGGGCATTGAAATTCAATGCACCGACCCTGATGAGATGGAAACATTCTCACAATGGTTACTTGTCGTTAGTAATGGAGAATTAGGTATCCCTAAAAATGACGGTCGTTGCAATGCCAAGAAAATCCAAATACCGCCACAATACATCATACATCCACATGCTTCACTTGTCGAAGGACTAATCAGATTCATCTATGACAATTTTACTCTTCAAAACCCAACAATACTATATCTTTCCGAAAAAGCAATAGTATGTCTAAAAAATGAAACTGCACATGAAATAAATATGATGGTTATGAAGAAAACTGCTGGAAGCAGCAAAATTTACCTAAGTACAAACTCAATAATCCTAAACGTCGGTTTCCATGGTGATCCCGGTTTGCTCTATCCACTTGAATACTTAGACATGTAAAACACTCAAGGGTATGCCACCATATCAATTGGAATTAAAAACCAATGCTCCCGTAACACTTATACGTAACATCAGTCCAATTTATGGCCTATGCAATGGAACATAATTGATAATTACACACCTTTTATCAAGAGTCATTGAGGCACAGATAATGGATGGAATAACAACAGGTCGTCGAGTTTATATACCTCACATCACTTTAACACATATAGATAATGAACTTATGTTTACTTTGACAAGGAAAAAATTCCCGCTAAACTTTGCAACGCAATGACAATAAACAAAAGTCAAGGTCAATCGCTAAAAAAAGCATCTATCTTCCACAACTTGTTTTTGGGCATGGTCAACTATACGTAGCACTTTCAAGAGCAACATATCCACAATCTCTCAAAGTTCCAACTATTTCACAGCCAAATGAACCTGTGAACTTAACGAAAAACATAGTTTAATTAGACTTTTTATCAGAAATAGATAATACTTTAAAACATAATTAAACTACTTGTATAGCACAACTTGTGTTCATCATCTTTACCCTTCTTCACCACTCCTCATTCTCTTCCTCACCATTTTCTCGCTTTCACAACTTGCCACTTATAATTTTGGTCCAACTTTAGGATTTTGGCTTCCTATTGTACTCTTTTTATTATAGTATGATGTTGTTCAACTTTCAGTCTTCCTGATTACATTCATGAGGTAAAGTTTTAGAACATTTCAAAATTAGGGTTGTTCGCTTCTCTATTCATATTCCTTCAACAATGAATCTCCATCATATTATGCCTTACAATCGAGAAGTTGATTATCCTACCAAATATTTCCATTAGGTGAAATTGTAACCTTTTCAAAGAACTAAACACCATAGGGCCAACTAAGAAGATTATTTTTCGTCTCTTCCTAAAATTCTGTTAGGGTGCAAAGTCATGCTTGGATGTGTTTGTGCTTACCCTCTTGTATAGTGTAATGAGTTGTCTTTCCTATAAATAGGAAGTGAGTGACACTCATTAATGTAATGATTATTTTGGAGCGATAGTTTTAGAGAGAGAAATAGCAAACATATTTGTACTCTTTCTATCAAAAACTAATCAGAGCTTAAACTCACATTTATTTACTCCATGTGTTCATGATTTGTATGATGATTCACTAGATCTTTCCTATTCCACATTAGTCATCATAATCAACACCACCACAATTGTCATATTCTGCATTTGTCATCATAACCATCACCACTACAATTAGTATCAGAGCGGGTGTTCTTGATTTGGTCAAGAATTGATCCATGATGATATTTTAGATTTGGTAATTTTGCATTTGATCTTTGATTTTAGATTTGTTGATTTTTCATTTGAGTGGGAGTTCATGATTTGTATGATGATTCAGTAGATCTTTAATATTCCACATTTGTCATCACTATCAACACCACTACAATTGGTATCAGAGCGGGTGTTTCTGATTTGATCAAGAATTGATCCATGATGATATTTTAGATTTGGTGATTTTTCATTTGATATTTGATCTTCGTGTTTTAGAGAGTTTGGATTCTACAAATCGAATTCCTCATTCATTCTACTCATAATTCAATTTTCTTCACTAGAATTCAATTTATTTTTGCTTTCTCTCTCTAGAAACCCATTAAAAATCACTTTCTCTCTCTAGAAAAACTCAAGATCTTATCGATTGATCAACAATGGTGGACTTGCCGTATGATTCTTGGATTGTGATCGTTAAAGATGTCAAATACAAAGTCAACGAAAATCAATTTTAGGGGTTATTGTTAAGCGGGTTGATTTCATGGGAAACTTTGGTTTCTTATAGAGGTTTGAAGGATGATCATGGAAGATTGATATTTCAACCAATTTTGAAGATTGATTTCTTGTTTGGACGTTCTAGTCTCATGTTATCTTGTAGCGAAAATCGAAAGGAAGGAGAAGAAAGAGATTTGTTTAATAATAAATACATTTCTCTTGTTGAAAACCCAAGTGATATTTATGATCTTAAGTTTGTTGAAGATGTTCTTGATGTTCTTGAAGTTCATGATAAAAAGATCCAAGTTGATACTCATGAAGATGAAAAAGTTTTTTGCTCGATTGGTGTTCAAACCGAAGATATTTTGTGTTCTTGTGATTCGTTTGAAGGAATGATTCCTTATCAAAAGCCGGTAATCCAAGAAATTCACAAGTATAAAAATCCAAAAGATTTTATCCAAACTTGCAAAGTTGAAGTTGTCAAGAATGAAATGGTTCTTGAAATAAGATCTTCAAGATGTAAAAAGATGAGAAAGAAAAAGAAGAAGAAGATTAAACATCAGAATAAGCAGGTTTATTCACAGAAATCGTCAAATGTTGTTGTGAAGCCGAAATCCATGAAGCACATTTGGGTTCCAAAGCAACAATTTCAAAGTGTTGCATTGAATTTGAAGTTAAAACCCAAAAGTGTTGATGGTTCTTATGAAGATGTTTTTGGATCGTTGAAGAACACGAAGAAGACGAAGAATGAGTTGTAGAACATGCATTGTGGGTGGTACAATGTTCAAATTGGAGATTTTCTCGTTCCGAAAAAAGAACCAAGATCTTCAAAGTTTGATTTGTTTGTTGCAAATGAAACTCGGATCGTCAAAAATGTATCTCAAATTCTAAAATGGATTCCAAAACATTCATGATTTCAATTTGTGATTTACGTTTTTCATTTTTGATCGACTTGTCTCATTGGATCAAATCCGTTTCAACCTCATTGATTGATCCAATTATTTTGTTTAGATCAAAACCAAAACCATATTCTCATATTTCTTTTTAAATTTCAAAATCATTTTTTTTGTTTGAAACTTTTACTATTTATATGATACATCTTTCGAAGCCCAGCCCAACCAGATTTTCATTATTATTCATCTAACCTCTTTGTTTGAGCCTAAAATCTGTTATTTGATCTGGTTACTATTCGTTATTTGTGTGAGCCCACAAATCTCCCAATTCGATTGATTCTAATATAGTTGTTCGTCAGTCGATATGTATACATGCACTTCTTACTTGTACCATCGGCTTGTTGTGTTTCCGCTTAATCATTTGTTCTTGAAGTTCAATTTCGCTGTAATCTTTCTGAAAAATCGATTAGAAGTCCGTGTTAATCAGTACTTGTGAATCAATTCTATGTATTTTGTTCAATCACAAAAATTGATTATGATCAAGTCAAAGTGAAGAAATCGGAAATTGATCTCTTGATTTTGATGAAATTGTTCAAGAACACATGAATGTGATAAAGAACAGTTGGATAATCATGTTTTGATCCAAAATTTGTTGTTTGAATCATCAATTCCTTGTTTGTTGATCTTTGACTTCGAAAAGCCAAACTGTGAAAAAGTCAAAGTCGAGATTTAAGAGATGAATCGATGAATTGGTAGAACAAATTTGTAAATACAAGTTGTTTTGAGGCTATGGATGTTGAAATCAAGTTTAATTTGGCTCTAATTTTGAACTTGGTTATGATTTTGATCTTGAAGTTGAAGGCTGTGATGTTCGTCACTTGCAAGTTGATATGGATATCGAAGTTTGAGTTTGGTTAATGGATTGATTTTGAAGGCAGATTGGAAATTGAAGGACTGAATATAATGGATTATTGGTTTATCGACTTGGTTTATTTTGATTTCGAATGGTTTTCTTGAGAACAAATTCGCTTTTATGATACGTCGATGAAGAACATATGGTCGGGGCAGAGTTTTGTTGCTTGATTGGGAACAAATTGGAAAGAGTTTGGAGTTGATGTTCGAAGGAGATGGTTTGGGAATCGAACTCGATTTGGAGCCGTTGGTTGGTGAATGTCGAGTGTCGATTTTGATGGTTCGACATAGGTGTTAAAAGTGAAGTCTGTGGCTATGTGATTTCAATTTGGGAAGAGTAGACAATGAGTTTCGAAGGCGGTGATTTTGGAATCGAAGTGTGATGGTGTTGTGATTTTGGGGTCTCAAAGTCTTGATGTCGATGGTAGCATTTTGGATTTCGAAGGCTGAGCATCGAGATTTCGAAATACAGTCATGGTTTGTTGTTTCGAAATGGGTGGATCGATTGAAAAAGGATTGGTTTCGAAAGCTTGGTTGTGACGATTAATTGGGTACGGACATAGTCAAGGATCGTATATAGTTTCGAAGTGAGATGAAGAAGAAACGAAACATGTCGATTCGAATCCTTTAACTTTCAAAGAAGTGACAGAAAAGGTCCACATTCGAAATGGGGATAAACGTTTGTGTTAAATGCAGACATTTCATTACGAATCCTTGATGTTTCTAAATATTGGCAAAATTTACCCAACTTCGACATTGGGATAAAATTATGAGAAATGGTGAAATTTACATTTCAGGCCCCTACAGTTAATGCGATTTAACACTTTATGCCCAGTTTTGCAATTGGAGGAGTGTTTCGCATCTTAGACTATTTTTAGCGCAACGGGTTTCTACAGAATTCTGAAAGTGGCAGTTTTTACCCGGTTTTTGGAAATTCTTGCAACTCTCACCCAAAAGTCGATAATTTTCACAAATTGGAAATTTTTCAAGATTTTTCGTCATTGTTTTTCCATGCAAGTTTTTCGAGGTTTCATTTTTGCCACACATTAAGGGTGAGTTATGTGAAGATTATTCCTCGGGCGCTTCTCACCCTTAATGAGTTTTAGAGATGAGCATATGGACCGGGGAGCAGGCCGGAACCGGAACCCGATGGAACCGGTCGGGCCAGGACCGGGACGATATACTTGTGGATTTTTGGAACCGGGAACCGGTATGAACCGAAACCGATAGAACCGGAACCAGTAGAATTGGAAAAAACCGGAACCGTATGTTGCTATTTCTCAAGGACCAGTTGCAACATTGAAGACATGGAAAGAACCAGTAGGAACCGGGAACAGGTAGAACCAGCGGTCCGGTTCGGTTCTTAATTTCAGCCGAGTTCGGTTTCGAGTCGGGTCCGGTTCGGGCCGGTTCCAGCCGGTTCGGTTCCTTTGCTCATCCCTAATGGGTTTTACAATCATTTTTTTTATTATAAAAAGTAGGAGAATGATGAGTGGGTATTTGAAGCTTTGGGTATTCATTTGCGGATTTGAAGACCGATATCATTTCGAGGGGGAGTTGGTCTTGATCGCGCGAGCTCGTTGGATATTGAAGCCGAGACATCTAATTTTAACTTTGAGGGGGAGAATGTTAAGGTGCAAAGTCACACTTGGATGTGTTTGCGTTTACCCTCTTGTATTGTGTAAAGAGTTGTCTTTCTTATAAATAAGAAGTGAGTGGCAGTCATTAATGTAATGATCATTTTGGAGTGTTAGTTTTAGAGAGATAAATAGCAAACCCATTTGTACTCTTTCTATCAAAAACTAATTAGAGCTTAAACCCATATTTATTTACTCCATGTGTTCATGATTTGTATGATGATTCACTAGATCTTTCATATACTGTATTTGTCATCATAATCAATATCACTACAAATTTATCCGTCATTACCACAATAATGATTTTATAGTGTATACTTTTTGAAAAAAGATACGTTAAAGCATCAAATTGTTCCAAGATCACAACACTTTTATCTTTCCTAAGAAAAAAAATACAAACTGGAAGTATACATTTACAATTGTCAACTGTTAATGACAGATTCAAAATTGGAAACCAGTAGTTCTTAAGAATAAGGACTTATTTAATAAAATAAAACACTTTGGAATATAGCCACTGTTAAATATCCATTTTATGCTACTCACTCCCATTGATAATGTATCTTTCTTATTATACTAAACTTATTACATTTAATACAATAATATTACTATTTCCTACTTATAATTACGTTTTGGTCTATTTTCTTTTTACATGAACATCTAATCGCTTTGCTTTTTGTCAGATCCATATCAAGGGTTTGATATTATTAACTTTTACATCATAACCATTTGATTAAAAAAGTATTATTAATGTTGCATCATGTCTTTTGTATAGTGTAAAATGTATTGGATAGTAGATGTCAAACCCAACGAAGAACCTATAGCACTACAAATCTGGATTAACAAAAAGTGGAAATCTTGCATAGGAGACAAAGATTTATATTACACGTTTGTAGACACAGACAGACACGTAAATCTCCCATTACACGTCTATACATATACTTATTTAACATACATATACCAACTTTACTATGAATCTATTATAGGGAAACGCCATTGAGGCAGCTACAGACCCATATAAAGAGTCAACTTTGAGCTCCAAAATGAAAAAGAACCTATGCTATACAATAACAAGATACATATCGATCCCAACTAGAGGTTTTAGAAGAGTGGACCAACATGATGCATCTATATGCCTTGGCGACAATGTCAATTTCGAACCTCTCAATAACCCAGACATCCCCTACTACTTCTATGATTTTGCTACATATGAGATGCTTCCTACCAGAAAGATACACCCGCAACCATTGGTTGGTAAGAAGAGACCATTTTTAAATTACAATGTAATGTGGTCATTCTCTACCTCCATTTTGTTTTTTCATACGGATACTAATAATAATTATTGTCAAAATCTTTCGTTTATATACATATTATATAGGCCATGTTGAGACAGTGCCCCCTCCATTAATCTGATCAGGAAAGGCAATCAAAAAAGTTAAAATACAACTTGCAGTCTACCAAAATGAAAATGATATTAACAAATTCACTTATGTAATATCATATCTTATAGTTGGGAAAAAGTTATAGAAATCACTTTATGAGATCAATCACTTTTTCCATATAAAAAAGATGAAGTTGTCGGCAAACTCCTAGCAGTTACCACTACACTGGTAACAAAATATCAAAGTACATTACAAATCTTTTTGCTTATTTTACTTTCCTCAGTAAACAGTTACATGTCCTTACTTTAACCATTTGCTTATAACATATAACTTGCAACTGGAATTTCCAGAGGCAACATCTGTAGTTCTGAACCTACCAATCCCAAATTTACAAAGTTTCATTGAAAGGTAAGCAGTTATCTTTTACCTAAATAACATGTTGTATACTTTTAACTACTTTTCTCTTAATTAACTGAAATTTATTAACCAAATTTAAATATCATGCAACTACAAAATATAAAAGAACATATTTCACCGACATAAAATATGTCCCTATTTAAACGCAAATTCAATCAACTGAAACAACCATCAAATATACAACAAAGGCAACCAATGCCTCCCATTCGTGAAATACTAAACAAGTTCAAGGAAGATCCAATAGTATAATCTGATTTATTAATATTTTTGTTACAGGCTAACACTTCATTACTCGGATATTTTGAATAAGACATGTTTATTAAATGCAACAAAACAAGTTTACTTGCACATCAAACATAACTTAAATCACATCGCACCGTAGGTTGCATTATGTTACATGCCCACGTTGTCCAAAGAAATTATTCCTACAAAAAGCTACAAGCCCACGATTCGTTTGTGAAGACCACTCTTATATGTTCCTAAACCACTTTTCATGTAAACTCCATTCCAACATGAAAATTCCTTTTTAAATTGTATTGTTTTCTAAAAACGCTCATTATTCTAACAATTAAAGTCTTAAAATCATTAGGTACTATGTGAACGCAACAATTATTGATGGAAGTTTAGATGAAAATGTTGTATTCTTCAATGAAGCAATGACACAAATGTTCTACAAAAGTTGTCAAGGCATGGTCATTACACATGGATATTCAAATCTCAACACCATTCCTCTGGAAATACTTCATATCTGAGGTAAAAGAATAGTCTTCGAGATTATTATGAAAAGAAATGCACAATGGCAATTAATAAAACTATACCACAACCAACACTCGAACCTATCACACCGAATCTCAAAACATCAACAAAAAAACAATTGCATCTTTCGCAAGGTATACATCTTCCTTAATAAATAATTTTTTTTTGCCACATGTCATTCTCTCATGAGTTTTGACACTTGTCATTTTGTGGTATATTTGAAAGAAATATTATCCACTTGTCAATTTTTGGTTTGTTTCAGTTTTTAAAATTAAACTCATATACTATATATGTAAAATATTAAATATCATATATATATAATATTAAATTGCAATAAATATATTTCTTTCTTTCTTATTTTAAAGTTGTACAATAAAAAATATTAAAAATTTACACTTTAATGTTTAATTTTTTTTTTTAAAAATTAACCCATGTAATACACGGGTCTCACACCTAGTGCTTATTATACGGTTTATATTATGGACAAAAGAAAAGATGACAGATAGGATATCAACTTTTTTGAGGCATACCAAAGGAGAAATTTTGGCAGGGAGAAAAAATACATGATGGATATGTGCTCCTCAATCAAAAAATGCTAGAAGTTAAAAAATGAAAAGAGGCAAGTAAAAATTAAAGGTGTAGCTTTTATATGTAAAAAATTAAGATAACTACATCTTGGAATTGCAATCAACAAATGTAATACCTCCGCTAACTAAGTTTTTGTATATATTCAACATATAATACGAAGGTACATAGTTACCTTACATTTTACTACTTCTTACATAAATTACTGCCGCTGCAACGCACGGCATGTAAAATCCTAGTATATCTTCTTAATACAAACGTCGTCGGTGGACATTTCTTTTGATTTTCCAACTTTTGATTTTCTTTTTAGTCATTTGTTTACAAAACAACTTCTTCGTACCTTTTTTGACTTTTTGTATTGGACATATAACACACTTTTATTTTTTAGAATGACATTTTTTTCCCTATACTTTTAAAATAATGTTTTTATCCCCTTTAACTTTGGACTTTTTTAAATGTTACTTTCATCCTTTTCATTTTCCCACACTACACTTTATAAAATGTCATTTTTACCCCTTAAATTTTGAATTTTCTAAAATATCACTTTAACTCATTTTATTTTTTAAACTTTTGTTTTTACCCATATACAATATAGTTACCACCCCTCGACTTTGTAAAATGCCACTTTGAACCCCTCAGACTTTTAACTTTGTAAAATTCTTTAATTTATAAAAAAAAAATTAATATGTGTTTATTTTTATTTATGTGTCGGTATAAATTCGAGTTGGTCAACATTTCAATGTTAATTTAGAAATTTTGTATGTTAATTTAAAAAAACTTACTTGCTTTTTTTATATATGTATCAACATAAATTTGAGTTTTTCTACATTTCGATGTATTTTCTTTTAACGCTTTGGTGCTTCGAGTTTTCTATATTTTGACGTAAATATTATTTTATATTTTCGTACTTATTTTTAAGCATTTTTCTTGACATGACTTTGGTCCATAACTTTTGTGCTTTGGCAACTTAAGTCCTCCTAAGTTCTATGCATGGTTTTGGTCCCTGATTTTATTGATTTGGCAGCTTAAGTCCTTTTAAGTTCCTATTTATTACTGAAAGAATTCCTATTCTTAAATCCATTACTGCCGGCACAACTCGTGGCGGGTAAAAATCTAGTTCTAACCTAAGATCAAAACCAAAATTAAAGTACTAGTTCAAACCCAAAAATCGATTGTAATCCAATTATTCAAAACCTGATATCAATCTCAAATTCAATCGTTCAAAACATAAAATTAATTTGAAAAACTCGATAGTTCAAAACATGCAATTAATTTCTAGACCATTCAATTAATTCACACCCATTCATTCTAATCAATTTACTTTTGTAACAATATCCCTCATTAAATTGACACCCACAAAATCCTCATAATCTTTTACCTTTTTATTTATTTATAGAAACTCATATGAAAGCATAAAATAAGATGAAGCGAAAAACAACAACCACAATCAATCCAATTTGGCTACTAAAAAAAGCATCTAAGGGAAGACTTGACAACCCTAAGCGATGATAGACAAAGGGACCAAATTAAACTGATAGATTTGGTATCAATTTCTCTAAACTATATCAAATGCCGAAAGATGCATAACTAAAGGATAAAAACTGTAAATTCACTCTATTTTCTATTAGCATCCGCCAATCAAACTTATAGAAACAACTCAACAAGCCAAAATAAGATACAACGGACTAGATGCAACCATATCCTAATTTGCCTAAAAATCATTGAACTGAAGTAACATAGCCCCTAGGTCTAGATAATCAGATCTAGAGTCTAGATGCTAAACTGTGAGTTGGAATGGAAGCAATGAGTGACAATTATATCCTCAAAGACAAAACCAATTGGATATGACTTGGATTTCCACTCACTGCAAGGTCAATTCGCTAATATAATGTCAAAGTGGAGACATAGATTCCACCAAAACTTAGTGCAATCCTATATTTTCTTGAAATTTTGGTAGATTATGCATCATATATTTACAGATGCATTATATGCCTTACTAAGATTTGAATAATATTTTTCCGAAAGTCATTTAAGAAAGTACAAGTTAAATATCATAATATCCTTATTGGTAAACTTATATGGTATTAAACACAATAACACATGCAGATTGGATTTTAGATCTATGAAAAATATTATATTAAAATTTTCATTTGTATGTGCAGGTGTCAAATAGGTAGAACAAATGTGCTTGGATTTTGTCTAAAGCAAATAGACATATAGCACTACGATGGTTATTGGTATGACGCTCATATTAAATTGTAGTATATAACTAGGTTTTGTATCCCCTTTGATGCGGTGGGAATGCATGAGCCTCATAAAACTTATACGGAGTAAATAACAGTGTATTTTTGGTCTGTGAAAACGAATATATAAAAACTAATTTTTATGATTTTAAAGCCGTATATACATAAACACAAATATCTTAAAAAAAAAAAAAAAAAGGGGGAAATGATTGTCACAAAACAGTAATCCTTAAAAAACAAAGATGTAAACACAAATTTTATTTTTTAAAATTCGTAATTTGGTAATTAAATTCAAATGACATTGCGTGTTCCATCTAAAGATTATTTTGCTGCATCAAGTAAGAGAAAGAAGTAGCATCTTTTTACCTAATTAGGAATTTAACACTTAAATAAGATATTGACATCTGTATTGTTGTATGGTTAAAACTTATATATATATATATATATATATATATATATATATATATATATATATATATATATATATATATATATATTAGGAATCATTTTTTTTGGCAGAATTGGTCTCTGCACTTTGCTTCTCATTCTTTATCTATTTTGATATTTTTGGTCATTGCAATCAATATTTTTACATTTTTTAGGAACCTTTTAATATTTAAAGTTTGGCCACAAAACTTTAACGGTTTGACAACTTTGATCCCTTTTCTAAAAATTTGCTAATTTATACCCCTTTAATTCTTTAGCCGTTATGACACTTCTGATCACTACAGCCAAAACTTTTACATTTTTTTATAAAAACATGAAAAAAACGGTCTGGGGCAAAGCCCGGACTTTTCGTCATTGCACTTTCTACGTCTGTCATATTTATCGATTCGAAAACAACATTGAAAGCTTTTGGCCTTCACGTAGCGGGGGTAACCTTTCTAGTTTATAATAATTTAAAATCATAAACTTATATCTAATATATGTTAATTATATAAAGTTTATCTAAAAGATTCATATATGAATAAAGAAATAGAATAATAAAAACTTTATGTGAATTTGTTGGGGTTGTGATGGATTTTATATATATATATATATATATATATATATATATATATATATATATATATATATATATATATATATATATATAAAAGATTTGAAAGTTAGAATAGTAAACTTCCTAAGTGGTTGGCAAGATTGGTCCCTAAGGTTATGTATATTTGCTCATTTTTTGTCAATTTTTTTTGTCACTTTTGGTCCTCCAACTTATGTTGGTTTTAAAAAACTACTTACAACATTGACCCTTCACCTTTATGCTTTTGTTCACAAACAACCCTTTCACTTCCGTTTAAAGTTTTCATAACCCTCGCATTTTGTTACATATTATTAGTATTTAGTCTTTTGGTAGAAATGGTCCCTCACTATTATTATTATTATTGTTGTTAGACAAAATTACACGATTGGTCCCTGTGGTTTACTAGAGTTAACACATTGAGGACAACGATGGAAACCGAAATCACTCTTTTACTCCTAATCTGATTTTTTTTATAAATTTATATTTCTCTTTTTGGTTTTAAATTAATGTTTCATTTATTAGAAAATATCCACCCAATACCATAAAGCCACCCATCAGCTGCCATCACCACCACCACCACCACCGCCAAAATTACATAAATGGTCCATATGGTTTACCCATCGTCACAAATTCAGTCCCTACTACCTTAAAAGACCAAATTACCCTCACATTAACAGACAAAAAACAACGGTCTATATTTTCCGGATTGGTTTTCCGGCCGCTGCCATACATGGCAATAAAGTTCAATTTGTAAGACCATTTCTTTATTTTCCTCATTTATTGCAAGAAATAATGATTTAGATTTCTTTACTTATGTAATTAGATGACATTGTTTATCTTCCTTTACTAGATTATTTCAATGCAATTCAACATGCTACTTTACTTTACAAAGCAATACCTTCCGACCCCGGCAACGCCGATGAATCTTTTCTAGTTATGATTGAAATTAAATATATCTAAAGGTTTAGACTTTGGTTGTAAATTTTAAAAATGTAATTCATGAACAGAAAAAAAAGCAAGTTCATTTTGAGGCTCGAACTATTGTTATTTTGGTTGAGGTTGAAGGGCTTTAAGGTGGAAGGTTCCTTCGAACATATTTTTCAGAGTCCTCCAGATGTCTCTCGTAGATCGGCAATTAACAATGAGATCATATATGTCAGGGGGAACACCACAAGACGCTTCATGGAAAATGATCTCATCGTTTTCCATTAGTGATGGTGGCACCTCCACTAACTCTACTTTGATTTTCATTAGTGATGGGAGTGATGATTGGAACATGTGGTCCTTTCTTAACAAATCTTCAAATGTCTTTGCCTAAGTCTTTTTAAATACATGTTCATTCTTTGAGATTAGTGATGGTACTCACTTGCAATAAGTATTAAAGCTCGATTAGAACCTCCAACAATGTTAGATATGTTTAGTGAGTAATGTTGTGCCATATTTCTGTAGGTTTTTGAAAAATGAGCTTAGTGATATAGAAGAAATATTAAATAAGATATTTTTCTTGAAAGAAAAGATTAATGTTTTCAGAAAAATTAAAAAGCAACCACTATGGCTCTGATACAAATTATTGAGAGAAGAGCTTTACGATAAAAGACTATGTTGCGGAAGATAAGTTAATCTCAGTGGATATTTGTAACAACTCAACAATAAATTAAGATGCAAAATGTTATAACAGTTTATCTGGAAATATATGAGCAACAATTATAACATAAACATAGGAAAAGAAATGAAAACTTAGCTTAATCTTTACCAAGCTTGCTTGCAAGCTTGAAGTTAATAAATGATGAAAAATATAAGTAAGAATGGATAAAACAGACTTGTATTACTGATACAATGCAAATTTCGAGTACAAGACATACTTTTGAACATTACCAAATCCCTTTATTTATAGAAAAGTAAAGTGTGACATACATATCGGACCATGGTAAGTTATGACATACAAAAGGCCATACCATCCATTCTTTGACTAACACAATCTACTCCAAAGATATGGTCTGATAAAGTAACCAAATGTACTTTCTACTTCGGTGAATAAAACAACAAAAAGCTTGGCAACTTCGTATCACTACTTGAACTTCTCTTCGCATAACATCTTCTCATCTAACTTTGCATCACATAAAAACACTTATCCATTTCTCCTTAGTTGCCAATGGTCACTTTATACTTCAACTTAACTCAATACACATACTCAGAAAATAACACTAAGTTCAGAAGAGAGTAGACAATGGAGACATCATCGTGAGTAAAGTATCATCTGAGGATAATCCTGTTGATCCTTTCCCGACGCCATTGTTAAGAGACAAACATGATGGTTAGTAGTTTAATTGTTAGTTTGATTTAATTTTTGAAACATATAACAATATGAATTGCAATCACTTTGATGTATTTTTTTCATCGTACTTAATAAAGAGATTGTGTTATTATCAAAGTTGTATTCTTTCACTTTTATATTTCACGTTTGCATGTTTTGAACTCACTACCAGAATATTAAATTAATAATATTGAAACCTCCTCATTCGGTTACACTCTGGGAAGTAAGTGAGTGAGTCAAGTGTGTCATGAGTATTAGTAGATTGGTCATATAGATTGGACATTTTATAGAGATTATGCTAACACTTATGAGTACTTGAAATGGAGATTTAAGTACTGGAATAACCCCTACTTATAGATTACTTCATGGATCAAGTTACAAATAATTCTAAGATGATAATATCTTTTATTCTTTAAACCAAGATACATGTGGGTTTTTGATTACAAAATCTATTAAGCATTGGTCTGCCCCAGATTTATCCATCACCAGTACTCGTAAAGGGTATCTTCATGTATGATATGAAAAGTAGACAAAAACTATGTAGTCAAAGTTTATTTGTTCTGTAGAGTCAAATGTGTTGTGATATATCAGAGTCTTAGGTATTAGTCGAAGTATGGTTTAGAGTGTCAATATCGAAGGTCTTCATGACTTTGATTCACTATGTATTTTATCAAGCATTTATGTTGTATCACTTTGTCACACCCCCGAACCAGACGGCGGAAACGTCCGGGGGCTGTTGTGACTCAATTGAATACCATCACAATGAATATACATGAAACATAACATCATACAATACCAAGCATTGGAATATTACAACTGGTAGCGTTTACATTCGGTACATTGTTTCAAAATATTACATTCCCAAAAGTAGATTGTTCAATACTAGTTAAACAAACAATAAGACATCACTGAGTACATTTTTCCTTTCGGTTTACCTGTTACCTGAGAATACAAGTATTTTGAAAAATGTCAACATATGAAATGTTGGTGAGTTCATAAGTAATGTTTGAAATATAGTGGTTTGTATTGTTTTGAAAATCACCAGAAAATCCGATATTTTCTGAAAAGAACTCAGTATAAAAAGTGTGAAGATCCGTAAGTATGCTTGTTTGTTTCTATAAATGTAAAAGAGCGATTTGTAAAACTCGGTATGTAACTCGTAGGTGTATTAATGGAAAACCCTAGGAAAACCCGATGTTTTCCTAATACTTTGCATCAAAAATTTATATCTTGTTATTTCGATTACGACAGGTGTATTCGTTGAATCCCGGCGACGTTGGATTAATTATGGGTTGTGAATTGTTATAAACACACATTAATGAAAATGACTAGTTTACAACCATACAAACGATCCCTTAGGCGTCGCTCGCACTATTCACTTAATCCAAACCCCCGGACTTCATGTAGCCCCACGACCGAGGAGGGAAAAGAGGGTGCGAAGCCCCGATATTTTCCTTAAGTCGTTCAAGGCTATCGTGAATGCGAAGGGCCCTTAGCCCGACTCGCATTTGGTGAATTCTCGACTTTACTAGCAGCACCAGAAGGCCCTTGGGGTCCAACAACACAAAGCCTGTAAAAGTCCTTTTACACGAAATTAGGTCATATAAGACCCAACTACATGTAAGCGAGTTTCCTTCGGGCCTAAAGATCATGCCATTGGGCTAGCTAGGCCCAACAAACATGATTTGAAACTTTTGGGCCCAAAGACGGTGTATCGACGTCTGGTGTATTCTCACGTGTGTATTGACTTCCCGAATTTTCCACGTGTGTATTGAAGTTTCGTCGTGTTAGTAATTTCGGATTCATTATTGATTCGAGACCGAATCAATTCGTTTGATAACGATTTTTGGTGTTGAAGGTGTATTATAATTTGCCGATAGTCGAGATGCTAGTATTTTAAAACATTAGGATGTTTCTTTATTGCAGCCCTTTTCTTTTGGATAATTTACACATTTAACCCTTTGTATAAAATAATTTCTATTTTAGTCCTCAAACTATTTTTCTTGACACTTTAGTATCAAAACTTGTAGAAAAGTTATTTTTCAGCCCAAAGTTATTTGAAAAACAGTTTTAGTCCACCAAATGAAATTTTTCTCGGCTAGAACCCTCAATTTTGCAGTTTTTACACTTTTGGCCCAAAATAGAAAATTTTTGCATTTTTGGTCCCTTTTAAATATGAAAAGCATTTTTAACCCTTGAAATGGACTTGGAGCACTAGTAGTCCCCTGTTTTACAGAAAATCACAGTTTCAGCCCCTCTAATTTGAAAATCTCGCATATTGGGCTTTATTGGGCCGAAAAATTCATTTTTGGCCCATTATGCTTAAAAATTCACATTTTAATCCTTCTAAAGAGTAAGTTTCTGGAAAATACCTTATTGAAACTGTTTTGACTCATTTCATCCATCAGAATTTGTATTTTTACATTTTGGGCCCTTTAACTTCATATTTTAACATTTGAGTCCAAAAATGGGATTTTTAGCCCAATGAGTTCAATTTAACCAACTTGGTTATTTCTCTAGAAATGATTTGTGTGTAATAATATGTTTAACACTTGTTTCATACATCCTAATGCAAATCTCGATTTTAAGGACTTTTTGACTAGTTTCAACACCATAATCACATATAAACATGTAAATAAGCATAGAAATCATACAAAGCATACATATACTCATAGATCTACACATTTGCTTGTATTCCCCCCCCCCCCAAAAAAAAAACTTATAAAAAACGAAAAATAGGGGGTATGAAGCTCACCTTTGGGTGTGGTTTCGGTTTTGGAGAAAAGATGGAAGAAAATGAGGTGATTTTCGGCCCTAGCACACTTTGATGAAGATCTTGGCCTTGAGGTGATTCTAGGATGCAAGATCATGATTTTTGCATGGATTAGGAAGAGATTTTTGATAAAACAAAGAATCTAGATCATAGATCCAAGCATAATCTTACCTTAGATGAAGAATTTGTGGAAATATCTTCTTGAAAAACCTTCTAAGATTCGAGATCTTGATGAAGAGTGGAGGGAGTTTTCTTGAGAGAGTTGTGAGAGAATTGTGTGTGTGTGTGTTTGAAATCGGCCGAGAATGGGAGAGAGAGGAATAAGTAGACCTTGAGGTGATATATGCATGGGTATATGAGATATGTTGCATGGATAACCAAGAGGTAATAGTGAGGTGGCACTTGAAAGTCAACCCTCTTCCATGTTGGGTTGTTTGGGCCGAGAAGTGAAGAAGGAAAGGGAGAATATTGGGCTTCTTTTGTTTAAGCCCATATTATGACTTAATTATGTAATTTTTCGGCCCAATTACATCAAGGTATGATTATTACGATCCATTAGGGCTATATGAGTTTGTTGTGACCCAATAAGGTCCCTTAGGGTGTTATATTTCATTCTAGGCCCATTATGGCCCAAAATATTGGATTAAATGGAATTGGGTCCAATTAGAGCCCATTTAAAGGTTCTAATCCCATGATAGTCAAATTGGAAGCTTATTGGCCCATTGAGTCCAATAAGGAAGTCCTAGTCCAAAATGGACCTAAACAAGAACTTCTAGGGTTTCCAATTGCTTATTGACTATTAGTAGTATTTGTATGGTGTATTGGATTGAAATTTTGTTGTCATAGAGTAAGTATCATACATGCTCTTAAGTTTTTGATTCTACATTTTTGCTTGAGTGTAGTGATTACAAGGCACAAAATTCCTATTTGTGACACACTTTCTCAGTTAAAGTCCTGATATTTTTTGTATCCGTCGAGTACACTATAAATATTGTAGTTACATGAGTCATTTGTAACTTTCTACAACTTTGAGCTTAAATCTCTCTCAAAGTACTTATACCATCTCTAGATAATATGAGTTGAAACCAGATTATATTTATATCTCGTGTTCATATTAACTCTGTTTACATATAGGACTGATTTCATAACACTTCAACTGGTATCAGAGTAGGAGTCGTCAAATTGATTGAAGAATTTCATTCTCGTTTTAAATTTGTTGAATTAATTGTTCTAATTCAACATTTTATGCAAGTGAAAATGTAATTCATATATTGATCTTCATGATCTAGCTATTCTATAATCATTAATCTATCGTTTAATTTTGACTTCATTCTTTTTAAGAATTTCTTCTTTTAAAATCGAATCAATGGCAAGTATGAGTGTAAATACTATGATGAATTATGTTAATCCGCTTGGTTCAACCACGAAGATCCAGATGTTGCTTCCTGAATTTGATCAGTGTGTCGATCAAATGGATGATTATCTCAACGGAATTGATGAAGATATCTAGCGTTCGATTAAGAAATGCCGATTCTGTGATGATCGAGTTCAAGCAGTAGGAACAACATATCAAAATGAATATATGATTGCTTTGGGTAACAAGCAAAAAGCCAACGATAAAAGATGCATTTGTGAGTTGTGTGCAACTGTACCATCGGTCGTGTATAATTACATTTATGGTTACAAGACTGCACAGGAGATCTGGAACATACTCAAGAAGAAATTTCAAGGACATGAGTGAACGAGGAATATTTCAGTTACTCAGTGTTTGTAAGTGTTAGCTGTGACAACTATCAAATTCTAGTCAAGTCAAAGTCAAATAAAGTCAACAAGTCAAATCGGTCAACTCAACTAACCCTTGTATACTAGGGTTTACGTTATGTAATTGTTGTACAACTCGCTATTTTAATAAGAAGTCATCACTTGGAAAGTTCGTGTGTTTAGGATTCTTGAACCCTAATCGAGGTAAGTGATGTAGTAAAACGATAAAACACTATTGCATACCCTTCGGGGGTGTGTAAGATCCTTAAACATGGCTTAACGGGGTTTACGGACCTTGCGTTACAAAGCCAAACACTCAAAAAGCTCACAAAAGAAGTCTCTCCCAATCTCTTTCACTCTATCTCTCTCTATTAAAAATCTCTCCCAAATATCTCTCAAAACATCCTTTAACTTTTTATAATCATTCGGGTCACCCCGACACTAAACCGGGTCAATAACCGTTCGAAACGGGAAAATTTCTTGAAAAATAGCCTTAAAGAACCGAAACCTTCCTTTAAGGGGCGAAGTCTCTCGGACCAAACTAAGGGGGGACCGAAACCGAACTACTGAACCGAAGTGCCTTGAACCGAACCCGAAGCCTGCTGAGGACCGAACCTGACCTTCACCTTCGCTCCCTCCCTGCCTTCGCCTTCGGTCCCTTTTGATGAGTTCGCCTGCGAGATTTCTCGGACCGAACCTCCCCCCTCTCGGTTCCAATACACCAACCAAACCAGTCTTCGGTTCTAACCCTCTCATGACCAACCGTTCGGCCTGATTTCAGATTTTCACCATTTTTTCCCAGTTTTTGACCACGACTTCGTTTTAGGCCCGTTTTTCTTGATTTTAACGCGGGATTTTCACCCAAACTTATATTTTAACATATAAGACCCCATATTTCCATAATCTAATCACATTTTGAGGGTAATCATTATCTAAGATTAAAAATATAGTGGGTAAGATATTTAGGTGGAGTGTTGACTTATCCTTTGGGCAAGGACACAAGTCACCTCCCATATCCACTCCATGACCATTCCTAGTCACTATTCACCCATACCTGGTCATTTCATCTTCATTTTCCCACTCTTTCCAGCCAAGCACCTTGATCCAAGGATAGAAAAATCCTTATCTCTCCTCCCATTTCACTCACACTCCACCAAGAAGCAAAAACTCATTCTCTCTCACTTCCTCTCACCAAGAATTAGAGATTCAAGGCTGATCTTGAGCTCTTCACACACCTTTGGTTTGTAAATCTCTTCCCACACTTGATTTCCTTACAGTTCTTCACTCAAATCATGAGTTCCTTACACAAATATCATCATATTTGTGTTAGATCTTCGAATCTTCAAGCATCATCTAAAGTGTTCTTGAGTTGAACACTTCCTTTCTCCATCATCCATTCACTGAAACCATAAAAGTTGAGTTCATACCCCTATTTTTTCATGTTTTTCTTAAGTTTTAAGGGGGGGGGGGGGGGAGGATACAAGTTAAAACGCCAAGAACACAACTAAACTCATCCAACAACTTTCATCAGAAAAGTTTAACTCCATTCACAGACTGTTTTGGTCAACTTAAACATTTTAGCTTTCAAAACTGTGTTAGGTGCAAATAGTTCAGGTTCATACGTTTAAAATGACTACTTGCACATCTCCATAAGATTTTTCTATAATTTATGGTGATTTTTACAAAACTGTCTATCATTTCAAGATCAAATCCGGACCAGTCTGTGAATATGAATTTTTTCACATAAGTTGGAGGTCACTAAAAATCATAATAAAATTTATGAACAAACTAGACATATTTCCAAACTCTCAGAATTTACGGATTTTGATTTGGATCTTTGATGATTTTTCTATAAATCTTCTAAGAACAGGAAAAAATGTTAACATTAGAAAAATGTTATCAACTTCATTTACACCTTGTAACTTGTTGAGCAAGGTGTGTATCATTATGTGAATATATGTTACTACATTATATGTCATTTGGTCTTGGTATATAGACATACATTAGAAAACAAATGGATTTTTACCTTCATAAGTACGATAATTAATTAATTGTTATAAACAAAGTTTACATCCATTGTAGACAAACATTTGATAAACTATGGTAAGTATAGTTTATGTTTCTTTTACATTATAAACGATTATGATAAACTATAATAGGTATAGTTTATGTTTCATTTACATTTCAAACACATTACTTAAGGTTTTCAGTTCACGTAAATCTGTTAATGAATAAATTTGTGAGACATTCGCTTCGCGTTACTTCCAAAGTAACGAAATCAAAAGTCCTGTAAATTGTAACCAGAGTCTCTTGTAGGGAGAGTGTGATAGTTGTGTATAGATCTATATTGGGTCTGACAAACCCACACCTGAGCTGCATGCAATAGCTAGACCAGCAGGTATGGGGTGACAAGTGTCATTTAACTTGCAATGCCTGAAGAACGTCGTATTACGAGGCTGTCTATGTCATAGTATGGTTATAATAACTCACATGGGGTATTAACAAAACATAAGATTTACGGGTTTTACTTCTAAATTTGACGAGTTTATGTTGATTTAAACTTGCATAAATTCCTTTAAGTATGGTAAAATACTTGTACATTTCAGTCTTGACTTTTAAGACTACAATGCATTACATAAGGAAAATATTGGATTTTTCTTGAACAAAACATCACTTTTACAAGAAAAGGATTTTAGCATCACCTTTAAAAGCTTATGACCTCACCAACTTAATTGTTGACACTTTTTCAAAACTAGTATTCTCAGGAAATCAGTAAACAGGTAATCGGCCGCTTTTGAGGATGGAACGCTAAGGCGTCAAACATTGCATTTTTTGTCAGCATAATGTAATTGATTCAGAAACATGTAAACATATACTATGATGTAACCTTTTCAATTATATTTATGTCGGTTGTCTATACTTTGAGCACTATTATATTTGTTGTTATGATACTACATGAAGTCCTCCACCCCCGGACGTTTCCGCCATCCTAGGTGTAACGCCTGTGTTTCCGGGCTCGTCATTAATATTGATATAGTAGTCCAGGTTAACCTTTGTAACCCGTTTTGAAATAATAAAAGTGTATTATTTGAGTATTATGTGTTATGTGCTTAATTGTGTGTCTTAATTTAATTAAGAATAAAAATAAGCGTCAAAATGAAATGTTAGATAAAGCCGATATCTAAGGATAATGTTGCAGTAGTTGAAACGAGGTTTCCGTGCATATAAAGAACGCCAAAATCCGAGTTATAACGAAGAAGTTATGACATGTCGAAGTTTCGCGACAGAACCAGCGCGACCCAGTGCGACGTAAATAGTGAATTTAAGGTAGATAGATATCTATCCTTAGTGATCTAAATGAGAATTTAAGATCTCATCGATAGTAGTGCAACGACGGAAAGACAGACGGAAACGGAGTTCAGATGAAGGAGTTATGAATTTTGAACGGAGTTTTCCTGTCCCGGCCTACTAAAGATAATATATAAGTAACATACTTATAATATATTAAAAATAAAGTCAAAATTAGCCAATGGAGTCTAAACGAGAGTTGTAGAGCATAATCTCACCTTCGCGGCGATATAAAGAACGTCGAAAACGGAGTTCGTATGCGAAAGTTATGAATTTCTGAAGTTCGGGGCGCGAAACCCCAAAACTGTCAGAGACCACGACGTGGCAAGCAGTGCCACGACGTGGCAAGTCTCATGACACCTCCGGGAGGCCCCCAGATGAAACTTGGGATGACGCATGCAGTGATGACCAAGCCCACGACATGGAAAAAGGTTGCCACGACGTGGCAAGGGCCAAATTTGCCCTATAAATAGATTTGAAGGGCCAGCCGTTTAGGGTTGCTATTTTTCTCTCTTCTCTCTCCCGTTTTACCTCGATTTGCATGCCAGAAGTACCCCGAAGCCCCGGTATCATTCCCGAGTCCCGAAGCAAGATCCGAAGCCCCGAGAATCCCGAAGAGCATGATTCCCGAGCCGAAGCTCTGCCCGCGAGAAGTTCGATTTTTGTGAAGATCTTCCAGATCTGCGGAGAGATACTACTTCTACAAGCCGTAGTGCTGTCTGATCATCTTCTGATCAAGTGAGTGTATACTACCTTTCATAAACATGATAATAATACAAGTATGGTTTGAGTGTATTAAGTATATTGTTGTTTATATGCGTGAGTGTGTAGTTACTTTCTTCTAACGCATAATTATAAAGTATTTTATACGAAATACGTGTTATGTGTATAATTTTGTTGTTATGTGCGTGAATGTATATTCACTCTCTTCTATCTCATAGATCTGATTTACTTTCTATGAAATACGTGTTATGTGGGTGTGCCTCATCTGTTATGTGGAATATGTATTGAATGAAAATGATATACAAATTTTAAACTATGTATAAAAATATATATTTTTATCTACTAATATGTTGGGTAGAACATGGGTAGATAGTTGGTGTGTAATAAACAGATGAGAGGTCTCGATGTTGTTGTTGTTGTTGATCTAGTTATTCAGCGGAGTATGGATAACGACCACAGACTCTTTCTAGACAGTCTTGTGGAACGCTAGCAGGTTCATAACCTGTAGGTGTTGTGAACGATGTGTTCACCGGTGTACTCTATCCCCCTCATGGTTGCCTTTAGGATATCTATTGTTGAGGAAACCCCTTAGCAATAATGTCCGTCCCGATGAAAATCCTAGATTAGGTCCCTTGAGATAGATGTTGTTTTAGGGATGTAAAGTGAGGATAACGGGAACGAGTAATCGGGATAGTGTTGGTTGGTGAAATTAAATATAATTTATTTATTGTGGGTTGAAAACCCTATATGCTCACCAGGCTCCCAAGCCTGACCCACTCAGTTTTATTTGTATTACAGGAAGTGGCGCAAGGGCATAAGATGGATGAATCATCGAGTTGTTTTGTTTACATGTCTGTATATGTATATATTTGTTGAAAGACTTGTAATGTTATCGTTATGCTTTTGGTCTGTTAATCGGAACATGACATCCCGAATATTGTTATATAATGAAAAATGCATCTCTTGATGAAATGCTTTGATAAACTTTATTTTATCATATTTTGTTTTGGGAACAAATTCCGAAACTCTTTTAAATCAAAAGGATTTACTCTGAAAATTATTTTAAAAGCATAATTGAAAACGGTCTTTTCAGGCCGTGATTTTGGGGATGTCACAGTTGGTATCAGAGCATTAGTTTAAGCGAACTAGGAATTTCTAGGATTTCTACACTTAAACTTAAAATGCTAAGTGAAGGTTTTGAGGTGTGTGTCTGTTAAATTATAGACACGAGCACTAGTATATTTTAGGAAAGTTGCCTAAAATGCCTTTACGTGCTAAATGTTATATGTTGCCATATATGATATTATTTGTTCGGATCTATGGTCTGTTGCCGACCGGATCGGGAAACCTTATGTGTTTAGGATTCTAAGCGTACGTCTACGATATTAGGACTAGCATGTAAACGTTTCGGAAGTGATCAGGATGATTGTAATATCTATCATGGATAAGGATCTAAATGTCACCTTATTCGGTGGGTAGATCAAGAATGGAAAGAACAAGAAGTGGAGTAGGAAATGCAAATGAAAACAAAAATCAACAGCCTCAACCGCCTGTGATTGTGCAAGCACCTGTTGTAGCTGCTGCACCAGCACCAATCACCATGGCTGGAGTGCAGGCCATGATTCGGGCTATGTTAGCCGAGCAAAGGGAAGAAATGCGACAAATGTTGCATGGAAATGGGGACGAACCTGTTGTACCCATTGTGGAACCTAAACAGATTCCCGAGCAGTCGGAAGAAGGGAACTACAGCGGGACTGTTGGTCAAGCCATCCCGCCGATAGTTAGGCAAAACAACCTGGATGGAGGAAATGATGGGAGAGGATGCAAGTACAAGGATTTCATGGCATTCAAACCACCATGTCTATCCGGAAGTCCGACGCCGGTGGATGTTATAAATTGGATCTCTGAGATGGAGACAATGTTCGAAAGTTGCGAATGTAGCAACAGACAGAAGACCGCTCTCTCGGTTCCTCTGTTAAAGTCTGGAGTATTGAGTTGGTGGAAGCTTCATGCTGATTCAATGCTCAAGGGAGAAGCAAGTAAGATGTCTTGGGAAGACATTGTTGTGCAACTAAAGTTGCAATACTGCTCAGAGCAGGACCTTCTGGAAATCAATAATGAGTTTCAGAATCTGAAGAAGGGAAGATTGAGCATTACTGAATACGCTACAAGTTTCACAAAGAAGATGAAGCTTATTCCATATCTAGTACCAACAGAACTCTCCAAGGTCAACAAGTTTGCTCTTGGATTACCAGCAGACTTTGGTCCAATGGTTAAGCAAGCAACTACTTTGAAAGCCGCCATCTGGGCTGCTAAGAATGTTGAGACCTAGATCAGGGAGAAGGGTCTGGAGAGGTATAATGTAGGTGAAAAGAGGAAGTTCGATGGGCCTTCAGGGTCCAACAAGAAAAGTAAATTCTCGAAATCTAGTTTGAGAGGAGGAGGAGGCGAAGTAAAATGGTGCGAAAAATGTAAGAGGAAGCATCATGGAAAATGTGAGGTGGTGACCACATGTTTCAAATGTGGGAAGCCAGGGCACTATGCCAATGAGTGCACTCTCACCAAGAAAGTTTGCTATGGTTGTGGTGAGGAGGGTCATATGTCGAGGGACTGCCCTAAGAAGAAGGAAGCAGCAAGACCCAATATTCCGCCAAAGCCAAAAGCAAGAGCATTCCAGATGACATTGGAAGCTGGCAAAGATGAAGCTGATGTCGCTTCAGGTACCTTTCTCGTTAACGAATTGCCTGCCTAAATTTTATTTGATTCTGGAGCCAACTACTCCTTTATATCACAGGAATTTGGTAGAAAACTAGCTTTTCCTGTTGTTAGACTAGATGATGCTTTGTTAGTCGAAGTTGCTAGTGGCAAGTTTGTACCTGTTAGCTATCGCATGAAAAACATCTTAATTGATTTAAATGGGAATAAGTTCCACGAGGAATTATTGCCTATCGAACTTAATGGTTTCGACATCGTTTTGGGAATGGATTGGCTTAGCGCCAATGATGCCGAGATATTGTCCAGAAAGAAGATAGTCAAAGTAAACCCTCCTGGGAAGGAATCGTTTATGGTGTATGGAGATAAACGCAGAGTAAATTCTGGAATCATTTCTCTAATGAAAGCCAGAAAATGTTTGACCAATGGGTGTAGATCATACTTAGAATTCGTGATCGATGCTAAGAAGGAAAAGAAGGTGATGCAGAATATTCCCGTTGTGAGTGATTATCTGGAAGTCTTTCCCGAAGATCTTCCTGGATTACCGCCTGATAGACAAGTGGAGTTTAGAATAGACTTGTTACCAGGGACGACGCCAATAGCAAAAGCACCTTATCGATTAGCACCGACGGAGATGAAGGAGTTGATGATGCAACTTCAGGAGTTATTGGACAAGGGTTTCATTAGACCTAGTTCATCACCCTGGGGAGCTCCAGTGTTATTTGTAAAGAAGAAATATGGAAGCATGAGGATGTGCATTGATTACCGAGAGCTGAATAAGGCAACAATAAAGAATAGATATTCGTTGCCGAGGATTGATGACCTATTCGATCAACTACAAGGTTCAAGTCATTTTTCAAAGATCGACCTAAGGTCAGGATATCATCAGCTGAAAGTAAGAGAGCAGGATATAGATAAGACTGCATTCAGAACACGATATGGACACTACGAGTTTTTGGTTATGTCGTTTGGACTAACCAATGCTCCAGCAGCATTCATGTTTTTAATGAACAGGGTTTGTAATCCGTTCCTTGATAAATCCGTGATAGTGTTCATTGACGACATTTTGATTTATTGAAAGAGCCAAGAAGAGCATGGTAGACACTTGCGAGAAGTGTTGGAAGTCTTGAAAAAGGAGAAGCTGTATGCTAAGTTCTCCAAATGTGATTTTTGGATTCGAGAAGTCCAATTCTTGGGTCACGTGGTCAACCAAGAAGGTATAATGGTTGATCCGGCAAAGATTGAAGCTGTGACAAAGTGGGAGCAACCGAAGAGTCCCACGGAGATCCGAAGCTTTTTGGGATTAGCTGGATATTACCGAAGGTTTATCCAAGGCTTTTCTTCGATCGCTAGTCCATTAACAACTTTGACCCACAAAGAAGTTGTTTATGCTATGAATGATAAGCATAAAGAAGCATTCAAGAAGCTAAAGAAAAAGCTATGTGAGGCACCGATTCTTTCTCTACCCGATGGAGTTGAAGACTTCGTTGTTTATAGCGATGCGTCTGGGGTTGGATTGGGTTGTGTTTTGACCCAAAGGGATAAGGTGATCGCATATGCGTCTGGACAATTGAAAGAGCATGAAAAGAACTACCCAACTCATGACTTGGAGTTGGCAGCGGTAGTTTTCGCTCTGAACATATGGAGGCATTACCTCTATGGCACGAAGTGCAAACTTTTCACTGATCATAAGAGTCTCCAATATATCTTTAATCAGAAAGAATTGAATATGAGGCAACGACGCTGGCTAGAGTTACTTAAGGACTATGACTGTGAGATACTTTACCACCCCGATAAACCTAATGTTGTTGCTGATGCTCTCAGTCGGAAAGTCAATCTTGAAAGGAAAAGGCCAAGAGCGTTGAGAATTGAATTTGTCTCGACAATTGTGGAAAGTATAAAGAAAGCTCAAGAGGAAGCTTCCGAGAAGAATGACCGAAAGGAGGAACGTTTGGGCAAAACATTGGTGTTCGGTATAAACAGTCATGGACTGAAGGTGTTCAAAGATCGGATTTGGATACCAAAGACAGGAGGAGTCAGAGATCTTCTGATGGAAGAAGCTCACAAGACCATGTACTCGATTCATCTTGGTAGCACTAAAATGTAAAGGGACCTGAAACCCTACTACTGGTGGCCGACGATGAAGCTCGATGTTGCGAAGTATGTGGCCGAGTGTGTGACTTGTGCTAGAGTCAAGACACAACATCAGAAACCATACGAGAGTTTAGAACCTTTTCCTGTACCTATGGGTAAGTGGGAAGACATTGCTATGGATTTTGTCACTAAACTGCCCATAACGAAAAGTGGTCACGACATGATTTGGGTGGTCGTTGATCGATTCACTAAGAGTGCGCATTTCATAACGGCCAAGGAGAAATGGTCTATGGAGAAGCTTGCGAATTCTTACGTGAAGGAAATTGTAAGGCTTCACGGTGTTCCGTTAACGATTGTATCGAATCGTGATAGCCGTTTCACCTCGTGATTTTGGAAAAGTCTACAAGAGGAATTGGGTACCAAGTTTTGTTTAAGTACAGCTTACCATCCACAGACTGATGGTCAGAGCGAACGGACGATACAAACGCTTGAAGATATGCTGAGAGCATGCACCCTGGAATTCCTAGGTAATTGGGATGAACATTTACCATTGGTAGAATTTTCCTATAATAATAGTTTCCACTCGAGCATAAAGATGACACCTTATCAAGCTTTGTATGGGCAGAAGTTTCGTACGCCGTCTTGTTGACTTGAGGCTGGGAAAAAGCAGTTTATGGGACCCGAGTTGGTTCATCAAACTGCTGAAAAGTTGAAAATAATTAGGGAAAGAATATGAGCCGCTCAAGATCGTCAAAAGAGCTATGCTGACAAAAAGCGAAGACCGATGACTTTTGAAGTTGGAGATTCGGTTTTGCTTAAAGTCTCGCCGTGGAAAGGACTTATAAGATTTGGTAAAAGGGTAAAATTAAGTCCAAGGTTTATTGGACCGTTTAAAGTTCTTCAGAGGATTGGGAACCAAGCTTACAAGCTCGAACTACCAGAAGAACTGAATGGAATTCATAACACTTTCCATGTGTGTTATTTGAGGAAGTTCACGGGAGAAGTTCCCGACATGATTCCACTTTTGGAGTTGAGAATCGATGAGAACAAAAGGTTAATTGAAGAACCAGAGGCAATCGTTGACCGAAAGACTAAGAAGTTACGACGCAAGTTGGTCGAGTTAGTGCTTGTCCGATGGAAACACACGAATGGGCCGAATCTCACCTGGGAGACGGAGAGTGACATGATGGGTCGCTATCCGCATTTGTTTGTTGATGTGTGATTCCAGGGACGGAATCATTATAAGGTGGAGAGAATTGTAACGCCTGTGTTCCCGGGCTCGTCATTAATATTGATATAGTAGTCCAGGTTAACCTTTGTAACCCGTTTTGAAATAATAGAAGTGTATTATTTGCATATTATGTGTTATGTGCTTAATTGTGTGTCTTAATTTAATTAAGAATCAAAATAAGCGTCAAAATGAAATGTTAGATAAAGCCGATATCTATGGATAATGTTGTAGTAGTTGAAACGAGGTTTCCGTGCATATAAAGAACGCCAAAATCCGAGTTATAACGAAGAAGTTATGACATGTCGAAGTTTCGCGACAGACCAGCGCGACCCAGCGCGACGTAAATAGTGAATTTAAGGTAGATAGATATCTATCCTTAGTGATCTAAATGAGAATTTAAGATCTCATCGATAGTAGTGCAACGACGGAAAGACGGACGGAAACGGAGTTCAGATGAAGGAGTTATGAATTTCGAACGGGGTTTTCCTGTCCCGGCCTACTAAAGATAATATATAAGTAATATACTTATAATATATTAAAAATAAAGTCAAAATTAGCCAATGGAGTCTAAACGAGAGTTGTAGAGCATAATCTCACCTTCGCGGCGATATAAAGAACATCGAAAACGGAGTTCGTATGCGAAAGTTATGAATTTCTGAAGTTCGGGGCGCGAAACCCCAAAACTATTAGAGACCACGATGTGGCAAGTCTCATAAAACCTCCGGGAGGCCCCCAGATTTAACTTGGGATGACGCATGCTGTGACGACCAAGCCCATGACATGGAAAAAGGTTGCCACGACGTGGCAAGGGCCAAATTTGCCCTATAAATAGATTTGAGGGCCAGCCGTTTAGGGTTGCTATTTTTCTCTCTTCTCTCTCCCGTTTTACCTCGATTTGCATGCCAGAAGTACCCCGAAGCCCCGGTATCATTCCCGAGTCCCGAAGCAAGATCCGAAGCCCCGAGAATCCCGAAGAGCGTGATTCCTGAGCTGAAGCTCTGCCCACGAGAAGTTCAATTTTTGTGAAGATCTTCCAGATCTGCGGAGAGATACTACTTCTACAAGCCGTAGTGCTGTCTGATCATCTTCTGATCAAGTGAGTGTATACTACCTTTCATAAACATGATAATAATACAAGTATGGTTTGAGTGTATTAAGTATATTGTTGTTTATATGCGTGAGTGTGTAGTTACTTTCTTCTAATGCATAATTATGAAGTATTTTATACGAAATACGTGTTATGTGTATAATTTTGTTGTTATGTGCGTGAATGTATATTCACTCTCTTCTATCTCATAGATCTGATTTACTTTCTATGAAATACGTGTTATGTGGGTGTGCCTCATCTGTTATGTGGAATATGTATTGAATGAAAATGATATACAGATTTTAAACTATGTATAAAAATATATATTTTTATCTACTAATATGTTGGGTAGAACATGGGTAGATAGTTGGTGTGTAATAAACAGATGAGAGGCCTCGATGTTGTTTTTATTGTTGATCTAGTTATTCAGCGGAGTATGGATAACGACCACAGACTCTTTCTAGACAGTCTTGTGGAACGCTAGCAGGTTCATAACCTGTAGGTGTTGTGAACGATGTGTTCACCGGTGTACTCTATCCCCCTCATGGTTGCCTTTAGGATATCTATTGTTGAGGAAACCCCTTAGCAATAATGTCCGTCCCGATGAAAATCCTAGATTAGGTCCCTTGAGATAGATGTTGTTTTAGGGACGTAAAGTGAGGATAACGGGACCGGGTAATCGGGATAGTGTTGGTTGGTGAAATTAAATATAATTTATTTATTGTGGGTTGAAAACCCTATATGCTCACCAGGCTCCCAAGCCTGACCCACTCAGTTTTATTTGTATTACAGGAAGTGGCGCAAGTGCATAAGATGGATGAATCATCGAGTTGTTTTGTTTACAAGTCTGTATATGTATATATTTGTTGAAAGACTTGTAATGTTATCGTTATGCTTTTGGTCTGTTAATCGGAACATGACATCCCGAATATTGTTATATAATGAAAAATGCATCTCTTGATGAAATGCTTTGATAAACTTTATTTTATCAAATTTTGTTTTGGGAACAAATTCCGAAACTCTTTTAAATCAAAAGGATTTACTCTGAAAATTATTTTAAAAGCATAATTGAAAACGGTCTTTTTCTGGCCGTGATTTTGGGGATGTCACAGTTGGTATCAGAGCATTAGTTTAAGCGAACTAGGAATTTGTAGGATTTCTAGACTTAAACTTAAAATGCTAAGTGAAGGTTTTGAGGTGTGTGTCTGTTAAATTATAGACACGAGCACTAGTATATTTTAGGAAAGTTGCCTAAAATGCCTTTACGTGCTAAATGTTATATGTTGCCATATATGATATTATTTGTTCGGATCTATGGTCTGTTGCCGACCGGATCGGGAAACCTTATGTGTGTAGGATTCTAAGCATACGTCTACGATATTAGGACTAGCATGTAAACGTTTCGGAAGTGATAAGGATGATTGTAATATCTATCATGGATAAGGATCAAAATGTCACCTTATTCGGTGTGTAGATCAAGAATGGCAAGAACAAGAAGTGGAGTAGGAAATGCAAATGAAAACAGAAATCAACAGCCTCAACCGCCTGTGATTGAGCAAGCACCTGTTGTAGCTGCTGCACCAGGACCAATCACCATGGCTGGAGTGCAGGCCATGATTTGGGCTATGTTAGCCGAGCAAAGGGAAGAAATGCGACAGATGTTGCATGGAAATGGGGACGAACCTGTTGTACCCATTGTGGAACCTGAACAGATTCCAGAGCAGTCGGAAGAAGGGAACTACTGCGGGACTGTTGGTCAAGCCAACCCGCCGATAGTTAGGCAAAACAACCTGGATGGAGGAAATGATGGGAGAGGATGCAAGTACAAGGATTTCATGACATCCAAACCACCATGTCTATCCGGAAGTCCGACGCCGGTGGAAGTTATAAATTGGATCTCTGAGATGAAGACAATGTTCGAAAGTTGCGAATGTAGCAACAGACATAAGACCGCTCTCTCGGTTCCTCTGTTAAAGTCTGGAGTATTGAGTTGGTGGAAGCTTCATGCTGATTCAATGCTCAAGAGAGAAGCAAGTAAGATGTCTTGGGAAGACATTGTTGTGCAACTAAAGTTGCAATACTGCTCAGAGCATGACCTTCTGGAAATCAATAATGAGTTTCAGAATCTGAAGAAGGGAAGATTGAGCGTTACTGAATACGTTACAAGTTTCACAAAGAAGATGAAGCTTATTCCATATCTAGTACCAACAGAACTCTCCAAGGTCAACAAGTTTGCTCTTGGATTACCAGCAGACTTTGGTCCAATGGTTAAGCAAGCAACTACTTTGAAAGCCGCCATCTGGGCTGCTAAGAATGTTGAGACCCAGATCAGGGAGAAGGGTCTGGAGAGGTATAATGTAGGTGAAAAGAGGAAGTTCGATGGGCCTTCAGGGTCCAACAAGAAAAGTAAATTCTCGAAATCTAGTTCGAGAGGAGGAGGAGGCGAAGTAAAATGGTGCGAAAAATGTAAGAGGAAGCATCATGGAAAATGTGAGGTGGTGACCACATGTTTCAAATGTGGGAAGCCAGGGCACTATGCCAATGAGTGCACTCTCACCAAGAAAGTTTGCTATGGTTGTGGTGAGGAGGGTCATATGTCGAGGGACTGCCCTAAGAAGAAGGAAGCAGCAAGACCCAATATTCCGCCAAAGCCAAAAGCAAGAGCATTCCAGATGACATTGGAAGCTGGCAAAGATGAAGCTGATGTCGCTTCAGGTACCTTTCTCGTTAACGAATTGCTTGCCTAAATTTTATTTGATTCTGGAGCCAACTACTCCTTTATATCACAAGAATTTGGTAGAAAACTAGCTTTGCCTGTTGTTAGACTAGATGATGCTTTGTTAGTCGAAGTTGCTAGTGGCAAGTTTGTACCTGTTAGCTATCGCATGAAAAACATCTTAATTGATTTAAATGGGAATAAGTTCCACGAGGAATTATTGCCTATCGAACTTAATGGTTTCGACATCGTTTTGGGAATGGATTGGCTTAGCGCCAATGATGCCGAGATATTGTCCAGAAAGAAGATAGTCAAAGTAAACCCTCCTGGGAAGGAATCGTTTATGGTGTATGGAGATAAACGCAGAGTAAATTCTGGAATCATTTCTCTAATGAAAGCCAGAAAATGTTTGACCAAGGGGTGTAGATCATACTTAGCATTCGTGATCGATGCTAAGAAGGAAAAGAAGGTGATGCAGAATATTCCCGTTGTGAGTGATTATTCGGAAGTATTTCCCAAAGATCTTCCTGGATTACCGCCTGATAGACAAGTGGAGTTTAGAATAGACTTGTTACCAGGGACGACGCCAATAGCAAAAGCACCTTATCGATTAGCACCGACGGAGATGAAGGAGCTGATGATGCAACTTCAGGAGTTATTGGACAAGGTGTTGGATTAATGTCTAAGTCCATAACTATAATTGGTAAGACTTGACCCGACCCGACATGGTCCATTTGGGTTGCATGGCATCATGCACTTGGATAGACTATAATGAGAGAAATAAGACACTTATGGTTATTAATATATTATAAGTTCTAGTATATTAATAATAAGAATAATAAGATTATTTAATTAGTATTGATCAAGAATTAATCTAGGATTAATTAGGTGATCAAAAGAAGACTAATTAAATATATGGGTTGATTGTGTAAATCATCAATACTTGCATAGTGTCACACCCCCAAACCAGAATGGCGGAAACATTCGGGGGTGGATGACTTCACGTAGCATCACAACAATTGAATATTGTAAAGAAAGTAACACAACCATCATATATATAATGAAAACGTATATTGTTGCGTTATACATATTAGCAAAAGAATATTACAATATGATGATAAATGTTCAATAATAAAACGTCCTTAGCATTCCTTCTCCAAAAGCTGGTAGTTACATGTATTACTGATTCCCTGAGAAATACAAGTGGTTTTGAAAAAGTGTCAACAATTAAGTTGGTGAGTTCATAAGTGTTTTGCATTGAAAAGTATGTCCTTTTAGTAGTAAATCAATGAATAAGGTTTTTAGAAAATCCAATATTTTCTATTAATGGTTTGAAAAGTTTCCAGAGTTGGTGTGCGTTAGTATGTTCCATACCTGAATAATAATGATAAACTTTGTGCTAAAAATGTTGTGGAAAAATGAATGCATATATGAATCTCGTAAATCAAACTTGTTATTATACTTTTATGTGAGTTTTATAACCATACTATTGACACTGACAGCCTGTAACAACATTCTTCAGGTGTTGTAGTGTTATTACATTTGTCACCCCAGACCTGCCGGTCTAACTATAGCTAATAGTTTAGGTGCGGGGTTGTCAATCCCGTATAGATCTATACACAAGTATCACGCTCTCCCTCCAAGAGATTATGGTATATAATACATGACTTGAAATGCATACATACGAGTACGTTGAAGTTTGAATATCTCACATCACTTGGTATAAACAGATTTACGATAGGAAAGACTTTACTTCATTTGAAAGTATTTCATTTGTCAAGATGTATATGTAAAATGTATGAATACTTTTGTTAACTATACTCATTATAGTTTCTCGAAAAGTATGTTTCCATTTAGTAAGAATAACTTGGTGATATAATAGCCCTTTAAACAAAAAGATGTTTGTATCAATACTCTATAAAATAGATATTATAATTATGTTTATAAAACGATACTTTGACTTGTAATGTACTTGTATTCCCCCCCCCCCCCTAAAACATGAAAAGAATTGAAAAGTAGGGGTATGAACTCACTCGTTTGGTTTGAAGAGAGAGAGGCTAGAGTTGAGCAGAACTTCGACCGCGGAAAGTTGCGTCTTCGGGCTCTTCGGGGATCTCTGCAGCGTAGATCTTTCGTCGGGGGCTCAAGTGCGGAAACCGAGGGCATCGGGATGATCTCTGGGGCTTAGAAGTATGGGAGGGTGACTGAGGATTTGAGAATGTGTGCAAAAACCCGAGGCTCAAACCTTATATTTATAGTACTGGAGGATGGCGTACGCGGGGCGTACCTCCGGAGTACGCTGGACGTACGCAGTACGCGGGGCGTACTTCGGTTACGCGGGGCGTAGAAATGCGTCATGGCTTACGAGTCCGGTCTAGCTAAGCATAGAGGTGCAGCCGATGGGACTCGACTCTGGGTCTAGTACGTGGGGCGTACTCCCATATTACGCAGGGCGTAATCCCGGCTCCCGTCTTCTAAATTCCATAACTTTCGCGTACGGGCTCCGTTTTTCGTGTTCTTTATATCCACACGTAGGTGAGATTATGCTCTACAACTTTCATTTAGACTCCGTCGGCTAGTTTTGACTTTATTTTTAATGATATAATTTTAATTGGCCGGGACTCCTAAAGTCCGTTAAAAATTTATAATTTCTTTAATATAATCCGGTTTTGAACGCTCTTTATGTTTTTGGAAACCTTCGCACGATATCTAAAACTTGATGCATCCCAACTTAGATATTTGAGCAATTTATTTTTGAGGTTAATTTAGTTGATTCCAAATAGTTTTCGTTGTATTTGACATTCGAGCGTTACACTGCTTTTGGAAAAATATAGGGTTGTCACATCATCCCCCCGTTAAGGGAATTTCGTCCCGAAATTTAATCTAAGGTATAGTTTACAGGTTAGGAAAAAGATGCGGGTACTTTTGTTTCATCTGATCCTCGTGTTCCCAGGTGTATTCAGGTCCTCGCTTGGCGTTCCAGCGGACGTTTACAATAGGTATGCGGCTTTGTTTAGTCCTTTTTATTTCCCGATCCATGATCTCTACTGGCTTCTCTACAAATTGGAGATTCTCATTTATTGCAATTTCGTCTAGAGGGATGACAAGGGTCTCATCGGACAAGCACTTCTTTAGGTTTTATACGTGAAAGGTAGGGTGTACGTTATGGAGCTCCTGAGGTAATCTAAGTTTGTAAGCCACTGGACCGATCCTGGCAAGGATCTCGAATGGTCCGATGTATCTTGGGTTTAGTTTTCCGCGCTTCCCGAAGCGTATTAACCCCTTCCAGGGCGAGACCTTTAGCAGGACTCGATCTCCGACCTGGAATTCCAAGGGTTTCCGTCTTTTATCTGCATAACTCTTTTGTGTGTCCCTTGATGCTTTTAGACGTTCCCGAATCTGGACAATCTTCTCCGTAGTTTCCCTTATGATTTCTGGTCCAGTGAGTGTGTTGTCTGTTGCTTGTCCTTTTGCTAGCTGTGTGTCCCCCACTTCGGCCCATCACAAAGGTGACCTGCATTTGCGGCCATAGAGGGCTTCGAACGGGGCAGCCTTGATACGAGTGTCGTAGCTGTTATTGTACGAGAATTCGACCAAGGGTAGATGTGTGTCCCATGCCTTACCAAAATCGATTACGCAGGACCTCAACATATCTTCTAGAGTTTGTATGGTTCTCTCGCTCTGGCCGTCGGTTTGTGGGTGATAAGCGGTACTCATGTCTAGCCTTGTCCCCAAAGCTTTTTGTAGCGACCGCCGGAACCTTGAGGTGAACCTACTATCTCGGTCCGAGATAATGGATATGGGCACACCATGTAGTCGTACAATTTCTCTGAGGTATGTCCTAGTTAGCTTCTCTAATTTATCTGTCTCTTTGATCGGTAGGAAGTGCGCTGATTTAGATAACCTGTCGACAATCACCCAGATAGTGTCGAGTCCGCTTGCCGTTCTGGGTAGTTTGGTTATGAAATCCATGGTTATACGTTCCCACTTCCATTCTGGTATTTCTAGTTGTTGCAACAATCCTGAGGGGTTTTGATATTCTACTTTGACCTTGGCGCACGTCAGACACTTACTCACGTAGGTAGCAATTTCGGCCTTCATGTTCGGCCACCAGTACAACTTCTTGAGGTCAAGATACATCTTATCGGAGCCGGGGTGTATGGAGTATCGTGTTTTATGGGCTTCGTTCATGACGACTTCTCTGAATCCGCCAAACTTCGGCGTCCAGATCCGATCCATGAAGTAATGAACTCCATCATTCTTGACTTCAAACTTCTTATCCATTCCCCTTAAGGCTTCCCTTGCCACATTTACTGATGTTAAGGCTTCTATCTGGGCTTCCTTGATTTGTGTGGACAGGTGTGAATGGATTGTCATGGTTAAAGGCTTCACTCTGCGGCCCGAGTATTCCTTCCGGCTGAGTGCATTGGCCACCACGTTAGCCTTTCCGGGATGATATCGAATCTCGCATTCATAATCATTTAGTAGTTCTCCCCACTGTCTTTGTCTCATGTTGAGTTCTTTCTGGTTGAGGATATGTTGGAGGCTTTTATGGTCGGTGAATATCGTACATTTCGTGCCGTAGAGGTAGTGTCTCCATATCTTCAGAGCGAAGATGACTGCTCCTAGCTCAAGATCGTGCGTTGTGTAGTTTACTTCGTGCGTCTTTAGTTGCCTTGAGGCGTAGGCGATGACCTTCCCTCGTTGCATCAGGACACACCCAAGTCCTTGGTTGGATGCATCGCAATAGACCATGAAGTCCTCCGTTCCTTCGGGCAAGGTTAGGATGGGCGCACTACATAAGGCTCGCTTTAGCGTTTGAAACGAGGCATCTTGTTTTTCTCCCCAGTCGAAGGTCACACTCTTCTGAGTTAGGGTGGTAAGTGGTTTGGCAATCTTCGAAAAATTATGTATGAACCTTCGGTAATACCCGACAAGTCCCAAAAATTGTCGGATTTCTGTAGGGGTCCTTGGTGTCGTCCAGCTTTCTATTGCCTTGATTTTAGAAGGATCCACGTGTATCCCCTCCTTGCTTACTACATGTCCTAGGAAATCCACTTTCCGAATCCAAAATTCGCACTTGGAAAATTTTGCGTAAAGCTTCTCTGCCCTCAACGTTTCCAAAACTTGGCGGAGGTGTTGGCTGTGTTCTTCCTGGCTTCTAGAATAGATGAGTATATCATTTATGAACACGATCACGAATTTATCCAGGAAGGGACGACATACTCGGTTCATCAAGTCCATGAACACCGCTGGAGCATTTGTCAATCCGAAGGGCATTACTACGAACTCGTAGTGACCATAACATGTTCGGAAAGCCGTTTTAGGGATGTCTCCTTCCAGCACTCGCAGTTGGTGATAACCAGATCTTAGATCGATCTTTGAGAAGTAGCTTGCTCCCTGCAGTTGGTCGAACAAATCGTCTATGCGCGGTAGGGGATATCGGTTCTTGATCGTCAGTTTGTTCAGCTCCCGATAATCGATGCACATGCGAAAGGATCCGTCCTTCTTTTTCACGAATAGGACTGGTGCTCCCCAAGGTGAGAAGCTCGGTCTGATGAATCCCTTGTTCAGCAGCTCGTTTAATTGACTGGACGGTTCCTGCATCTCGGCTGGAGCTAAATGGTAAGGCGACTTTGCTACTAGGGTAGCTCCGGGGATTAAGTCGATTCTGAACTCAACTTGGCGCTCTGGTGGAATTCCTGGAAGATCTTCTGGGAAAATATCTGGGAAGTTGCAGACTTCCGGAATGTCTTTAATGTTCTTTGGTTCTTGTTTCTGGTCTACTACGTGGGCTAGAAAGGCATGGTATTCCTTACGAAGATATTTTTGTGCCTTAACATAGGAGATGATTTGTAAACTTGAACTAGGTTTGTCACCATAAATGACAAGGGTTTCGCCGTTTGGCAGATTTAGGCGAACGGCCCTTTCGTGACAAAGTATATCGGCATGGTGAAGGCTCAACCAGTCCATACCGATGATGACATCGAAACTTCTTATGGAGATGGGCATAAGATCAACTCGAAACAAGTACTCGTTTAAATTTAGTGTGCATCCTACGTACAAATCGCTTGCGTTTTCTGTTTTACCGTTTGCCATTTCTACAGTGAATATTTTATTGAGTGGTTGGGGTTTTTGACTAAGTAGGTGTTTGAATTTATGACTCACAAAACTTCTCTCTGCACCGCAGTCAAAGAGTATGCATGCATAAATGTTGTTGAGTAGAAACGTACCCGTAACCACCGTGGGGTCTGCTATCGCTTCATTCTGTCCTATTGCCAGCACTCTCCCCACACCGCCAACATTCCTTTCCTTAGGACAATTCCTCTTGAAGTGTCCAGTTTCTCCACACCCATAACACGCCTGGCTTACTCCAGTACCAGGAACTTGAGTGATTGGTCGTGCCGGTGTTTTACAGAAACGGGCTGTGTGCCCTTTCCTGTCACAGTTCTTGCAGTGCATCTCGTGACAAATACCGTGGTGATGGTAGTTGCACTTGCTGTACTTGGGCAGATTCCCCTTATATGGTTTTGTTGGCGCAGGGGTAGCAGGAGTTGTGGTGGGGGTAGTAGTAGCATGAACCGCAACCATTTGTTTCTTTGAAGGTTCTTGCGAAGTTTGCCCCTTTCTCTTGTTCCAGAATTTCTTGTTGTTGTTGTTGTTGGCATTGATCTCGTTGTTGCTGTTCCCTTTGGTTGGTTCAGCCATGATAGCCGTGACTCCTTGACAGACACCATGATCAACGAGAGATTGTGCCAGTTCCTTGGCGCTGTCGAAGGTCATGGGTTTGGAAGACACACTTCCTCAAAGTTGGGGTGATAGTCCCCAGATGTATCTCTCGACCTTTTGGCTTTCCAGGATTAACATCCCTGGGCAAAGTGTTATTAAGTCACTAAACCTGTTGGTGTAACCTGCTATGTCCGAGCCTACCATCGAAGGGCTCCACAGTTCCTGTTCAAGCTTCTGAATCTCGCCTCTTGGGCAGTATTCTCGAAGGAGCATTTGTTTCAAGTTTTCCCAACCCATGGAGTTCGCCACCACTAGGGTTAGTGTCTGGACGTGGCCGTTCCACCATGTCAGGGCGCGTTCAGAGAAAGTAAAAGCAGCAAACTTTACTTTTCTTTCTTCAGGGCATGCGCAGATTTCGAATACAACTTCTGTTTTCTCTATCCAGTGAGATAGAGCCAATACTCCCCCAGTCCCATAAAAGGGAATAGGTTTTCTGTTGGTGAAGTCTTTGTAAGTGCATACCCCTGAACGGCCTTGACCTTGGCCATTTGTAAAGCTGTTTGTTCCTCCCCCCGATCCGTTGTTGCTCATTTGAGCCATCGCTGCGGTTACAGCAGCGGTTACAGCAGTCTGGAACATAACGGCATCCATAATTGGAGGAGGTGGTGGAGGTGGTGTTGAAGTTGAGTTTCTGCATGTTGATCTACGAGGAGGCATGTTATGGTAGAGAAAAAATAAGAATGAATACTATAAGTTTCTAATGTTTTGATAATCGTGTGTTAGTTGTATCTTGTAATTTGTTTTGACTTTAGTTTATGGTTTCAAGGTAGGCATAGTAATTTTTGTTAACACCCATAAGTTCCGAGAGGTATACAAAGAAGTACTTTCATATTCATATATATAGGTCACACCTGAGGTGTGTTACATTACGCTTCTTGTTTGGAAAATTTGACCTACCTAGAGGTCTTCTATTACAGATACAAAAGGAAATAAGGGAAAAACTTTTATCCGAAATCCTATTTTATAACAAAATTGTTGGGGTTTGAACAAGATCTACTTGCGGCGTGTTGCACGTTTGGAGCTAGATTCGGCATCCGACTGTTTGACTCCCATCAAGCGCCTCTCGAGATCTGCTTGTTGTTCCTTCATCTCCCTTATTTATGCTAGTGCCGTTATCATTTGGTTCTGAAGCGTCCCTGTGTAGATTTGGGTATTCTCATGTAGTCCTTCCAAACGGCGGATGTCTGTGGTGTTACCTTGAGTAGCAGCTTTGACCTCGCGAACTCTGGCTGCTTGCTTGTCTTCCTGGTAGTTCTGGGTAGCTATAGCGTTGACGATAACAGGAAGTACTCGATCAGCTGAGCCTCCCCCACTGACATTGTAAAAATCTCGGCACATGCCGAAGGGAGGGCGTATACCTTGCTGGCGGCTCCAGTAGTAGAGGTAACTTCCCCACATGGGAATGGGTCCCGGTTGATATGGTCTGATTTCGGGAGGATGAGGGATGGGAGGGTCGATTACTTCCAGCTCGGAGTCTGTTCCACTAGAAATTTCCTCGACCTCTTCGTCGACTTCGAATTCCTCTCCGACTTCGACTTCGAATTCTTCTTCGATAACCCCTTCGGGTTCTTCCTCGGCCTCTTCTTCGATTTCCTCTGGGTTTTCCTCTGGGTATTCTTCTATCCAACCGCCGTTGCCTTGGTTTGGGTAGTAGGGATCTCCTGGTAAATGGAATCCGGCCATTTGTCTGTACTAGGATAGAGGTATGAGAATTTTATAAGAAAAGAAATTTTTATTTAACGATTTCCTATTTTCCTACGGAGCGCAAATATTTTATTGTACAATTATTTTTAACAATACTCCTATAGTATTTCAATTTGGCGAAATCTAAATTAATTCGTATTTGGTAAGTTTTTGGCTTGTTGTCCACTATGACCATTCCTCAACGTACGTTGGTCAAATCTAGGATAAATATAGTTGATCAGGATATATTTATTCTCGACCTGATTACATACCCCGAGGCCTAATCGTAGTGTCGTAACTTGCCTTAATACATTTTAGAAAACTTCTCATGATACGAGATTAATGCATGCTAGTAAAAATGTATATTTTTAAAAGGAAGTATATAGTTCATGAAAACGTTTTGTCAGAGGGTTTTTGGTCCCCTTTGCATTTATAGTTTGTATATCTTATGTGGTTCGATATACTTAGTTCACTATATACAATGCTCTGATACCAATCTGTCACACCCCCAAACCAGAATGGCGGAAACATTCGGGGGTGGATGACTTCACGTAGCATCACAACAATTGAATATTGTAAAGAAAGTAACACAACCATCATATATATAATGAAAACGTATATTGTTGCGTTATACATATTAGCAAAAGAATATTACAATATGATGATAAATGTTCAATAATAAAACGTCCTTAGCATTCCTTCTCCAAAAGCTGGTAGTTACATGTATTACTGATTCCCTGAGAAATACAAGTGGTTTTGAAAAAGTGTCAACAATTAAGTTGGTGAGTTCATAAGTGTTTTGCATTGAAAAGTATGTCCTTTTAGTAGTAAATCAATGAATAAGGTTTTCAGAAAATCCAATATTTTCTATTAATGGTTTGAAAAGTTTCCAGAGTTGGTGTGCGTTAGTATGTTCCATACCTGAATAATAATGATAAAATTTGTGCTAAAAATGTTGTGGAAAAATGAATGCATATATGAATCTCGTAAATCAAACTTGTTATTATACTTTTATGTGAGTTTTATAACCATACTATTGACACTGACAGCCTGTAACAACATTCTTCAGGTGTTGTAGTGTTATTACATTTGTCACCCCAGACCTGCCGGTCTAACTATAGCTAATAGTTTAGGTGCGGGGTTGTCAATCCCGTATAGATCTATACACAAGTATCACGCTCTCCCTCCAAGAGATTATGGTATATAATACATGACTTGAAATGCATACATACGAGTACGTTGAAGTTTGAATATCTCACATCACTTGGTATAAACAGATTTACGATAGGAAAGACTTTACTTCATTTGAAAGTATTTCATTTGTCAAGATGTATATGTAAAATGTATGAATACTTTTGTTAACTATACTCATTATAGTTTCTCGAAAAGTATGTTTCCATTTAGTAAGAATAACTTGGTGATATAATAGCCCTTTAAACAAAAAGATGTTTGTATCAATACTCTATAAAATAGATATTATAATTATGTTTATAAAACGATACTTTGACTTGTAATGTACTTGTATTTCCCCCCCTAAAACATGAAAAGAATTGAAAAGTAGGGGTATGAACTCACTCGTTTGGTTTGAAGAGAGAGAGGCTAGAGTTGAGCAGAACTTCGACCGCGGAAAGTTGCGTCTTCGGGCTCTTCGGGGATCTCTGCAGCGTAGATCTTTCGTCGGGGGCTCAAGTGCGGAAACCGAGGGCATCGGGATGATCTCTGGGGCTTAGAAGTATGGGAGGGTGACTGAGGATTTGAGAATGTGTGCAAAAACCCGAGGCTCAAACCTTATATTTATAGTACTGGAGGATGGCGTACGCGGGGCGTACCTCCGGAGTACGCTGGACGTACGCAGTACGCGGGGCGTACTTCGGTTACGCGGGGCGTAGAAATGCGTCATGGCTTACGAGTCCGGTCTAGCTAAGCATAGAGGTGCAGCCGATGGGACTCGACTCTGGGTCTAGTACGTGGGGCGTACTCCCATATTACGCAGGGCGTAATCCCGGCTCCCGTCTTCTAAATTCCATAACTTTCGCGTACGGGCTCCGTTTTTCGTGTTCTTTATATCCACACGTAGGTGAGATTATGCTCTACAACTTTCATTTAGACTCCGTCGGCTAGTTTTGACTTTATTTTTAATGATATAATTTTAATTGGCCGGGACTCCTAAAGTCCGTTAAAAATTTATAATTTCTTTAATATAATCCGGTTTTGAACGCTCTTTATGTTTTTGGAAACCTTCGCACGATATCTAAAACTTGATGCATCCCAACTTAGATATTTGAGAAATTTATTTTTGAGGTTAATTTAGTTGATTCCAAATAGTTTTCGTTGTATTTGACATTCGAGCGTTACACTGCTTTTGGAAAAATATAGGGTTGTCACATATAGTGGGCTAATGCTCCATGAATAATCAAGTTGGGCTAAAACCCATAGGATGGTCCATGGATGCTCCATGGTGTATTTGAACCCATGGATCCAAGGAAATGGAAAGTCATGACAATTAGGGTTTACCCTAATTGTAACACTATATAAAGATCTTATTCTTGACAAAAATCGGCCACTAGTGTGAGTAATAGAAGGGCTAGCCGATTTCATGAAGTGTAGATTTCTCTCAAGTTATTCCAAGTGTATTTGGTGTTGTGTGAACCATTTGAGGTGTCACACTTGGGGCACTAGGCACTCAAGTTTCATGAAGACTTTCTACATCAAAGAGGTATGTATTCTATCTTGTTATATTCATTGTTGTGTATGCTAGATTAGGATAATACCTTGGAAGTTCTTATTTGCATGTATAATAGAGAAAACACAGATCCAAGGTATTTAGGGTTTCATGCACACTTAGGAGTGTTAGAATGCTCAAAACCCAGCAGACTCGCCGAGTCCAAGGCAAAAAGCATCCAACTCGCCGAGTTGGTTCGTGCACTCGACGAGTTGGAACCCCAGACAACATAAATTCGACTTTTTTGGCTGGAATTGGACTAGGAACATTACCCTAAGATGTTTTTTGAACTTATAAACTTGTTTTTGATGTGGTAATGTTCATGCTAATCCAATTTCAAAGATAATTGTCAATAGATTCATGTTTTGTATTAGTTTAAGGTTTAGACTAATTACATGAAAAAGTTTGATTTGAATTATCTTGTTCTTATGAGTTGCTTAGATTAATAGAAAAGTTGAGTGAAATAGTTGTTTTCAATCCAAATTAATCTAAGAGTTGATTCTAAAATGTGTTTTTGTAACTTGTCCTCAAGTTATATGAAAAGTCACATTTAAGTTTCATAAAACTCATAAAAGTTGGCAAAGGTTACAAAATGAAGAGTCTAGTTCTAATTAAATGGTGTTATGACTCCATAATTTGTCCTCAAGTTATGGAGGACCAAGAGTGTCTTCATTAAATAATAAATTAAAAAAAGTGTAACCTTAATTAATTCCATAAGTTATAAAATAAAGAAAAGTTAATTCTTTTATTAGTTTAAAGTCTTCCATAACTTGTCCTCAAGTTATGGAACTTGAAGAGTTTTTGGATTAAAACTACTTTAAACACATAAGTTATGGAATTAATTAGTTTTGAATAGTTTCAAAACTTGCCCTCAAGTTTTGGAATTTGTAAAGTTTTCTCTTATGAATACTTTAATTCCAAGTTAGCCCTTAGAATTTTAAAAGTTAAAATTCAACCCTTATACTTTATAATATTATAAGTTAATAATATATATATGTATAAGAGTAAAGTCAGTCTTACCGCTAGTACGCCTCATTCACGAAGCCGGTCTATAAGATGGGTATAAGGTTGTTGCCTATAAAATGGCAACTTAATGGGTGTCCACTCTCACCCACCGCTTGCTTGACTGGTGGAGGGTCATTAGCCGAACGGGTTTGACAGGACTAGAATTCTCCCTTCATTAAAAGTATTAATGATAAATACTAAGTAACTAAACTCTTAATAATACCCAATCTTAGTTACTTAGGAAAATGTGAATAAGGTGCTAATCCATGAAATTACACTTTGCACTTTGTTTAAGTCAGTTAGTGGAGCGTGTGTGGTTAACCGGCACACTAACTCGTATTTAACAAGGTAGGTAAACTGTAACTTAATGTTTATCATAATATGGATGGAGCGTGTGTGGTTAACCGGCACATCGATTGAGGGGTAAAAACTTAAGGGTACCAAGTAATTTGCATGGTTACTTCACACCTTGTTTTGTGATCCTCGACATCCCAGTCACAAAACCTGAAGGGCACACTCGAGATTGAAACATGCCATTGAACAGTTCAATGAATCTCAAAGATCTAGGAGTTTCAAAACCAATTAAAACCTAATAATACATTTCGTTTATCTTGGTGGAAATTGGTGAATCGTCATTCACCTACCTTCAAATATTTTATAGCTTGGATTACGGCATACCTCTTCTAAGTTATAAAATAGTTTGTTGGGTCCTAGCCTTAATATTTCATATTGGGTGTTATATTAAGGACTTTAGATCAACTATCTTGAATATCTCCCAAAAGATGTTTGGTTTAGACATTGATGATCTTCCCAAATCTCTTGAAACAAGCTTTCCTAAATGAAAATGATGTCCCTTGGAAATCATAGTTCATTCACCTCCTCCAATTATTCTCCCCAACCCACAAGTTCTTGAAAAGTTTAAGGTTACTCAAGCCCTATTGGCAAGGCAAGGTCTAGGTGTGGTCACATCTTGGAGATGTCGTCACATATTGACAAGCCGGGAGAGTTGGGTGTCAAAGTCTTGAGAAAGTTGGTGGTTCAATCACTTTCTAAGTCACATTGTGAGTTCCTTTGGGACACCTATGAAACAGACTATGACAAGACCCTTAATGATCTTATCTATTTGTTAAGATCAACTTCCTTAAAACTTGATGGACATTGACAATAGTGACACAGGAAATCCAAGAAAGCATTCTCTTCCCAATGGAAAGGGATCGGCCATAGTCAACTCGGTTGACCAAATGGTAAAGAGAAAAGCAAAGTCTATGATAGTCCCGTGTACCATTATCAAAGGGTCCATATGTTTATATTGCCAAAGAAAGGGGCATTGGTTGCGAAGCTGCCAAATTTACCTATGGATGTTGAAGTCAATAAGTTTGACTCTACTTCAGGTAAAGTCCACTATCTAACTCTGCTAAGTTTCCATTATGAGATTCTTGATACATGATGTGACTGGGTCACATGTTGACGTTTAAGAATCAAATAAAAAAGTGGAGAAACTTAAAGAAAGAATATGCTGAATCTGATCGCACAGATGGATTTCTATCGCATGGTTTGAAAAACGGATTCTTGAGCTACTTCTTAGGAGTTATGATATATTGCTTAGGAATGGATAGCAACAAAGTTTTCATGTGCTTTTGCACTGTAAGGATAGTTTTCCGCAAAGTTTTAAAATAAAAGGAAAATTTTTATTTTATTTATTTTAAAAAAAATATCCTTACAATGGCATTTGTGGAAATTTTTGTTGCTTATAAGATTCCATTAATAGCAAGAGTGGAAATATGAAATTGATTCTTTCATTTGTGGTAATGTCTAAATTTACCAAATAAGGAAAGATTCTCATCACCCAAGTTTCAATTGGACCGGAACTTGGAATCATGCAAGTTGTATAGCATGATGAATGAGAACTTTCAAGTATTGGAAAATTAAGACTTACTTGTTCACATGGATGTGTGAGTCAAGTGAAGGACTAAGGGATCGAGAACACATTCTTGTGCACTGATCAAGTCCACCACAAAAGATTGATAAGACTATTCGTCATAGTTTACTAAAGCTTAGTAAATATGATTATACTTACAAGCTTAAGTGTAATTCCGAGACATTGGAAAAGGTTCCAATGTATGGCAGAGCGAATAAGAAGAATCAAATTAGGCAGAAGGATAAAAGTTTCTCAAATCTGAAAAGATGGGAGAGTACTTTAGTATCAGTTTTTGTGATCATCTTAATGATTAAGGAACCATAGCACAATTAGTTCTCTAAGGAAATCTTAGTGAATTCTTATGACTAAGAAGAGGAGCTTGAATTGTAGAAGTGGTTAAATCAAGAAGATGAGTCATACTTCGTTCCAATACAAGTCTTAGAGTCATACTCCAAGATTGTAACTTGAGTGACATGTCTTAAAGAAGGTTTAAAACACTTGTCAAATGTAAGAGTAAAAGTTTTCTACTCTTGTACATTTGAAATTGGTAAGTTGTGATGTTTTGGATAAAACAAAGACCAACTTAGGCCAATTTTGTGAAGTGTTTGTCTTGATTAGAATCCACACTATCTCTTGAATAACTGACAAGAAAGTCTTATATGTCAAGAGGACAGTGGGAGTCTTAAAGGTCTTGAAAGTCTCAAGAACTAATCAAGAAAAGAACCTGAAGTTCTTCACTAGCACACGACTTGAGGTTTATAACCTATCGTGTTGACATATTCTGTGCCCATTCCAGTTAAAGTTGGCTTTGCATATGAGTTCTTAGAGTTCTCAATTAGTTGCACAACAACTTGGAAGCAATGGCAGGCCCTTGAGCTGCCAGGTGGCAAGAAATTAAGATTGAGTTCAATCCATATGAGTGTGGATTTGTCATTATCCTTGTCTTGTGTCTATGGTTTTGACAATTCACATGGATAAGAACACATACACCATTAAATCTAAGTGTCTTAAGGTTTCTCTCCGATTCATGAAAATGATGGTGAGGAAACACTTTCACTAAGTAGATTTTAGTTAGATAGCAATTGTGATGTTTGCATTCTGAAAGTCATTAGTGGAGCGTGTGTGGTTTACCGGCACACTAACCTGGACTTGTGAGAAGTGGCAAAAAGGTCTAACCATTATGATTACGGCATCCCTCTTCATAATTGTTTAGACACACAAGTGTGCTATCTAAGGGAAGGTGTATGATTTTGATAAAGTTTTATCAAAACAATCTAGTATCAGAAATCTGAACTTTGGTAAGAAAGCCAGCTGCTTTCTGAGTACATGTCAAAGCTAGTGGGAGCATAAGTGTTATGCGAGTAATCATCATGTTAGTGGGAGCATGATAATTATGATAAAGGTTGCAAGCTAGCAATGTTAATTATAGAAAACAAAAGTTTCAATTGGGAAAGAGTTGTTTTGCTATAATTAAGGGAGAGGAAATTATACTTCATCTCAAATCTATAAGCTTAGATCGTGAGGTTTTAATCATTTAGTCAAGGAAATATATATGAATTTCATGTTGGAATGGCTCAACATAAGTAAATTCTGTATATGGGTCCATTATTTGCGTTCTTAAATTCGATTATGATTACGGCATCCCTTTTCATAATCTGAATTATGAGAACTTGGCAAATTGAAATGGACATATTATAGCAAAAGACTGGTTTAGTCTTTATGTGAGACATCATGAATCGTGTCCCATATGCTTTGGATATAGGATCGATTACATGTGCTATATTCATCCTTTCTAAAATTTTCCAAATGCCTAGGGCATTAAGAAGGGAAAAGGTTTAGAACTGGATATGACTAAAAGGATTAAACAATTGTCGAGGACAATCTAAGGTTTACCAAAGATTGGGTGCTCAAGGACAGTTGGAAGTATAGTGATAATTTTGGAAGGACCATATTGACATAGTCTGTAAGGAGGCAACTCTTATTCAGAAGGGATAAGTCAAAATGGAATCTGGAAATGTTTCAAAGTTAGAATTTTCAATATGTTTAAGATTAGGAAACTTAATGCAAGAAGGATGTTTCCAAGGAGCTGATCTCCTTTGGAATACTCTGTAATGATTGTTGTCAAGTCTTTCTGACTTTGTGCATAATTATTACAAGAGGTTCAATGCATATAAGTTTAGAATCTAACAGATTTTAGTAAATGGCATGAATCTGGAATTCTTGCATTTGCAGTAAGGATTTGGGAGTGTGAAAAGAGAATCATTGAAGTTATGTTCAATTGATCTAGTTCACAAAGTAAAGATCATAGACAAACATAGTATGCATACTTGGTGTGTGGCATGACTAGTGTTTAGAAAACATAGTGTACATGCTTGGAGCATGGGACAACTATTGTTTTAAATTCAAGAATAAAGTTGATAGCTGAAACAGTATACAATGAATAATGTGTAATCATATGGTGATAAATAAAAGGTGTTTTATTTATGTTCATAGATTTTGATACCATATTGGATTCAATTATTATTGTGTTTCACTTTGCATGTTTTGACTTCCCGAATAAACTAGGTTATTCTTCCGGAATGACTAAGTTATTCAAACCGTCCACAGTCGGTCATATGTTGGAAGTAGATATGAATTAAGACTGTCATGGGTTGGCTTGTAGAGGTCTAAGGTGTTGGACAAAGGGCTACAACACTCATGAGTGCTCATAAGTTCTGAGTATTGGATTCAACCCGCGCTCATTGGAATCACTTCATGGATTTTATCATGAGTGATCATGAGATGATAATATCTTATATTCTTCAAACCTAGAGATATGAGTTGTTACTATGAGTTGGTTGTACATTGATTGCACGAAAACACATTTGATAACTCGGTGCTATAAAACGTGCCTTTATGTATGATTCAACAAGTAGTAGAACAAGCCATATGAGTCGAAGTTTATCCATTCCTTTTACCTTCGGGATAAAAGCGATATCTGTGGGCCCTTCGATGATTTGATGATGACAAATGGAAGTGCTCGGCTGGGCCAGGACTGATTTGATTTGTTCAATTAGTCAGTCGTCATAAATCGGAAATCGGGAAACAACAAATGGACAAAGAGAATGATTATAATCCATGTCTCAGTCCATATGATATCTAGAATAGAGGAATATATGATCCCTTATCTAATGGACAAGTCATTGACAAAGGTCAGAGTTCATCGACAAGGTCAGAGTTCGATAGAAGCTTTTGAGAGCTACGATTGCCGGTCGGTTCCTGAAGTCATACGCAATATTAGTTTTAGACTTATCCAAGTGGGAGACTGTTGGATTAATGTCTAAGTCCATAACTATAACTGGTAAGACTTGACCCGACCCGGCATGGTCCATTTGGGTTGCATGGCATCATGCACTTGGATAGACTATAATGAGAGAAATAAGACACTTATGGTTATTAATATATTATAAGTTCTAGTATATTAATAATAAGAATAATAAGATTATTTAATTAGTAATGATCAAGAATTAATCTAGGATTAATTAAGTGATCAAAAGAAGACTAATTAAATATATGGGTTGATTGTGTAAATCATCCATACTTGTATAGTGGGCTAATGCTCCATGGATAATCAAGTTGGGCTAAAACCCATAGGATGGTCCATGGATGGTCCATGGTGTATTTGAACCCATGGATCCAAGGAAATGGAAAGTCATGACAATTAGGGTTTACCCTAATTGTAACACTATATAAAGATCTTATTCTTGACAAAAATCGGCCACTAGTGTGAGTAATAGAAGGGCTAGCCGATTTCATGAAGTGTAGATTTCTCTCAAGTTATTCCAAGTGTATTTGGTGTTGTGTGAACCATTTGAGGTGTCACACTTGGGGCACTAGGCACTCAAGCTTCATGAAGACTTTCTACATCAAAGAGGTATGTATTCTATCTTGTTATATTCATTGTTGTGTATGCTAGATTAGGATAATACCTTGGAAGTTCTTATTTGCATGTATAATAGAGAAAACATAGATCCAAGGTATTTAGGGTTGCATGCACACTTAGGAGTGTTAGAATGCTCAAAACCCAACACAAGGGTTTCATTAGACCTAGTTCATCACCCTGGGGAGCTCCGGTGTTATTTGTAAAGAAGAAAGATGGAAGCATGAAGATGTGCATTGATTACCGAGAGCTGAATAAGGCAACAATAAAGAATAGATATCCGTTGCCGAGGATTGATGACCTATTCGATCAACTACAAGGTTCATGTCATTTTTCAAAGATCGAACTAAGGTCAGGATATCATCAGCTGAAAGTAAGAGAGCAGGATATAGAGAAGACTGCATTTAGAAAACGATATGGACACTACGAGTTTTTGGTTATGTCGTTTGGACTAACCAATGCTCCAGCAGCATTCATGTTTTTAATGAACAGGGTTTGTAATCCGTTCCTTGATAAATCCGTGATAGTGTTCATTGACGATATTCTGATTTATTCAAAGAGCCAAGAAGAGCATGGTAGACACTTGTGAGAAGTGTTGGAAGTCTTGAAAAAGGAGAAGTTGTATGCTAAGTTCTCCAAATGTGATTTTTGGATTCGAGAAGTCCAATTCTTGGTTCACGTGGTCAATCAAGAAGGTATAATGGTTGATCCGACAAAGATTGAAGCTGTGACAAAGTGGGAGCAACCGAAGAGTCCCACGGAGATCCGAAGCTTTTTGGGATTAGCTGGATATTACCGAAGGTTTATCCAAGGCTTTTCTTCGATCGCTAGTCCATTAACAACTTTGACCCACAAAGAAGTTGTTTATGCTATGAATGATAAGCATAAAGAAGCATTCAAGAAGCTAAAGAAAAAGCTATGTGAGGCACCGATTCTTTCTCTACCCGATGGAGTTGAAGACTTCGTTGTTTATAGCGATGCGTCTGGGGTTGGATTGGGTTGTGTTTTGACCCAAAGGGATAAGGTGATCGCATATGCGTCTCGACAATTGAAAGAGCATGAAAAGAACTACCCGACTCATGACTTGGAGTTGGCAGCGGTAGTTTTCGCTCTGAACATATGGAGGCATTACCTCTATGGCACGAAGTGCAAACTTTTCACTGATCATAAGAGTCTCCAATATCTCTTTAATCAGAAAGAATTGAATATGAGGCAACGACGCTGGCTAGAGTTACTTAAAGACTATGACTGTGAGATACTTTACCACCCCGGTAAAGCTAATGTTGTTGCTGATGCTCTCATTCGGAAAGTCAATTTTGAAAGGAAAAGGCCAAGAGCGTTGAGAATTGAAGTTGTCTCGACAATCGTGGAAAGTATAAAGAAAGCTCAAGAGGAAGCTTCCAAGAAGAATGACCGAAAGGAGGAACGTTTGGGCAAAACGTTGGTGTTTGGTATAAACAGTCATGGACTGAAGGTGTTCCAAGATCGGATTTGGATACCAAAGACAAGAGGAGTCAGAGATCTTTTGATGAAAGAAGCTCACAAGACCATGTACTCGATTCATCCTGGTAGCACTAAAATGTATATGGACCTGAAACCCTACTACTGGTGGCCGACGATGAAGCTCGATGTTGCAAAGTATGTGGCCGAGTGTGTGACTTGTGCTAGAGTCAAGACACAACATCAGAAACCATACGGGAGTTTAGAACCTTTGCCTATACCTATGGGTAAGTGGGAAGACATTGCTATGGATTTTGTCACTAAACTGCCCAGAACGAAAAGTGGTCACGACATGATTTGGGTGGTCGTTGATCGATTCACTAAGAGTGCGCATTTCATAGCGGCCAAGGAGAAATGGTCTATGGAGAAGCTTGCGAATTCTTACGTGAAGGAAATTGTAAGGCTTCACGGTGTTCCGTTAACAATTGTATCGGATCGTGATAGCCGTTTCACCTCGCGATTTTGGAAAAGTCTACAAGAGGAATTGGGTACTAAGTTGTGTTTAAGTACAACTTACCATCCGCAGACTGATGGTCAGACCGAACGGACGATACAAACGCTTGAAGATATGCTGAGAGCATGCACCCTGGAATTCCTAGGTAATTGGGATGAACATTTACCTTTGGTAGAATTTTCCTATAATAATAGTTTCCACTCGAGCATAAAGATGGCACTTTATCAAGCTTTGTATGGGCAGAAGTGTCGGACGCCGTCTTGTTGGCTTGAGGCTGGGGAAAAGCAGTTTATGGGACCCGAGTTGGTTCTTCAAACTGCTGAAAAGTTGAAAATAATTAGGGAAAGAATGTTAGCCGCTCAAGATCGTCAAAAGAGCTATGCTGATAAAAAGCGAAGACCGATGACTTTTGAAGTTGGAGATTCGGTTTTGCTTAAAGTCTCACCGTGGAAGGGACTTATAAGATTTGGTAAAAGGGGAAAATTAAGTCCAAGGTTTATTGGACCGTTTAAAGTTCTTCAGAGGATTGGGAACCAAGCTTACAAGCTCGAACTACAAGAAGAACTGAATGCAATTCATAACACTTTCCATGTGTGTTATTTAAGGAAGTTCACGGTAGAAGTTCCTGAAATGATTCCACTTTCGGAGTTGAGAATCAATGAGAACAAAAGGTTAATTGAAGAACCAGAGGCAATCGTTGACCGAAAGACTAAGAAGTTACGACGCAAGTTGGTCGAGTTAGTTCTTGTCCGATGGAAACACACGAATGGGCCGAATCTCACCTGGGAGACGGAGAGTGACATGATGGGTCGCTATCCGCATTTGTTTGTTGATGTGTGATTCCGGGGACGGAATCATTATAAGGTGGAGAGAATTGTAACGCCTGTGTTTCCGGGCTCGTCATTAATATTGATATAGTAGTCCAGGTTAACCTTTGTAACCCGTTTTGAAATAATAGTAGTGTATTATTTGAGTATTATGTGTTATGTGCTTAATTGTGTGTCTTAATTTAATTAAGAATAAAAATAAGCATCAAAATGAAATGTTAGATAAAGCCGATATCTATGGATAATGTTGTAGTAGTTGAAACGAGGTTTCCGTGCATATAAAGAACGCCAAAATCCGAGTTATAACGAAGAAGTTATGATATGTCGAAGTTTCTCGCGACAGAACAGACACGGCCCAGCGCGACCCAGCGCGACGTAAATAGTGAATTTAAGGTAGATAGATATCTATCCTTAGTGATCTAAATAAGAATTGAATATCTCATCGATAATAGTGCAACGACGGAAAGACGGACGGAAACGGAGTTCAGATGAAGGAGTTATGAAATTTCGAACGGAGTTTTCCTGTCCCGGCCTACTAAAGATAATATATAAGTAATATACTTATAATATATTAAAAATAAAGTCAAAATTAGCCAATGGAGTCTAAACGAGAGTTGTAGAGCATAATCTCACCTTCGCGGCGATATAAAGAACGTCGAAAACGGAGTTCGTATGCGAAAGTTATGAATTTCTGAAGTTTGGGGCGCGAAACCCCAAAACTGTCAGAGACCACAACGTGGCAAGCAGTGCCACGACGTGGCAAGTCTCCTGACACCTCTGGGAGGTCCCCAGATGCAACTTGGGATGACGCATGCAGTGACGACCAAGCCCACGACGTGGAAAAAGGTTGCCACGACGTGGCAAGGACCAAATTTACCCTATAAATAGATTTGAAGGGCCAGCCGTTTAGGGTTGCTATTTTTCTCTCTTCTCTCTCCCGTTTTACGTCGATTTGCGTTCCAGAAGTACCCCGAAGCCCCGGTATCATTCTCGAGTCCCGAAGCAAGATCCGAAGCCCCGAGAATCCCGAAGAGCGTGATTCACGAGCCGAAGCTCTGCCCGCAAGAAGTTCGATTTTTGTGAAGATCTTCCAGATCTGCGGAGAGATACTACTTCTACAAGCCGTAGTGCTGTCTGATCATCTTCTGATCAAGTGAGTGTATACTACCTTTCATAAACACGATAATAATACAAGTATGGTTTGAGTGTATTAAGTATATTGTTGTTTATATGCGTGAGTGTGTAGTTACTTTCTTCTAACGCATAATTATGAAGTATTTTATACGAAATACGTGTTATATGTATAATTTTGTTGTTATGTGCGTGAATGTATATTCACTCTCTTCTATCTCATAGATCTGATTTACTTTTTTATGAAATATGTGTTATGTAGGTGTGCCTCATCTGTTGTGTGGAATATGTATTGAATGAAAATGATATATAGGTTTTAAAATATGTATAAAAATATATATTTTTATCTACTAATATGTTGGGTAGAACATGGATAGATAGTTGGTGTGTAATAAACAGATGAGAGGCCTCGATGTTGTTGTTGTTGATCTAGTTATTCAGCGGAGTATGGATAACGACCACAGACTCTTTCTAGACAGTCATGTGGAACGCTAGCAGGTTCATAACCTTTAGGTGTTGTGAACGATGTGTTCACCGGTGTACTCTATCCCCCTCATGGTTGCCTTTAGGATATCTATTGTTGAGGAAACCCCTTAGCAGTAATGTCCGTCCCGATGAAAATCCTAGATTAGGTCCCTTGAGATAGATGTTGTTTTAGGGATGTAAAGTGAGGATAACGGGAACGGGTAATCGGGATAGTGTTGGTTGGTGAAATTAAATATAATTTATTTATTGTGGGTTGAAAACCCTATATGCTCACGAGGCTCCCAAGCTTGACCCACTCAGTTTTATTTGTATTACAGGAAGTGGCGCAAGGGCATAAGATGGATGAATCATCGAGTTGTTGTGTTTACAAGTCTATATATGTATATATTTGTTGAATGACTTGTAATGTTATCGTTATGGTTTTGGTCTGTTTATCGGAACATGACATCCTGAATATTGTTATATAATGAAAAATGCATCTCTTGATGAAATGCTTTGATAAACTTTATTTTATCATATTTTGTTTTGGGAACAAATTCCGTAACTCTTTTAAATCAAAAGGATTTACTCTGAAAATTATTTTAAAAGCATAATTGAAAACGGTCTTTTCTGGCCGTGATTTTGGGGATGTCACATTAGGTTTGGGGGTGTGACATTAGCAGATTTGAAGCAAAAGGAAAATGAAACTATCAAAGTCTACTATGATCGCTTTAACGACTTGATTGACAACGTAGCTACACAAAGTATGGTGTTGTTTGTACAAAATTGAAGTACAACATTACTTTCGTTGTTGGCTTGAGGAAAGAATGGAAGAGCATCTGCTTAATGATGAAAACTCAGAACAACTTTGACACTTATTCATTTTCGAATCTTTATAACATATTGAAAGCATATGAGTCTGAAATGAAAGAAATTACAAAAGAGACAAACAAAATGAATTTTTGTTGTCCTTTGGCTTTGGTTTCGAAAACTACGGTTAAAGAGGTGTGTTATGATTATGAAAGAAGTGATAGCATAGAGGGTTTACAGATGAACTCAGATGACGAAGTTATGGGATGTTATTCCAATAATCACATCGAAAAGTTTTACAAAAAGCCTATGAATGGAAATTTCAAAAACAAATCTTTTAAGAAGTCATCTTCGAGTTCTGGTGGTCAAGAAGTAGTCTGATAAAAAAGAGAAGGTGAAAGATGAAGCTTACTATGCCATGAAAATCAAAGAGCTGAGAGAGAAATTGAAAAATATTTATTTGGTGGCTATGAATTCAAATAAGGAAGATGAAACATACCAAATCTGGCCGTCTGGATCAGACGATGAAGAGCTGCATCATCCGACACATGGGGTCATGTTCATGAAGAATCAAGGTAGTTTTTTGAATGAGAATATAATGTTAGAAGAGTTTGTTGATGAAAGCGAAGGAGAGAGTGAAGAAGAAGAAGAGATGATCGAAGGAAAGTGTTTTGTTTCAACAACTTTGAAGTCTCCTACGATTGATAAGGTATTTGATATTTTAATCTCTCTTAACCTTCCTTCAAATTATTATAATATTGTTTTATTTGATACTGATGATGCTTGTTCTTATTTGAATGACATGTTGATTTCTATGAGCAGTGAGTTGGAGAAAACTAAAGTATTGCTTTATGATGTCAGGAATAAGGTGGAAGAGAAAAACTATAGGATTGAGAGTTTAGAGCTAAAAATAATGAATATCATGATTGATAGGGATTTATTTAGGATGGAAACATTTTCTTGTAAAACAACAAAACATTTATTGTAACACAACAAAACATTTGTATGGAAAGCTTACTCTTCTTTACCATTCTTCCGATATTTGTAAAGAACAACATCGAAAACTTCTTCCTTTTATTAACTTCAAAAGGGAATTAGTTGATGAAATTTTGTATGATTGTGAGAGTAAGGTTGCTAAGTTTGATAAGATATCAAATGATTCATATGCTAATGTTATATTTAATATTGACGATTGTTTTGATGCTGATGATTTAGTAGATATTGTGAATGATATTTTGACCAAAAATGAACAAACGAAAATTTTGAACAAAACTGAATCTTCTACACAAAGGTCTCAACAAAATTTTGTTGATATCGAAGATGATTATGACAATATTAGTGAAATTGAAGAAGAGGAATGTGTAGATTGTTCAAATTTGTCTGTCATTAAGATTGCTTCATTAGAAAAAAGCGAACAAAATGTTGATTCAAAATCAAAACTAAATAATGTTTCATCTCTGACAACCAAAACTCATAAAACTCAAGAGTCTGTTATTGTTGAAGATATCCCAAACAATGAAATTGATAATGATGATGATTATGGTGAAAAGGAAATTACACAAGTTGTTGAAGCACAATTGTTTGAGGATATAGAGGAATATACAAAAATTTTGAAAGAAAAAGGAAAATATTTTCTTGAACAAAACTCAGTGCTCTATCCATAACTCAAATATTTTCCAAATCAAGTTTTTGTCATAAAAGGAAATGGTGATAATTTTGATCCAAAGTTGAATGATCTATTGAAAGAAGATAAGTTGACAGTAACTGACGATGGTTTTTACTCGAATTAAAATATTGTGGAAAATGGTTTGAATCAAAGATCGAAAACTTTTCAACGTCAAAAGAGTCGAAGACAAGTCAAAAACGTGTTGTAATAAGTAATAGATGAGGGTTGAGGGTTTTGAATCCAATATTTGGATTGTTAAAGTAACTCAATATGTTGTCAAAGACAAATAAAAAACGTGTTGTGATAAGTCTTTACTAGATGAGTTGAAGGGTCAAAAAGAGGGGTCTCAAAATTCCAGAAATTATGAAAAGTTTAGTTCAAAAGAGGATATTTCCAAACGAAAAGATGAAAATAAAGCTTATTGGAAGCAAATAAGGGATTTTCAAAACCAAAAATGTTCAGATCAAAAGTCACAAAGAGTTCAACAAAAGAAATTTTCAAATCAATCTAAAAATCATTTTTCAAAAGAGTCATCAAAAGTTTCTCACAAAGGAGTAAATAATAGTGCTCAGAACAAAGCTCAAAATGGTTTTATTAAAAATCGAAGCTTGATCAAAATCATGGTCAAAGAAGTAATCAAAGAAAATTTTCACTTAATCATAAAAGTTTTCAACTAGATTCATGTTTTGGATATCAAAATCGATATGAAACTCGTGTTCAACAAAAGTCACAATAATCTTTTTCACAAACGAGTCAGTAAAAACCAACAAATGTCTTGAAGATAATATGTGTCATTTAAACCTGATGGTCCACGATTTTGAAATCCAAATTTAATGCAAAAATCAAAAGTTTCATTTGTGAAAGGCAAAAATGAAATGAAAAACTTCAATCATTTGTTCGAAAATAAAGGAAAGAAATTTTAATCAAAAGAGTTTTCTCAAGAACAGCTACTTATGTGAATCAATGAATAGAGGTACTTCATCATAGGAAACATTGGTGAATACTTTTAAATGGAAAGAAGTTAATACAAATAGGAAAATTGAATTCTCTGAAAGTAAGGTTGAAAAAGAGAAAATCAAAGTTGATGCTGCGATATTGAATGATTATAATTCTTTGCCACAAACTAATGAGTCTGATTTAATTGATAATCACAAATCAAGGGTTCGAAATAGGATTTTTAACTCTTCATTGCACACTACATTTCACATTAATACACAAAGACCCAAAAACCCTTGGGTACCTAAATCTCTCTGATTGATCACAAGTGCTATGTGACAAGCAATATGAAGAAAATTTTTATATTGATAGTGGATGCTCACGTCATGTGATTGGAAGGAAATATAACTTGAAAGATTTTAGGAAAACTGAGAATGTTGGAGTTGTGAAATTTGGAAATAATCAAAATTCAAAGTCAAGGGTTACGGAAAAGTAACAAGTGGAAAGTTTACAGTGAATCGAATCGCTTATGTCGAAGGTTTGAAATATAACCTTATACGTGTATCTCAGTTATTAGTTGGCACTTGGAATCAAGTGTTGTGTGATGAAGAAGGAAGTATGATTTGTAACAAAGAATCGGAGGATGTTTTGCAATAGTCAAATAGGAAAGGAGATATGTTCAATTTGGACATAAAACCAATTGTTGGTTTACCCTCTGTTTGCTTACTATGGAAGGCTACTTCTGATCTTAGCTAGTTTTGGCATAAAAGACTTTCTCATCTTATTTTCAAAAATATGAATAAACTTGTTTTACATGGTTTAGTTGATTATTTATGTGTAGCTTGTGAACAAGACAAACAATATTGACAGGGTCATCCCATAGTCACCGACTTGAAGATTATAGAACCACTAGAACTTCTACATATCGACTTGTGTGGATCTTTAACTATTGAGTCTAGCAATGGGAAGAAATACATATTGGTCATAGTAGATGATTCTGCACACTTTACATGGGTTCATTTTCTTAGATAGAAATCTAAGACTACTCAAGTGATTATCAATTTCATCAAAACCATTGAAATGAGTCTTAAGAAGAAAGTTCATCGTATCAAAAGGGGTAGTGGAACGGAGTTCAAGAATCAAGTTCTTGATTCATTCATGAAGAATCTTGGCATCTCTCATAGTTTTTCTCTTCCTTACACAACACAACAAAAAAGGTGTTGTTGAAAGGAGAAATCGATCTTTGCGTGAAGCTACTAGAACAATGCTCACTTATGTGAATTTATAACAATATTTTTGGGTAGAGGATATTTCTACGACGTGTTTCACTCAAAATCGATGTTTCATTCATCAAAGATTTGAAATCACCCCTTATGAAGTCATTAACAAAAGGAGACATAATGTAATTTTTTTTCATGTTTTTGGCTACAGATGCTCTATAATGAATTTGAAAGATATTATCTTAAAGTTTCAAATGAAGACTGATGAAGGAATATTTCCTGGATATTCTCAAAATTATGTGTCGTATATAGGGTGATGAACAAACGAACTCGGAGAATTGAAGAAAATTTTAATTTGACATTCAATGATTACTATGTTAAAAGAGCTGAGCATGAGTTTCCTCAAAAACCAATTCTTTCTTATTCTAATGAGGATTCTAAACAAATGATTATTTTTTACATTGATTTCAATCTAATTTTAGGTATTCCTTATAGAGCAATTGATGCTGAGGTAAATATTGAAGATAATTAAGTTCCTGAAGTATTGAAGCATTCTAATGATTCTATAGTGACTTATAGACATTAAGATGAATGTATCTCTTTGACGCGAAGTGCTCCATTTGATGAAGGTCAAACTTTGATATCTGGTCTAGTTGTGGGGGTGCAATTCCCAACACAGCATCGATTCGAGAGGGAGCCATTATCCTCGAGTGATATTGTTGAGGAGGAGCAACAAATAGCTGATTCATGTGTTCAAAGGGAGCAAAGTCGAACATATATCAAAGATTTAATTCATTGCAAGTCAAAGATGAAAGACAAAGCTCAAGATAATGAAAATGTTAATGATGACATTAATGATACTTTTTTAGTTGAAGAAGTTTGGATATTAATCCATCATTTCATCCAATGGAGAAATGGACTCGTGATCATAATAAAGAGCAAATTCTTGGTAATCCTAATTATGGTGTGTTAACAAGAGCACATGTTAGAGCAAGAAACAAAATTCTTGATTTTCATCCAGAGTTTTGTATGTTTAATGTGTTTATTTCTAAAATCAAACCAAAGACAGTTAAGGATGCGTTAGAACATCCTGATTGGGTTATTGCAGTGCAAACTAAATTGATTGAGTTTGATAAAAATAAATTTTGGAGGTTAATTCCTAAACTTGATGACGTTTAAGTGGTTAGACTAAAATGGGTATTCAAAACAAAGTTGATACAGAAGGAAATGGTGTTCGCAATAATGCAAGGTTACTTGTAAATGGTTATTGTCATTAAGAAGGTATCGATTATGATGAAACCTTTGCTCCTATCGCAAGAATCGAATCTATTCGTATTTTTCTTGCCTATGCAACTCACAAGAACTTCGATGTGTACCAAATGGATGTCAAGTGTGCATTTTCAAATCAGGTACTCAAAGAGACTTTCTAATCATTGTTATATACTTGATAAGGTTGTATATGGGTTAAAACAAGCACAAGGGCTTGCTATGCAAACTTAACCAATTTTCTGAGAATCTCTAAATTTAAGAAAGGATCAGTTGATCCCACATTATTTCAAAAGAAAGTTGGGGATCATTTAATGCTTGTTTAAATTTATGTAGATGATATATTTTTTGGTTCTACTGACCCTTCTTTTTCGTAGGAATTTGACGATTTGAAGAAACGTCAGTTTGAGATGAGTATGATGGGAAAGATTAATTACTTTTTGGGAGTGAACATTCGCCAAATCAAAGAATGTATTTTTATCAATAAATAGAATTACACGAAGAATTTTCTTGAGCGCTTTGGAATGACTAATTTTTTAGACGCGAATGTTCCTTGGCATGTGGCACTCACTTGAGTCCTTTGTTGGAGAAGCATGTTGTTGATTTAAAGACATATCGAAGTATGATAGGTTCATTCGCGTTATCTTTGCAGTTTGTAATTGTGCCAGGTACCAAGCAAACCCAAAAGAACCATATCTCACTACTGTCAAAAATATCTTTCGATATTTACATCGAACTCCTACACTTGGTATTTGGTATCCCAAAAACACTTGATATTTTCATTCAAGCACATTCAGATGTAGATTTTGGGAATTGTCAACTTGATAAAAATATTACAACAGGAGGTTGTCAATTTCTGGATGGAAAGCTTGTAAGTTAGTAGTCAAAGAAGTAGAAAAGTGTATCAGTATCTACAATGGAGGTTGAGTATATTATTGTTGCTTGTAATTTGCAAGTGATATGGATTCAAAGACAATTATGAGATTATGCGATCAATATGAAGAAATTCTTTTATTTTGTGACTCTCATAGTAAAATTTTCATTTTTCATAATCCAACACATCATTAAAAAACAAAACATATTGCACTTCAATACCTCTAACAATATCGAAGTTCATTTTGTTAAAATAGCATATCAATTGGCAGATATTTTCACTAAACAACTTGATGAAAAATATTTTGTGAGAATCTTAAATGGATTAGTTATGATGAAAGCTTGTTATCTTCCTACCTCTAACAAAATCTTCTTTTCTATGATAATCGAAGGTTTTTGCTACACTTCGATACCAACACTGCATCATTCAGAGATTACTATTCATGTACAGAGCTTCGAGTTTCTTCGATTTCAACATTTTTTCTGAATTGTTCATCCATTGTAGCTTACAATCGAATGTATAACTGAAGTTACTATCAAAGGTTGTGTTTTTTTCCCTTGAAAATTTTGAAAAACTCAAAAATATTTTTTTATTTGAAAATTTTAAATGTAAAAAAAATTCTTTATTTTTGTCTTTTATTCTAAAATTCAAAAATTCCAAAAATGTTTTTTTTTTTTTTTGTTTCATTTTTTTTTTATTCCTTTACAATATTGAATGTATCATTGTTACATGTGTTGTTCATATGTATACAAAAATGAAGTTCAAAGGGATCAAGTCTACTTCAATTGTCATTAACTAGTTAAGTGTTCTTCGAAGCATGATACAACATGTTGTCCAAAGCCTCAACGACTCTTTGTTTACAAATCCTTAATGAAAAATTTCTCATAAAAATTTCTTCCGAATAGGTTGTATTAACAATATTCATAGAGCTACCTTTCTCTTCTAAAATCGAGTTAAGAGATGACTGCTTGACAATTTACATAGCAGAGGTACAATGATTCTGATGAGATTTAAAACCTTTAAATCTATGAAGATCAATTAGATCTCAAACAGGTAAATAAGTATAAAATTATAAGAACACAAAAATATGAACAAGACAAGTGTGAATCAAACGAGTCGAATGATTAAAATAAAATCCTCAGAAGAGCTCGATTAAGAACATCAACTGTAGAGGATTGGAAGGTTACAAGAACGATTAAAGAAACCTGGAAATACTATTGTTAAGCTCTGGAATTATCGTATCAATGGTTAACCTAATATGCATGCAAGCATATTCTTATATATAAAACATAAAAGGCTCTTGGTTGGACAGGCCCAAACCGGAGTACAAAATAACCATACTATCGAGCCCAAAAGACGCAATCTCCAAAATAATCTTCAGCCCAACAATCTCCCCCTTTGCGTCAAATTGGAGCGAGACCTTCACTTGTTACTTGGGCCAGCAGCTGAAGCAGGTACCTTCTTCTTCACGGTGCTAAACAGACATTTGGTGATTGAAAGAATGGTCTGTCTAAACCGGATGTACCATTGGATCATGTCGTTGAAGTACTTGACATCATCAGTCGAATTCTCTTTACACCGTTTGATAATTGATAACACATGCTCCAGACAAGCAGTGGTGTAAAGGTGTTTGTCAGCTAAAGCGAAGAGACATTTCTGTCCTTCGGCTCTAGTGAACATAACCGAGTTGCGTCTCGGGTCGATCTTGCCCATTTGCATTTGGTTGAGATCACTGGCCGATCCCACAGGATCTATCTTCGGTTTCTTCTTGAAGACTGTGGCAACCTCCTGATCCATTAGGGCAACCTCCATGATGTAGTAGGCTAACATCCTTTTGATATGGTCTATAATGGGACCATATTCGGCTTCATCAGTCAAAAGGATATTATACAGGACAATCCAATCATGAGGATTTAAATTTGGTAAATCTGCCAGGGAGATAAGATGAGCAGTTCTTGTAGATCCCCGAATAAGCTTGAACCGAACGTTTGTGAATCTCCCTTCGGCGTAAGGCTTAAGCACCCGGACATTCACAATCTTCTGGGCGCTCCAAGTGAGGTATTGAGGACGAGCAGCCGCCAGATAGAAGTCAATGAGCTCCCTGTCAAGCTCAGCGTTTAGATGAGGGACTTCAAAAATGTTAGAGAAGGCGTGGAAGATAAACGCCTTTCGAGTCAGCGGCATGTCGAACTGCGAGTCGACAGTATTGTTGCAGTCGAACGATATAACCGGCTCGAGCCATAAGATGCTGGGAGTATCTATGGCCTCTTTGATCAAACGCTCCCTGGTCCAGGCAGGGAAGAGAGTCTTCCGGCTCTCAAGGAGATCGTGGGCTTCCTTTTGCTTGCGTTCGGCTTCTTTAGCCTCTCGCGCCACACGACTGGCATCATCGTCAGCATTGCGACTGTTCTTTCGTTTCAACAGGTCAGCAATGGTCTCCCTGTCTTCATCTTCATCTTCATCCTCAGCTATGTTTTTGCCTTTGTTCTTCACACCCGAACCCGAAGTTTGACCAGTCTGAGGTGGTTCGGTTGTGTGAGTAGCTTTGGAGGAAGGAGGTGGTTTCGATCCGTTCTTCTTCTCATCTCCCCCTTGTTTCGGAATGGACACGAAACTCGGAAGGCCTTCGATTTTGCTGAGAAGGTCCATGGCCGGAGAGAGCTTTTCAGCGAGGGTTCGCCTCACCGAGTGGTTCAGAATAGGATCGTGTGCTTCTAGGATATTGGATAACGCCGCGTGGACATCCGAAACACAAGTTTTGATCACCTCCCTTTCGGATCGAAGAGCGTCCAGTTGTTGTTGTGAGTTGGAAAGCTCCGTGCTCTTGACCTTGAGGGCGGTTGTTTTTCTCGCCAGAACGTCCATCAAAGAATTTTCGGCTGCGAGATCCTCCTGTAACTTAGCGAGGCGCGCATCGATGGAGGCACGAAGGGCCGAGTTGTCGTCGCTTAGGTTTTGACGAAGGGAAGCGAACGAAGTCAACTCCGTTGAGAAGAACTTGGCCAATTGCTGAACAATCGGTTCCAAAGTTGTCTTAGTGGCGTCGGCGCTTTCCTGCAAAGACTGCAACAGGACAGAAGCGTCGGATAATAGTTTATCGACTTTTTCAGTCGCAGCCTCACAGGCTCTGGTTGAGGCGTCGATAGCAGCAGTTGCGGAGGCCATCGAATCATGTTGAGCCCTGGAGAAGGCATCAACAATTTTCTGAAGCGCAGCTTCAGGTAGAGAGGACTGCTGATTGGAAGAGGAGGCGAGAAGTAGATCAACCTTCTCGTGAAGCTCTTTAAGATGCTTCTTTGTCACTGGAGCATCATCCTCCTCGTCACTCTGAACTTGAAACGGACTATAGTAGACCGAATCAAAGTTCATGTGTTCCCCGCCAAGATAAGTGTCGTCTCCATCAAAGGCATTTTATGGAGATGGAGGGGGTGGTGAAGCTGGGGGTGTTGTGGTTGGGGTATGTTGAGTTTGAGTATTGGGTGGTGGTTGAGTGTGGGTAGGTTCGGTGGAATGTGTTTCGGTTTGTGGTGGTTCGGTTACGGGAGGGGTTTCGGTTACTGGTGGTGTTTCGGTGGCAGTTGTGAAAATGGGTGGTGGTATAGGAAATGAGGTTGGTGGGATAGTGGGGTTTATGATCGGAATGGAAGTAGGAATGGTTGGTGGAGGTGAAGGAACTGGTGAATTGTGAAGTACCACCTTCGGGGTAGGTGACCGAGGGGGTGTGTTGCCTCGTTGAGGGGATTCGTCTCCTTGAGAGCCGTCAGAACCCTCGCCCTCGCCCTCAGAATCACTTGAAGAAGAGGGAATAACAAGCTTGCGCTTCGGTTGTGTCTTCCTCCTCTTCGGCTGTGGAGACTGTGCAGCCTTTGTTTGTTTCCTCTTTTTGGGAGAAGGACCTTTTGGAGCCTTGGTCGCTTGCTTCCCTTTGTCAGCCTTTTTGCCCCTGTTTACCGGTTTGTCTGCATCGTGGATAGACCTGAGCATATCCGGTGTCAGTTCCCTAGGACCAGCTGGCCTGAACTCCTTGATCGTCCGAATCAATCTGCTGTCAGAGGGCACGTCGCGATACATTGTCTCCGGGATGGAGCCAATGAAAGAAAATTTCGATGCATCTGAGACGATGATCTTCTTGGTATGAAACGTACCAACAGAAGACATCGATGCACCATCGGCAGTGGGGATGTCGAACTTGTCCATCGCCCATTTTGTAATCAAGATCCAGAACCGGGCCAACGACACCTCAGAGTGTCGTGATGATGAAGAAAGGCTCTGGATGAGCTGTTGCCATAGGACCAACCCAAAGTCCAGGTTAATCCTGTTGTAGACCGCGTACATTATCGACAAGAAGAGGCGACTTGCACCGTCGGAGCCTGAACTCCGCTCCGACAAGCCCTTGAAAAGGACTGTAAATAAGCCATTCCATTGAGGCGGCAGGCAGGACTTCTTGAATTTTGCGACAGAGGTGAGGACCTCTGTGTACCCCATGTTGTAAAATATGCTAAACAGATGCCCAACTGGAATAGTCTCCGGATTTACTCTCGATGGGTCAACAGCCAACCCTAGCATTGTGCAGAAACGCTGGCGAGAAACGGATGTCTTGTGTTCAGCAATCTCGAAGAACACCCGGTCAACTGCCTTGTCGTAGTAAGCAGTCGCGTAAACCTGCGATAAGGCCACCATGGGCACAGACTCGATCCTGGAGAGAGCGGTGGCGATTTGGGAGTACTTCAAGCACTCGATGATCGGCGACATGTAAGAATCATACGCCAGAGGATTAAGATCGATCACCAGGCATTGTTGCGGACGAATGGGAAGAATTTGTGATGTAGCATGGACGGAAGAAGATTCTGCCATTGTTGAAGGTAGTCGAAGAAGAAGATGAACAGTGAAGCGTTTTGGAGGTTTTTGCTCTCTAGAAAATCCGGAAGCAGTAAAAAGGTAAATGGTGTTGTAGACTGCCTTTTATAGTGAGGGATTGGAGAGAGAAAATTCATTTCATATCTTCTATGCGATGATCACGTAGGAGAGATAGTGTCAGATTCCTAGGATCACGCTACCCAACAAGCGCCGTTTCAGAAGAAAAATGGTTCAAATCCACACGCGCCTTTAAATGCCAGAAGGATGTCGCTTGGATTTCGCACACGCGTCCATAATGTCAGAAAAAGTAAGACCGGTTCAAATGCACACGCGCCCACTTTTTACCGTCGTTTGAATTTTAATCCTTTGAACTCCCGCCGAGTCAGCAACCTTTTCGTCTTATCCTTTTAAATGACAGCTTTTGAATGAAATAGCCACGTGGATTGTTTTTAACCACAACTTCATAATTAACCACCGGGTAATAATACAGCCTGTAAAAGTTAGTAACGGAATTTTGGAAAATCAAAGATTTTCGTGCAAAGAGTGTAAAAGGAAAAGAAATAAAGCAACTCTTTTAAGGATATTCTGTGATGTCAATAATGACACGAAACTGATGATCCCGGGCACGAATCTCTTCCTTCAAGGTCAAGAGAGACCTTAAAGTGCTAGTGTGGATTCCCATTGAATTACGATCAAACATTTATTAAGAAATGTTGAAAGGCTTCTTTTAATTAGGTTAAATAAGGGTGGCTTTCACTTTGAATCAGCAATTCTGTTCTTGAAATAAGAAAGAAAGTGAACAAAGTACTTGTGAGACCGGTGTAGCCTGTTGAACAAGTAGGTAGGAATAAATTTTAATATTGGCTTGGGAAAAAAAAATATAAAATCTCAGAGAAAAAATTAAAATTGGATCCCAAGGGAAGAAATGTTATGGTGATTAACAATTTCATAGGAATCGCACAAGAGAAAATTTGAGATTTCAATAGAGTACATTCGTCAATCCGTTGGTGAAAACTTGAGCAAATTAATTGTTCACCGTCAATTCATTAGGTGTTGAATTTTGGGTTTCACTCAGCTCGTAGTGACACGAAACTAAGATCATAAACACAGATGTTGTGTAACCATAAACCTCAGTGGTAATTTCTGAGAGTCTCAAGGGTTACGTTGATGAAACGAATGTAGTGGAGAAGATTTATGGAGATGGTGTAAGAAGATATAGTACCTCTGCTGCGAAAATGAGGACCAAGCAGGAATCTCTTAACTCATATGAGAAGAGAGTGAGGTAGCTCACGATTAGAAGAAATGTGAGAGCCTTATTGGGAAGACAAGGTTTGTGTATACCAGGTCATAAAGGCTATTATTCAAAATCTTATGAGGCTTGGGACACATACAGCAGCATGCTTCTAGGGACACTTAAGTAATTCAGCAATTATATCCCCATAAACGAATGAACACACAAAAGAATAAAAATATTTTTGGAGTTTTGAGGTGTATATAAAAAAATTTGTGAGACAAGGAAAGAAAAGAAAAAGAATAAACTAAGTAAGAAAAAAATTAGACTTAAAAAAAAAAACCTTGAAAAGAATGTGAAAAACCGAACCCGAACGTTCGGTTGGTTTCAGTTGAGAAAAAGTTGAAAAACCGAACCCGAGCGTTCGGTTGGTTTCGGTTCAACAAAATTTTGAAAAACCGAACCCGAACCTTCGGTTGGTTTCGTTTTTGGAAAATTTTGAGAAACCGAACCCGAACCTTCGGTTGGTTTCGGTTTTGGAAATTTTTGAGAAACCAAGGAATTTAGACAAGCAATTGGAAAATACTTTTAACACAGAGAAAAACAAAATCGTACAAGAATTATACAACATAGAAAAACTACCTTTGAAGTGATGAGCGAGACACATGGTTTAACCGAACCCGAACGTTCGGTTGGTTTCGCTTTTTACGTTTGAGATGGAGAGGTAGTGTGAGGTACTGACTCTGATTCCATCATACCTAGCCCTTGTAATATTTTATTGAATGATGCTTTAGGAAGAGCTTTGGTAAAGACGTCAGCCAGTTGATCAGTGGTTCTTACAAAGTGAACTTCGACGTTTCCATCTTCCACGTGATCTTTGATGAAGTGATACCTCAGTGCTATGTGTTTGGTTTTAGAGTGCTGCACTGGGTTATGACAGATCCTAATTGCACTTTCAGAGTCACAATATAGTGGGATCTTCTTCATATTGAGTCCATAGTCTCGAAGTTGACTCTAAATCCAAATCACTTGTGATGTGCAGGATGCAGCGGCAATGTATTCCGCTTCGGCAGTAGACAACGCCACAAACGTTTGTTTCTTGGATTGCCAGCTGACCAACTTCCCATCAAGGAATTAACATCCACCAGTTGTGCTTTTTCTGTCGAGTCCACATCCTCCAAGATCAGCATCAGAATAGGCTTGAACGAAGAAGCCTGAGTTGGATGGATACCAAAGACCTAGGGAGGAGGTTCGCTTGAGATAGCGTAAGATGTTCTTTACTGCAAGCATGTGAGGTTCGCGTGGGTTTGCCTGAAATCTAGCACAATAACATACAGAAAACATGATATCAGGCCTGCTGGCAGTAAGATACATTAGTGAGCCTATCATTTGACGATAGAGCGTGATATCGACAGCCGGTTTGTCTAGAGATGGGGTAAGCTTGGTGCCGAATGCCATTGGGATTTTAACTTTTGAGTCTCCCATCATGCCAAACTTTGCTAGGAGAGTCTTCGTGTAAGCTTCCTGATTGATAAAGATGCCTTCGGGTCCCTGTCTAATATTTAAACCAAGGAAAAAGTTAATAGGACCCATTGAGCTCATTTCAAATTTAGTCTCCATCAACTTTCTGAATTCAGCTGTTAAGCTGGGATTCGTGGAGCCAAAGATGATGTCATCGACATAAATTTGAACTATCATAAGGTGGTTACCTTCCTTTTTGCGAAACAAGGTTGGGTCAACCGAACCTTGTTTGAATTTAGACATCTTTAAAAATTTTGTTAGCGTTTCATACCAGGCTCTCGGAGCTTGTTTGAGACCGTACACAACTTTATCCAGAATATAGCAATGGTTTGGATACTTTTCGTTCACGAACCCAGGAGGTTGCTCCACATACACAGTTTCTTCGAGTTCTCCATTGAGAAATGCACACTTGACGTCCATTTGGAAAACTTCAAAGTTTTTGTGAGCAGCATAAGCCAGAAATATTCTAACAGATTCTAGCCTAGCTACTGGAGCGAAAGTCTCTTCATAATCTATCCCTTCCTCCTGGCAGTATCCCTTTACAACCAAACGAGCCTTGTTCCTTATTACATTCCCTTCCTTGTCCATTTTGTTCCTAAAAACCCATTTTAGACCAACAACCGAAGCATCTGGAGGAGTTGGAATGAGGCGCCAGACTTTGTTCCTCTCAAATTCGTTTAGTTCGTCTTGCATTGCTTGAACCCAATCAGAGTGATCGAGGGCAGTGTTAATTGTCTTCGGTTCAACTTTTGATACGAATGAGTTAAACATACAAAATTCAACCTTTGAAAATAAGGATATCTGCTTTGCCTTCAGTTGTGATCGGGTCAGAACCTTTTCAGATACATCACCAACTACTTGAGAGATAGGATGATCTCTGGTCCATTTGGTAAGAGGAGGGTAATTTGGATCAAAGGTTGGGTCTAGTTCAACATTGATCATTTCTTCTGGCTCAGATTGGCTATCGTAATCAAGCGTCATATCATCATGCTCCCCCTCGATTGATGTGCTTTGAGAACTTTGAGGTTCAGGGGTTTCTTGTGGTACTGAGCTTTCAGGCGTTGAAGCACCTTCGGTTGGAGAGGTACCTTCGGTTGGAGAAGTACCTTCGGTTGGAGTTGTAGAACTTGGCTCCCCCTCGACATGTGAGCTTGGCTCCCCCTCGACATTTGAGCTTGGCTCCCTCTCGACTGAAGCATTGTTAGATGGAGGGTCATCAGAAGTCGATCCTCCTTCATGCATTCTCCTTGTAGCTTCTTCGACAATCTCCTTCATGTGGTCGACCTTGTTGTCTGCTGCACCTGCTTCTGAGAGAGAAGCTTTCTCTGGTTCGTCAAAGAGCTCCAGAAATTTGTCGTATAAATTGGCGATCGAGACTGTGACTTGCCCAGTTTGAGGAAAGATGTCCCCAGCAGATTCTTCTGTAGCCTGTAGCTTTTTGACATAGCTATCGTCAAAGGTCACATAGTATGTCTCTTCAATTTTTCTCGAACGCTTGTTTAGGACCCTGTATGCCTTGGATGTGAGAGAGTAACCCAGAAAGATTCCCTCGTCGGCTTTGACATCGAATTTATTGCGGTGTTCTTTAGAGTTAAAGACGAAACACCGTGAGCCGAACACATGGAAAAATTTCACATTGGGCTTTCTGTTGTTTAGTATCTCATAAGGTGTGAGCGTGAATCGCTTGTTGAGATAAGATCTGTTCTGTGTAAAACAAGCAGCAGAAATAGCGTCAGCCCAAAAATAAAGAGGTAAGGAAGCGAAACTTAGCATAGTTCGGGCAGCTTCACACAAAGATCGGTTTCGTCTTTCGACTATTCCGTTTTGTTGAGGTGTGTAGGGAGCTGAGAAGTTGTGACTTATTCCCTTTTCTGCTAGAAACTCTTCAAACTCCTTGTTCTTAAATTCCAGACCATTGTCGCTCCTAATGTTGCGAACAACCTTCTTGAGCTGTACTTCAATTTGCTTGATAAACACTTTCAGCTTTTGAGTCGCTTCAGATTTGAGCTTTAGAAAGAACACCCATGTAAATCGTGAAAAGTCATCAACAATAACAAGAATATACTTGCTACCACCGATGCTTTCGATAGATGAAGGACCACACAAATCGATATGAAGTAATTCGAGTGGTTCAACAACTTTTGTGTTGATTACAGATGGGTGACTTTGACGACTCTGCTTCCCCATTTCGCATGCAGCACACAAATGTTCTCTGTCGAACTTGAGAAATGGAAGACCCTTAACATGACCTCCAGTGACAAGTCGGTTGATATCTTTAAAGTTGAGATGAGAGAGTCTTCGGTGCCACAACCAGCTTTCGTCAGATTGAGCTTTTGACAACAAGCATATAGCTGGATTTCCTTTGATAGGTTTAAGGTTTAAGGGAAACATTTCACCCTTTCGCTCGGACTTGATAATCACTTTCTTTGTCTTTTTCTCTATGATTTCAGAACCTTCATCATCGAATGAGACTTTGAGACCTGTACCACCAACAAGCTGAGATACACTGATGAGGTTGTGTTGGAGTCCTTCCACATAAGCCACCTTCCTTATAGTAAAGTCACCATTTGTTATCATCCCGTATCCCTTTATGGTGCCGAAAGAATTATTTCCAAACTTGACGTTGCCACCATTTGCAAGAGATCTGTATTCCCTGAGCTCCTCTTTCCTCCCTGTCATGTGACGTGAGCAGCCACTATCGATGTACCATTCTTCGTCGAACTGCTCGTCACTTATAACCTGCAAAAATTAAGCAGATTTAGGAACCCAAAGTTTCTTGGGTCCACGTGAGCCTTTCATGGGAACAGGAACAGTAAGAGAGATGTCAACTAAATATGTTCGTTTTATGAGAGTTGTTTCATCTTTCTTTTTAATGGTAAAAACTTTTATCTTATTAGGATTGGGTGCGATCGGTTTGGACTCTGGTTTGGATTCATTGACCTTCTGCTTGCCCTTTTGTTCAGTTGACGGATGAGATTTTTGCGAACGAACAGAATTAGTTTTAGAGCAAGATGGAGATGAATTGGTGGAAGTATAAGAATTAGAAGAACTAGAAGGATTAGAATGAGTGGGTTTGGATTGAGAGGACTTCCTGGCTGGAGACTCTAGGTGACCCTTTTGCTTTTGATCATTGGAGGGACTTACCTTAGAGTTTTGTTCTCTTTTGACTTCAGAACCGAACCTTTGCTTTCGGTTGGAATTGTCTTGTGAACCGAACCTTTGGTTTCGGATGAAGTCTCTTTCAGAACCGAACCTTTGCCTTCGGTTGGTATTTTCTTGTGAACCGAACCTTGGCTTTCGGTTGTTGTGACTTTCAGGCTTTCCTACAGGATTGTTTTCATACTTCAGATTCTTGTCTTGATGTGAAAAGTATGCATTCTGGGATTGCCAGAATTGTCTTCTTTCAGAGAGATTCTTCCTGTATCTTTGGTTCCTTTCTATCTTCTTATTCCTCATCTGCTTTGGTTGATGATGATCATTCGCTTTCGTTTTCGGTTTCTCCTTGGCTGGTTCCTTTGGAACTGAAGGAGTTTTACTTTGAGCTGATGAAGTAGAGGGAACGTCTTCTTTTGTCGAACTTTCATCCTCCTTAGGAATGTCTTTCGTACCACTGGTGCTTGGCTCATCGAAATTATCTGGTTTATTCAAGGGTTCAGGTATGTATCTTCCTTTACTCATCCAGGAGGTTCTTTCAGATAAGCCAACGGTTTCATTTGCATTATCTATTGGAGCTTCCCAGAAGTACTCATCACAACCATCAGCATTGTCTTCGTTCACAATAGCCGTGAGTTCAGCTGTCTGATGTTCGGTTACTCCAGTGACTTTGTATACTTGATTAGGAGTGGTCCTGACCTTTTGATACACAACTGCTTTCTCTGCTAAGATCAGGGACTTTTGTTGGGACAAACGAGCGAACTCCACTGAATTTTCAGAAATAAGATTCTTGTGGTTTTCAGGTTCGCTTTTAACAAATTCTAAGCAGTCAACCGTGTCCTCTACAGAAATTTCACTCATGTTTTCGTCCTCGTTAAGCTCAGATGCATTTTCAACATCAATTTTGTTTTCTGAGCTTACGTTGGCGTTTAAAGAGTCAAATTTTTGTATGGTTTCGGTTCTCAGTTTAAGTCTATCATTTTCATCCAAAAGATTTTTAACCTTGTCCTTGTGGTCCTTGGATTTAATGAAGGACTCAATTTTGTCCAGTCCATACATGTAGGTCGGATTGACATCATCAGACGATATCACACTCTCACAATTATAGGCTTCGGCATCGATTTCATCCTCCTTAAACTCTAGGAAGGGCAAAATCATGCGATGGATCTTTTGGCCTATTTCACAATCCAAGTGAAGCTGAGTAATATTAGAATATAAACGTTTAGCAATTAAACAAAAAACATTCCGCTGTTTTAACAATTTTAAATTGTCTCTTTGCAAATAAATGTTTTCGTCTTTAACTTTAACTAATTCCGACTCCTTTAACTCGATCCACATTCTCCGCTCCTCACTCTTCGACGCCATCCTGCTTAATTGATCAGTTAGGTTAGAATTGGTGACTCGAGTTTGAGTTAAGCTACTATCTAGATGAGAAATTCTTGTATTAACATTTTTTAGTTCTTTCTCATATGAGGATGTTGGTACTTTAGATGAAATGAAAACCGATTGTACCTTCTTTATCAGTTCATCGAGTTCATTGAACTGCTGGCTGAGTGGTTTGGCCGTAAAGCACATGTCCTCCTGCACCTTCGGTCCATCGCTTCCACCATCGGTGTTGTATCCTCTCATTTGAGATACGTCAGACACCATGAAGCATCTTCCTCCACTGCTTTCCTCCTTTGCCACATAAGCCTTTCCATGAGTAGGCTTCCTTACTTCATCGTCTTCTGAGTCGGTAGACCAAACTTCCGTGCTACCGAACTCGTCATCATTAACTGAACCCTGCACAATAAGAGCATTAATAGAAGGGTTAGCGGTAGACTTCTTCTTTCTCAATTCATCCAGCCTTTTCTGTAACACAGTTTCCTCATCCTTTTCATCATCCTTTTCAGCCATCTTCTTAAGCACACAGTCTTTAGCATACTGGTTTTTCCCACCACAGTAGTAACAGCTTACTCCGGAATCGCCATCCACCTTCGGTTCCTTCTTGAGCTCCTCAACCTTCGGTTCATTGTTCACCTTTTCTGAGCTGTAACTCCCCTGCCAGTTTCGGTTTTTATTGCTGGGGAATCTCTTCTTTATGAACCTCTTGGGATTGGATACCATCATGGCATAATCCTCAGATGTGAGGTCATACTCCTCCAAGTTGAGGTCTTCATCCTCCATCACATCGTTACTTTTTGATAGGAGGGCCAACGAACCAAGGCTTGAAACGACGTTCTTCTCTTGCAGCACAATCTTCTCTTGGGACTTGAGAATGCCCACCAGTTTCGCCAGAGAATATGATTTAAACTGTTCATGTGCTTTGACTGTAGAAACCACTGCTCTCCATTCGGACCTCAGTCCATTTAAGAAAGTAACCTTCTGCTCGATAAGCTTCCTTTCAATATCGTGTTTGATCATCTTGCTGAGAAGATGATTGAAGCGATCGAACGTCTGGGTCACTGTTTCTTCGGCTCCTTGCCTGAATTCTCCAAACTCAGATAATAGCAAGGTTTGGATAGAATGTTCAAGATCCTCGTCTATAGAGTACAGTTCGCGAAGTCTATCCCAAACTTCCTTTGCCATCGTGCATGAGCTGACCAACCTGAATGTGTCAGACTGAAGGGCGAATCTGATCAACCTTAACGCCTTGATATTGCACTGGAATTTGTCCTTTTCATCTTGTGCAATATCTTTCACATCCTTCAGCAGATCGTTGTACTCCTTTTGAGTTTTAACAATTCTGGACGTTGCAGAATGAGAAAATGGTCCATTGATGATAGCTTCCCATATGAGGTACCCATTATCCTCAGATCCAATCACGTAGTCTTCGAAGTGATGCGCCCATACTTCATAGTCATGGGTGTATAAGATTGGAATCTTTGTTGTCGAACCGATGCTGTTGGAAATATTAATAGGGTTTGATTGCGTCTCGTCCATTATGATCGAAAAACCTGTTCAAAGATCAGACTTGTAATAATGCAGATTAGGGCAAAACAATAAATATCAAGATACGTCAATAATGAGATGACGGCTCAATAAATATTATTAATTGCAGAAAAACCCTAACTGTAACCTTTTCACAGAAAAGATGTGTATCGATTACACAGCCTCCTGCTCTGATACCAATTGATGAGATTTAAAACCTTTAAATCTATGAAGATCGATTAGATCTCAAACAGGTAAATAAGTATAAAATTACAAGAACACAAAAATATGAACAAGACAAGTGTGAATCAAACGAGTCGAATGATTAAAATAAAATCCTCAGAAGAGCTCGATTAAGAACATCAACTGTAGAGGATTGGAAGGTTACAAGAACGATTAAAGAAACCTGGAAATACTATCGTTAAGCTCTGGAATTATCGTATCAATGGTTAACCTAATATGCATGCAAGCATATTCTTATATATAAAACATAAAAGGCTCTCGGTTGGACAGGCCCAAACCGGAGTACAAAATAACCATACTATCGAGCCCAAAAGACGCAATCTCCAAAATAATCTTCAGCCCAACAGATTCTTTTATCCAATTTTTTTCACCTAATATTTCTTACACATTCCACACACCATGGCGCATATCCTAATACATCTATAGTAAAAACAGCTAGGATGTAGGTGTGCCAACAAATTGAAGCGTTTAATGAATTGACAGGGAAAAACTTATTGTGCTATATTTTTACAAGGAATTGATGGATGAAACTTTTTGTTTCAATGTACCATTTCAAATGTTAAAAATCTCATTTTCATTTCTTTTGTGTGGTAATGAAATGTACACATCCCACGTCATTTCTTCCCAACAAAATCCGATTCTTTATTTTTTGAAATGAGATTTCTGTTTGAAAATTTACTTCGATCTTTAGTCACTAAAATATTTCTAAAGCTTACCTGATGTTAATTACACTGATCATTCAAGTATTTTATTACATTGCTTTGATCTTATGTTAATTTGAAAATTTGTTTGAAAATTAATCCTACCTTCGATACTGGTTAAAAGAGGCCATTCGATAATCTCTTGATTTCGAAGGAAGATAATCTTTCCCCGAGATCTTTTTATATGAATGTTTCTTTGATATCACACTTTATCCAAAATTTTCTCATTTTGATTCTGTCATTTCATTTGGAACGCACTGCACTTGGATCCTCGAGGTTTCGAGTAATACCAACTTGTACCAAGATCCTGAAAACTCTAGTTTATGATTTTACTTATCATCCCATAAGCAAATGAGACCCAAATTTAACTATCGAAGACTGTTTCTTGGATACTATTGAAGTATGGAAATTAGTTGAAGCAACTCATTTTTTTGAAGTTTTGTGACTATCTGATATCATCGTTTGTACTGAGGTAACCATTAGGAAGTGACATACTTCTAATTAGCTTTATCTTGGATCGAGATAATCACTCATTATGTGTACATGTGTAGGATTTGGACAATTGATGGGTTTTAAGTAAAACAATAAATTTAAACCCTTAAGTGTGCAAGCAACCCTAATAAAGATCTATGTTTTCTTTATAGAATATGTAAATATAAACAACAAATCAAGAACCCTAAGAATACTAGGCTATTTTCGAAAATACCAAATAAGTGTTAGGAATGTATACCTTGATTGTTATTGTTGTAAATAACAATGAACACCTTCTTCTTGATCCTTTGGAAGCAAGAACCATAATTGTGTGCCTCTAATGGAATCACGCCCAACACAAGTATGAGGATAAAATGAAAGAGGAGGAGAATTTCGGCCAACCCAAGAGGAAGAAGAGAATATTGAAATTATGAGTCCCTAAGTACTTTATATACCTGAGTTAACTTGGTGCCAAAGGTAGGGTTTAAGGAGGAAACCCAAAAGCCCTTTGCTTAGTGACCAAACGGCCTATTCCCCTAATCCAATGGGCTTATACAAAAATTCCTTGGGCTTGACGAAGTTATTTTCTCCCATCTCATCCAATGAGGTCCATGGGCTTCTTTCCTCAACTTCTAATGAGTAACCAAACAGACACTGCACTTTTAGTTAATTCAATTAATCCCAAAATTAATTCCAATTAATTTCTGATCAATTATTAATTAAACAATACGATTTCTAATTAACATATTATCTCCATAATATATTAATAAATCAATTATTCTAATTTATTACTCAAATAATAAATCAACCTCTCTTTCTCCAAAATCATCATGTCTAGTTGTTAGGCTTGAGAGCAACCCAAAAGGTCTGTGCTACTATCAATTCAAGTTTATACCAATTATAGTTATGGGCTTAGATACCTAATCCAACAGTCTCCCACTTGGATAAGTCTAATAACTATAATTGTCAATATAACTTCAAAACTGATCAACAAATTGTAGCTTGCAAAAGCCGTTGTCGAACTCTGGCCCAGTTAGTTACGTGTCCTAAGATAAGTGATCATATAATCCTCCGTTCTGCAAGATATCATTCGGACAAGAGACATAGAACATAATAAATCTCATTATCTAGTACTTTGTTTCCTGATTTCTGATTGGCAATGACATAGAAATTCTAATCATACACATCAATTAAGTCTTGGCTGGGCCTGACACTATAAGTCAACACTAAATAACCGAAGGGCCCAAAGATATTGATATTCCCATTAGGGAAAAAAGGAATGAATAAACATTGACTTATTTGCTTGGACTATTTACTCATCAAATCATGCAAAACAATACGTTTGATAACATCAAGTTACTGATGTGTTTATGTATTATCAATTCACAACTGACTCGTAAAACACAACTCATATATCTCCGTTTCAAGATTATAAGATATTATTGTCTCAAAATGACTCGTGATAAATTCACTGAAGTAATTCTCTTAGCGTGGGTTAATCTAGTGCTTAAATATCTATTTCAAAGTACTCATGAATATTGCAACAATGCCATTGTTATGTTTGAAACTCCTTAGACAATCTACAATCTAATTCATGATAGCCTTAATTCACTACTTACTTCCAAAAGTACGAACGATTGTTGACCTTTTGAATAATTGAATTATCCGGGAAGTAAAACATGCAAAATGAAACACAATAATAAGTAATTGACAAAAGGAAGTAAACAAACTCATAAATAACTCTCCATTATTTAATCACCAAAACTCAATTACATTTCCTTTGTTATAAGTTTCAAACCAACTATCTAACTACTAAAACTAATATCATCTTTCAGACCAATGCTCCTGGCATGCTGAATGTGTTTGACCCTACTCAGACCCTTTGTGAGGAGATCTGCATGATTCTCTTCTGATGATACCCTCTTCACCACGAGGTGACCTTTTTCTACCCTATGTCTGATGAAATGGGATTTTCTATTGATATGTCTTGATCTACCATGATCTCTTGGTTCCTTTGTCAAGGCAACTCATTTGTTATCACAGAAAATTTCCATTGCCTCCTTAATGGCTGGAACAAATCCAAGGTCTTTAATGAAGTTTTTCTACCAAATTCCCTCCTTTGATGCTTCGCTCACAACTATGTACACTAATTCACAGGTAGAATTATCCACTGTCTCTTGTTTGGAACTTTACCAAGTTACCGCTCCTCCATTTAGGGTAAACACCTAGCCATATTAAGAAAGCAATTTGTATTTTTCTGTTTGAAAGTGGACGTCACTATACCCAGTTACTCTCAATGTATCACTGCCACCAAATAAAAGGACCCAGTCTGTAAGTCCCTGATCTGGTTGTGTATCAATTAGATCCATTTGATGGTGCGGAATCCCAATCAAACGGATGATGCCATATCAAAATAGAAGAGAAGAAGAGAAGAATAACTTGAATCTTCAATGTATTGAATAGATTGGAATGATGTCATTTACATGAGATTCGCACACACACACATAAGCTCCTTTCTCTCTTGTTTCTCTCTCTAGAACACACCTTAGAATACACACACTTAAGCTCCTTGTCCATACACCCAAATGCACTCCTCACCCTATATATATGAGATATGTTCACGGCCGTAAACACAACCGTAAACTCTTAAAACATTATAGAAAAATACAATTGCAATGAAAAACAAAGTATAAACCATATTTTTGACCCAACAATCTCCCCTTTTGTTTATAGCTTTCTTTTCTAACTGACGCAACAAACTCCCCGTAAAAAGTAACTGGCTTTTCTTGTTAATCTTTATTGTAAGCTTGGCTTCCGCATTTATCTCCAAATTCTTTACAACTTTAAGATGAACTTGATGAATCTTCAAAGAATGAGTTCATCTTTAGCAGTTGGCCATTTCTTCAAGATTTTGACATTGAACGCACGTTAGGTAAGGAGGCTTCTTGTAGAGATTCTTGAAAATTGGTGCTTTTAGCGTGATAACCTTTCAGAGAGAACTTTAGAGACATCTAATCTTATGGATCACTTGAGCATGTTCAAGATAGCAGCAGACTGATTGAGGAGGCTTCAATGCAATCCATCACATAATCTTCAAGTGTAGCTTCACCTTGCTTCTGCGGTTGATAGATTTAATTTGAAAGAATAATCTTCATTTCTTGCTCCTTTGAATGAAAAATTCTTCGATGCTCACGGATGAAGCATTGGCTCAGAAATTTTCAACACAGTCTCCATGAGTCTTATCTATACCTGAAATCACTTTTCAAGACAAAACTAAACTAAAAGAAAACATAGCACACAAATTAAAACAGAAATAATTTTTTCTTTCGGATTTTAATTTTCTGATTTTTGTTTGATTTTTTTGACTTTTTCTGATTTTTGTTTGATTTTTGAATTTTTAATTTTAATTCTCCCCCTAAATTTGTGCATAGAGGAAAACTATGAACAAATTTAATATAAACAAAAATACTAACTAGATTTAAAGTATTTTAGGATCAAAGTTGTGAGACTATCTTAACTTGTTTATCGGTACCTTCACCTTCATGAATAGATTTGGTCAATTTCTGGTATTGTGGTCCACTTAAACACGAAGGATATCGACAAACTTTTCTAAATAAACCATTTAGCTGACGACGACCACGAGTATTGTTGTCCACTTAAATTAAGCAGCGAGATCTACAAATAACCTCTAAATGGTTCAATTTTAGTTGCACTAGAATGTGTTCCCCACTTCCTGATATACCCTGGTTATCAAGAACTTCCTAATCACTTCTTACTTTAGGTGAGTAAACAATTATTAAGGAGGAAGTCAGATTTAGAGATAGATGCATATGTTGTGTCCCAAGTAGGATCTCTTTCAATCACGCAGAGAGGACAACATATGACTAACAGAGATAGAGGGATTGAGAGGTAGAATGTTGCATATGCTGTATCCAAGGTCGGATCTTCCGATCACGCAGAGGGCACAAGATGTGGCTAACAGATAGAAATAGTTTCATAGATAAGGAGGTGCGTAGAAATAGAGTTGCATATGTTGCATTCTAGGTCAGATCACTTCCAATCACGCAGAGGAAGCAACATATGACTGACAGATAGAAAGCAAAAAAGTAATTTCCTACATACCTACTTTATCAGAACCCCCTGGTCGCCCTATCAGAACTAGAATTAAGGACATAAGTCCATACATCAAGGAAAAGTTGAGCCACAGTTCTAGATGCGTATTAATTTAGTGTATCTCGTGGGTTCCCGTGTTTATCTCACTGCTCAATCTACCTGATCGTCGTATGGTTAGTCCAAACAATCCTATCTAAATCCACAATGTCAAATCCTTCGTGCCCGTTATCACTTTCTTGATATCACTTCCGAAATAATGCCTACTAACGAAAAACTATAAGATAATGAAAAATTGTCTTTGAAAAGAATCGGTTTAAGATAAGCTCGGGAGTATAGAGAGCAAAACGCAAACCGTAATTCACCGATTGAATTTGCATCGAGAAGGTCTGAGAACATCACACATAGTCTCAGAACAGGTCTGGAAATTCTTCATGTCATTAAGCACTAACCCCGTTTGTGAAATCTTCCTTTCCACTTTCCCGAAAAAGGACACACAATCTCAAATAAAGGTCTGAATGTTGTGCAGTTGAGAGATGTCCCCTATCATGTGCCCGTAACAGCCACTACCAATAAACCGAAGTCTAATGATATGCCTCCATAGCTGCTCTGACACAGAGCGGGATCAGTTGGTCTTTGGAACCCAGTCCATTTTGAAACTGGGTCGACCTTTGTCATCTTTCCAAGGAACATTCTCCCACGACATGTCCTATTTATCACAAATAGAAGATGTAGAAATATTAGTCATTTGGTGATTTGGGAGATTGAACCTTTGGAGCCCATTTGTAGTTGGGTTTGACCCATTTCTTTTTCGATCCGATGGGTGCCTTCGCACTTGATTTTGATCTCGAAGTCAGCTTTCGAGATGATTTTGACCTAATCGGTCTTGGCTTCATATGAGCATCTCTTAAATTGGACTTCTTGGTTGGCATTCCCTTCTTGCCTTTGGGATTTGGATTCTTGAACTTGGAAGTTTGATTCTTGGCCTTCTGTGCGTTCCAGTCACCATTGTGCGATTGTGACCTGGAAGGGTTTCTTTTGAAGTATCTCCCACTTGGTGCGTTCTGCCAGCCTTGTGCATAGTAGGGAACGTATGCGTGATTAGGACAATTTCTGACAATGTGTCCAGGTGTTCCACAGTGAAAACAAGTCTTTTTCTTCACTGTGAAGTTGTTTCTTCCTACCCCTGGTGGCGTATCCTTGCCTTGTCTCTTATTGTTCCCACAAGCACAATTACAACAGGCACTCTGTTTCACTGAAATTGGTGCCCTATATTTCTCAACAATAGGTTGATCAGAAGCAGCTGAGTCCGAAGCAACAGATTCAGAGTTCAAGGAGATGTTGGTTTGTTCAATGGTGTTCTCCTTGTTCTCATCCTCTGCTACTTTACCTGCACATGAAATAGAAACATTAGAATCGTTCAGCTCAACACTTTCTGGCACAACAACGATATAATTATCAAAGATATCATCGAATTCATCAAAAAAACTTAAGTGATCAGACTTTGACATAATTTTATTATCAGACACACTCTCTTCAGTTGCTTGCTTGCAATGACTTAGTGGTGAATCTGCATAGGAAGTAGAAGCATTAGTATTTTCAACATGAATGCCTCCTGAGACAAATCCAGCTGGTTTGCCATATTGAAGATGTGCCTCCCTGTCAATTTCCTCATATGTCATAAGGATGGATGTGTAGTTATGATTGAAAGGTAGAGGAACACTATCATACCCTAGACCTTTTTGTTGGTTATTTTTAAATTGCAAACAATGGTCTATCATGTTCGCAACTACTTCGCTTGACACATCAAATTATCTAAAATCAAAATCTGCAGTTTTAAATTTGCTTTTTAATGTGTCAAGCTTAGCAGTTAATTCAGCATGTTGTCTCTTAACATAGTCATAATTTTCACATTTATTACTATAGTCTTCCTGAAGCCTCCTAAAGTCTTTGATTTTTTGCTTCTTATTCAGCCTTTAGGGTTTTCTGTCCTTTTCTGAGTTGATATCCTTCATATTTTAGGTCCTCGACTTCCCTTTTTAGCAAATCATTATGTTCACGAAGAATTTTAATCGTATCTTCACAAGATGGAGTACATGAAACTTCATTGACCGGGATGTTTGCAGAACTCATTGTTTTTCCACACTTCAAAGCGTCAAGTTCTTCAGTTACAGCAGCAACACTAAGACGATTGAGATCTTTTGTCTTCTTGATGACAGCCACGTTCATATCCCACGATTTTGGAAGTGAATTCAGCAGCTTTTTGTTTATCTCATATTTAGTTAAGAAGATCCCAACTATATTTATCTCAGTAGTAAGTGTAGTAAATCGCTGCAACTGAGCTTCCAGGGTTTCTCCAGGGATATAATTGAACATGTTGAACTTTTGTCTTAACATTTCCTTAAGACTCTCTTTCATGTCTTCAATTCCCTCGTAGACCTCAAAAACCATTAAAAGCACAACTAGAAGCCAAAATCAAACTTAAAAGTCAAAGTCAAAATTTTAAGTAAAAAGTCAAATACTAAAAACCAAAGCTTTTTGGGGATGAAAATGGAATTTAAAAATAAAAGAAATTGATTTTGGGGTAAAAGAGTAAAATTTGCGAAATTAGGAACTAGAAACGACTCCTTTTGAATTAAATTTTAAAGGAATGAAGCAAGATGCAACCTAGTTGAGTTGGTAAGGCGCCTTGCAACCCCAAAAACATTCCCCCCCCCCCCCTTTTTTTTGTTTAAGTAAGCACGCTACTGGTAAACTATATGATTTAAACAAGCAAGATGTTTAACGAGTTTCCTTGTAGTTGAATTGGTAAGGAGTGTGGTTTGTCAATCAGGGGACCTGGGTTCGAATCCAGGCACTCCCAAAACTCCTTTCTTCTTTTTTTAAGTGTACACTACTGATGGTCAAAGACTCGTTGGGCCGTGAACTCCGGACCGCAAACACGATTGGACCGTAAACTGATTACGACCGTAAATGGGTTTACGACCGTAAACTATTCAATGGCTGTGACCCCTTCAAAGGCCATAAAGTCTTCGCAGATTACGTGAAAAACAACGTTTTCACCTCTTTTTGCTTCAAAACTCGATCAAAAGCTCGTTTTTATAAAAAACGTGAAGAACAAACCCCCTTATATTGCCACGATCTATCCAAAAACACAATAATCCTTCAAAAATAAGATCAAATAAGCTCCAGATCTGACAAAATTGATTGATACAATCCAAGCTCTGATACCACTCGTAAGTCCCTGATCTACTTGTGTATCAATCAGATCCGTTTGATGGTGCGGAATCCCAATCAAACGGATGATGCCAAATCAAAATAGAAGACAAAAAGAGAAGAATAACTTTAATCTTCAATGTCTTGAATAGATTGGAATGATGCTCCTTTACATGAGATTCGCACACGCACACACACTTAAGCTCCTTGTCCAAACACCCACATGCACTCCTCGCCCTATATATATATATATATATATATATATATATATATATATATATATATATATATATATATATATATATATATATGAGACATGGGCCATGAACAGGTTCACGGCCGTAAACTCTTAAAACATTATAGAAAAATACAATTGCAAAGAAAAGCAAAGTATAAACCATATTTTTGACCCAACACAGTCCTTAGTCCTTCGCAGATACTTGAGAATATTATTAACTGCTAGCGACTGACAATGCTCAAAGTAAAGGCCACATCAGGGGGAGTACATGTCATAGCATGCACGATAGATCCAACAGCGGAAGCATATGGAACTCTACTCATTACTGTTGTCTCTACATTGATACTCGGGCTCTGAGTCTTTCTCAGTTTGGTATTAGTCTATATAGGCAGTTCTTTTTTCTTGGAATTCTCCATGCTAAAAAATTTTAGCACCTTTTCCGAGTATGTACTTTGAATAAGTCGAATTAGTCTTTTACTCCTGTCTCTAAAAATACTTATCTCTAGAATATATGCAACCCCTCCTAAATCCTTCGTAGCGAAACACTTTCCAAGCCAAGACTTAACCTCTTTCAAAGTTGGAATGTCCTTTCCTATAAGAAGTATGTCATAAACATACAATAACAGGAAGGTTATTATACTCCCATTAGCTTTGATATATACACAAGATTCATCTTCACTTCTAGAGAAGCCAAACTCTTTGATCTTATCGTCAAAGAAAAGGTCCCATCTGCGAGAAGCTTGTTTCAATCCATAGATTGATTTCTCAAGATTACACACTCTATTAGGAAACCATAGAAATTAGGTGACATTCTAACTCTATTGGAACGCCTAAGATGTAATGATTCGTCAATCAGTTTAACTGGAATTTATCCCCCAGGTTGAGCCCTAGCGATTTTAGAGGTTCCTTCATCATTTGGCTCTTGAATTTCATCCAGATCAATGGTTCTCCCACAGTCAGGTGCAAATGGATCTTCAATAAGAAGACCGATGTGGATGGGAAAGTACACACATATAAGGCACAATTGGTTGCGAAGGGATTTACTAAAACTCATGGAGTTGACTATGATGAGACCTTCTCACCAGTAGCGAAGATTAAATCTCTAAGGGTTATACTAGCCATAGCTGCATTTCATGACTATGAAATATGGCAAATGGATGTCAAAACCGCTTTCCTTAATGGAAAGTTGGGATAAGATGTTTACATGAGTCATCCATAGGATTTTGTCAATGCAAAGTACCATAATAGAGTGTGTAAGCTTGAGAAATCCATTTACGGATTGAAAAAAGCATCTCGCAGATGGAATCTTTCCTTTGATGAGAAATTCAAAGAGTTTGGATTTTCGAGAAGCGAGGATGAGTGTTGTGTATATGTCAAAGCCAGTGGGAGTATAGTGAGCTTTATGGTATTGTATGTAGATGACATACTACTCATAGGAAATGACATCCCAACCTTGCAGGAGGTTAAGTCCTGGCTTGGGAAGTGTTCCGCTATGAAGGACCTCGAAGAAGTTGCTTACATCCTAGGGATAAGGATATTGAGAGACAGGAGTAAAAGACTAATATGACTTAGTCAAAGTACCTACTTGGACAAGGTGTTGAAGCGTTTTAGCATGGAGAACTCCCAGAAAGGTGACTTACCTATCCAAAGCAATACCAAACTGAGTAAGAATCAGAGTCCGAGTACAGAGGATGAGATAGCAGAAATGAGTCGAATACCATATGCTTCCACAGTTGGCTCGATCAAGTATGATATGACTTGTACTCACCCTGATGTGGCCTTTGGTTTGAGCATGGTCAGCAGATATCAAGGGAATCCTGGTAAAGCTCATTGGACTGCGGTTAAGAATATTCTTAAGTACTTGTAGAGGACTAAGGACTGGGTCCTTACCCTTGGTGGGATTGATGACTTGAGAGTGACAGGGTATAGCGACACCAAATTTCAAACCAACATAGATAATTTCCACTCTTAGTCGGGCTGGGTGTTTACCCTGAATGGAGGAGCAGTAACATGGAAAAGTTCCAAGCAGGTGACTATAGCTGATTCAACGTTTGAGTCAGTGTACATAGCAGCGAGCGAAGCGTCGAAGGAGGCGATATGGTTGAAAAGCTTCATCGGGGACTATGGAGTCATTCCATCCATAAAGGAGCCTATGGAGATTTTCTGTGATAATAAAGGGGCGGTTGCCTTAACCAAGGAATCGAGAGATCATGGTAGATCCAGGCATATCGACAGAAAATACAACTTCATAAGACATCAAGTAGAAGAAGGATACGTTGTGGTAAAGGGGATATCGTTAGAGCACAACCCAACAGATCCTCTTACAAAGGGACTGACTAGGGTTAAGCACTTGCAGCATGCAAAGGGTATTGGGCTAATGGACGATATTAGGTTTACTGGTTAGATAAATAAAAACTTGTAATAGCTAAATTGTAATTGAAATTTGATGATAAATCAAAAGGGTTTTTAAATATAAATAAAGTTATTGTCTTGTGCCAAATATTTACTATTGTTTCACTTTGCATGTTTTGACTTCCAAAATAATTAAATTATTCAAACAATCTGCAGTCGATCATACGTTAGAAGTAAGTATGAAAGAAGACTGTCATGAGTTGGCTTGTAGATTGTCTAAGGTGATAGACATAGCAAGAGTTTGCTACACCATTTATAAGTGCTCCTGAAATAAGATTTGAGTATTGGATTCAACCCGTGCTCACCTGAATTACTTCATGGAATTTATTACGAGTAATGGTGAGACAATAATATAATATAGTCTTTAACTTAAGATATATGAGTTGTTGACTATGAGTTGGTTGTGCATTGATGGCACAAAAACACAGCAATAACTTGTTATATAACGTGTCATTCTGCATGATTTGTTGAGTATTTAGTGCAAGCATATAATGTCGAAGTTTATCTGTTCCTTTTATCCTAAGAGGATTAAAAGCGATATCTTGGGCCCCACGATGATTCTGTTTTGACTATGTGCCGGGCTCGGTTAGAACTAAATTGATGTGTTCAGTTATTTTCTATGTCAGACGAATCAGAAATCGGGAAACAATTTACAGGACAATAAGTATGACTATCTTGAGAATAGAGGAGTATATGATCCCTTACCTGAAAGACGCGTCACTAACTAGGTCAGAGTTCGACAACGGCTTTTGAAAGCTTACGATTGCTAAGTTGGATCCTGAAGTCATATTGGCAGTTAGAGTTATTAGACTTATCTAAGTGGGAGACTATTGGATTTAGTGTCTAAGCCCATAACTATAACTGGGTTTTAGTTGACCCAATTGTAGCATGGTCCTTTTGGGTTGCCTTCACCAGTGCAATTTTATAGGATGAACTTTTGAGAATAAGGTTATTTATGATTTATTAATATATTACAAATATAATATATTAATATGAAGTCATATTATTTAATTAGTATTGATCAAGAATTAATTTGGAATTAATTTTGTGGTCAAAAGAGACTAACTAAATATATGGGTTGATTATTTAAATCGATGGTTCTTATAGTTTGGGCCAATGATCCATGATTTTGTAGATGAGCTAAACCAATGATAGAACCCATGGAGCATAAGAATGTGATAGGTCATGGAGAATTAGGGTTTACAAGGTGTAACCCAAACACATACTAAACTATAAATAAGCCCCTCCTAGAGCCAAAATCGGTTACACCATACATTCCAAGAGTGTGAAGTTGATTTTGTGCTCGTAACCTATTCTCTCAAGCCTCCTCTTGCATATTGCTGTTTGTGAACCATTAGAGGCATCACGCATTAGATGCTCAAGCTTTCGAAGGTCAAGAACTACAAGTCCTTCTAAGAGGTAAGTCATCTAACTAGTTGTATCATTCAAATTTTCAAATGTATGTTAGTTAGGACAATGCTTTGGGAAATTGAAAATATGCATGTATAATTAGAGAAAACATAGATCCAAAGAATTTAGGGTTGCATGTGCACCATAGGAGTGTTAGAGTGCTCAAAACCCAATAGATTTCTAGGAACATCATCTTCATGAGGAAAGCTTTTTCCAAAAGGTCTGGGAAGACCATAGTTGTCAAAACTAGTCATCTACAATGGAGAAATTCAAGTTTAGTTTATTTAAGTAGTTAATGTAACACCCAAATGAAATATTAAGGCTACGACCCAATACAATAATTTACAATTCAGAAGAGGGATGTCGTAATACAATTGCAAACTATTTGTCGGTAGGTAAATGACCATTTACCAATTCCACCATGAAAACGTAATTTTTAAACAAATTAAGTTTTAAATGAAATCCTAGATCTTTTGCGATTCATTGAACTTTTTAATGACATGTTTAATCTCGATTATGCCCTTCATGTTTGTGGCTAGGATGCCGAGGATCACAAACATGGTGTGAATAACTATGAAAATTAGTTTGGTACTCTCGATGTTACATATCACCTAATCAATGTGCCGGTTAACCACACACGCTCCATTGATCCATGATTAACACCAAGCTACCCTTTTCCACCCTTGCTAGTCCCAAATTAGTGTGTCGATTAACCACACACGCTCCACTAACGACTTAACAAGGTGCAAAGTTCAATTTCATGGAATAGCACCAAATTCACATTTTTCCTAAGTAACTAAGATTGGGAATTTATAAGTGTTTACTTACTTAGTATTTCCATTATACTTTTAATGGAAGTTTGTATCCTATCCTACCCGTTCGGCTGACGACCCTCCACCAATCAAGGAAGCGGTGGGTGAGAGTGGACACCCATTCAACTACCATTTTATAGGCAGTTTCCTTATATCCCCTTATAGATTGGATTCGTGAATGAAACTTACTAACGGTAAGACTGACCTTTTAATTATACATATATAATATATTAGACTTTTAGTTTTATATAGTATAAGGGTGTATGTTAAACTTTAAAATACTTGACGGTTTAATCTATTAATAAATTATACTCTTAATTTAATTAAAATTAAAACATATGATTATAGATTTAATAATACTCTTTTAATTAAACATTTAATTAACTATTAATAAAGTCCATAAGAGTTAATTGAATTTATTCAAAAAACATAAAGACACTAAATCAAATTAAAACTATTTAATTAATTTTAAGTTATGAACTCTGAGTTACGTTTTTGAAAATTTTACAAATTACTAGGGTTTTTATGAATTCAATGTTTCTTAATTGAGACTTTTCAAATTTTAAAACTTGAGGGCAAGTTTTGTAATTCTTGAAAAACTTTTGAACTCCATAACTTAAGGAGTTAATCTGTTTTATAAAGATAAGACTTTTCAAGTTCCATAACTTATCGAACTCTTCAAAAACATTAAGATCAATTTAACGACTATTTATTTGTAACTCCCTAAAAAACTTTTGAGTTCCAAATTTGATGACAAAATTTAGAACTCCTTAAAAAAGTTTAGATAAAATTTTAAACTAATAATACAATCAGATCATTTTATCTTTTACTAAATTGAACTCTTATAGCAAAATGATTCAAATTTTCCAAATAATTAGTTTTTCACAAAATCAAGTAAGTATCTTAAAATTTTGGCAATCATCATCTTATTGGATGGGGATAAACATTACCATATCAACAAAATCAAATTTTATGAACCAAAACATTTTGTGGTAATGATCCTAATCCAGAACAGGCCAAAAACCTGAAAATCCTGCCAACTGATGATCCAACTTGTCGAGCCAGGCTATGGACTCGTCGAGTTCATGACCAAAATATCCAACTCGTCGATTCCACTAATGGGACTCGTTGAGTCCACTGTCCAGACAACAATTTTTCAGTTTTTTCAACCTTGAACAATTAACCAATGCATCAATATAACAGAAAGCAACCTGGCTCTGATACCACTTTTGGGTTTTATGTACTCTAACACTCCTATGGTGCACATACAACCCTAATAGCTTTGGATATAAGTTTTCTCTAGTTACGCATGCAACAAAAATTTCCAAGCTAGAAACCTACAACTAGCATACAATATTGGTAACTAAAACATAAAATTAAGTTAGAAGAATACCTCGTAATTGTAGCTTGTAGGAATTGGTCTTTCAAGAGCCTAGCACCTCAAGTGTGATGCCTCAAATGTCTTATAACAAACAAAGAAAAAGAGGAGGAACTTGAGAGAGGTTTGGAGACACAAAAATCATCTAGAGCTTCTTGGAATCACTAGTACACGATTTTTGGCTTAGGGGTTACATTTATATAGTGTAGAATCCAAGAGTTAAACCCTAATCCACTTCCTTGGGCCTCAATCCAATAATCCATATGATAATCCCTTTGGACTAACTCTTCATGGAGTCTTACATGAACTTAGTCCATTACTAATCAATATGGATCATTATCACAAACTATATATATCACTGATTTACACAATCAGTCCCCGTTGATTTAATTAGTCTCGTTTGACCACTAAATTAATTCCAAATTAATTCTTGATCAATACTAATTAAATAATATGATCTCTCAATTAATATATTATACTTATAATATATTAATAAATCACAATAACCTCTTTCTCAAATGTACATCCTATCAAATTGTTCCAAAGTGTTACAACCGAAATGGACCATTCTTGTATCAGGTCAAGTACATACCAATTATACTTATGGGCTTAGACACTTAATCGAACAATTACATAGTTGGAGAATCGTCCTGTGGGCAACATGACTTCTTACAAGTTTGATATTACAGATGCTCAAATGTTGCTCATGAAAGACATGAAATCTTGGAGAAGATGGTGACCTCTTCAAAGGAGTCTATTGTTTTAAAGATTAAAGATTTGGTTGATTTGGTTACAAAAGAATTCTATAAGAACATTTATCAAAGACATTCATGCTTTTAATAATAAATTTGTTGCAGAGTTGAAGTTAAAGAAAGAATCTAATTCAACTATCATTTCAAGCATTGAGAATTCTCTCACATGTTTTCATGATCACTTATCGAATTTTGATGTTCGATTAACAACTTCGATTTCTGAGTAACAAATTTCTAATGTAGTTTCTTCCGTGGAGTCTTGTTTTAAAACTCAACTGGCTCTAATTCTAGATCTTGTGCTTCGATTGCCAACAAATGCTCTACACCCATGGATACTCGTGTCACAAGGGGAATATAAGGGTAGTTCATCGAAGGATGGAGACGAAGATAAGGGAAAGGTAGATGGAAAAATTTTTAACACACAAATCCCAATTCAAATTCTAGTGAAACCTGTTCATACAACTTAGACAGTAACATCAACTCCAAATATCTAAGTTGATATTTCAAAGATTCAAGCGAAGAAGGGGTTGAATATAAACGATTGAGGTTCAGGTTCTTCGAATGTGAAACCTGTTGCAATGTCAGAATCAAAGGGAAAAGGAAAAGGTGTTCATGTGGAGCCCACTGAAGAAGAGAAGAAGATAATACAAGAACTTGAAATAGAGAAATTGAAGTAGCTTAACAGTATAATGAGAATGAGATAAAATGACCACCCTGTTCTTGACAAGGGAGATCCAAATAAAGTGTGGTGTTATGAAACGATTGAGACAATAGCTTATGGTGAAGTTGATGTATTTGAAAAACTGCCAAATAAAAGCTATGCCATCGAATATACAAATTTTAATCAATTGGAGTTCCCATTCAATCATTCGATGTTCACATTTACTCAGTTTAAGCTTGCTAAAAATTATTAAGATACCGAGGAGTATAAAAATATGAAGATATGATTTCATGCTGTACTTAGAAAGACTGAAGAAGAAGTTTGGTCCTTGGTGAAATTGTTAAACTTGTAGCAATCACTCCATATGTTATTTTCAAAGGAGTTATTCAAAACACTCGATAATAGGTTGTTAGGGCTAATAGTACTCTTTTTGAGTTCACCATTGCTAAATTTTTGCTGTTGAACTTGAATGATCTTATTACTGTTATGAAGATTATGGGAGATCTGAATAACGATCAAATTCAAGATAAACCATCTTACATCATTGGATATAGTCATATAAAAAGCTTCATATATTCTTACTTATCTCATCTAGCATTATCGCTACTTCCATTAAGAAAAAGCCAAAAGTAATCAAGTCAATGTTGAAAGGAGAAATTAATATCGGAGACTATGAACATGGTTAAATTCTTATTAAATACAAGGGTATAGTGTTTCAGGAAAAGAAGATGAAGGGGGTGTAAAAAGAAATACTTCTTCAATACTAACGATAAATAAATGTATTCTAATCAGAATCTTTCTAGTATCCTTCTTCGGATCAACAAATGCATGAAGAATTCAAAGGAAGACAGAGCAGAGATAAGGAAGATTATTGTTTGTATATGGAAATAAGAAGAGTATTATTGAATATTATAAAGATGCTACCCACAGTTTGAAGATCCGATATTTATCAGAAAGGGGGAGATTGTAGAGTCAAATGTGTTGTGATATATCGAAGTCTTATGCAGTATTTGAAGTGTTGTTTAAAGTGGCAATATCGAAGGTCTTCATGACTTTGATTCAGTATGCATTTTATCAAGTATTTATGTCGTATCACTTTCTTAGTCGAAATCCGGAAATTTTTGTTAAGATAAAACTTTGACAGGAGTTAGTAAGGAGATAATAAATGCAGAATAACAAGTTAATATCAATGGATCTTATTAGCTCAATAACAAAAGTTAGATAAGTTAGATTGCAGAAATGTAAGGAAAGTAAATAGCAAAAAGTTGATATCGATAAGTATTTAAACAAGTAGACACTTAGATGAATCGTAATAAGGTTTGCATGCAAACAAAAATTAGCATATGATGAACAACATAAGTGAAGAGTGACTCGGTTTAAGTATCAGTTAAGATGACTTGAGATATTGAGATGAAAGATATTATACTGATAAGCTCTGAAGTGATAAGAATACATGAAGTTGGAAGCTCTATTTATAGAGTCCCAAAAGTTACAAGGAAATAATAAAATAACATAAAGCAACTGACTTCAGTGTCCTTGAATGGTACACCGGACAATACTACGATTACAAGTAAAGTCAGTAAAAGTCACTTATAGCAATCTTAATGTTGAGTTCGTCTACAGGTCTTGAACATCTCTTCGGGTTCACAAGATGACAAAATTAGCCTATAGGTAGCTCTCTTTAGGTTAACTTAGGCAAGGGGTCTTCTGGTCCATCTTACCTGAAGATGGTCACTTTCTTGTTTCAACAATTTCCCCCAAAGTGACCTCTTAACTAAGTTCTTCATTGATTAATCTTAATAAACTTAATGATGATCCACCAAAACTTCCTGACATTGAAAAGCCACTTGATCCTCCTTTAAATTTCAAATTTTACTTCTTTAGAGGTGTATTTGGACTTTTGCACTAGTTGCTCCTTGGTTAAACGGTGAATTGCTGTAACTGGAATGAAGAACTTTGGACTGTCATGAGACTTCTTGTAGACTATCCCGAGCTTTGGCAAGCTTGTAGCACCAAGGTTCATCTTTTTATAGCCTTTAGTGATAGTTTGAATGTGATCGAAGGGAGGAAAGTTGAACTTGTGAGCATGAAGAAGATGAATCTCTACATCAATTCTTCCAAAATCACATACAAGGGCTTTATGGAATTCACATGTCCTTTCGAAAGCTACTTTCATCTTTGGAACACCTAAGTAATTAGGAAGATCTCTTCAGGATTCATGCAAACAAAGTCTGCTTGAGATCTGACATATTCACAAACTCTCCGGATTAGAGTGTACTGGAAAAAATCAATCTTCATGAATTTCCCGACTTTGTAATTTTTTACCCCTTTTGGTCTGTCGTTGGACCAGATGTCTTGGAATTTTCCACCTTGTTTGGAATGAAAAAGATTTAGATGCTCAAATTCCATGTGGAGCTTTCTACCTTCAGGTATGGTGAGTTCAAAGGATTGGAATACTGGGAAAAATTTAGGGTTTGGAGAAATTGAAACATCCTAGTATCCATCAGAAGGTGGTTCAGCATACATAAGAACTGGAATGTAGTCGGAGTCAAGGAGTCTACGGGTAGGGTTTACCCATGAGTTTATTAGGGTTTCATCGAAGGTTGTATCAAACCCTTAAGCTCTCCTGATCTCGTCGACGAATTTCGCAGCCCTCCAGTCCTTTTTCTTTTGATCTGTTGTGGGGGATTCATCGGTGTGATTTGATGACAATTCTTCTTCCAGATTCTTGAGGTGAGTAGGAGTTGATTGTCAGGGAGAATCCTGAGGAATTGGGTGTCAAGGAAAAGACTAAGGAGTAGGTTATCTACGGTGCACTGAGGAGCAATGATCCTAAGGAGGAGTGATGGAATGCTTATCTGATTGAGTTTCTGACTTCGAGGAGTTAGAAACCATTTCGATTCTTATTTCATTTTCCTGATCACTTCCTTCTTTTGAGGAAGCAGGCTCCATCTCCTCCTCAAACTAAAGGTTCAAATCACCCAACTTGTGAAAATTGGTGTTAAACTGCTTTTCCAGTTGAGTGTACACGACTTTGTTTGTTGGAATCTCCTAGTTGAAGAGTTGTTGATAAATCTCCTTGGCAAGGTGGAGGATTTCATCAACACTCTACTTTGCAGTTAAAGATCATCTCAGTCCTTTGATTGTTTCTTGAATAACCATAAACCCTGATTCGTAAGCAGTATAAGTTTCCTCAATGAGCTACTTAGAGTTGCTTTCTTGAGTTTGTAGGGTTTGTTGGACTTCGGTTTTGAGCTCTTTTACTTCTTTGATGAAATCTTCTGCCTTGAGAGAAATTTCTTGTGATTAGACGTCTGTTGATTATCGTCTGGTACTCATCTGGATTCATAGAAGAACCCTCTCTGCAGTGAGTTTCTACCTAGTTTCCAAGATTTCAATTCGATCAAGAAGAGATTGTTTTGTGGAGGCATCAGCAGTCTGCGGTGTGGCAGAAGAGACTGCAGCCAGAATCTGATCGACTTTAGATTGTAGGTTGAGAAATTCTTTTCTTTGTACCGCTAGCTTCCTTTTCTTCTTTTATTTAGGCTTAGAAGTCGAATGTTGGGAACTACTTGACTCTTTGTCATCTAGAACCACAACAAAGTCATCTGCAGGGAGAGGTCGTTGGACTTCATCATTGTTTTTATCATCTAAGCTGAAGGTTGGTGTAGAGCTTATCTCAATGTCAGTACCATCTTCAATTGAATGATGGACTTCATTGTTTAGATGAGTCTTGGGAGGACCACCAACATTTTCCATCTCTTGAACCTATTGCACGATGTTCTCCATATCTGACATCCATTGGTGAACATAAAGACTTTCATGCACCGTCTTCGCATTGTTAATCATAGTGGCCTAATAATTGGCCACTTGGAGAAGGGAATCTTCTTTCTGTTGTTGATGTTGCACTTGTTAAGTTTTCCTAGCGTGAAGACTCTTTTAAAAGCATCAAACTTCCTCAACCCATATTATGTTGTTAGGCGGTAACGTGACTGAGTCATCAGATGCATATCCGTCAAATCCTTGTCTTTCCAAGGTGTCCCTCGGGTTCATGGATTCTTGCACATTTGTGCTCCCCATGCGTAAACCACATGTGTGTAATGTTGGTGGAATAGGAATTCTAGAGCTTCCTTAGTCTCCTCGGTCTAAAACCAAGTTTGGCCTCGGCTCTATTCTGGCAAGGGCCTCTGAAAAAGGACCATGTATTCGAACTTGTGTTTCTGGTGTATGTGTGACACGAATGAGAATGGAGTTCAGCTCCTCGGGAGAAAGAAAGTATAAACGTGAAGCCCTGGAGACCTTAGGGTGGACATCGACATATGGATTCACTTGGAATCCATATTAGTTTTGGTCTCCATGATGAGATGAAACTAATACACTTATTATATCAGAGTGGTTAGATTGGGTTCTTTTTGGTGACTCAGCGGGGACTCAAACACCTGCGGGAGTCTTTTGAGAGACCCTGACATTTGCCTCGGTTCGCTTTTGGCTTTGACTAAGGTAACATTCATCTTTTTTCATCCTAAATACATATCCAGACTCCGAAGGTTCATTTAAACCGTCATTGATGACATTTACTAGAGAGTCACGAGCCTTGGATAGAGAATGTTGAACGTGAGGATTGGACTCTGTGGTTTTAGTTTTTCTCTTCTTTGAGGTACCTGCACCCTTAATGACAATGTTTGTGGGTGTTTTCTTGACGGCCATGGATTTGACTCTTTTAGGTTTGGGCTGCAGGGCTTGGTCTTCGATAGGCTGAAGGGGCCGTGGCGGGGAAGAGCGATATGGGACAATATCACTCGTAGCCAAAATATGGTCAGCTATCTTCATGTTGGTAAGTCCAATTGATTCAATAATATACATGGTAAGATGATGAATAGGACCGAAGACAGATTGGTCCTTAAAGGGATTGTATCTTTTGAGGTTTCTTGCAGAGAAGAGAGTTGTGTCGTTTTCAAGGCTGAGATTGGCATCTTCGTGAAGATCAACCAAACATAGAGACCAAAACCTTGCAAAAGTAAGTTCTTTCATTCCTTCCTTCGGGGCAACTTTGGATACATACTGAAGAAAGTCCTCCTAGAGGATGTGCCCATAGTTGACTAGGTTTCCAGTGAAGATGCTCCAAACGATGTCAAGTAGAGGCTTGCCCATGTTGTCTATGCCTCATTTCTTTCGGATAGACATCGGATTATGTAGTGACACACAAATTTTCAAACAACAGGCAATTTTCTCATCTTAAACTCGGAAATCCCTTTGAGCTTGGCTTGGTACCCCATCTGGTACAATGCAATGTAGACTTCGTTAGTACTGGGAGTGTAGAACTTTGTTGAAGGTAAAAACCTCAAATTGATGGCGTTAAGGAACTTTTCCTTGGTCAAGATAACCAGGGAATCGTCGATCAAATGGAGATGGATTTCTTGCGGTTTGTTGTTAGGCCTAAATGTTGAGAATGCACACTTGGAAAGAACAGCTAGAGGGGCAGCTTCTGTGAATGAATCAAATGCACAAAACACGGGATGAGTTAGGTAAAACTTTATCATGATCTTGATTGCTTCATTGATTATAAAAAATCCCTATGTAGTTGCTATCTGCAATTGAAGGAGTGAGATCCTTGATAGTGGATCCAGACTCAGCTGGTCTTGCAGATCCAGATCCCTTTGACTGTTTCTTCGACACACCAGATTTCACCATTATTGCAGAAAAGGTTTGATGAACTTGCTTGAAAAGAGTTTTTGTAAGAAGGTGAAGAAGAAGGAGTTCGTCTGTAAGAGTTCAGAAAGCGTAAAAATTTCTTGGGGAAGATAAGGGGTTTTTATACCTTCAGATTTCAGATTTAATTGATAATAGTTTAATTACATCTCCTTAAGCTAAAAAACCTTTAGGTTTTTACCATTATCAGTTTAAATTAAATTAAACTAAATTAAAAACAAATATTTTCCGGGAAAAAGAAGCATTTAATGTATTGTAGGCCCATGATGACACGACGTACAATCGTGGGGTGAAAATGGTTTGGTCCATTGATGAGTATTTAAAACTCTTTGATCGATTAGATCTTTATAACAGGCAAATCAATAAAGTAAAAACAGTGAGATAAAAACACAAGTATGGATCTGAATGAGTCAAATGATTCGATTAACTCAATCCTCAGCAGAGCTCGATGAAGAACTTCCGCTGTAGAGGATTCTAGGGTTACAAAAGATAAGAACGTGTACCATATTCTGCTTCATTTGTAAGAAGGATGTTGTGCAAAAGAATCCAGTCGTGTGGATTTAAGTTGGGAAGATCAGCAAGCGAAATGGCATGTTCAGTCTTGGCATAGCCTCTCAGCACCTTAAACCGAACGTTGGTGAAGTTTCCTTCCCGATACAGTTTGAGGACCCGAACATTGACTATCTTCTGAGCGCTCCATGTTTGATACTGTGGTTGAGCAGCCCTGAGGATGAGGGAACTCAGCAATGTTGTCAAAGGCATGGAAGACAAACGCCTTTCGGGTCAGTGGCATGTCGAACTGAGAATCGACAGAATTATCCCGATCAAGTGAGATCATTGGTTCTAGCCACAAGATGCTTGGTGTTTCGATGGCTTCTTTTAGCAACTTCTCAAGAGTCTAAGGAGGAAAAAGAGTTTTCCTACTCTTAAGAAGGTCGTGAGCTTCTTTCTGTTTTCTTTCAGCTTCTTCAGTGTCACACCCCAAAACCGGAACGATGGAAACGTTCGGGGGCGGATGACTTCATGTGCTAGCATAACAAATGAATACATAGTAAAGAAAGCAATACAACCATCATATATATAATTGAAAGTTTACATTGTTAAAAGTACATGTTCAAAACCAATTACAATATGATGCCAAAATATGAATTTAAACTGACGATGCAGCGTCCCTTCTTCAAGAGCTGTTTTGATACCTGTAATTACTGAATCCCTGGGACATACAAGTAGTTTTGAAAGAGTAGATCAGCATTTAAGGTGGTGAGTTTCATAAGTATTAAATGACAATGTTTGTATGAAAATGAAATGTTTTGTTTTTGTTTGTTTGCTTCTAGAAAATCCCATATTTTCTACTAACATAAATGTAGCCTTCTAACAAGACAAATGTTTGTTTCTAGAAAATGTATGTACGTGTAAAATAACCAATATGTTTGAAAACCTCGTAAATCGGTGTATTTTTAATACCTCATGTGAGTTTTATAACCATACTATTGACTCGGAATGCCTATACACAACGTTCTTCAGGCGTTGGAATGTTATGACGTTTGTGACCCCAAATGGTGGACTGTAGCTAACAGTCAAGGTGCGGGTTGTCAAGCCCGTATAGATCTATACACAAACACCATGCTCCCCCTCCAAGGGATTCTGGTATATAATACAGGACTTGAAATGTGTACTTGAATGTACGTGAAGTTAATGTCTCACATATCTTAGTATAAAAACATATTTACGTGTTAAAATGTTTGTTTGTTCTTGTATATGAAAGTGACTTCTTGAAAATCTTGTTTCAAGTATGTAAAAGTTAGCAATAATCTCGTAAAACTATATCTATTATAGCTTTCTAGAAGTGTGTCCCATTTGTTTAGAAATCCCTAGAAAATGAATCACTTGATATGAAAGTATAGATTTTTATAGTGTCTAAGATAGACACGTATACATATAATCTAAGCAAAATGTTTAGTTTATACATGTATGCCGACATTTTACATTTCAAAAGATATAATGTTATCGTAATATATTTTATATACGAAAGTTCCCTATAAAGTTTATAAATCACATATGATTCGGTTGAATAAAAGTGTATAATAAATCATTATATAACAGACGATAATAATCGTGTGTTTTACTTGTATACCCCCCCCCCCCCTGAAAGCATATAAAAGCATTTAGAATATTTAAAAAGGATTAATTAAGGGGTATGAACTCACTTGAAAGTTTGAAGAAAGCGAGATGGAAACCGGGCAGAATTTGGTCTCGGGAAGACGAATTTTCTCGGGATTCTCGGGAATCTCGGGAGTATAAACGATCTTCGGGACTTGAGCAAAATGACCAGGGCTTCGGGTTAGCACGGGCACGGAAAACGAGGCAAGAACGCAAAAGAAATGAGAGAAATGGAGCCCTTTCTTCGGAACCCTCGCATCCCTTTTATAGGGGCTGGGAACCGCCTCGGTAAGCGGGGCGTACGAGGGTACGCTGGGCGTACGCGTACATCACGCATGACCGGATCCTCGAATGCCTCGGAATCGGATGGGACGAGCTACTAGCATCGCATAGGGCGAGACGTGGACGATCCGAAGCCTAGCCGTTGAGTACGCGGGGCGTACGCCTGTACGCTGGGCGTAACTCGGATAGGCTTGCTGACTCCCCTTCGGATAATACCTAGGATTAATAATTAAATTTGTATTTTATTTAATTAATAAACTTTTAAAATTCATATCTTCTTCATACGAACTCCGTTTTCGATGTTCTTTATATCCACGCGTAGGTGAGACTACGCTCTACAACTTTCGTTTAGATTCCGTCGGCAAATTTTGAAATGATTTTTATTATTTATTTTTAAAATGTCGCGTTAAGAGAATTTCGTTAGAAATTCATAACTTCTTTATCTGACGTCAGTTTTTGCCAGACTTTTTACCGCTGAAATACCATTGTCGAGACCTTCGATTCTGGTTTAGGTCATTCCGGCCAAAAGTCGCTCGATTTCCGATTTCGAGTTTTTAGCTGTCTGCTACTAAGCCGAACTTGGAAAAATCATAACTTCAAAATACGAAGTCGGATTTGGGTGTTCTTTTTACGTACGATCACGGTTTAATGACATCTAACATAGTAGGTAATTAAAATAGAAACTTTTCGGACATTTTATTTTCAAAGTTAATTTCATTAACTCAAAAGTGGTTACAATACTTGACTTTTTAGGTCATTACAAAGAGTTGAAATATCGGGTTGTCACATTCAGCCTCTCTAGCAACCCGAGCGCTAATGTCTGCGTCCTTGTCTCGGCCTTACTTTTTCAAAAGATCGGCAATGGTCTCTTTATATTCATCACTCTCTTCAGCAATTTTCTTGCCCTTGTCTTTCACACCCGAACCTGAGGCTTGGCCTGTTGGAGGAGGTTCGGTTGTTTTGGTTGCTGTAGAAGTAGGAGGCGGTTAAGACACATTCTCTCCCCCTTGTTTCGGAATGGACACGAAGTCAAGGAGCCGTTCAATCTTGCTCAGGAGAGAAAGAGCAGGAGCAAGCTTTTCTGCAAGATCACGCCTCACAGAGTATTTTAGGATCGAGTCATGTGCTTCCAGGATGTTTGAAATGGCTGCGTGGACATCCGAAACACACAAGACACAATCTCTCTTTCAGATTGAAGAGACTCAATCTCCTTTTGAGAATTGGAGAGTTGAAGACTCTTAACCTTCAGAGCAGTGGTCTTTCTGGCAAGAGCATCCATAAGAGAATTTTCAGCAGCAAGATCTTCTTGAAGCTTGGTGAGGCGCTCCTCAATGGTCGCCTTAAACGTGGAGTTATCGTCTGGAGAGTTTGACGAAGAGTGCCAAAAGACTTCAGTTCTGAGGCAACTGAGGTAGTCAGCTGGTTGACAATGGGTTCCAGTTTCGTTTTGGTGTTGTCAGCAGTCTCCTGTAAAGACTGCAAAAGAGATGAAGCATCAGTAAATAGTTTTTCGACTTTTTCGGTCGCAGCCTCACAGGCTTTGGTGGATGCATCAATTGTAGCAGTAGCTGAGTCTAGAGAGACTTGATGAGCTTTGGAAAAAGCAGCAACAATCTTCTGAATAGTAGCTTCAGAAATGGTAGACTGTGATGAAGAAGAGGAGGCGATGAGCGAATCTATCTTTTCGTGAAGCTCCTTGAGATGCTTCTTGGTGATCGGAGCATCATCATCGTCATCACTCTGCACCTGATACGGACTGTAATAGACTGAATCAAATGTCATATCCTCCCCGCCGAGGAATGGTTCTTCGCCCTCTGCTGCCTGAGGTGAGGGTGGAGGTGAAGGTGGAGGCTCGGTAGTGGAAGTAGGTTCGGGTTGTGAAGTAGGTTCGGTAGTGGGAGTGGGTTCGGGTGCTTTAGTAGGATCCCCCGTATCAGATACATTGGTTCTTACTTCAGAAGTGGTTGTGGTAGCTTCTGTAAAAATGGGAGGGGGTACTGGGATGGAGGTAAGTGGTATTTGAGTGATGGAGGTTATGGGGGGAATGGAAATAGGAATAGTGACGGGTGGAGAAGAGATAGGTGAACTGGAAAAATGAACTTCTGGGGTAGGCGATCGTGGAGGAGTGTTACCACGAGGAGACTCATCAGAGTCTGAATGTTCTTCCTCATATTCGCTTGAGGAGGAAGCTAAGATCAGCTTTCGCCTGGGTTGGGTTTTTCTCTTCTTCAATGGAGGGGATTGAGCAGCTTTGGTGGTTTTACGTTTCTTGGGAGAAGGGCCTTTCGCTTCCTTGCCAACCTGCTTGTCTTTTCCTTTTTCATTCTTCTTTCCCCTTGGGGCAGGTTTGTCAGCTTCATGGATGGATTTGATCATCTCAGGAGTTAGCTCTCTAGGACCAGAGCGACGAAACTCCTTGTAGGTTCGGATGATACGGCTACCGGCAGGAACGTCTCCATACATCGACTCAGGGATAGAGCCAATGAATTGAAATTTTCAGGCATCGGAGACGATGATCTTCGTGGTATGGAAAGTACCAATCGAAGACAGTGGAGAACCAGAAACAATGGGGACGTGATAATTGTCCATCACCCATTTGGTGACCAACGTCCAGAATCGAGCGTAGGAGATCTCGAAGTGTCGAGACATGGATGCAACGCTCTGGATCAGTTGCTGCCATAACACCGATCTATAATCTAGGTTGATACCATTGTAAAACCCATACAGAATAGTGATGAACTGACGACTCGCTCCGTCTGATCCAGCACTGCGTTCAGATAAACCCTTGAACAGCACTGTAAACAACCCATTCCACTGAGGAGGCAGGCACGATTTCTTGAACTTCGTGACCGTTGTCAACACCTCAGTATACCCCATATTATAGAACATAGAGAACATGTGACCCACCGGAATGGATTCAGGGTTAACCCTAGATGAATCAGGTTCAAACCCTAAAAGTGAGCAGAATTGCTCCTTGGAGATTGACGCCTTGTGATCAAGAACGTCGAAGAAGATCCTATCGACAGACTTGTCGTAGTGAGCAGTGGCGAAAATTTGGGATAAGAACTCCATAGGTACAACTTCAACTTTGGTGAGTGCAGGAGCAAGCGGCGAGTATTTGAGACACTCGATGATCGGGAACATGAAGGCATCATAAACCTGAGGAGTAAGATTGATGATCAAACTTTGTTGAGGACGAATCGGCAGGATGTGGGAAGTGGCATGAACTGATGATGAATCCGCCATTGTTGTGAAGAAGTTGGGAGAGATGATGAACAGTAGAATACGTGAAGAATTTCTTGCTCTCTGAAATTTGGGTGCAGTAAAGAGGTAAATAATGGTGAAGATTACCTTTTATACTGTGGCTAAAGGAGAGAGAAGAATCTGTCCTAAATCTTCGAAGGAAATACGAAGGGTTTTTCGAAAGTGATTGATGTGTGATAGTTGTTAGCACCGATGATTACGCATGAGAGAAAAAACTATCCCAATTCACACGCCTTCCCATCAGGCGCCGTTTTTAAACGAAATGATTCCACTTCGCATGCCTAGCCTTCAAGCGCCGTTTGAAAATCAAATCGATTGGACTCCCGCCTGAGTCAGCATCCTATCCTTTTAGATTAAACGTCATCTTAAAGAAAAATTGACCACGTGGATCAATGTGAGCCACAACTCTTTTATGACTTCAAATCCCATTTAAAAAATATGCCTTGTAACTAATGAAACCAGGATTGTGGAAAATCAAAAAGATTTTCGTGCTTAGTGTGTAAAAGAAAAGGAAATAAAGCAACACCTATAAGGGAATTTGTGATGTCAATAAAGACACGAAACAATGGATCCCGGGCACGAATCTCTTCCTTCAAAGTCAAGAGAGACTTTAAAGTGTTTGTGTGGTTTCCCGTTGAATAACGATCAGACACTTATTGAAAAGTGTTGAAAGGCTTCTTTTAATCAGGCTAATTTGGGTGGCTTTCACTTCAGTTCAGAATTCCTGATCTTGATATAAGACAGTAATCGAACGAAGTACTTGTGAGGCCAATGTAGTCTGTTGAACAAGTAGGTTTGAAATAATTTAAGTGGTAATGTAAAATAGTTTATGTAAAATCTCAAAAAAAAAATTAAAACTGGATCCAAGGGAAGAAATGTTATGGGATTTAACCATTTCATAGGAATCACACAAAAGAAAATTAGAGATTTTACTTTCCATCCTTATTGATAAGTCCGCCAATTCGTTAGTGAAAGCTAGAGCAAAATTGATTGTTCACCGTCAATGCATAGTAGGTATTGAATTGTGGGTTTCACTTAGTACGTAGTGACACGAAGCTAAGATCATAAACACAGAAATTGTGTAACCATAAACCTCAGTGGTAATTTCTGAGAGTCTCAAGCGTTACGTTTATGAAGCGAATTAGATGGAGAAAAGTAGTGTAGATGGTGTAAAGAAAACCAAAGTACCTCTGCTGTGAAAATAAGGACCAATCAGAAAACTCTTATCTCATGTGAGAAGAGAGTTAGGTAGCTCATGATTAGAATAAATATGAAAGCCTAATTGGAAAGACATGGTTTGTATGTACCAAGTCAGTAAGGCTATTATTTAGAATCAGGTGAGACTTTGGACACATACAACAGCATGCTTCTAGGGACACTTAACTTAATGAAAGAATTTCCCCACAAATATCCACACAAAAATATAAGACACAAAACAAAAAAAACAAAAATTATCGAACTAATAAAAATAAAAAAATATATTTTTGGAGTTTTTGATTTAAAAGAATAAAAAGATTTTGGAATTTTTGATTTAAAATAATAATAAAAAAAATGAGACACACAAAAAATTTTTTGGAACCGAACCCGAGCGTTCGGTCTATTTCGGTTGCAAAAAAAATAAGTTTGAAAAAGAAAAGAACTTTGAAAATAAGAGAAAATGATACAAAAGGTTTACAACCAAAGAAACTACCTTTGAGTGATAAGCGAAGATCAGATGATAGGACCGAACGCGAGCGTTCAGTTCGTTTCGGTATACCAGAACAGGACCAAACCCGAGCGTTCGGTTCATCTCGACACACATGTGAACCGAACCCGAATGTTCGGTTCATTTCGCTTCCAACTTTTAATTTTGAGAAGTAGTATTTGGAACTGACTTCGATTCCATCATACCTAGCCCTTGTAGAATTTTATTGAAACTCGCTTCAAGAAGAGCTTTGGTGAAGATGTTAGCCAGTTGATCATTGGTTCGAACAAAGTGAATTTCGACGTTCCCATCTTCCACATGATCCTTAATAAAGTGATCCCTCAGTGCTATATGCTTTGTCTTGGAATGTTGCACTGGTTATGACAGATCCTAATTGCACTTTCTGAATCGCAATATAGTGGGATCTTTTTCATATTGAGTCCATAGTCCCGGAGCTGGCTTTGGATCCAAATCACTTGAGATGTACAGGAGGCTGCTGTGATGTACTCTGCTTCGGCTGTAGACAGAGAAACACATGTCTGTTTCTTTGATTGCTAGCTAACCAACTTCCCGTCTAGGAATTGGCAGCCTCTAGTGGTTCTTTTCCTATCTAAACCACAACCTCCAAGGTCTGCATCTGAGTAGGCTTGAATGAAGAAACCTGAGTTTGATGGATACCATAAACCGAGAGAGCTAGTTCGTTTCAGATACCGGAGTATGTTTTTCACTGCAAGCATATGTGGTTCACGAGGATTCGCCTAAAACCTAGAACAGTAACACACAGAAAACATTATATCAGGCCTGCTAGCAGTGAGATACATTAAAGACCCAATCATCTGGCAGTATAGCGTAATATCGACTACAGGTTTTTCCAAAGATGGTGTGAGCTTGGTGCCGAATGCCATTGGAACTTTAACCTTTGAGTCTCCCATCATGCCGAATTTAGCAAGAAGAGTCTTGGTGTATGCTTCCTGGTTGATAAAGATGCCTTCGGGTCCCTGTCTAATATTTAAACCAAGGAAAAAGTTAATCGGACCCATTGAGCTCATTTCAAATTTAGTCTCCATCAGCTTTCTGAATTCAGCTGTTAAGCTAGGATTCGTTGAGCCGAAGATGATATCATCGACATAGATTTGAACAATCATAAGGTGGTTACCTTCCTTCTTGCGAAAGAAGGTTGGGTCAACCGAACCTTGTTTGAATTTTGACATCTTTAAAAACTTAGTTAGCATTTCATACCATGCCCTTGGTGCTTGTTTTAGACCATAAACTGCTTTGTCTAGAATATAACAGTGATTTGGGTACTTTTCATTGACAAAACCAGGAGGTTGCTCCACATAAACCGTTTCTTCAAGTTCTCCATTCAGAAAGGCGCATTTCATGTCCATTTGGTAGACCTCGAAGTTCTTGTGTGCAGCATAGGCTATAAATATTCGAACAGATTCCAGCCTAGCTACCGGAGCAAAAGTTTCCTCATAGTCAATTCCTTCTTCCTGGCAGTATCCTTTCACCACGAGACGAGCTTTGTTTCGAATCACAATGCCTTCCTTGTCCATTTTATTTCTGAATACCCATTTGAGACCAACAACTGAGGGATCTTTAGGAGTTGGAATGAGGCGCCATACCTTCTTTCTTTCAAACTCATTAAGTTCATCTTGCATAGCTTGAACCCAGACAGAATGATCAAGAGCAGTATTTACTGTCTTCGGTTCAACTTTTGATACGAAAGAATTATACATGCAGAACTCTACTTTGGAGAATAGAGAAGTTTGCTTTGCCTTCAGTTGAGATCGGGTGAGGACCTTTTCAGAGACATTACCCACTATCTGAGATACAGGATGATCTCTGGTCCATTTAACAAGAGGAGGGTAATTTGGATCATAGGATGGATCCAATTCAGCATTGACCATTTCTTCCAATTCAGATTGACTATCGTCATCGTAGAACATATCTGAGCTCTCCCCCTCGACTGATGAGCTTTCAGGTGTAGCTGGACTTTCTGGTGCTACAGGACTTTCGGGTGTTGTTGAGCTTTCGGGTGGAACTGGAATAGAATTCTCCCCCTCAAGTTGTGAGCTCGGTTGTTTTGAAGAAAGTGGATTCTCCCCCTCAACTGAAGCGCCTTGCTGAGGAGGTTCGTTTGGAACTTGTTCTCCTTCACCCATTCGTTTGGCGGCATCTTCGATAATTTGCTTTAGATGGTCGACTTTGTTGTCTGCTGCCTTGGCTTCCGAGAGAGTAGCTTTCTCTGGTTCATCGAATAATTCCACAAATTGATCGAACAAATTAGCAATCGAGACCGTGACTTGACCTGTTTGAGTGAATATCTCACCAATTGCTTCTTTAGAAGCCTTTAGCTTTTTGATGTAGTTATCATCGAAAGTCACATAATATGTTTCTTCGATCTTCCTTGAACGCTTATTTAAGACCCGGTAAGCTTTTGAAGTAAGAGAATATCCCAGAAAAATTCCTTCATCAGCTTTAACGTCAAACTTGTTACGATGTTCTTTGGAGTTGAAGATGAAGCATCGTGAGCCGAATACATGGAAGAATTTCACATTCGGCTTCTTGTTATTGATGATCTCATAAGGAGTAAGAGAGAAGCGCTTGTTGAGATAAGACCTGTTTTGCGTAAAACAAGCCGCAGCAATAACATCAGCCCAGAAATATAAAGGAAGAGAAGCGAAACCTAGCATCGTTCGGGCCGCCTCACACAAGGATCGGTTTCGTCTTTCGACAATTCCGTTCTGTTGAGGCGTGTAGGGGGCTGAGAAGTTGTGACTGGTTCCTTTTTCTGCCAAAAAGTCTTTAAATTCTTTGTTCTTGAAATCCAGTCCATTGTCGTTCCTGATGTTGCGAACGACTTTTCTCAGTTGCACTTCGACCTGCTTGATGAACATCTTTAGCTTAGGAGTAGCCTCAGATTTGTGCTTCAGGAAGAACACCCATGTAAAACGTGAGAAATCATCAACAATAACAAGAATATACTTGCTACCTCCAATGCTTTCGATTGATGATGGACCACACAAGTCAATGTGAAGCAATTCAAGTGGTTCAACAACTTTTGTGTTTATAATGGATGGGTGACTTTGACGACTTTGCTTCCCCATTTCACACGCAGCACAAAAATGTTCTCGATTAAACTTGAGCAATGGGAGACCCCTAACATGACCTCCTGTGACAAGCTTGTTGATGTCTTTGAAGTTTAGATGTGAGAGCCTTCGGTGCCACAGCCAGCTTTCGTCAGAATGAGCTTTGGATAAAAGACATATAGCTGGATTTCCTTTGATTGGTTTGAGATTGAGAGGAAACATTTTGCCTTTGCGTTCTGATTTGAGAATCACCCTTTTTGATTTCTTCTCTATGATTTCTGAACCTTCATCGTCAAATGAAACCTTGAGACCGGTACCGCCTACCAGTTGAGATACACTGATGAGATTGTGCTGCAACCCTTCAACGTACGCCACCTTTCTTATTGTGAAGTCTCCATTGGTTATCATCCCATAACCCGTTATCGTTCCATAAGAGTTGTTGCCGAACTTGACATTCCCACCATTTTGAAGAGATCAGAACTCCCTTAGCTCTTCCTTCCTTCCTGTCATGTGACGTGAGCAGCCACTGTCAATATACCATTCTTCGTCGAACTGCTCATCACTAATAACCTGCAAAAATTAAGCAGATTTAGGAACCCAAAGTTTCTTGGGTCCACGTGAGCCTTTCACAGGAACAGGAACAGTAAGAGAAACATCAACAAGATATGTTCTTTTTATTAATGTTGTTTCATCTTTTCTTTTAATGGTAAACACTTTGATTTTATTAGGGTTAGCAACAGTTGATTTGGTTTCAGGTTCAGGTGTTTGGGCCTTAGACTGCTTTTGGTCATTCTTGGGAGAGGAAATGTTCGATTTTCCTTTAAAATCCGTTGAAGATTTTGAGTTTCGTGTCGGAACAGAATAGGATTTAGGAAAGGATCGAGAATGAGAGGAATTAGAATGAGAGAATTTGGACTGAGAGTCTTTCCTAACTTGAGGTTCTAAGTGACCCTTTTGATTATGATCATCAGAGGGACCGAACCTGGATCTTCAGTAACTGTTGCTTTTGGGACCGAACCTGTCCTTTCGGTTGTTGTTGTTCCCTGAACCGATCCTGTCCTTTCGGTTCTCTTCCTCATGCGGCCTGAAGGTCTTTTTCTCTGGCTTTGAATTTTTATCATGATAGGAGAAATGGGCGTTTTGAGATCACCAAAACTACTTTCGCTCTGAGAGATTCTTTTTGTATCTCAGATTCTTCTGCTGCTTTTGATCTTTCACTCGTTTTGGCTGTCTGTGGATGTTAGGCTTTTGTTTCAGCTTCTTGTCAGCCGGTTCACTTTTCACAGATGATGTTTCACATGTGGAAGTGACTTTCTCTACAGGTATTTATTTTGTGCCACTTGTGCTTGGCACGTCAAAGTTGTCAGGCTTATTCAGCGGCTCTGGTACATATCTTCCTTTTGTTTTCCAGGACGTTCGCTCTGACAAACCAACTGTTTCGTCGGCATTATCTATAGGAGCTGACCAGAAGAATTCATCACAACCATCTACGTTATCTTCGTTCACTATGGCAGTGAGTTCAGCTGTTTGATGCTCGGTTACTCCTGTGACCTTATACACCTGATTTGGTGTTGTTTTCACCTTTTGGTACTCAACAACCTTTTCTTCAAGAATCGGGGACTTATTTTGGGACAAACGAGCGAACTCCACAGAATTTTCAGAAATCAGATTTTTGTGGTTTTCGGGTTCGCTCTTGACAAACTCAAAACAGTCGACTACATCCTCTACAGAAATTTCACTCATATCATCGTCCTCATTAAGTTCAGATGCGTTTTCAACATCAATTTTATTTTCTGGACTTAAATTAGCACTCAATGAGTCGAATTTTTGTATGGTTTCGGTCCTTAGTTTCAGCTTATCGTTTTCATCCAAAAGATTTTTCAGCATGTCCTTATGGTCTTTGGACTTTATAAAAGATTCTATTTTGTCCAGACCATACATGTAAGTGGGATTCACATCATTAGACGATACAACACTTTAACAATTGTATGCCTCAGCATCGATTTCATCCTCCTTAAACTCAAGGAAGGGTAAAATCATGCGATGTATTTTCTGCCCTATTTCACAATTCAGATGCAGTTGAGTAATGTTAGCATAAAGTCTTTTAGCAATCAAACAAAAAACATTTCTTTGTTTTAAAAGTTTTAAATTGTCTCTTTGTAAATAAATGTTTTCATCCTTAGACTTAATCAGCTCTGACTCCTTCTGCTCAATCCACATCCTTCGCTCCTCACTCTTGGATGACACCCTGCTTATTTGGTCAGTTAGGTTAGAATTGGTGACCCGTGTTTGAGTTAAACAACTATCCAGATTTCAGATTCTTGAATTTAAGTTATTTAATTCCTTTTCATATGATTTCTGTGGAACTTTGATCGAGATAAAAAGAGATGGTACCTTCCTGATCAATTCGTCAAGCTCATTGATCTGCACACTAAGAGGTTTTGCTGTGAAGCATAAGTCCTCTCGCTCCTTGGTGTCCTCATTTCCTCCATCTGTATTATATCCCCTCATGTGAGATACGTCAGTCACCATCAAACACTTTCCGCTGCTTTCACCACCTCTTGCCACATACGCCTTTCCATGTGAAGGCTTTCTCACCTCATCATCTTCTGAGTCGGTCGACCACACCTATACGCCATCGAACTCGTCATCCTCTGCCGAACCCTGTACAATAAGAGCATTCATAGAAGGATTAGTAGCAGCTTTCTTCCTCTTGATCTCTTCTAGCTTTTTCATCAAGACAGCCTCTTCATCTTTCTCCTCATCTTTCTCTGCCATTTTCTTCAGAACACACTCTTTGGCATAATGATTCTTTCCTCCACAGTAGTAGCAGCTAACACCAGAATCTCCTTCAACCTTTGCCTCTTTCTTTGGTTCCTCAGTCTTCGACTCCTCCCTTACCTTTTCTAAACTGTAGCTTCCCTGCCAATTTCAATTCTTATTGGTAGGAAACCTCTTCTTGATGAACCTTTTTGGATTGGACACCATCATAGCATAATCTTCTGAAGTAAGATCGTATTCCTCTAGGTTCAGATCTTCATCTTCTACTACATTCTTGCTTTTGGACAGGAGGGCCAAGGACCCCAAGTTTGAGACCACATTCTTCTCTTGCATCACAATCTTTTCTTGGGATTTCAGAATTCCCACCAGTTTCGCCAGCGAATATGACTTGAACTGCTTGTGAGCTTTAACTGTAGACACAACAGCTCTCCATTCGGATCTTAAGCCATTCAAAAAGGTAACCTTCTGTTCAATCAACTTCCTTTCGATATCATGCTTGATCCTCTTGCTAAGAAGATGATTGAAGCGATCAAACGTTTGAGTGACGGACTCATCGGTATTTTGCTTAAATTCTCCAAACTCAGACAAAAGCAAGTTCTGAATAGAGTGCTCTAAATCTTCATCTGTGGAATACAGCTCTCGTAGCCTATCCCAGATTTCTTTAGCGATACTGCAAGAACTCACCAACTTAAACGTGTCAGATTGAAGAGCGAATCGGATCAGTCTTAATGCTTTGATGTTGCACTGAAACTTCTCATTTTCGTCTTGAGCAATGTCTTTTACATCTTTTAACAGGTCATTATACACTTTCTGAGTTTTAATGATTCTGCATGTTCCTGAGTGAGCAAATGGTCTAGACACAATGGCTTCCCAAATAAGCTACCCATTATCTTCAGATCCGATGACATAGTCTTCAAAATGATGAGCCCAAACTTCGTAATCCTGGGTGTAAAGAATAGGAATCTTCGTCGTTGATCCAATACTGTTTGAGATGTTGATAGGATTAGATTGAGAATCGTCCATGCTTGATTGTTTAACCTGTTTGAAAGATCAGACTTGTAATATGCAATATTAGGGCAAACGAATAAATACTGAGATACGTCTATTATGGAGTGACGGCTCAATAAATATCAGTTAATGCGGAATAAACCCTAATCACTTCTTTGACAAAAGAGATGTGTATAAATTACACAGCCTCCTGCTCTGATACCAATTGATGAGTATTTAAAACTCTTTGATCGATTAGATCTTTATAACAGGCAAATCAATAAAGTAAAAACAGTGAGATAAAAACACAAGAATGGATCTGAATGAGAGGAATGATTCGATTAACTCAATCCTCAGCAGAGCTCGATGAAGAACTTCCGCTGTAGAGGATTCTAGGGTTACAAAAGATAAGAACGTGTACGCTATAAAATCTCTATCAAAATCATTACGTTCAAGAATGCCTGCAAGCATCTATATATAATAAACCCTACAATGTACTCACAGATGGACAGGCCCATACCGGAGACAAAACTGGACTAGCTAACGATCCCAAAGACGCAACACTAAACTGGACCTAACATCCATTAAATAAAATGGGAAGTTGAACGGATGTGACCCTAACGTTTGCATGATGTGATAGGTTGAGTGAAAAAGGTTTTCAAAAAAGATTTGGTTTATGGAAAATCAGTTTATTTATCTTTTATCCAAAAATAGGCCTGATTGTGGAAAGTATTTTGAGAGGTAATTTGAATTATCATATGCGAAAAATTGAATGTCGAAGAATGTTTTAGCATGAATAAGTAGCACGTCATAACATTCAATGTGTCTGTGAGGTGATGACTGCGGGTTGATTAATACATCCGCGGGAGATGAGAACTGAGATCAACCTTGATCATAGAGATTAGAAATAAAAGAAATAAAGAGATTCGAGGAGTATATAGACCATAAATGACTTCAATATATAGCGTATACCATGGATCAATCTATGAAATATATACCCCATCAGTTATCCTAGAAAGAGATAACGATAAGTAAATTGCTTCAAGAATTTTGATGTGAAATTAAAATATGCAATTTTACTCACAGCCGAAAGTCTATGGTAACTATTCTTTCAAGAAGAACAATGGGTCTGGATTAATCATCCCTAACATTTCCAAAAATCCATTATGTTTTATGAAGTCAAGTGCGTTGGTGAAAACATCAAAAATTTCCTCATGAGTTGGAACAAAGATGAGTTCAATGTTACCTTTGAGGATATGGCTTTTGATGAAATGATAATGTAGTTCTATGTGTTTTGTCTTCGAGTGGTGGATAGGGTTGTGTGAAACAGCTATCGCACTCGCTAAATCACAATAGATTGGCTCCCACAACATTGTGTACCCATAGTCCAAAAGCTGAATTTGAAAAGCATTTTTGACCTTTGAAATAGTTTTAATACACTTCAAATCCCCTATTTTACAGAAAATTGCATTTTCAGCCCCTCAAACTTATAAATCTCGCATTTTGAGGCTTATTGGGCCGAAAAGCCCAAATCTAGCCCATTAGGTTCAAAATTTACACTTTAAGTCCCTTAAAATGTTGTTGTTCAGAAAATTATTATAGAAACTGTTTGGAACCTTTTGACCCTCCAGAGACTATAAATTTGTCGGTTTGTACCCTAAGTTTTGTATTTTAGAGATTTTAAGCCCTAAAATGTGTTTTATGTTAGGATATGTTCATCCTAACCTCATAAACTATTTTTGTTGACTTGATTAGTGTAGAATAACTTAAGATATGTTTATTTCCTTTCTCATGCCTTAGATCTCGGTTTTTACACACTTTTTGATAACATATTCATCACAAAACACATGATATCACACACATACATGCATCAAATCACACATAGCATACATTTACACATAGATCTACACATTTTCTTGTATTCTCCCCCATAAAACTCATAAAAACCGAAAAGGAAGGGGTATGAAACTCACCTAGGGTGTGGTTTCGGTTTTGGAAGGAAAAGATGAAGAAGAATTCGATCCTAGCAACCTTTCTTTGAGGATCTCGAACTTGGATGCTTCTAAGGTGCAAGATCATGAGTTTGAATGAATTAAGAAATGATTCTTGAATGAAAGGAAATAGCTAGATTAGGGATCTAACATCAACTTACCTTAGATGATGTGTTTATGGGTTAAATCTCCCTGAAAGCTTCCTTAATCTCGAAAATATGGAGAGGAGTGGAAAGAGTTTTCTTGAGAGAATTATGACTGAAGTGTGTGTGTGTGTTTGTTTGGATTCGGCCGAGAGGGAGAGAGGGAGAAGAAGAGAGAGTGAGCTTGCATGGAAAGATGAGAAGTGCATGGATGTTTGAAGTGTAATGCCTAGTTATCCCCCATACAAAAATGATGTGGCATGCAAGAAGTCAACTCTTCCCTTTCTCTTGGGCTTGGGTCGAGATTTAGAGAGAAAAAGGAAGGAATTGGGCCCTTAAATGCCTAAGTCCAAATCATAGCTAATTTAGATAACTATTGGCCCAAAATAAATCAAGTAATGATTTTTATGGCCCATTAGGGCTAATTAGGTTAGTTATGGCCCAATGAGGTTCATTTATATATTTTGTTTCATTCTAGGCCCAATATGGCCCAAAATATTAAAATAAATGAAAGTGGGTCCAATTAGAGCCCATTCAAGAGCTCTAAGCCCATGATATTCCAATTGGAAGCTTATTGGTCCATTTGGGCCCAATAAGGAAGTCCTAGTCCAAAATGGACTTAAACAAGGACTTCTAGGGTTTCCAATTATTTGTTGACTATTTGTAGTGCTTGTATGAAGTGTTTGATTGAAATTCTGTTGTCATAGAGTAAGCATCATGCATTCTTTCATGTTTTTGATTCATAGTTGACATAAGTGTTGTAGTTACAAGGCACCAAAAATATCTAGTTGTGACATCATCCCCCCGTTAGAGGGAATTTCGTCCCGAAATTCTTTTGAAAGCTAGATTTGGGAATGCTAGAATAGATGAGGGTACTTTTGCTTCATTTGGTCTTCGCGTTCCCACGTGAATTCTGGACCACGCTTCGCGTTCCACCGTACTTTCATGATCGGGATGCAACTTTGCTTAGTACGCTTCACCTCCCTGTCCATGATTTCGAATGGTTCTTCAACGAACAGGAGATTCTCATTGATTTCAATTTCGTCAAGGGGAATGACGAGAGTTTCATCGGATAGGCACTTCTTTAGATTGGAAACATGGAACACAGGGTGTACACTGCTGAGCTCCGTAGGTAGCTGCAGTCTGTATGCCACTGGACCAATTCGGGCAAGGATCTCGAAAGGTCCAGTGTATCGTGGGTTCAGTTTTCCCCGTTTTCCAAAACGAATGACCCCTTTCCAGAGAGAAACTTTTAACAGTACTCGATCCCCGACCTGAAACTCCAATGGCTTTCGCCATCTATCAGCATAGCTCTTTTATCGGTCGCACGATGCTTGTAGTCGAGCTCTGATTTGAACTATCTTTTCCGTGGTTTCACGTATGATCTCCGGTCCCGTTAATGTCTAGTCTGATGCTAGTTCCTTTGCTAGCTGGGTGTCGCCCACCTCAGCCCAACACAATGGTGATATACACTTATGTCCATATAGCGCTTCGAAAGGAGCGACTTTGATGCTCGAATGGTAACTGTTGTTATACGAGATTTCAACTAAAGGTAAGTGGGTATCCCAGGACTTCCCAAAGTCTATCACACACCTGCGTAGCATGTCTTCGAGCGTCTGGATGGTTCGTTCGCTTTGACCGTCTGTTTCTGGGTGATAAGCGGTGCTCATGTCGAGATGGGTTCCCAGTGCATTCTGAAGTGGTTGCCAAAAATGTGAAGTGAACCTACTATCTCTATCTGAGATAATAGACATTGGCACTTTGTGAAGCCTCACAATTTCTCAAATGTATATTCTTGTCAGTCTCTCCATCTTGTAGGATTATTTTATTGGCAGGAAATGAGCGGATTTCGTCAGTCGGTCAACTATTACCCATGTATTGTTTAATCCATCTGACGTCTTGGGTAGCTTGGTCACAAAGTCCATAGAAATCCCTTCCCATTTCCACTCGGGAATTACTGGTTGCTGTAATAACCCCGAGGGCTTCTGGTATTCCACCTTTACTTTGGCGCAAGTAAGGGATTTGCTTACATAGGTGGCAATTTCTTCCTTCATGTTAGGCCACCAATAGTGTTGTTTAATATCCAAGTACATTTTGTCCGAACCTGGACGGATGGAGTATCACGTCTTGTGAGCTTCATTCATGACTACCTCCCTAAATCCTCCAAGTTTAGGGACCCAAATACGGTTCATGAAATAGTATACTCCATCTTCTTTCACCTCGAGATTCTTCTCCATTCCACGTAATGCTTCGCTTGTTATGTTTTCCACCTTCATGGCATCTGACTGGGATGCCCTGATCTGAGTGGTTAGGTGAGATTGGATGGTTATTGAGAGAGTTTTCACACGACGATTAGAGTACTGTTTCCGGCTCAAGGCGTCAGCTACCACGTTGGCCTTGCCTGGGTGGTACTTGATTTCACACTCGTAATCGTTTAATAGTTCAACCCATGTTCGTTGCCTCATATTCAGCTCTTTTTGATTCAAGATGTGCTGGAGACTCTTGTGGACCGTGAAGATGGTGCACTTCGTACCATAGAGGTAATGCCTCCAAATCTTCAGAGCGAAGACCACTGCTCCCAATCCAGATCGTGGGTTGTATAATTCACTTCGTGTGTCTTTAGTTGGCGAGATGCGTAAGCTATCACTTTTCCACGCTGCATGAGAACGCAACCTAAACCCTGATTTGACGTGTCACAGTAGACCACGAAGTCTTCCGTTCCCTCTGGTAGAGATAGTACCGGGGCACTACAGAGTGCTCGCTTCAGAGTTTGGAATGCAACTTCTTGTTTATCTGTCCATTTGAATGGTACGCCTTTTTTGTAAGCGAGGTAAGTGGCTTGGCGATCTTAGAGAAGTTCTGAATGAACCTCCTGTAGTATCCTGCTAGGCCTAAGAATTGGCGAATGTCTTTGGGTGTTGTTGGAGCTGCCCATCCTTCGATGGCTTTGACCTTAGAAGGATCCACATGTATTCCTTCCTGACTAACAACATGACCCAAAAAGTTCACGCTACGGAGCTAGATTCACACTTGGAGAGTTTTGCGTATAGCTTATCCGTTCGCAGGGTTTCCAGGATTTGTCGGAGATATTGGCCATGCTCTTCTTCGCTTCGGGAATACACTAGAATGTCGTCAATGAAAATGATAACAAAGTTGTTGAGGAATGGTCAGCATATTCGATTCATTAGGTCCATAAATGTGGCAGTGGAATTCGTTAGACCGAAGGGCATTACGACAAATTCATAATGTCCGTAATGAGTTCAGAAAGAGGTTTTGGGAATATCCTCTTCCCGGACCTTCAGTTGATGGTACCCAGATCGTAGATCTATCTTAGAAAAGTAACTGGCTCCTTGGAGCTGATCAAATAGATCGTCGATTCGTGGGAGTGGATAGCGATTGTTGACAGTGAGATTGTTTAGCTCCTTGTAATCGATGCACATCCTAAAAGATCCGTCCTTCTTTTTGACAAAGAGAACCGGAGCTCCCCATGGCGAGTAGCTGGGTCGGATGAATCCTTTGCCCAAGAGTTCGCTGAGCTGGTTGGACAATTCCTGCATCTCAGCGGGAGCTAGTCGGTAAGGCGATTTAGCGAGGGGAGTTGCTCCTGGAACAAGATCAATTCGAAATTCAACTTGTCTCTCTGGGGGTACTACAGGAAGATCTTCAAGAAATACGTCTGGGAATTCACGTGCTACTGGAATGTCTCGAACATTAACCTCTTCCTTGGTTTTATCCACTATATGCGCCAGGAACGTCAAATCGTTTTTTCGCAGATGCTTCTGTGCCTGGATGCACGAGATGAGGCGAAGGTTCGTGCTAGGTTTGTCTCCGTAAATAACTAGGGTTTCGTAATCGGGAAGGTGAAGGCGAACGGCCTTCTCGTGACACATAATTTCAGCATGGTGGGGGCTTAACCAGTCCATGCCAATAATCACATCAAAACTCCTAATGGAAACATGCACTAAGTCTATTCGGAAGACGAGTTGATTTAGAGTTAGGGTACATCCGATGTAGATTTCCCCGGTGGATTCGGTTTTCCCATTGGCCATTTCCACCGTAAAGGTTTCATTGAGCTTCTAGGGTTGTTGTTTTAACAAATGTTTAAACTTATTGCTCACAAAACTTCGCTCTTCTCCGGTATCAAATAGGATGCATGCATAAGTGTGCTTTAGGAGGAACGTACTAGTAACAACAGCGGGATCCTGAATCACTTCTCCCTGACCCATGGTCTGCACCCTTCGTGTTCCTCCATTTCCGGGATTGTTGTTGTTGGGACAGTTTCGATGGAAATGCCCAGTCCTTCCGCATCCATAGTAGGTGTGGCTAGGTCCTGCATTGTTGCCGCCATTGTTGGTGTTGTTGTTGTTGCGGTTATTGTTGTTATTGTTTCCCTGTTGTTGGTTCTGAGGAGGGTAAGTCCTGCAGTACTTTGCTGTATGCCCCTTCCGATTGCAACTGGTGCACTACATCTTTCTGCATTCTCCATTGTGATAGAGACCGCACTTGTTGCACTTGGGAAGATTACTGGAATAAGGTCTAGGAGCACTTGAAGCAGCTAAGGCTGGAGCATGTGGTGTGGATGGAACTTGAGTGGTCGTAGCATTAACTTCCTCTGTTTGCTGCTTTTTGGACGATTCGGAGCCTTGACGTCCCTTTCTCTTGTTGTTCTTCCCCTTCTTGCTATCATTTTCCTTCTTAACTTCAGTCTCCATTGGCTTCTCACCCTTCTTCTTGTTGTGGTCATACAGCTTCTTGGCTAATCTCTTGGCACTGTCAAAAGTTTCGGGATTTGCAACTATCACGTTTCCTTGGATCGAGGAGGTTAGTCCCCAGATGAATCGCTCGACCTTCTTACCTTCTGAGATAATCATGCCAGGGCACAACAGAGAAAATTCGCTAAACCTTGATATGTATGCATCTGTATCATCGTTTCGGACAGTGAGATTCCATAGCTCTTGTTCCATTTTCTGAATTTCACCTCGAGGGCAATACTCTGCCATCAACATTTCTTTCATCTCTGTCCATGGCATGGAATTGGCTACGGGGAGTGTCATGGCTTCCACGTGTCCTTTCCACCAAGTGAGCGCTTGGTCAACGAAACTGCATGCGACAAACTTCACCTTCATCTCCTCAGGACAATCGCATATCTCGAATACCGATTCCACCTTCTCGACCCATCGTTTTAGGGTGATCATCCCTCCAGTGTCGTTAAAGGTTCGTGGTTTGGCGTTGGTGAAGTCTTTGTAGGAACATGTTTTGGTGGGTCCTTGATTCATCCCATTGTTCGAACTTCCGGCCCCTTGTCCGTTGACGCCTCCATTGTTCCCTTGGTGAATTTTTGCCATTGTTGCGGTGACCGCAGCAGATACAACTGCTTGGAATGCAGCTGAGTCGACTTCGGGTGGGGTTGGCCCAGGGTTTCCGCGAGTGGGTCATTGAGGCATCTTTCTTTCAAGGATCTCCGGGGTGATGGAAACCAGCCATGCTGTCTGCGAGAGGGTGTAAATATGCTAACATTATTCCTAAGACGCTATAACTATTGTATAGATTGAACGTATGTTCTCTTCTTGGTGATAAAGGGGTATGTTTTTAGGTTCCCTAGTCATCACGATTTCCTTGGGACATGTGATAGTTGTACCTTGGAGGAAATGTAGTTGATCAGGCTACATCCAATCCTTGATACGACTAAGAACAGTCCTGGCTTAACCGAGATACTAGCATTATCTTGTTTGGTTCGGTATTATGTTCTTTTTCCTAATACAAGTAAGGGTGTTTTTATTGTTATGTTTCACTTGTTTTGTTCAGAGTTGTGTTAGTCCCTCTTTTTGGTTTATAGTTGCATATCAATGTGTGGTTAGATATGCTAGTTCACTATAAACAAAGCTCTGATACCAACCTGTCACACCCCCGAACCGAACGGCAGAAACGTCCGAGGGCTCTTGTGACTCAAATTGAATACCAGCACAATGAATATACATGAATCATAACACAAATCATCACCATGCATTGGAATATTACAACTGATATTGTTTAGATTCAGTACATTGTTTTAAACATTACAATTCCATAACATAGACTATCTGATAGATAATTTAAGCAAAACGCCATGACATTTCCTGATACTTATTCTTCGGCTTACCTGTTACATGAGAATACAAGTTATTTTGGAAAAACGTCAACATATGAAATGTTTGTGAGTTCATAAGTAATGTTATGGAAAAATTATGTTTGTGAAGTTTAAAAAACCCAGAAAATCCGATATTTTCTGAAAAGAGTATTTGTTTATAAAAAGTGTGAAGATCCGTAAATATGCTTGTCAATTTTGAAAACATGTATAATTGTCGAACTTTGTATACATCACATAGGTGAAAATGTTGAACTTTCCGGGAAAACCCGATGTTTTCCAATACACAAATTACATGACTTGTTTATTGTTATACCGATACGACGAATGTTTTTGATTACCCAGGTGACATTGGATTAACTAGGGTTTGTGAGTTGTTACAATCATGCATTAATGAAAATGACTAGTTTATAACTACAGGTTACAAACGATCCTTAAGGCGTCGTCCGTAGTACTCACATAATCCAACCACCCTGACTTCTCTTGATTAACGCCACGAATCTGTTTACTTGAATTCTCATAAGTCGGTCAACCGAGGAGAAAGGAGGGTACGAAGCCCCCTTTATTTCCATAAGTTATTCAAGGCTATCGGGAATGCGAAAGGCACTTGGCCCAACTCACATTTGACTTCTCGACCTCACTAGCAGTACTAATGGACCATTAGGGCCCAATAGCACAATAGAGCTATTGAAAGTCCTTTTATATGGAATTGGGTCATAGGAGGCCCATTAACATGTAAGCCCGTTCCCTTCGGGCCCAAAGATCAGGTTATTGGGCTAGTAGGGCCCAACAAGCATGATTTGAAACTTTCAAGCCCAAAGTTTGAATGTTGACTCATCATAGTTATCGCGTGTTTATTGAAATACTTTGGTTTATTGATTTTTGTTTTGTTATTGATTCGAGACCGAATCAATTCGTTTTGTAACGATATTTGTTGTTGAGAGTGTATTTGTTTTTCCGTTTCATCGGTAGTCGTGGATCTTGTATTTTGTCTTAGTGAATTAATTTGTTTAAAAGTAAGATTTTTACCTTTTCACAACCTTTATGTTATAAAAATAGCACTTTTAGTGCTTTATATAAAAGAATTTCATTTTAGTCCTTAAAACATTATTTTGACACTTTTGTATCATAAACTTGTTGAAAAGACATTTTAAACCCAAATTTATTTTGTAAACTGCTTTAGCCCTTCCAGAATGATGTTTTCTCGGTTAAAACCCCCAGTTTCGCAACTTTTACAGTTTTGGCCCAAAATAGAAAATTTTTACATTTTTGATCCTTTTTGAATTTGAAAAGCATTTTTGACCTTTGAAATAGTTTTAATACACTTCAAATCCCGTGTTTTACAGAAAATTGCATTTTTAACCCCTCAAACTTATAAATCTCGCATTTTGAGGCTTATTGGGCTGAAAAGCCCAAATCTAGCCCATTAGGTTCAAAATTTACACTTTAAGTCCCTTAAAATGTTGTTGTTCAGAAAACTTATTATAGAGACTGTTTGGAACCTTTTGACCCTCCAGAAACTATAAATTTGTCGGTTTGTACCCTAAGTTTTGTATTTTAGAGATTTTAAGCCCTAAAATGTGTTTTATGTTAGGATATGTTCATCCTAACCTCATAAACTATTTTTGTTGACTTGATTAGTGTAGAATAACTTAAGATATGTTTATTTCCTTTCTCATGCCTTAGATCTCAGTTTTTACACACTTTTTGATAACATATTCATCACAAAACACATGATATCACACACATACATGCATCAAATCACACATAGCATACATTTACACATAGATCTACACATTTTCTTGTATTCTCCCCCATAAAACTCATAAAAACCGAAAAGGAAGGGGTATGAAACTCACCTTGGGTGTGGTTTCGGTTTTGGAAGGAAAAGATGATGAAGAATTCGATCCTAGCAACCTTTCTTGGAGGATCTCGAACATGGATGCTTCTAAGGTGCAAGATCATGAGTTTGAATGAATTAAGAGATGATTCTTGAATGAAAGGAAATAGCTAGATGATGGATCTAACATCAACTTACCTTAGATGATGTGTTTATGGGTTAAATCTCCTTGAAAGCTTCCTTAATCTCGAAAATATAGAGAGGAATGGAAAGAGTTTTCTTGAGAGAATTATGAGTGAAGTGTCTGTGTGTGTGTTTGTTTGGATTCGGCCGAGAGGGAGAGAGGGGGAAGAAGTGAGAGTGAGCTTGCATGGAAAGATGAGAAGTGCATGGATGTTTGAAGTGTAATGCCTAGTTATCCCCCATACAAAAATGATGTGGCATGCAAGAAGTCAACTCTTCCCTTTCTCTTGGGCTTGGACCGAGCTTTGGAGAGAAACAGGAAGGAATTGGGCCCTTAAATGCCTAAGTCCAAATCATAGCTAATTTAGATAACTATTGGCCCAAAATAAATCAAGTAATGATTTTTATGGCCCATTAGGGCTAATTAGGTTAGTTATGGCCCAATGAGGTTCATTTAAATATTTTGTTTCATTCTAGGCCCAATATGGCCCAAAATATTAAAATAAATGAAAGTGGGTCCAATTAGAGCCCATTCAAGATCTCTAAGCCCATGATATTCCAATTGGAAGCTTATTGGTCCATTGGGTAAGGAAGTCCTAGTCCAAAATGGACTTAAACAAGGACTTCTAGGGTTTCCAATTATTTGTTGACTATTTGTAGTGCTTGTATGAAGTGTTTGATTGAAATTATGTTGTCATAGAGTAAGCATCATGCATGCTTTCCTGTTTTTGATTCATAGTTGACATAAGTGTTGTAGTTACAAGGCACCAAAAATTTCTAGTTGTGACATCGATAGTTGTGACTTCCAGAGGATTTGAACTTTCCCCCACAACTGGTGAGTTGAATGTATTAAACGAAGTTTCTTTAGAAAGGGTAGGTCCAGATACATTTGCATGTTGCTGTTGTGCTACCGGGACACCAACATTTCTGAAAGATATGCAGTCTCTGCGGGATTATCATAGTTGACTTCAACTATGTTTAATGGACCCGAGGATGGTGGAATATCACTCTCGAGGATGAACTTTGTTTTTTTAAAGGGAGTTATGTTGCCAAAATAATAGTCATTGAATTTTACATCGAAACTTTAGACTATTTGTCGTGTTCGCCTTATAAAAACTTTGTATGCAACCTTGTTTGTTAAGTAACCCAAGAAGATGACTTCATTAGACTTTGGTGCATATTTTTTTGAGTTGATCTTTTTGATGACCACAAAACACCCGCAACCAAAAATGTGAAATAAATATACATTGGGTTTTCGATTGGTTAGACCTTCATACGGAGTCTTGTTGAGGCGTTTGTAGATGATACTTCGATTTTGAACAAAGCAAGTAGTTGCCACTACTCCAGCCCAAAAGTAGAGAGGTAATTTGGTAAAGTTTGAGCATGGATCTTGCAGCTTTGACCAACGTTTTGTTCCTCCTGTCCACCACTCCACTCTGCTGCAGTGTGTATAGTCCCGAGAAGTAATGGTTAATCCCTTTTGATACCAAAAAGATATTTAAGAACTGATTAGTAAACTCTGTGTAATTATCACTTCTTGTTCTTCTCACAGGAAGTTTGATCTGAAGCTCTATCTCTTTGATGAATTTGATCAAGAACTATGGTGTATCTGATTTAAGTCTTAAAAAGAAGACCCAAATGAAGTATCATTATTGAACTTTAGAATGGGTAGTCCTCGGACAAACTCTTTAGTCACCAAGTTGTTGATGTATTTGAAATTGAGATGTGCTAGCTTTCGATGCCATAACCAGCAAACCTCAAATACTACTTTCGACAAGAAACATAGTTGTAGTTTGCTTATGATTAAAGAGACATCCAGTGGGTACATTTTTCCTTCGGCTTTGGATTTGATCAAGATTTTCTTTATGTCACTTGTCATGATATAGCAACACTCAATGTTAAACTCTACCCGATGACCAGTTTTGCACAATTGCCCAACATTGATCAAGTTGTGTTTAAGACCATCTACGTAAGCAACTTGTTGAATTGAGAAGCTACCTGTAGTCAACACTCCATATCCCCTGATTATCCCATTTGCATTCTTCCCATTGATGATGTGTCCACCACCACTTATCAACCTGAAGTCACAAAGGCATTCCAACCTTCCAATCATGTGAAAGGAGTAGACACCATCAATTAACCATTCTTCTTCATGGTCCTCCTTACACACAGTCTGCATGATCAGTTGGTTAGTTTGGGCAGCCAAACTAGTTTGGAGCCCATGGTATGGTGGGAAACCTTTCTATTAAGAATATGTATGTGGGAGTCATGAATGGATTTCTTTGTCCATTCTTCTGTATATCCATGATGTTCAACTTTCCTCTAGACATTTTGAGGTGGGATTTGACGTTTCTATTTTGTTAGTGGATAAAAATACAAAGAAAGGTTCTTTTCAATAATCCACATACCATACTTGGTCAATGGTCTGAAGGGTGTGGTCTTCTTCTTTGAATTGGTCCTTGGGTTGTGTTTTTTCAGAGTGTCCGATGATTTTGAGAAAGTCTTGTTAAAGACCGAGAATTACGTTTTGACCTTTTGACCGAATGATGGGTTTTTGAAGAATGTGAAGTGTGTAAAATACCCTTCATTTTTGGTTGTTTTAGGGAATTTTGTGATGGTGACTTGACTCCTTTTTGAAAGTTTACATAGTTGTCCGATTCAAAAGATTTTTTCACTACACATGCCTTTTTGCAAGATCCATTGCTTGTAGTGTGATTCTGAAATTTTTTGAAGTGATGGGTTTTTGAAAATTCCTTTTGTTTGAAAATTTGGCCTGGTTTTTAATTTTTTTTTCTTGGAGTCAGCTTCTCGCTTTTCTCGTCTGGATCTGATCTCCTTTTTCAAAGCCAATTTTGCTTCAACTTTTGGTGGAAAAACATCATAAACTTTTAACTGAGATTTTTTGAAATTCATTGATTTAGGTATCGACCGAGGACTTCAATCATCTAAACTAGAGAGTTCATGACTCTGGGAACATTATCCAAACTCAAAATTATCAACTGGCAGTTTATGTGAAAGAGGTTGAAGAGTGGTCATGGACTTGACTGAGGTCTGCGGTAACAAGGACTGGAGTACCGAAGAGTAAGTTATGGATGAGAATTTGTCGGGACAATGTCTTGGTTTTGGGTTCTTCCATAACAATTTATTCATCCACAACTGAACGGGACTGAGAACTCGGACTAATTGTACCAATGATGGGTAAGAAACTATCTAAGTTTCCTAAGGGTCCAAAATGAATATACTCGATAACACAATTGTATCTAAGTTCATGAATTCTATCGAAGTGACATTGAATGTCTTCAGGAAAGGTCTTGTCGTTGACTGGATAATGAAAGACTCGGTATGGTGGGACATAGGAGCGTTCAACATTGAACTGAGGATGAGAGTTCTCGTCAGTAATGTACCCAAGTACCCATTGGACCATCCCTAATTATATGTGTTGTCAACAGTCTCATTATAAACTAAGTTTCCAATGGCCTCAATTTAAATAAATAGTTTTTCAATTAAGCGATTCAAGAGTATAATTTCTTTTCGGGCAAGATCTCGTTGATTAAAAGAAACAGCTAACTGGTTTTCACTAAGAATTCTAGCTTCTTTTTCTAACAATAGTTCCTTTTGTAACATAATGACCTTAAGCTTTTTGTCTTTTAGTCTTCCTTTCACATGATACAGCTCTTGGGTCACTATGTTCTTTTCATCTAAGGCCTTGTTGTAGTCTATAAGGACGGCAACACATGTTTCATTAAGTCTTTCTAAATGATTTTCAAAATCATGCATGCTATATCCATTAGACTGAATCATAAATTTTACCTATTCGACGATGTTGAGGGTTCCTTTATTTGTCAGGTAGCAATAACTCCTCTGTAGGTTGGTGGATCCATCATCGTCACTTGCTGCAATCATGCATATCTTCCTTCTTTTCCTCTTATTTTCAGGCTCTTCGTCTTCATCACCGGAGGACCACACCTTATGATCCGTTCGAACCCGATCTACACATGATCTTGTCTTTTCTTTCTCCTTGTCCACCATTTCTTGAGCCATTGTGAGATAGAATGCTTTGTCCTTTACCACATTTGCTTTACAGTCATGTGCAAAGTGGTTTTCTTTATGAAACTTGTGACAAACCAAAACTCCATCCTGGTTATCTTCGGTAGTAGTACAAGAGTCTTGTGATTTGTTGGTCTGTGGGCTTTGCTTTATCTGGGGAGCATTCTGTGGCTGAGGATTGTGGTGAGGATTTATAGGATATCGTTGGTGGTTGTTCTGCGGTTTGAAGTTTCATTCGAATTGTGGCTTAGTGAACTATTGGTTTTTGCGAAAAGTGGGTGGTGGAAGTCTATTGAACTGTTGAATGAAGAGGGCAATGGCATTTTGAAATTCTTCCTCATCATCTAGTTTAACATCAGCTTCATAAGACTGCAAAGAGTTGTCATGTGACTGTTGGTAGGACGAATCTCCGAGATAAGATACTGAGGAGCTTTGTTGGCAAACTTAGGAGTTTGAGCCATTAAAGCAAGTGGACCACCCAAGTCTACACATTCTTTTAACACCGTTAACTATTGAGCCTGAATTTCACCGTAGAGTTTGAAAAGTGAAAGAGTCTGAATCTTCCTATCACCCTGAACAATCATCTTTGCAGTCGTATAGTGTCTTCCTAGACCAATAAGGAACTGAAGGTTGGTTTCATGGTTGCTTCTGACAGTACCATCATTTGACAGTTTTGTGATTATGAGGTTGAACCTCTTGAACGAATCATCACGACTCTCACCATGAAGAGCTTTGAAGTTGGTACATTCATTGAGGGCAGTAGTGAGTTTCTTGTCTTGAGCTTGTTCAGACCCTTGGTAGAGATTTTTGAGAACATCCCACATCTCTTTGGCATATTAACAGTTGATGATGATCCTAAAGTTGTCTGGAGCCACACCACATGAAATTTCATAGAAGGCAATTGTATCTTTCTTCTTGTTTTCTAGATCATCATTGGTGGGTCTGTTCATGGCTGTTGAACCACCTCCAAGTCTAGCCTGAGCACCATCATCTGTAATGGGAGTGAGAAGAGGGACATGTGGTCCTTCTTCAACAGATCTCCACACATCTCTTTCGACTGTCTTCAGATATCTTTCCATTCTCTGGGACCAATAGTGATATTCACTTGCAATGGGTATTGGAGCTCTATTAGAACCTCCAACACTGTTTGAAACATTTAACGAATAAGCTTTTGCCATTTTCCTTCTTTTTTATGAGCTTTAGTGGTATAGAAGGCCTTTTAAATCAGAGTCCTGAAAAGAGTTCCGTTTTTCTGAAATGTATTAAAAGGAAACCACTTAGGCTTTGATACCAATTAGTTTTGCCCATTTTAATGATCGGTTTGTGCCGAATAAGAACATCTTGAGATTTAACGATCATAAAAATATGAATGAAGAACATAAGATGAGTAATCCGATAGTTTTACTAGAAAGAGAGATAAAATATGACAATATAAGAACACTTGGTGGGAGAAATCCCATCTCACACACTCTCTCTAGAAGACTATATTGTGCACTTTCTTACAATAATACATGAACACCTCTCTCTATTTATAGGGAGAGAGAAACTAAACAATACAAATTACCTAACTATCACTCATAATTTGTAGAGCATTTCCATGCTTCAACATTCTTCCCTTAAATTCTCGCAAATGATGAGGGATATAAATAAGTGATAAAAGGCTAAAATACACAGTAACCGAGTAGCAAGTGTGGTAATAAAAATGAAACATAATGAGAACGAAATGCTAAAATGTCTTAGAGAGACTCTGAAGTGTATGTGATCTATGAAGCTGAGCGATGAAATCTCTGCGGTCAAGTCAAAGTCTTCTAAATACCGAGGCTTAAGCATATCCGGTGTTGAAGAGTGAGATTCCAATCTACAGATGCAATCAATGAACCAAGCTGATCAACTTAAAAAATATACTAATAACTTTTGAACTATATGTACCATAATCAAATCACACTTCGGTATCAAAAATTCTGAAACATTACTAGTTCTTGAATCATAATGCACCTAAAATTCTTCAAAAGAATAACCTGCTAAAAATATGAAACATCCTGTGGTAGAGTCTGAATAATATATAATTTGGATCCGGGAAACATCTAGTAATGCCAAAAAAAATGATCTTTGTAGACCAAAAATTACTGTGACATCGCATCACTAAATAAATCATCATCTTCGGAAGTCTCATAAATCAAAACTCAAACAATCATAAAATCATATCTGAATGATAACATAATATTCTCTCCCTATTTTTGATAACCAATGACCGGATATCAAAAATAAATAAATCATCTGGATGGAGAATATCGGATACCAAGGCTTCACAAGCTCTCCCTAGATGTATGAAGGGTCTCGATAAAACACAAGAATGAGAGTAAAATAAATACTCTACAGTCATCTATAGCTGGTTGATCTACTGCTGAAAACTGCTCGAACAAATACCAAAGTAACAAATAATAACCCTGCATGAAAAATCTATATTGTGCTGATAAATAATGATGTACCCAAACTAATGTGTAGAAACTCCTGAAGTGGTCTTCAATAAATAAAGTCCACATGCTCATGATACATGGTTCATTAACCGAAGATCAAGAGTGACAAGTCATCAAAATCCAATCGAGTGAAGGTTGCGAAACAATTTTGTTGATCAGACGCAACTGCGATACAATCCTCGCGAAGAAAGATATGATGTCTGACAGTGGTATGGAGTAATCCTCATGGAAAGAATAGTAAATTCTTCCAATATAATCAGCATGAAGTAATCCAATGTGACTATTATAGGTTGGGTTGTGGCAAAAATTGGTATTAAAAATACTTGGTTATAAAATAAAATAAAGAAATAGATTGGACCACCTCCAAGTCCATCCTAAGCACCATCAGCTGTTATGGGAGTGAGAATATAGACAGAGGTCCTTATTCAATAGATCTCTACACATCTCTTCCAAGTCTCTTCAGATATCTTTCCATTAGGAACAATGGTGATATTTACTTGCAACGAGTATAAGAGCTTTGTTAGAACCTCCAACACTGTTTGAAACATTTAACTAATAATCTTGTACCATTTATCCTTCCCTTTTTTATGAGATTTAGTCATATAGAAGGCCTTTTAAATCATCGTCATGAAAAGAGTTCCGTTTTTCTGAAAAGTATTAAAAGACAACCACTTAAGTTGTGATACCAATTGCTGAGAGAAAAACTTTGATAGGAGTTAGTAAGGAGATAATAATTTGCAGAATAACAAGTTAATCTCAATGGATCTTGTTAGCTAAATAATAAAAGTTAGATTACGGAAATGTAAGGAAAGTAAATTGCAACAAGTTTATGTCGATAAGTATTTAAACAAGTAGACACTTAGTTGAATCGTAATAAGGTTTGCATGCAAACAAAAATTAGCATATAATGAACAACATAAGTGAAGAGTGACTCGGTTTAAGTATTAGTTAAGATGACTTGAGATATTGAGATGAAAAATCTTATATTTATAAGCTCTAAAGTGGTAAGAATACATGAAGTTGGAATCTCTATTTATAGAGTCCCAAAAGTTACAAGGAAATAATAAAATAACACAAAGCAACTGACTTCGGTATCCTTGAATGGTACACCGGACAGTACTATGATTACAAGTAAAGTCAGTAAAAGTAACTTATAACAATCTTCATGTTGAGTTCGTCAATACGTCTTCAACATCTCTTTTGGTTCACAAGATGACAAAGGTAGTCTCTGGGTAGCTCTCTTCGGGTTCACTTAGGCAAGGGGTCTTCTTATCCATCTTAGCTGAAGAGGGTCACTTTCTTGTTTCAACAATTTCCCCCAAAGTCACCTCTCAGCTAAGTTTTTCATTGATTCATCTTAATAAACTTAATGATGATCCACCAAAACTTCTTGACTTCGAAAAGCCACTTGATCCTCATTGTAATTCCACAATTTACTTCTTTAGAGGTGTGTTTGGACTTTTGCAATGAGGTTAAGGTGATCTCCAGTTGCTCCTTGGTTAAACGGTGAATTGTTATAACTAGAATGAAGAAGTTTGGACTGTCTTGAGACTTCTTGTAGACTATCCCGAGCTCTGGAAATCTTGTAACACCAAGGTTCATCTTTTGATAGCCATCAGTGATATTTTGAATGTGATTGAAGGTAGGAAATTTGAACTTATAAGCAAGAACAAGATGAATCTCTACATCAATTCTTCCATAATCACATACAAGGGCTTTGTGGAATTCACATTTCCTTTCGAAAGCTACTTTCATCTATGGATATTTTTCTGCCTTTAACTGGAACACCCGAACAATTAGGAAGATCTCTTCAGGATTCATGCAAACAAAGTCTGCTTGAGACCTGACATATTCACAATCTCTTCGAATCAGAGTGGCCTCTTGTTGGACCAGATGTATTGGAATTTTCCAGTGTGTTTGGCATGAAAAATGTTTAGATGCTCAAATTCCATGGGGAGCCTTTTATCTTCGGTTATTGTGAGTTCAAAGGATTGGAATACTGGGAAATATTTTGAGTTTGGATAAACTGGAACATCCTAGTAGCCATCAGAAGGTGGTTCAGCATACGTAAGAACTAGAATGTAGTCGGAGTCTAGGAGTCTACGGGTAGGGTTTACCCATAAGTTGATTAGGGATTCATCGAAGGTTGTATCAAACCCTTGAGCTCTCCAGATCTCATCTACGAATTTCACAGCCCTCCAATCTTGTTTCTTTTGAGCTATTGTGGGGGTGTCATCAGTGTGATTTGATGACATTTTTTCTTCTAGATTTTTTGAGGAAAGGAGTAGTTTATTGTCGGGGAGAATCCTGACGAGTTTTGTGTCGAGGAGAAGACTGAGGAGTAGGTTCTTTCCGGTGCACTGAGGAGAGAGGATCCTAAGGGGGAGTGATGGAATGGTAATCTAATTGAGTTTTTGAGTTGGAGGATTCAAAAACTGTTTTGATTCTTATTTCTTTTCCCGATCACTTCCCCCTTTTGAGGAAGCGGGATCCATCTGCTCCTCAAACTAAAGATTCAAATCATCTGACTTGTGAAAAGTGGAATTGAACTACTTTTCCATTTGAGTGTACACGACTTTGTTTGTTGGAATCTCAGGGGTTGAAGAGTTGTTGATAAATCTCCTTGGTAAGGTGGAGGATTTCATCAACACTTTGCTTTGTAGTTAAAGATCATCTTTGCCCTTTGATTTTTTCTTGAAGAACCACAAACCCTTATTCGTGGGCAGTATAACATTCCTTAGTGAGCTTCTTTAAGTTTCTTTCTTGAGTTTCTAGGGTTTGTTGGAGTTTGGTTCTAAGATCTTTTACTTCTTTGATGAGATCTTTTGCCTTGGAGAGAAATTCCTTGTGATTAGATGTCCATTGATTATTGAGTTGTATGATACCCATCTCAATGCGTAGAAGAACACTCTATGTAGTGAGTTTCTCCTTAGTATCCAAGATTTCAATTCGATCAAGAAGATATTGTTTTGTGGGGGCAAGTGTAGTGTGCGGTGTGGTAGAAGAGACTGCAGCCATAATCTGATCGACTTTAGATTGTAGGTTGAGGAATTCCTTTCTTGATACCGGTAGCATCTTTTTATTCTTTCGTTTAAGCTTAGAAGTGGAATGTTGGGAACCTCTTGACTCTTCATCACCCAGAACCATGATGAAGTCATCTGAAGGGAGAGGATGTTAGACTTCGTCGTTGTTGTAATCATCTAAGCCAAAAGTTGGTGCAGGGCTTATCTCAATGGCATTACCATCTTCATTTGAATCATGGACATCTGTTTTAAGAGTAGGCTTGGAAGTAGGGATGCTATTTAGAACCGGAAAACCGGACCGGAACCCGAATCGGACCGGAACCGGAACCGTTAGAACCGAAATATGTAAAACCAGTCTGGGTCCCAGGTTTAAAGAATGGATCTATCCGAGTTTCGGGTAACCCGGGTTTCGGGTCCTTCAGCTCTAGGTAATCCGGGTTTAAGAACCGAAACCGTGTTAGGAACCGGAACCGGTTTTAGGGACCGGAACCGGTTTCTATGGAAAGTTTAAAACATGCATATCTCATTCGTTTGAAGTCGGATTGGCATGAGGTTTTTTCCATAGTATAGTTTATAGTATTTACATGATTTTTAAATATAATTTTGTCATTTTTGGATTCATATTCATTGACTTATAGTCTCTCACAGTCGGGATATCAAAGCTGGAAATTTTATGTTTTTCAGTTTTTTTTTTTTTTTTTGTATTCTGCGATAGTTTTAAAACATGCATATCCCATTCGTTTAAAGTCGGATTGACATGAGGTCTTTTCCAGAGTATTGTTTATAGTGTGTATATGATTTTAGACTATAATTTTGTCATTTTTGGGTTTATATTCATTGACATATAGTCTCTCAAAGTTGGGATATCAAAGCTGGAAATTTTATGTTTTTCAGTTTTTTTTTATATTATGTGATAGTTTTAAAACATGCATATCTCATTCATTTGAAGTCGGATTGGCATGAGGTTTATTCAAGAGTGTAGTTTATAGTTTTTACATGGTTTTAGACTATAATTTTGTTATTTTTGGGTGTTTATTCATTGACTTATAGTCTCTCAAAGTCTGGATATCAAAGCTGAAAATTTTATGTTTTTCAGCTTTCTTTGTATTTCGTGATAGATTTAAAACATGCATATTTAATTCGTTTGAAGTCAGAATAGCGTGCGGTTTTTTTTTCAAAGTGTAGTATAGTGTTTGTACATGATTTTAAACTATAATTTTGTAATTTTTGGTTTCATATTTATTGATTTATAGTCTCCCAAAGTTGGGATATCAAAGCTATGAATTTTTTTTCTCAGCTTTATTTTTGTATTTTGTGAAATTTTAAAACATGCATTCGACCAACTTTACCCGGTTCCCCGGGTTTTTCGGTTTTAGACCCACTTTACCCGGTTCCATTCGACCTACTTTGATATTTCCAAGTTTTCCGGTTCTAGACCTACTTTACCCGGTACCTTACCCGGAACCGAACCGGAACCGATTCCTATATACCGATGCGGTTTCCAGTCCTAAAAAATCTCGTTAATCGGTTCCCGGGTTTTTCGGGTCCGGATCTACCGGTCAGGGTTTGGACCCACTCTCATCCCTACTTGGAAGGTCCAACAACATTTTTCATCTCTTGAACCTTTTTCACGATGTTCTCCATATCTGACATCCATTGTTGAACCGAAAGAATATCATGCACCGCCTTGACCACTTGAAGAAGGGAATATTCTTTCTGCTATTGCTGTTGCACTTGTTGATTTGGTGTTGATATTTGAAGTGATTGGTGGAGCCTTGAATAAACTAATATATTTAATTTAGAACTCAAATAGGATCATTAGAAATATTTATCAGGAAACAAAATTTTGAACACTGAGATTGATTGTTATCCATGTCTCATGTTTATACGGATATGTAGAACAAATGAATAACTGATCACATATCTAATGGCTAAATTTTGAATCTTATCAGAGTTCGGTCATTTCATTAGATGATTACACTCTGTTGATTGTTAGGGAAGTATTAAACCTTTAATGTTCACGACTTGTCCAAGTGGGAGACTGCTGGAAATAGTGTCCAAGGTCATTAATTTTTTGGTAATATTTCTAATAATAACAAGGTCCTTTTGGGTTAGTCTCATAAAGTAATTAGCAATAAGGAAATGGAGAAAAATAAGTTATTAATTTATTAAGTAATTAATAAGTTAATTGGAAATTATTTTGGAAATAGCCAATAGTTTTAATTAATTAAAAAGCTTGACTATCAATTAAATCCTAGAGATTAACTAGAATATTGAAAAAGCCTCTAGAAAGAGGTAGGGACGATTTTGTAGATCCTTGGTAGGGATAAGGAAGGTTTTGAATAACGTAAGGCTTATCCTATGTATTTGAATTGCATAAGGATTTATGTGCTAGTTATAAAAAGATTGTTAGGGATCAAACCCTAGCTGTTGATTCTCTCTCTAAAAACTATCCTCTCTCTCTCTCCTTTCTCTCTCTCTCTCTCTCCTATAGTTTAAAATAATAACCTCTCTCATTGGGTTAGTGATTTTTGAATAACTTCTGAAAAGGGTTCTTCCTTTTTTTGGAGTTTTGGGTCTGACTACATTAGGGGATTCTATGTGGGTCCTTCATTCATTGCAAGAGCTGGCTGTTACGAGATCTCAGTCAAAGCAACAATATGTTAGTGTTTTATCCTTTCTTTAATTCTATCTTAACATATGTTGTTATTGTTGGATAAGATGTCTAAGTCCATAACTATTTCGGGCTTGTACTTGACCCGACTCGGCATGGTCCATTTGGGTTGCATGGCACCATGCAATTGGATAGACTAAATGAGAGAAATAACACTTGGAGATTATTAATATATTATAAGTTCTAATATATTAATAATATTATTTGATTAGTTTGATCAAGAATTAATTTGGAATTAATTAAGTGATCAAAGGATAACTAATTAAATATATGGGTTCATCCATATCTTGTATAGTGGGCTAAGAGGCTCCATGGATTATCAAGTTGGGTTCTACCCATAGGATGCTCCATGGATGCTCCATGGGAGTTACAAACCCATGGGTCATAGAAATGAAGAGTCATGACACATTAGGGTTTACATGGTGTAACCCTAGATGTGTCAACACTATATAAGAAGCATATTCTCCACCAAAATCGGCTATACACACATAGAGACATAAGAAACTAGAGGGCTTGACCGATTTTGAGAAGTGTGTGTTATCTCAAGAGTCTTTCCAAGAGCATTTGGTGTTGTGTGAAGCATTTGAGGCATCACACTTGGGGTGCTAGGCTCACAAGGTTTCAAGGAACTCAAGCAACAACAAGGTAAGTTATTCTATCTATGATTCAAGTTAAAATTGTTCCCCATGTATGCTAGATAGGAATATAACCTTGGAATTCAACTTTGCATGATAATTAGACAAACATAGATCCAAGGTTATTAGGGTTGCATGTACACTTAGGAAGTGTTAGAATGCTCAAAACCCATCAGTGGTATCAGAGCCTAGGCTTGTTTGTTTGTTATTTGTGCTTAAAAGTTGAAGAAAGTCGAAAAATCTGTTGTCTGACTGATGGACTCGGCGAGTCCATGGGGAGGACTCGTCGAGTTCATGTGTATCTTCAACCTACTCGGCGAGTAGGTTTATGCACTCGGCGAGTAGGGTCGACAGAGTGCAGAATTTCGACTTGAGTTGCTGGAAATGGATTAGAATCATTACCCTAAAATGTTTTGGTACTTGAAAACTTATTTTAGAAGGTGTAATGTCTTTTCTAACTCATTTACAACAACTAGTTATCAAAATTACAAAGATTAAATGTGATTTTGATTCTTGAAAGTGTTCATATTCATATTCTTGTTCTTATGATGTTTAGATGATCATAGGAATTATTTGTAACCTATGTGGTAGATTAATTCATGATCATAATGTGTTTTAATGGAGTCCATAACTTGTCCCCAAGTTATGGAAAAACCAAAAGTCTCTTGGATTAAAAACCATTAAAAGAACACAAGAGTTAGGAAAAATGAAAAGTCCTCATTTTATTACTCTATTAAACTCATAAGTTACAAGAAATGAAAAGTTTTGAAAGTTTACAAAACTTGCCCTCAAGTTTTGGAACAAGTAAAGTTAAGTTAAAACTTTAGTTCCAACCCCTAGAATTTTAAAAGTTAAAATTCAACCCTTATACTTATATTATTATGATTTAATAATTATATATATGTATAAGAACAAAGTCGTCTTACCGCTAGTACGCCTCATTCACGAAGCCGGTCTATAAGGTGGGTATAAGGTTGTTGCCTATAAAATGGTGACTTAATGGGTGTCCACTCTCACCCACCGCTTGCTTGATCGGTGGAGGGTCGTTAGCCGAACGGGTAAGACAAGGACTTATTAATTCTCATTCAAAGTATGATGAATATTATAAAGTAACTAAATGTTTTATTAAATTCCCAATCTTAGTTACTTTAGGAAAAATGTGAATAAGGTGCTATTCCATGAAATTACACTTTACACTTTGATTAAGTCGTTGGTGGAGCGTGTGTGGTTAACCGGCACACTAACTTGGACTTAACAAGGTAGGTAAAGGGTGACTTAGGGTTTGTTATAGTATCGATGGAGCGTGTGTGGTTAACTGGCACATCGATTGAGTGATAAACTTTAAGGGTACCAAGTGATTTGCATGGTTACTTCACACCTCGTTTTGTGATCCTCGGTATCCCAGTCACAAAACTTGGAGGGCACACTCGAGATTGAAACATACCTTTGAAAAGTTCATTGAATCTCAAAGAATCTAGGAATTTCTAAGAACCATTCAAAAAACCTAATACTAAAATATTGCGGTTTTCGTGGTGGAAATTGGTGAATCGTCATTCACCTACCTTTCAAATATGATATAGCTTAGATTACGGCATACCTCTTCTAAGTTATATTATATTGTGATTGGATCCTAGCCTTAATATTACATTTGGGTGTTTTTATTAAGGACTCTCTTATATCTAATCTAATCTTGTCCTCTTTCCTTCAGATGTCTTTCAACAATGCTTCTGGCTCTAATCCTAATGGCTCCTTTTCCCTTATGAACTTGTGTGGGAAAGTCACCTTTGATGGATCCAACTTCAATGAGTGGATCAGAAACATCAGGATGATTACCCGCTACGAGGACAAAGAATATGTCCTTGACAAGGAGCTTAAGGAGATTGATGAGACCACTGCAACTCCTCAGGAGATCGCTGAATTTCGGGCACATGAAAGGGATGCTACGAAAGTGGCTTGCATCATGATGGCCACGATGACAGCGGAACTCCAAAAGTCTTATGAGGATTTCTACCCTTATGAAATGCACCAAGATTTGATGGAAAGATACCATCAAAGTGCAAGACAAGAGAGGTATGAAATCATTTGCTCCATGATAACAACCATGATGAAGGACGGGGAATCCGTCACGAGCCACATGCAGAGAATGCAAAGGTATGTGGATCGTTTGCTGAAGCTTAATGTGAACTTCCCGGAGGATCTTGCAATAGATATTATTTTGCATTCCTTACCATCGTGCTATGATCAATTCTGCATGACATATCACATGAACAAGGAAGAAGTCACCCTCAGCAAACTTCAGGGACTCCTCAAGACCGCAGAAACAGGTCTTAAGGGGAAGTCGGTTGCTATCACTCCTACTCAAAACTCTACTCCGGTTTTGGCAATCGGGAAAAGTCGAGGGAGGAAGAGAAAGAGCTCTTCTAAGGGTACCAAGGTTCGGACCCTTGATGGCTCTTCTTCAAGTGGAACCAAGAAAGGTTTCGTTACTCCTTCTTCTGACCCAAAAGAGGCTGAATGCTTCTATTGCCATGAAAAAGCTCATTGGAAGCGGAACTGCCCAAAATACCAGCAAGATGTGAAGGATGGGAAAGTCAAACCCAACCATGCAGGTATTTACACTATCATTTCTAATAACTCACCCCATTCTAAATCTTGGGTCCTTGATACCGGGTGTGGTATTCACATTTGTTGTGACTTGCAGGGACTAAGAAGAAGTGAGGATGTGGAGCAAGGAAGAATAAACTTGATCATGGGGAATAGGAAAGCTATACCTGTTACCAAGATTGGAGTTTATACTTTATCGCTAAGTAGTGGGTTTAGTTTAGATTTGAATAAATGTTGTTACTCGCCAGGAATGGCAAGAAATATTATTTCCTTTCATGCTTTGTACAAACAAGGGTTTACCTTTTCATTTAATAATGAAGTTGGTTCTATTGATGCTTTCTATAATAATGTCTTTTATTTTAAAGCATTACCTTGTGATGGTGTGTATGAAGCTGTATCAGTTGTAGATAACTTGGGAAATAATGTTTTGTGTATTGATTCTACTAATAATAACTTGGATAAAGCATCATTATGGCATTGTCGTCTTGGACATATAAGCAAGAAGCGCATAGGCCAACTCCAAAAGGATGGAGTCTTGGAGTCGTTTGACCTAAAGTCAGATGATAGTTGCGAATCATGCTTACTTGGAAAAATGACAAAGTCACCCTTCACAGGTTCGTGTGAGAGGGGTGAAGGTTTGTTGGACCTTATACACACGGATGTGTGTGGACCATTCAAACATGCCACAAGGGATGCTAATCGTTATTATTTGACTTTTACTGATGATTATAGTAGATATGGATATGTCTACTTGATCAAGCATAAGTCAGAGACTTTCGAGAGGTTTAAGGAATTTAAACAGGAAGTCGAGAATCAATTGGGCAGGAATATTAAGATGCTTCGATCCGATCGTGGTGGTGAGTATCTTAGTTCAGAGTTCCTCGACTATCTAAGGGAATGTGGGATAGTCTCACAATTGACACCTCCCAGGACACCACAGTTGAATGGTGTGGCTGAGAGGCGTAATCGAACCTTGTTGGATATGGTTCGTTCCATGATGAGTCGAGCTATGCTACCAATCTCATTCTGGGGGTATTCCTTAGAGACTGCCGCCCATATTCTTAATCTAGTCCCTACAAAGAAAGTTGCCAAAACTCCTCACGAGATGTGGACTGGTAAAGTACCTAAACTAGACCACATCAAGATTTGGGGTTGCGAGGCTTTCGTGAGACGCGAGACTCATGATAAGCTCGAACCTCGAAGCGAGAGGTGTATTTTCATCGGTTACCCACAGCGATCCTTTGGTTACCTCTTCTACAGACCTAGTGATAATGTGGTTTTTGTAGCAAGAAGAGGAGTCTTTCGAGAAAGAGAGTTTATAAGCCAAGGAGACAGTGGGAGGCAAATTGATCTTGAAGAAATTCAAGAATCAAGCGGTGAAGGAACTTCAAACTCTAGCCCTCAACTTGAGGAGGAAACTCCTGTTGAGCCAATTGACAAATCTGTACCTCTGAGACGTTCCACGAGAGTTAGGAGTGCACCTGAGCATTACTATGGATTCCATATTACTGCAGAAGGTGAGACACTTATTAGTGATGAAACACTAGTAAGTCAAGATGACCCTAACAGCTACGAGGAAGCCATGGCAGGCCCCGAGTCTGCTAAATGGAAAGAGGCTATGGATAGCGAGATACAATCCATGTATGACAATCAAGTTTGGAACTTGGTTGAAAACGTACCAGGTCGTAAGACAGTAGGGTGCAAATGGGTCTTCAAGAAGAAGACCGACATGGATGGTAAAGTACACACTTATAAGGCTAGACTGGTTGCAAAGGGCTTCTCTCAAATTCCTGGAGTGGATTATGATGAGACCTTTTCTCCGGTAGCCAAGATTAAGTCTATTCGGGTTCTGTTAGCCATTGCTGCATTTCATGACTATGAAATATGGCAGATGGATGTCAAAACTGCTTTCCTTAATGGAAAGTTGGCTGAAGATGTTTACATGAGTCAGCCAGAGGGTTTTGTCAGCAACGAGTACCCTAATAGAGTGTGTAAGCTTGAGAAATCCATTTATGGATTGAAGCAAGCACCTCGCAGATGGAATCTTTGCTTTGATGAAAAGGTCAAGGAATTTGGCTTTTCTAGGAGTGAAGATGAATCTTGTGTGTATGTCAAGGCTAGTGGGAGTATAGTTAGCTTTTTGGTACTGTATGTGGATGACATACTACTCATAGGAAACGACATTCCAACCCTGCAAGAAGTTAAGTCCTGGCTTGGGAAGTGTTTCGCTATGAAGGACCTTGGTGAAGCTGCCTATATTCTAGGGATAAGAATCTTGAGAGATCGGAGTAAAAGACTAATTGGACTTAGTCAGAGTACCTACTTGGATAAGGTGCTGAAGAGATTCAGCATGCAGGATTCCAAGAAAGGAGAGTTACCCATCCAGAGTAACACCAGATTAAGTAAGACACAAAGCCCTAGCACTGAGGCTGAGATAGCAGAAATGAGTCGAACACCTTACGCTTCGGCTGTAGGATCGATCATGTATGCTATGACGTGTACTCGACCCGATGTAGCTTTTGCCTTGAGCATGGTTAGCAGGTATCAGGCAAACCCTGGCAAGGCACACTGGACTGCGGTAAAAAATATCCTCAAGTACCTGCGGAGGACTAAGGACTGGGTTCTTACCCTCGGTGGGAGTGATGACTTGAGAGTTGTAGGGTATAGTGATGCTAGCTTCCAGACTGATAGGGATAATTTCCGCTCTCAGTCGGGCTGGGTCTTTACCCTAAACGGAGGAGCAATTTCTTGGAAGAGTTCCAAGCAAGAGACAGTGGCAGACTCTACTTGTGAATCAGAGTATATTGCAGCTAGCGAAGCAGCAAAGGAAGCGATATGGCTGAAGAACTTCATTGGAGACCTTGGAGTTGTACCAGCTATTAAAGAGCCAATGGAAATTTTCTGTGATAGTGAAAGTGCTGTTGCCTTAGCCAAGGAACCAAGGGATCATGGGAGATCCAGACACATCGACAGAAAATACCATTTCATTAGACATCGGATCGAAGAAGGACACCTCGTGGCAAAGAGGGTATCATCGGATGAGAACCCAGCAGATCCCCTCACGAAGGGACTGACTCGGGTTAAGCATCTTCAGCATGCTCGGAGCATAGGGCTGAAGGATGATATTAGATTTAGTAGTTAGATAACCCAGAAATTTGTAAAGTGTAATTGACATTTGATGATGAATAAAAGGAGTTTTATTTATGAGTAAAGTGTTGCTATCTCTTGTCAATCGTTTACTATATTTCTTTTGCATGTTTTGACTTCCAGAATAATTTTGTTTGGTATAACATATTATTCAAACCTCCACAGTCGGTCATATGTCGGAAGTAGGTATGAATCAAGACTGTCATGATGGGTTGTAGAGGTCTAAGGTGTTGGACAAGGCTACAACAATCATGAGTGCTCATAAGTTCTGAGTATTGGACTCAACCCACGCTCATTGGAATCACTTCATGGAATTCTATCTCGAGTGATCGTGAGACGGTAATATCATATAAGTCTTCAAACCTAGAGATATGATTTGTTACTTACGAGTTGGTTATGCATTGACTGTACGAAACCGCATTGGTAACTCGATGTTATAAAACGTACTTTTGTGTGTAATTCAATGAGTGGTAGAACAAACATATGAGTCGAAGTTTATCTGTTCCTTCTTGGATTAGAAGCTGATATCTGGGCCCCTCGATGATTTTGTTTTGACCCATGTACCGGGCCCGGTCAGAACTAAGTTGATGTGTTCAATTAAGTTCTATGTCAAACAAATCGGAAATCGAGAAACAAATGCTGGACAAGAAGTAAGACAATGTTCCATGTATTTGTCCGGCTGATATCTAGAACGGAGGATTATATGATCAGTTATCTTAAATGGCGTACTATCATCTTCTCAGTTCCGAGAAACCTTGAAAGAGCTACGATTGCCGGTCGGTTCCTGAAGTACTAGAGATATAGTTATTAGACTTATCCAAGTGGGAGACTGTTGGATAAGATGTCTAAGTCCATAACTATTTCGGGCTTGTACTTGACCCGACTCGGCATGGTCCATTTGGGTTGCATGGCACCATGCAATTGGATAGACTAAATGAGAGAAATAACACTTGGAGATTATTAATATATTATAAGTTCTAATATATTAATAATATTATTTGATTAGTTTGATCAAGAATTAATTTGGAATTAATTAAGTGATCAAAGGATAACTAATTAAATATATGGGTTCATCCATATCTTGTATAGTGGGCTAAGAGGCTCCATGGATTATCAAGTTGGGTTCTACCCATAGGATGCTCCATGGATGCTCCATGGGAGTTACAAACCCATGGGTCATAGAAATGAAGAGTCATGACACATTAGGGTTTACATGGTGTAACCCTAGATGTGTCAACACTATATAAGAAGCATATTCTCCACCAAAATCGGCTATACACACATAGAGACATAAGAAACTAGAGGGCTTGACCGATTTTGAGAAGTGTGTGTTATCTCAAGAGTCTTTCCAAGAGCATTTGGTGTTGTGTGAAGCATTTGAGGCATCACACTTGGGGTGCTAGGCTCACAAGGTTTCAAGGAACTCAAGCAACAACAAGGTAAGTTATTCTATCTATGATTCAAGTTAAAATTGTTCCCCATGTATGCTAGATAGGAATATAACCTTGGAATTCAACTTTGCATGATAATTAGACAAACATAGATCCAAGGTTATTAGGGTTGCATGTACACTTAGGAAGTGTTAGAATGCTCAAAACCCATCAGTTATAACTAGTAAAACCTAGATCCTAGGGTACATGTACACATATGTACTTTGTTTTTTTTCATTGCCATGATCATGTGCATATATGTATAGGAAACCATACACATAATCTCATTTTCACATAAGGGATAATTACCTCTTCTGTAAAAATAGGGGTTATAGTTTCCTAGTTGCTAGATTGATGGTGAAAGGCCAACTTTATCAGAAGTTAAAGAGGAGAGACCCCTCTTACTAGATATATGTAGATGTGGGTAACCCACCTTCTCTACCAACTTACTAGGAATCCTCTCAAGTGTCCATTTCCATTCTTGTGAGATTGTACTTATTAATATTGACATTGGTACAAATTTGTAACATGCATTCAATTTCATATATTGTTTGATTCCCATATTCACTCATTTGGGAAAGTATAAAATTGTTGTATATTTTTTTAAAAAAAAAATTTATCTTGTTTAAATCTTTTTTAAGATTTGATTTGACTAAGTAGATTGTTATATCTTATTCTAAATGAATCCGTCTTGGATAGTTCACTAGACAATTCCATTGCCTAACATATTTTGATGTATGTTCAAATTGAAGACCTTAGCTTGGGTTAGGGAGTAGCTTCAACTTTTCTAATGCCATAGAATGTGTCTCGAGCCTAAATTTTGTTTTGATATGTTGATTGTTAACAACCTCGCTAGTTTTCAAATTCAATTATGTTTATTAATTTGGGACAAACATATTTCTACGAAACATAAACTCTAAATACCTTTGGGAATATTTTCCCAAAATGATTTTTCTTTAAGTATAAATTAAGTCCGACCTTAGATAGGGTGTTATAATTTGGTTTCAAAGAAGCGATTTAAGTGAACTAGGTATTAGAAGTAGTGCTTAGACTTAAACTAGGATTGATCTATGGAATGCTTATATGTATCATAGTTGCATTTTCAAGAAAAGTGAGGAATTTGCATGCTTAGGCCCCTAGATGATTAACTATTATCTTAGAGCTAGCATGTGAATATCTTAGAAGATGGGTATTTACATCATAGGTACCAATAAACATTTATGAACCTAACTTTTTTAAATCTATCCTGGAGAAATTTGAGATTTAGATATATGGGATAATCAATTAATATTTTCTGAAACTAAAAAATTGCATTTCTAAGGATGTAAAAACTAAGTGCCACTATCAAGCTATGCGAAAGAAGATAAAGAAGGATACTAAGTAGGAGAAGACAATGTGAAATTTAATGGAAAAGCTCAAACACATGATGGAAGGAGCAATGAAACAATAAGAAGAAAGGCTACTTGGAAGATTCGGATGGATGTTAGAAAAAGAAAAAATAAGAAGTGAATCATATAAAATAGATGTAGACATTATTCGGAAAATACGATGATACTACGATCATGACTAGCAGATTGAATGCGCACATAATGCCATCCATGTTGGAAACTTTGAAGAGTAATATGGAAGATATATTCCCCTATCAAGATTTTTTTCTCAAGATGATGATATCATAACAGAAAGAACGACACCATCAAGGAATGGTAAATGGAAACCTACCCAGCTTGTAATCGGGAAACTGGATGGTGAAGTCAATATTAGGTGTATAATGTGTGTATCGGGTGTTATGGCACACATAACATTACTAACACATAGTGTTCATTGTGACCTGAAAGAGTCACATGGCCTCTCATGAATCAAGCTTGATAAGAGGGAAGAGACAAAGTGAAAGATTACCCATGGGATTGGTGAAATCCCAATGAAAGTAAAGATTTATATAGAGAGATTAAACATGCAAGTGTTTAGAAGGTTAATAATTTGGTCAAGGGAATGATTTTCTCATTGATAACATATATATACCATCATGAATCAATATCTTTAACCTAAATTATGATATCTTGGAATGAATATGCAAGCGTTATTGTGTTATAAACTTTGTAAGAAAAATAGGAACTACATTGAGTTTTGATTTGAAGAGATGGTATAATGTCTATGGGTCCTAGGCACGGTATGCATCTAAGAGTCATATTGAATTGATCCCATAAATAAATTTAAGATAGTTGAAGTTGAGTATAGTGATGTGTTGCTTCTATATAGAATATGAGAACATCATCATCCTAAATGGTTAGATAATGGTAACATCTTGTTTTCGGGTCTAGATGTTTTGGACTTTTGGTAAAAATAAAATTTTAATTTAAAATAAAGTAAATAACAAAATAAAAATAAACAACATAAATAATTGAAATTTGAACAAATGATAAAAATAATAATCATAATCTTATCGCTAGTTAATATATTTACAACAATAGAATTTTAGTGTCTAGAAAATTATTCTGTTAAAAGGACCATTTGTGTCAAGTGGGTGAAATTAGGTTTGACTTGACAGTTGACCAATGAAGTGTCTTGGACTAGATTTTTAAATCTTAGGATAAAGAGGGACCATATGTAAGTTATTTTAAGTTCATTAGCTAGTGTGGAGCCTTTTTGAAAGGAGAGACTAAAGTTGCATTAGTGACCATAGTTAGGTCTATTTAATGCCATTTCTTCCCCATTTCTTCTACCTCGTAATTTCATCCAAATCCTTCCCTTCATCGACGATTTTTATCTCTCAGTTCATAGTGGAATGATGCTTGAAGCCTTGGTGAAATTCTCTTACAATCTAACATCTAGAGGTAGTTTTTTCTTCCTTTCTCATATAAATTCATGTATGGATTCATGTGGTTTGGAAATTACAAGTTTCACCTTGTATATATGGTGTTATTATGCCTTTTATGTTTTAATATATCCCTAGATCCATCTCTAAGCTCCAACTAGTTAATAGTTGTAAGATTTGTGAGATTGGAGTTGTTTTGATGGCTTTTCCTTACTATTGATAGTGAAATCCGAATTTTGATGTTCCTTGTGTAGTTACAAGCTTGGATTTATGCTTAGTGAATGTATCTAACCAAAAACCTATGATCTAATTATCAATTCATGCCTAATAGTGAGATTCCATAGTGTTTAATTCAAGTATAACTCCATGTGGTGATTTGGGTATTTTTCAAAACCCTAATTATCATAGATCAAGCTTCATAGTTCCAAACAATGATATGAATTTCATGTTATTTATAGATTATGCTTTTGATTAAAATCCATGAACTCTTAGTCAATCTAGTAGTTTATATGTTGAACCTAGTTATGATTATATGATTCCTTTGAAGTCATTTTTAGAATAGGTAATTTTTTTAGTAAATCACTTGTGGAATGTAGGAAACATACTTTTAAAGTAAGTCTAAACTCAAATAAGGATTTGGATTGATAAATGAAACGTATGAAGTTAATATAAAATGATTTAGGATTTATTAAAGAGTATTTTAAGGTATTTGAATGAAAATGTGACTTTAATGAGGAGTAGGAATCAACACAATATCCTAGTTGTGTTGTGATCAAATTGAATAAAATCAAATCATAACTTGGGAATGGAATTGAGTACTCGAAGTGTTATTAAGAGCTTAATTAAACATTATTAAGTTGATTTTGAGTTTATTAAGTAAGTAGAATGGTCAATGGTGGATTGGAAGGATATTAAGAGCATTCAAGCCAAAATTGGTGTTTGATGCTCACATGAGCTTCTTTATAGCTCGTGTGCAATTAAATAGAGTTAATCGTTTATTTATGGCGATTATCGGATGTAAATGAAATTAAATAATGTTATTTTAAACTTATGTAAATCATTTAGGTAAGTTGTAGGATTATTGGATGCAATGAGACCAAAATACAATGTCTAAAAGTGAAATTTTAGGCATTTTTTTACTTGTTGGGGACGACACATGTTGTGTCATGTGTTCAAATTATATATCACAAATGGAAAAACTTGTTTTGGTCATAACGTGTAATGACGTAAATTTTCAAAACAATTTTTCATTTTCAAAACATACAATTACTCATAGAATAATGTCAAAAACATAATGTGTCAAATGTTATCATCACAAACATATCCCAGAATCTCAAACATAATCTCCACGAGTGTGTACGGATCATGCCGGCACCTTCCCGCGATCATCACTAGGACCAAAAACATATAACACAACAAATGTAAGCATAAATGCTTAGTGAGCTCCCCAAAATACCACATACAACACATACGCCTTTCCAGGCCATAACTCTGTGGGATCTTCCGATCTAGGTGTCTCAGGGGACTTCCGTCCCGAATCCCAGTAGACCTTCCGGTCCTACCCGTATCGACCTTCCGGTCCGTAACCTCCTGACCTTCCGGTCCATGTCCTCTCGACCTTCCGGTCCCTATCATCTTGACCTTCCGGTCCTTATCATACATAGCATACATAACGCATACATATCACATATCAGCATATAACACATACATCTCATAGCATATAAGACCTTCCGGTCACACATAGGTACCCTTCCAGGTACAGTATAGTGAGAAGACTCCGCCTAATCACACGTTCAAATTTCAGATCTGACTATCCCTAAGCCTCTTAATCCATAAAGTCGGTGACTTTAAGCCTTTGCATGGCTGTAAAAGTCACCAACACGCATATCATTCCATTTCCAACACTTAAAAGATCATAAATCAGACATGGCTCCATAATAACGACCAAGTTGGGATTTTTATGGATCTACAACACATACATCACTAAAATGGGACAAATCTAGGTCCATGGTGTCCTTTATGCTCCTAAAGTCTCCACCTTTGGGACTTTAACCCTAGAAATGGACCATGCAACACCAAACGAAAATAAGGAGGAAAGTTCTGAGCTTTTTACCTCTAAGTGAAGCCCCTTCCTCTGAAGAACTCAGATCCAAGCTTGAACTTCAAACCCTAGCCTCCACAAGCTCCTCTCCTTCTTCTTCACTAACACACAAAGGCACCTTTAGCTCAAAACACTCACACACAAGCTTTAGGACGAAGGAAATGCCCTCTTAGGGTTTCACTCTCTGAAATAGGGGCTGAGGATAAGGCCTTAGCCTTTCTTTTATAGTGTATAAGCCACAATTAGGGTTTGCATCTGGGCCCGCTATGCCCAGCATAACCCTGGGTACACCCAGCATACCTAGGCAAGTCTGCGTCCCACTTAAGTGCATGAGTACGCACAACGCACTCTCCAGTACGCCCAGCGTACTCATTTGCAAGATTTTACACTCAAGGGCTAATCTTGACAACTTGACAAAAGAGAAGGGTTAAATTGTAGCACCTGGTTCCTGGTACGTAAATATTATTTGAGTATTTTCCACTTTTAGCCTTGGACTCGACGAGTCATAGGTCCGACTCGTCGAGTAGAGATGAGACCCCGGGACACGTTTAAGTTGGCGACTCGGCGAGTCACCGCTGTTGGATGAAACCCTAAGTTCAGGGGTTTGCACCCTATTTAAACAACATATCCGCCCCAAGCCAACCCCCATTCACCCCCAGAGCTCCCAACCCTTGTTCTAAGCTTGTTCACTGAGAGGTTGAAGCAATTGTTGTGTGTTCTTGAAGGTTTTGAGGCAAAAGGGGAGTAGATCAAGAGGAAGGGAAGGAATCCAAGCATCTTTGTGCTCTCTCAGCAATTCCTTTGAGGTATAACCCGTTTTCCCCCTGTTTCTATGCTTATTACTTCATTTAAGTCATTCTTGAGCCAATCCCCAAACTTGTATGTGCAATATAAGTCGTAATAAGTTGATTGGCCTTTAGATCTAGGCAAGATTGAGCTCCAGGAGCTCAGATCTGTTACCTTTATGGACCCATGTTGCTTGTTCACCCTAGATCTACCCTTTTGAGGCATTTTGAGCCCTAAATCCCTCATTGGTGAGTATCTACACGTAAAGTTGGAAACGTTACGTGTCATTCATGCTCTAGGAACCCAGATCTGTAAATGGCATGGTCTGGAATCCAGCAAAATCGCGTATATAGTGATTGCATGGCGGCGACTCAGCGAGTCGTTCATCGGACTCGGCGAGTCTGCTCGCGAGTCTCCGAGTTGTCCCCTTTTTCGTTGTGTCGAGTGTGTGTAGTGAGTCACGGGGTGTGACTTAGTGATTTGGAAGCCAAACTCATCCATGGAGGAACTCGGCGAGTCCATGCCCTGACTCGGCGAGTTCAAGGCAATCTCCTTAGATCAAGAACAGACTCGACGAGTTGTTCATACAACTCGGTGAGTCACAGCATAAAGTGTTCTTCAGATGAAGATGAACTCGGCGAGTTGTTCATACAACTCGGCGAGTAGGTTGAAGGACTTGAACCTCAGTTTAGAAGATGAACTCGTCGAGTCAGCGCCTAACTTGACGAGTAGAAATGGGACCCAGGTCCGTCGATTGGACAGGGACTCGGCGAGTTGGCGAGCCATCTCGGCGAGTCGGGTCAACTGAAAGTTGACTCTGACTTTGACTTATGTCATGATCAGGGGTAAAATGGTCATTTTACCCAATAGACAGTTAGCAGTGATTGATTGAGTATGTTGTGGGAATTGCAGCCGGAGGATTTCCAGAGCAGCAGTAGGCAGTCAGTTCTCTACCAGATTAGCAGCTATTTCGAGGTGAGTTTCCTTTCCAGTAGGAACGGGTCTAAGGCACCAAGGTCGACCCGTGTAGACGAGATGTTAGTACTAGAGTGTGGGCCGAGCCCGTATCTCTGGCTTTAGTAAAGTATGATATATGTGTCAATATGACAGAGTTGCTTATACTTGTTGTCTGTATGATACTTGTATATTATTGATTAGCAGTGGAGTGTGGGCAAGGCCCGTATCTCTCCGAGGTTGGAGTGTGGGCCGGCTAGGCCCGTATCTCCCAGATAGTAGAGTGTGGGCGAGGCCTGTATCTCCCGGCTAGCGAACGTTGTTTGTTATATGCTTGCATGGTATGAGGTATCATGGGCGAACTCACTAAGCTTCGTGCTTACGGTTTTCAGGTTTGGTTTCAGGTACCTCCTCAGCTAGGGGAAAGGAGCCGGCGCGGTAGCAGCATGTCACACACACACTCTCTTGTTTCCGTAGTTACGAGTTTATTCTGGGATTGATACTCTGATATTTTGATTGATCGAATGTTGTGGTCTTAATTTGGTTTTCGATGAGAAGTGTTTCAACTAAACAATGTTTTAATTGTTAACGTTTTCTATGTAATGTTTTATAAACGAAATTTTTGGACGTGAAATTTTGGGTCGTTACAAGTTGGTATCAGAGCCCTGGTTTGAGGGATTCGGACACACCTTCGGGGGTGTCTGAACTCAAATCGAGGGATTAAAGTATTTTCTAAAAGAAAATGTTTTCTAAAATTGAGAAAAGAGTTTTGAGAAAGAACGAAGTGTGTGATGTGCGCGACCGGCCGAGCTCAAGTAAGTATTCCCCAAAGTACCCATACAAGTTTATGTTATGTTTGTCAGCTTTTGTAGAACAGCATGCTAGAATAGGACTAAGGATCTAGGAGTGATGCCTTATGTGTCTGCTTTATGTGTTTCAGTTGTATGATAATTGCATGCTAGTTATTGAGCAGACAGCAAGTAGGATAGCCTGATTAGGTTATGCCTGATAGTATGAGCTTAGCACTTTATGCTAGTGCAGTTCCTGTAAACAGATAGAGTTGATTGAGATGGTTACCCTTGTCCGAATGTTGCTTGCTTCGTGCTATGTGGGACTCTGAATAATGGGAGTTAGCCATTAGGCAAATATGTCACGTCACATGTGATCAGGGTTGAATAATCTTAGAGTGTCGGATTTGATCCTACTGTGCAGCTCTTGTTTGAGTCCAACCGTTGTAGGGACGAGTTGGGTACTCGAAGGATTATCTGAGCCTCATCACATGTGATGGTATTCGTGTAATGGCTAATTGGCGTTACAAGGAGGCCTGCAGCAGCTGAGGACTGGATAGAGTAGAATCATAGATTTCCCTAGGGCAAGCCTAGGATGAGTATAGCAGTGATCAGCAGTAGTGAAAGGGATCTGGTGGAGTCGAGGCATTCCTTGAAGAAGGTACAGATAGATGTGGAAGGTAGTATGGGCCCGTACTACTGAAAGCAGAGGATCCGTACCCGAACCAAGGAAGGCCAAGTAGCAGTGATCCATCAGGAAGTATCAGTATCACTAATGATTGTATTATGTATTGCAGAATGGTGGTACTTCGATCGAGGCCGGTAGATGGTGGTTTAGGAGAGGGGTCAGGTTCGAGATCAGGTTCGGAGCCGGTAGATGAGGGACTACACAAGTTCATCGCGTCAGAGATCACCAGGGGTATCCTTGAGTCGACTCCCATTATCTTCAGGTCGATCAAGGAGGGGATCATCGAGTTGATGGAGGATCGCCTCAGGGCGTTCAGGAGCGACATGTCATCTGGCCAGTCGTGTCCTCGCACACTGTCCTTTAAGGAATTCAGGGGCAGTGGTGCGCCAGATTTCCACGGGGTGAAAGACCCCATTGCTGCCAGGCGATGGATTGCAGACATCGAGTCTGCACAGTTGACTAGCTTCTGCCCCGAGGGGTCGAAGGTGAGGTATGCACCAGGGTGTTTACGGGACCGAGCCCGGGATTGGTGGGAGTCAGTGGGTGACATGTTGGGAGCCTCAGCTACCGAGGCTATGACCTGGTTGGACTTTGTGACCAGGTTCAGGACAGAGTTTGCGCAGGCTGTCGAGCTTCAGCAGCTGGCCAGGGAGTTTCTAGACATGAGACAGACGACGGAGACTGTGGCGGAGATCACCGCCAAGTTTCGGGAGAGGGATTTATTGGTGCCCCAGTATGCTGGTGACGAGGATATGAGGAGGACCCGTTATCATGATATGCTACCGGCTGACATCCGGGAGCATGTCAGCTTTTCAGCTTGCCCTAACCTGGAGTCCATGATCGCCAGGGCGAGGGAAAGGGAGATTGATCTAGAGCACATTCGGAAGAGGAAGGCAGAGGCGGGGCAGGTGGTTGGGACTTCAGGAAAGAAGCCCATGGGATCAGATGGGAGGCCGAAAGGCCAAGGAGGACCTGGCCGCTGCGGGAAATGCGGCAGGACGCATGAGGGAGCATGTAGAATGGGATCAGCAGGCTGCTACAAGTGCGGCAAGGCGGGGCACTTTAGCAGGGATTGTACTACTCCGGTTTCGGCTATTCAGACATCTGAGTTGCCGTGTTTCCAATGCAACCAGAGGGGCCACAAGAAGGCAAATTGCCGCCAGTTGACAGTTTCAACGTCGGTGAAGGCGCCAGCTCCAGCGACCCTGCGGATCACGGATGGCCGACAGGGCAAGGCAGAGGCTCCAGTGGTGAGGAGCCGAGCATTTCAGTTGACTACCGAGGAGGCACGCGCCGCACCCGATGTGGTGATGGGTAGGATTCTTTTCCCCTATTTTTTTTTATTTTTTTTATTTTATGATGTTGTGATATTGATATGTGCTCGGTATATATATATATATATATATATATATATATGTTTTAGGATCGTTCCATGTGAACGGTATCCCAGTTCAGGTGTTATTCAACTCGGGTGCATCCCGATCATTTGTGTCCCTTGCGCTTAGCAAGAAGTTTCATGAGTCTTTGGGCATGTTGGATTGCCCTTTGGAGGTAGAGATTGCTGATGATCGATCGGTGCAAGCATCGATGGTGTTTCGGGATTGCGTATTGCGTATGTTTGAGGAGCGCTACTTAGTAGACCTGGTTCCCATTCCGCTGCGTGGGAACAAGGTGATTATAGGCATGGATTGGTTAAGCCCTAATGGGGCGGTGATAGATTGCGCGCAGCAGCTAGTGTGGGTCAAGACCCCAGGCGGGGGGGGAGTTAGTGATTCATGGCGAGAGGCCGCAGTGTGGACTCGCAGTATGTTCAGCAGCGAGGGCGAGGCGCTACCTTCAGCAGGGATGAGTAGGATATGTCGCGTATGTGATGGATACCCAGGAGGCGGGTAAGGCGATAGTGAGTGAGGTTCCGGTGGTGCGAGATTTCGCAGATGTTTTCCCAGAGGAGCTTCCTGGGATACCTCCGGAGCGACAGGTGGAGTTCAGGATTGACCTCGTTCCTAGTGCGGCTCCGATAGCCAAGGCACCGTATCGGTTGGCTCCTCCCGAGATGCAGGAGTTGCCTACGCAGCTGCAAGAGCTTCTAGACAAGGGATTTATTCGTCCGAGTAGTTCACCCTGGGGAGCCCCGATCCTGTTTGTGAAGAAGAAGGATGGGTCGCACTGGATGTGCATAGACTATCGGGAGCTGAATAAGGTAACGGTGAAGAACCATTACCCACTCCCGAGGATTGATGATCTCTTTGACCAGCTTCAGGGAGCGTCTTGGTTTTCCAAGATCGATTTGCATTCGGGATACCATCAGATGAGGGTCAGGGAGGAGGATACGCAAAACACCGCGTTTCGGACGTGCTATGGCCATTATGAGTTCGTGGTGATGCCGTTTGGGCTCACCAATGCTCCTGCCGCGTTCATGGACCTCATGAACTGCGTATGAAGACCGATGTTGGATCGGTCTGTGATAGTATTTATCGATGACATCTTGGTTTATTCCAAGACTTAGGAGGAGCATGAGGAGCATCTGAGAGAGGTGCTAGAGACCCTGAGGAGGGAGAGCTTGTATGCCAAGTTCTCCAAGTGTGAGTTTTGGTTGCGCGAGGTGCAATTTCTCAGACACCTTGTCAACCAGAACGGGATTCTGGTCGATCCGGCCAAGGTCGAGGCCGTGATGAGATGGGAGGTTCCGAAGTCTCCATCTGAGATTCGGAGTTTCCTGGGATTAGCAGGCTACTATCGGAGATTTATCCAGGATTTCTCCAAGATAGCCGTACCCCTAACGCGGCTGAGGAAGAAAGCCGTGGTCTTTCGGTGGGGGACCCGAGCAGCAGGCTGCATTTGAGACACTAAGACAGAGATTGTGCGAGGCGCCGATCTTAGCCCTGCCAGAGGGCGTAGAGGATTTCGTGGTTTATTGTGACGCGTCCATTTCAGGGTTGGGCGCGGTACTGATGCAGAGGGGGCATGTCATTGCCTACGCTTCGAGGCAGCTCAAGCCTCACGAAGCGAACTACCCAACGCATGATTTGGAGTTGGGGGTGGTGGTTTTTGCCCTCAAGATTTGGCAGCATTACCTCTACGGGGTTCGATGTACCATTTACACGGACCACAAGAGTCTGAGGTACCTCATGGATCAGCCGAATTTGAACATGAGGCAGCGTCGGTGGTTGGACGTGGTAAGGTTTATGATTGCGAGATCCTCTACCACCCGGGGAAGGCCAATGTGGTGGCCGATGCACTTAGCCGCAAGGCGGAGCCGATCAGGGACGTTTGCATGAGGATGACCGTGGTGACTCCCCTGTTGGAGCGAATTCGGGAGGCTCAACAGGAGGCTATCAAGGATGAGCATCGGAAGAGCGAGCGTGTGGTGGGTCAGGTTTCCTCCTTTGATTATGACAGCCGAGGATTATTGACACTACACCATAGGGTGTGGGTGCCGTATCACGGAGGTGTGCGCCAGATTTTGATGGAGGAGGCGCACAAGTCCCGGTTCTCTATTCATCCCGGGGAGACGAAGATGTATAGGGATCTTCGTCTAGATTATTGGTGGCCCTGCATGAAGCGGGATGTGGCATGGTACGTTGAGCGGTGCTTGACCTGCAGGAAGGTCAAGGTCGAATATCAGAGACCGCATGGCAAGATGCAGCCGTTGGATGTTCCACTGTGGAAATGGGAGGATATCACGATGGATTTTATCACGAAGCTTCCCAGGACCGCGCATGGAGTGGATTCGATTTGGGTCATCGTGGATCGATTGACCAAGAGTGCTCACTTTATCCCGATTCAGGAGAGCATATCGGCCAAGAAATTGGCCGACATCTATATTAGGGAGATCGTGGCGCGGCACGGGGTGCCAATATCGGTTATCTCGGACAGGGATGTGCGCTTTACTTCCAGATTTTGGAAGAGGTTTCATGACGAGTTGGGCACTCGTTTGCATTTTAGCACCGCCTTCCACCCGCAGACGGATGGTCAGAGCGAGCGGACCATCCAGACCTTGGAGGATATGTTGTGGGCATGCGTGTTAGATTTCGGTGGTATCTGGGACACCTATCTTCCCTTGGTCGAGTTCTCCTACAACAACAACTACCACACGAGTATTGACCGTCCCCCATTCGAGATGTTGTATGGTCGGAGGTGCAGGACCCCGATATGTTGGGGTGAAGTAGGCCAGAGAGTCATGGGGAGCACCGAAGTGGTGCTCAAGACGACCGAGAGGATCCAGCAGGTTCGGAGCAGGCTTCAGACTGCTCAGAGTCGGCAGAAAAGTTACACCGACAAGCGCCGATCCGACCTGGAGTTCGAGGTTGGGGATAAGGTTCTCCTGAAGGTGTCGCCTTGGAAGGGCGTCATTCGATTCAGGAAGCGGGGCAAGTTGGGCCCGAGGTTTATTGGGCCGTTCAGGATTGTAGCCCGTGTGGGAAAGGTGGCGTATAGGCTGGATCTGCCAGTCGAGCTCAGCCAGATCCATAGCACTTTCCATGTTTCTCAGTTGTGGAAGTGCATAGTGGACGACTCAGCAGTAGTGCCGTTAGAGGATATTCAGGTTGATGACAACCTGAATTACATTGAGCGCCCAGTCGCAATCCTCGACAGGAAGTCGAAGGATTTGAGGAACAAGAGGGTGGAGCTAGTGAAGGTGCAATGGCAGCACCGCAAGGGTTCAGAATGGACTTGGGAGCCGGTGGACGAGATGATGGAGCATTACCCCGAGCTGTTTCAGGATCGAGCAGCAGACTTCGAGGACGAAGTCTAAAATAAGTGGGGGAGATTTGTAGCACCTGGTTCCTAGTACGTAAATCTTATTTGAGTATTTTCCATTTTTAGCCTTGGACTCGACGAGTCATAGGTCCGACTCGTCGAGTAGAGACGGGACCCCGAGACACGTTTAAGTTGGCAACTCGGCGAGTCCATATCCTGGACTTGGCGAGTCACCGTTGTTGGATGAAACCCTAAGTTCAAGGGTTTGCACCCTATTTAAACAACATATCCGCCCTAAGCCAGCCCCCATTCACCCCCCAGAGCTCCCAACCCTCATTCTAAGCTTGTTCATTTTGAGTTTGAAGCAATTGTTGTGTGTTCTTGAAGGTTTTGAGGCAAAAGGGAGTAGATCAAGAGGAAGGGAAGGAATCCAAGCATCTTTGTGCTCTCTCAGCAATTCCTTTGAGGTATAACCCATTTTCCCCCTGTTTCTATGCTTATTACTTCATTTAAGTCATTCTTGAGCCAATCCCCAAGCTTGTATGTGCAATATAAGTCGTAATAAGTTGATTGGCCTTTAGATCTAGGCAAGATTGAGCTCCAGGAGCTCAGATCTGTTACCTTTATGGACCCATGTTGCTTGTTCACCCTAGATCTACCCTTTTGAGGCATTTTGAGCCCTAAATCCCTCATTGGTGAGTATCTACACGTAAATTTGCAAACGTTACGTGTCATTCATGCTCTAGGAACCCAGATCTGTAAATGGCATGGTCTGGAATCCAGCAAAATCGCGTATATAGTGATTGCATGGCGACGAGTCGGCGAGTCGTTCATCAGACTCGGCGAGTCTGCTCGCGAGTCTCCGAGTTGTCCTCTTTTTCGTTGTGTCGAGTGTGTGTAGTGAGTCACGGGGTGTGACTCAGTGATTTGGAAGCCAAACTCATCCATGGAGGAACTCGGCGAGTCCATGCCCTGACTCGGCGAGTTCAAGGCAATCTCCTTAGATCAAGAACAGACTCGACGAGTTGTTCATACAACTCGGCGAGTCACAGCATAAAGTGTTCTTCGGATGAAGATGAACTTCGCGAGTTGTTCATACAACTCGGCGAGTAGGTTGAAGGACTTGAACCTCAGTTTAGAAGAAGAACTCGTCGAGTCAGCGCCTAACTCGACGAGTAGAAATGGGACCCAGGTCCGTCGATTGGACAGGGACTCGGTGAGTTGGCGAGCCACCTCGGCGAGTCGGGTCAACTGAAAGTTGACTCTGACTTTGACTTATGTCATGATCTGGGGTAAATGGTCATTTTACCCAATAGATAGTTAGCAGTGATTGATTGAGTATGTTGTGGGAATTGCAGCCGGAGGATTTCCGAAGCAGCAGTAGGCAGTCAGTTCTCTACCAGATTAGCAGCTATTTTGAGGTGAGTTTCCTTTCCAGTAGGAACGGGTCTAAGGCACCAAGGCCGACCCATGTAGACGAGATGTTAGTGCTAGAGTGTGGGTCGAGCCCGTATCTCTGGGTTTAGTCAAGTATGATATATGTGTCAATATGATAGAGTTGCTTATACTTGTTGTCTGTGTGATACTTGTATATTATTGATTAGCGGTGGAGTGTGGGCAGGGCCCGTATCTCTCCGAGGTTGGAGCGTGGGCTAGGCCCGTATCTCCTAGATAATAGAGTGTGGGCGAGGTCCGTATCTCCCGACTAGCGAAGTGTGGGCATGGCCCGTATCTTCCCGAGTGTGGGCGAGGCCCGTAACTCCTAGCTGAACGTTGTTTGTTATATGCTTGCATGGTATGAGGTATTATGGGGGAACTCACTAAGCTTCGTGCTTACGGTTTTCAGTTTTGGTTTCAGGTACCTCCTCAGCTAGGGGAAAGGAGTCGGCACGGTAGCAGCATGTCACACACACATTCTCTTGTTTCCGTAGTTACAAGTTTATTCTGGGATTGATACTCTGATATTTTGATTGATCGAATGTTGTGGTTTTAATTTGGTTTTCGATGAGAAGTGGTTCAACTAAACAATGTTTTAATTGTTAACGTTTTCTATGTAATGTTTTATAAACGAAATTTTTAGACGTGAAATTTTAGGTCGTTACATAAATAGTTGTACCTGAATTTTGGGATGTTACAATTCTCCCCCACTAGAACCAGAATTCGCCCTCAAAGTCTCATGCTGAAAACAACTCCTAATGCTGCTCTTGCATCCACCTGAATATCCTCCAACGACATCACTGCCGACTCGTTAGCTATACACTTCCTCAACTGATACATGTGGAAGGTATCATGTATCTGACTCAACTCCGCATGTAGCTCCTACCGATATGCTACCCTGCCCACCCTCGCGATCACCCTGAACGGCCCAATATACCGGGGCCCCAACTTGCCTCTTTTCCTGAATCGAATCACTCCTTTCCAAGGAGACACTTTAAGGAGTACGAAGTCTTCGACCTAAAACTCGAGCTCGGATCGTCGTCTATCCGTGTAACTCTTCTGGCTTTCTTGATACGCATTGCGTGTCATTAACACACGCGTCGTAAGGTTACGACACGCGAATGCATGTCGTCTTCCTTTATGACAAGGCCTTCCTTGATAGGCATTGCGTGTCGTAAACGTGCGTCATAATTGCGCATCGTAAATGAGCGTCATAATTACGCGTCGTCTCTCTTTATGACAGGGCCTTCCTTGACCCACATTTGCGCGTCGTCTAAGCCTTTTACGATGTGCAATGAGCATCGTAAAAGGCTGTTTTTCTAGTTGTGTTGAAATGCTTTACAAAGTTTTGAGCAAAGTTACAATAGTTATTTGATCATAATAAAAATGAATTTTTACCCCATGTTTTTAGGATGTCACAACTTAATTAGAGAATAAGTATTTGACATGAACCACATTAGATCACTTCATGGATCGTTATCATGAGTGATGTTTTATCAAGCTGGTATCTTTGTATTCTTTCACCTGAGATACATATTTGGGACGTGAGTGTAGAAATTCTTATACTCTAATATGGTTCAACATTGTCCTATTAAAATGAAATTATAAGGGTCATCATTGCATATAACATGAAATACATGAAAGACATATATAGTCAAGAAGGGATACGTACCTCTTGTTCGTTGTGACTTAGATATATAAGGCCTTAGTAAAAGTTGAACACCATATGAGATTGATTGTGACCTATGTCTCATGTTCAACAAGATGTCTGTGAAAAATGAATAACTAATACAACACCTTATAACCAGTTGTGGCTTTGAGCACTTGAAAACTAGTAGTCGTTAGATGACGCATCTTCATGTGTTGTTAAGGATATTGGTCTGTTTTTAGACGTCAACCAATGTCTATGTCAATCTACAATGAATCGTTTGTAAATAGGAGATTGTTGGATCTCTATGCTCAAGAATCATTTTAAAATATTGTTTTCCAATAACATATAATCTTATAGGTTCACATCTTTAGCAAGTTGTCACTTATTGATTGTTAATTAATAAAATTCGATTATTAATAAATATATTCAAGTCTTGTATTTAATTAGTGAATAATTATTATTTTATGAAAATAGTACTTTAGAGAGTATAACTAGCTTTTAATTATATGGTATAATTTAATATATTGTGTACAAGTATTTTGGACCTTTAGTAGTTCATTTATATAATGTATATAAACTTGTACATTTAAGAAAATATATTTGAGTAGGTGGAAAAGTCAAATCTCTCTCTTACTCTCTCATGGCCGTAAGTATAAGGTATGTGTAACACTCGTAGATCTGGGCTAGTCAATTTAGAGACGATAAGCATCAAAATGAATTTTTGATGGAAGATTATTTTGAAGGATTAATCTTAACTAGGTTGTAGTATATGTTACAAGGATTTCGTACATATAAAGAACGCCGAAATCTGAGTTATAACGAAGAAGTTATGACTTGTCGAAGTTTTGCGACAGAACCAACACGACACAGCACGACGTAAATAGTGAATTTATGTTAGAGCAATATTTGGCCTTAGCGATCTAAATGAAAGTTGTAGAATACGTTAAACTGAGAGCATGCATAAAAAGAATGTCCAAATCTGACTTTGTATGAGGAAGTTATGATTTTTCTAAGTTTCAGCTTAGCAGTATGCAGCCCGAAGTTCAAATATGAGATCGAGTGATTTCTAGCCGAAACGGTCTAAATGAGAATCGAAGATCTCATCGATAGTGATCCGACGGTAAAAAGACATACGAAAACAAACGTCAGATGAAGGAGTTGTGAATTCCTAATGGAGTTTTCCTGTCCCGGCCTACTAAAATAATATAATAAAAGTTAAAGTCAAAATTAGTCAATGGATTCTAAAAGAGAGTTGTAGAGCATAATCTCACCTACGCGTTCATATAAAGAACGTCGAAAATGGAGCTCGTATGCGAAAGATATGAATTTATGAAGTTCGGAACACAAATTTCGAGGTTGTGTCAGAACTCACCACGTGAGCACAGACTGGACACCCTCCATATCAAGTGGACGACTGACGAACGCAGTGACCTACTAGGCTCACGACGTGAGAATTGGAAACTCACAATGTGAGTACAGAATGTTGGCCCTATAAATAGAAATCGAGGGTCAGCCGAATTTGGTTGCTCCATCTCTTCTCTCTCAATCCCGATACCCTCCATAACTATCCTGAAGTACCCCCGAAGCCCCTGAATCATCCCGACACCCGAAGTGAGTCCCGAAGCCTCAAAGATCCCGAGAAGAAAAGAGTTTCAAGTCGAAGCTCTGCCTGCGAGAAGCCCGGTGTTTAAAGATATTCCAATTTCACCGAAGAATACTACTTTTTGATCTGTAGTGTTGTCCGATCATCTTCTGATCAAGTGAGTGTATAGTCCCTTTCATAAACATGATTTTAATACAAGTATTGGTTGAATGCATTACATCTATTTTATGAGTGAGTGTGTAGTTACTTTCTTCTAACACATAGATATGAAGTATTTGCTATGAAATACGTGTTATGTGTTTATATATTGTGTGTTTATTTGAGATGGATGTTGGATGAATGTTTTATACAGGTTTGTATATGATTTAAACTATATATGTAATTTATGTCTACAAATATGTTGGGTAGAACATGGGGAGATGAAATAGTTGGTGTGTGATGAAAGATTAGTTTGAGGATGAGACGAAAGATGATATAGATCATGAGATGAGGGTGACAGGTGAAAAAGATGTGAAACCTTTACCCAAACGATGGCCCCGTCATTCAACAGAGTAGGGATGACAACCACGGACTATTCTAGATAGTCTAGTGGAACAGTAGCAGACTCGCAACTTGTAGGTGTTGTGAACTTGATGTTCACCGGTATACTCTAAAAACCCATTGATACGTATTGCGAGAGGGGTGTCGAAAACGATACTGTCAATAAACGAGATAAACTTGTTACTAATTCGGGAGTAAGAGTTAAAATTTAAGGTCCAAGAGTATGGATTAAGACTTAGTTAATTGTCATTAATACGGGAGTATGGATTAAGACATAGTCAGTTGTCCTTAGTACGGGAGTATGGACAGGACATATAATCTGTCATTAATCCGGGAGTATGGATTAAGACATAGTCAGTTGTCATGAGTCCGCGAGTATGGACAGGACATATAATCTGGCATTAATCCAGGAGTATGGATTAAGACATAGTCAGTTGTCCTTAGTCCGTGAGTATGGATAGGACATAGTTATTTGTTAATAGATCCGACAGTATGGATCAGGTCGAGAGGTTAGTTTTAGATATGGGAGTATGGATTAGATCAAGAGATTAGTTTTAGATCCGGGTGTATGGATCAGATCAAGAGGTTAGTTTTAGATCCATGAGTAGGGATCGGGTAAAGAGGTACATTTTGATACGAGAGATTAGATCATGTCATTGTAAGGATCGACAAGGTGGGATACGAGTTTTTTGTATGGTGAAATTGTATAAGGTTGTGAGTTCTAATATATATACATATATGATATAACATTATGGGTTGAAAACCCTATATGCTCACCAGGCTCCCAAGCCTAACCCACTCAGTTTTCTTTGTATTACAGGTTATGGCACGAGAGCATAAGTTGGCTGGCATAACGAGAGATTTTGGATTATAGGCCAATAGTTACAAATAACTATAGTAAGGTCTATTTTATACTGTTTATGATTTTGGTCTGTATAAGAACATGACATCCCGAGATTTTGTTATTTAATGAAAATACATTTCTTTAAAGAAATGCTTTGATAAATTCTTATCACATTTGGTTTTAGGAACAAATTCCGCAACAATTTTGTTTAAACGATTACTTTGATTTTTAAACAACGCATAAACAAACCAGTCTTTTCTGGCCATGAAATTGGGGATGTCACAGTTTGTATCAGATCATTAGTTTAAGCGAACTAGGAATTTGTAGGATTTCTAGACTTAAACTTAAAATGCTAAGCGATGATTGTGAGATGAGTATCTACCATATTTTAGACACGAGCACTAGTATATTTTAGTAAAGATGCCTAAAATGCTTTTATGTGCTATATGCTATATGTTTGTCATATATGGAATTCTTTTTTTTTCGATCTATGGTCTGTTGCCGACCGGATCTAGAAACCTTAGGTGTTTAGGATTCTAAGCGTACGACTACGATATTAGAACTAGCATGTAAATGTTTCGGAGTGATAAGGATGATTTGAACGTCTATCAAAATAGAGATCTAAATTCACCTTATTCGGTGTATAGATCAAAAAATGGCAAGAGCAAGAAGCAGAGTTGGAGACGCAACCAAAATTAGGAATCGACCACCTGTGGTTGAGCAAGTAGTTGTGGTAGCAGCAGTACCTGAGCCAATGACAATGGTTGGGGTACAAGAGATGATTCAAATGATGTTGGATCGTCAGATGGAGGAAACTAAACGTGTGCTTCAGCAGAATCGTGAAGAACTTTCAATGACGATTAAACAGCCCAAATTGAATGAAGGGCAGTCGGAAGGAGCAAACTTCAGTGGGATTTTTGGTCAAGCCAACCCACCAATTGTTAGGAAAAACAACCAGGATTGAGTAAATGACGGACATGGATGCAAGTACAAGGACTTCATGGCATCCAAATTACCGTGTCTATCTGGAAGCCCGACACCAGTGGAAGTTATGGACTGGATCTCCGAGATGGACACAATGTTCGAGAGTTGCGATTGTAGCAACAGACGGAAGACTGCTCTCGCGATTCCTCTGTTAAAGTCTGGAGTGCTGAGCTGGTGGAAGCTACTAGCTAGTTCGATGCCCAAGGTAGAAGCTAGCAAGATGTCTTGGGAAGATTTTGTAGTGCAACTAAAAATGCAATCAACAATGAGTTCCAGAATCTGAAGAAGGGAAGATTGAGCGTCACCGAGTACGCTATTAGTTTTACGGAGAAGATGAATCTTGTTCCATACCTGGTTCCAACTAAACTCTCCAAGGTTAACAAGTTTGCCCGTGGATTACCAGCGGACTTTGGTCCGATGGTCAAGATAGCAACCAATTTGAAAACTACCATTTGGCTGCTAAGAACATCGAGACCTAGATAAGGAAAAAGAATCTGGAGAGGGCCGATGTGGGCGAGAAAAGAAAGTTTGAAGGATCCTCAAGTTCCGATGAGAAGAGAAAAGTCTCGAAGTCTGATTCGAAGGAGTTTGAAGAAGGAGCAAAATGGTGTGATAAGTGCAAGAGGAAGCATATTAGGAGATCCTCTAAAGAGATGACATGCTTCAAATGGGGGAAGACTGGTCATTATGCCAGTGAATGCACAACCAAAAGAGAAGCATGATTTAAGTGTGGTGAAGAAGGACACTTCAAGCAAAACTTCCCAAGAACAGAAGGGGCTACAACGCCAAATGTGCTGCCACAACCAAAGGCAAGAGCATTTCAAATGATCCTTGACGAAGCAGATGACAATGCGAGGAATCAAGGATGAAGACTTCATATCAGGATATAGCTAGTATCAGGAAGTGTTAGAGGCATAGTATAGGGTGAACTTGAACCTTTGTATAATCGTTTCAAGAAATAATATAAACTCTAGTTTTGTTATCTGATGTGTTAAATGATTGTGTGATTTTGTACGGTGACTTTGTTGACTGCGAGACAATACTTGGGACAAGTATGAGTAGGTGTGAATGGTAGTAGAGGCCTATACTACTAGAAGCACATGACTTACACTTGGATCAGGGGAAGTCACAAGGTTACCAAGAAGCTGGTGATTGATTCCGTTTTATTCAAATATGTCATTACCATTGTTTTAGTAATGACTGGTAAGATGGTTCTTTTTCCGACCCTAGTGGTCATATCAAATTAAGTCCGACTATGATGAGTTTGTTACATGGTTCAGAGAACCAAGTCTGATGTAGCGTTTGACTTAAGTCAAAATATTGAAATCAATGTGAAAAATAGTGGTTGTTAGAGAAGTTGGTAGCTAGAAATTCTACATACTAAAATGTGATTGTATCACATTAGAATATGAAAGAAGGTATATCCCATTCTAGAAATTGACCCTGTGAGACTTGAGTCTGAGCGTTGCTTGATATGATGAAAGGTCATTAGAACATGACCCATCGTTCTGTTACAATAGATAAAGGAAAGTACATATCCTAAGAAGAAGAAGGAGTCCTCAATAAGGATTTATTTATTAACTCGAAGGTTAAGATTGAAAGTCCAACATAGTACGAAGAGTAGATGAAAGATTTAGCATCACGGTTATTACTTAGGATGGAAAGATAATGTATGGAATAAATATACAATCCTTATTTCGTTGATGATTCTGGGACGTAATCATCCTAAGGGGGAGATAATTGTAACGCCCGTAGATCCGGGCTAGTTAATTTAGAGACGATAAGCATCAAAAATGACTTTTTGATGGAAGATTATTTAGAAGGATTAATCTTAAGTAAGTTTTAGTATATGTTACAAGGATTTCGTACATATAAAGAATGTCGAAATCCGAGTTATAACGAAGAAGTTATGACCTGTCGAAGTTTTGCGACAGAACCAACACGACCCAACGCGACGTAAATAGTGAATTTACGTTAGAGCGATATTTGGCCTTAGCGATCTAAATGAAAGTTGTAGAATACTTTAACCCGAGAGCATGCATAAAAAGAACGTCCAAATCTGACTTCGTATGAGGAAGTTATGATTCTTCTAAGTTTCAGCTTAGTAGTATTTGGCCTTAGCGTTCTAAATGAAAGTCGTAGAATACTTTAAACCGAGAGCATGCATAAAAAGAACGTCCAAATCTAACTTCATATGAGGAAGTTATGATTCTTCTAAGTTTCAGCTTAGTAGTATGCAGCCCGAAGTTCGAAGATGAGATCGAGTGATTTCTAGCCGAAATGATTTAAACGAGAATCGAAGATCTCATTCATAGTAGTCCAACTGTAAAAAGACAGACGAACACAGATGTCAGATGAACGAGTTGTGAATTCCTAATGGAGTTTTACTGTCCCGTCCTAATAAAATAATATAATAAAAGTTAAAGTCAAAGTTAGCCGATGGAGTCTAAAAGAGAGTTGCAGAGCATAATCTCACCTACGAGTGCATGTAAAAAAACGTCGAAAACAGAGCTCATATGCGAAAGATATGAATTTCTGAAGTTGTGAACACAAATTTTGAGGTTGTTTCAGAACTCACGACGTGAGCACAGTGTTCATGACATAAGCACAGACTGGACACCCTCCAGACCAAGTGGACGAGTGATGAACGCAGTGACCTACTAGGCTCACGATGTGGGCATTGGAAACTCACGACGTGAGTATAGAATGTTGGCCCTATAAATAGAAATCGAGGGTCAGCTGAATTTGGTTGCTCCATCTCTTCTCTCTCACTCCCGATACCCTCCATAGCTATCCCGAAGTACCCTCGAAGCCCCATAATCATCCCGAAACACAAAGCGAGTCTCGAAGCCCCGAAGATCCCGAGAAGAAAACAGTTTCAAGCCGATGTTCTGCCCGTGAGAAGCCCGGTGTTTGAAGATATTCCAGTTTCACTGAAGAATACTACTTTTAGAGTCGTAGTGCTATCTGGTCATCTTCTGATCAAGTGAGTGTATAGTCCCTTTCAAAATCACGATTTTAAGGCAAGTATTGGTTGAATGTATTGCATCTATGTTATGAGTGAGTGTGTAGTTACTTTCTTCTAACACATAGATATGATGTATTTGCTATGAAATATGTGTTACGTGTTTATATATTGTTTGTTTATTTGAGATGGATGTTGGATGAATGTTTTATACAGGGTTGTATATGATTTAAACTATATATGTAATTTGTGTCTACAAATATGTTGGGTAGAACATGGGTAGATGAAATAGTTGGTGTGTGATGAAAGATTTGTTTGAGGATGAGACGAAAGATGATATTGATCATGAGATGAAGGTGACAGGTGAAAATGTGTGAAACCTTTACCCAAACGGTGGCCCCGTCATTCAACAGAGCGGGGATGACAACCACAAACTATTCTAGATAGTCGAGTGGAACACTAGCAGGCTCGCAACTTGTAGGTGTTGTGAACTTGATGTTCACCAGTGTACTCTAAAAACCCATTGATACGTATTGCGAGAGGGGTCTCGAAAACGATACACACCATACTTCTAGTGTACCATACCTTTGACCTTTGTAGAGGCATGGGGCTTAGATATGGTGTGTGAGTATAAAAGACTACATAAGGCTTCCATTTTATGCTAGTCTTTGCATGTCTTTTACCCGGTCTCTCTAAGGGCCGAATGTTTCTTTCCCTCTCTGTATTTTGCTATATTTCCAAGCTAGTTGAAGATTTGGTGCTTTATAAGTGCTTCTCCTTTAAAGCTTATTTGTGAGAAGTAATTAATGGCTTAATAAGTACTTCAAGTAATATGAGAACTAGCATTCTCGGTTAGATTATCTTGTTGGTGCATACATTATAGAGAAATGTTTCCTCGAGTTTTTGTCATCTTCATCAACTCCCCGAAACCAAGTGGGATCAAAGTCTTCAAAGGTTGTATTCTTAACATCTTATGGTTTTCTATAATCTTTCTAATATCTTGTAAATGGATCCTTGGTGGTTTTATTAATATGGTCTTAAAATAAACTAGTTATTTTTAAATGTTTCCATTTGCCGTATAAAATTGTTTTATAAAAAACATCGCTTTTAGCATCCCAAAACCCATCATTTGTTTGGGTTAGGGATATATGTGTGTGTGTGTATATATATATATATATATACATATATATATATATATATATATATATATATATATATATATATATATAAAGTCTTACATAAAATGAGTGTCACTCACTTCCTTATAAAGGAAAGACAACTCATTACACACATACAAAAGAGAAAGCACCTGTAACATCCAAGAGTGACTTTGTACCCTAACATAAAGTTGGAAACTTCATCCATTACGTCTATTATATAATAAGATATAAAGTCTTGGGCTTTAGACTTGATGGATTAATAGCTTAATAATCGTTGACCTTTGACCTTTGACTTTTGGAAAAACTTTAGGGATTGAGTTGTAGGTTGAGGTTTGACCTTTAATGGTATCTCAGGTGGTTCGTTTTCTTGATACTTTTGAGTTCACAAGGGTGTAGTTATTCAGCTCATTAATCCATGTGAGTTTTCTTACTATACTGTGTGTGACATTGTATATCCTTTGTATGATATGATATAGGTATTATATGATGGGTTTTGAAAATTCTAACACTCCTATGGTGTACATGCAACCCTAGAAACCTTGGATATATGTTCTCTCTATTATACATTCAAATATTCAATATTCCAAGGTTTCATCCTAACTAGCACAATATGAAGTATATACAATACAAGAATCTAGTAGAATGACATACCTTTTGATGGATCTTGAAGTCTTGAACCTTTAAGAGCTTAGTGCCCCAAGTGTTGTACCTCAAATGGTTCACACAACACCAAAAACCCTTGGAAGAACTTGAGAAGAAGAATACTTAGGTTCACTCTTATGAAATCGGATTTGCCCTCTTGTGTACTATAAACGAGTCATTTCATGAACCATAGGCCTCTTTATATAGTGTGGAGGATTAGGGTTACACTCATGTAAACCCTAATACCCATGACCTTTCATTTACATAGGATCCATGGGTTAAAAACTCCATGGACTATCCATGAAAGCTTAGACCAACCTTAATGAACTAAGCTCATCCTATATATATATATATATATATATATATATATATATATATATATATATATATATATATATATATATATATAAGATTCCATATTTAATTAGTTCCATTTGATCACTAAATTAATTCTAAATTAATTTTTGATCAATACTAATTAAATAATATGATTTCATATTAATATACTAGAACTTATAATATATTAATATAAATCATAAGTATCCTTTTTCTCATTTTGTCTATCCAATTGTTCTGATGTCATGCAACCCAAATGGACCATGCTACTCTCAGGTCGAATACATATCAATATTATTTATGGGCTTAAGCATCATAGTCTCCTACTTGGATAAGTCTAAAACTATTATCGCGTATGACTTCAAGATCCCGACTAGCAATCGTAGCTCTTAAAGTTGTTGCTGAACTCTGACCTAGTCAAATGACGTGTCCGTTAGATAAGGGATCATATATTCCTCCATTCTAGATGTCATATGGACTGAGACATGGATTATAATCATTCTCTCTGTCCATTTGTTGTTTCCCGATTTCCGATTTATGTCGATTGACTAATTGAACAAATCAAATTAGTCCAGGCTTGGCCAAGCACTTAGGAGTGTCATCACTAAGTCATCGAGGGGCCCATATATATCGCTTTTATCCCTCCAAGGGTAAAGGAATGGATAAAATTTAACCCAAGTGTTCTCTTGTACTTACTCATCAAATTACATATAACGATATGTTTTATAACAACCAAGTTACTGGTTGGGTTTTCATGTGTCAATGTGCAACTACCGCGCAACTACAACTCACACGTCTCCGTTTGAAGAATATAAGATATTATCGTCTCATGATTCACTCGTGATAAAATCCATCAAGTGATTCAAATGAGTGTGGGTTGAATCCAATACTTAAATCTCATTCCAGGAGCACTCATGAATACTGCAGCCACTTTGTCCCAGACAAACTACAGACCCTTCATGATAGTCTTGCATCAATACCTACTTGCAAAGTATGATCGACTGTGGATAGTTTAAATAATCTAATTATTCAGGAAGTCAAAACATGCAAAGTGAAACACAAGAATAATCGAATCCAATATGGTCTCAGAACTAATGAATATAAATAAAACACCTTTTATTTATCACCATATTGATTACACGTTATTCATTGTATAAGTTTTGACTAATCAACTTAATACTTGAATTAAAACAATAGTAAAGCCATGCTCCAAGCATGCACACTATGTTTGTCCATACAATAGTTATGCTATACACCAAGTATGCACACTATGTTTGTCTATGATCCTTACTTTATGGAATAGATCAATTGAACATAATTCCAATGATTCTCATTTCACAATCCCAAATCCTTATCATAAATGTAAGAATTCCAACTTCCTGCCATTTACCGAAATCTGTTAGATTCTAAACTTATATGCACTAATCCACTTGTAATGACTATGCACAAAGTCACAAAGATTTGTCAACAGACATTACAGAGTATTCCAATGGAGATCAATTCCATGGAAACAAAGTCTCATATTCAAAGTACATTCCTTTGAACATCCTTCTTGCATTAAGTTTATTTTTTAATCTTACACAGATTTAAAGAATAACTTCCACCTATAGAGACATTTCCATATTCCTATTTTGACTATCACTTCTGAACAAGAGCTACCTCTTTTACATAATATGTCTATATGGTCCAAAAATTTACACCATACTTCCAACTATCCTTGAGCAACCAATCTTTGGTAAACCTTAGATTGTCCTCGACAATTGCTTAATCAATTTTAGTCATATCCAATTCTAGACCTTTTCCCTCTTAATGCCCTAGGCAATTGGAAAATTTAGAAATGATATATATTATATCACAAGTAATCGGTCCTATATCCGAAGCATATGGGACACGATTCATGATGTCTCACATAAAGACAGGATCCCAGACCAGTCTTTTGCTACAATATTTTTAATTTGCCATGTTTTCATAATTCGATTATCAAGAGGGATGCCGTAATCATAATCAAATTTCGAGAACGCAATATATATATATATATATATATATAGAGAGAGAGAGAGAGAATTTCCTTAATTTGAACCATTCCAACATAAAATTCATATATATATATATATATATATATATATATATATATATATATATATATATATATATATATATATATATATATATGTCCTTGACTAAAGAAGATTAAAATCTCAATCTAAGCTTTTAGAATTGAAATGAAGTATAATTTCCTCTCCCTTAATTATAGCAAACCAACTTTTCCCAATTGAAACTTTTTTTTGTCTATAATTAACATTGCTAACTTGCAATTCTTATCATAATTATCATGCTCCCACTAACATGATAATTATTAGCATAACACTTATGCTCCCACTGGCTTTGACATGTACTCAGAAATCAGTTGGACTTCTAGAAATCAATACTTTATTGACTTCCTTACCAAAGTTTAGATTTCTGATACGAGATGTTTTGATAAAACTTTATCAAAACCATACACCTTTCCTTATATAGCTCATATGTGTGTCTAAACAATTTTTTTAGAACTATGAAAAGGGATGTCGTAATCATAGTCTCAAATGTTTAGGCCTTTTCCATTTTTCACAAGTCCATGTTAGTGTGCCGGTTACCCACACGCGCTCCACTAACGACTTTGAGAATGCAAATATCACAATTGCTATCTACTTAAAAACTACTTAGTGAAAGCGTTTCCTCACCATCGTTTTCATGAATCGGAGAGAAACCTTATGACACTTAGATTTTATGGTTTATGTGTTCCTATCCATGTGAATTTGTCAAAACCATAATCACAAGACAAGGGAAGTGACAAATACAAATTCATATGGACTGAACTTGTGCAATCTTAAATTCTTGCCACCTGGCAGCACAAAGGACTACCATTGCTTCCAAGTTATTATGAAAACAATTGAGAACTTGTAGAACTCAGATGCATAGTCAACTTTAACTGGATTGGGCACATAAATAAGAGTATGTCAACACGATAGGTTATAAACCTCAAGTCGTGTGCTAGTGATAAACTACAGGTTTTATTATTGATTAGTTCTTGAAACTCTTTCAGGATATTTTAGACTCCTACTGTCCTCTTGACATATAAGAGTCTCTTGCCAAGAACCATTCCTTGACAAAAAAATATTCAAGAGATAGTGCGGATTCTTATTAAGACAAACACTTCACACAATTGGCCTTAGTTGATCTTTGTTTTATCCACAACATCACAGCTTACCAATTTCAAATGTACAAGAGTAGAAAACATTTTACTCTTAAATTTGACAAGTGTTATAAACCTTCTTTAAGATGTGTCACTCAAGTTACAATCTTGGAGTATAAATCTAACAATTGTTTTGAAACGAAGTGTGACTCATCTTCTTGATTTAACCATTTCAACAATTCATGATTCCTCTTCTTAGCCATAGGAATGCACTAAGATGTCCTTAGAGGACCTATTGTGATATGGCTTTTTAATCATTAAGATGATCACAAAACATGAAACTAAAGTACTCTCCCATCTTTTCAGATTTGAGAAACTTTTATCTTTCAGCCTAATTTGATTATTCTCATTTGTTCTACCATACATCTAAACTTTTCCAATGTTTCAGAATTATACTTAAACATTTAAGTATAACCATATTTACTAAACTTTAGTAAATCATGACAAATAGTCTTTTCGATCTTTGTGGTGGACCCAGCACACAAGCAAGTGTACCCGATCCCTTTATCCTTCACTTGACTTACATATACATGTGAACAAGACATTAGTCTTAATTTTCCAAAGATGAAAATTCTCATTCATCATACAATACAACTTGCATGATTCCATGTTTCGGTCCAATTGAAACTTGGGTGATGAGAATCTTTCCTTATTTGGTAAATTTAGACACTACCACAAATGAAAGAATCAAATTCATATTTGCAATATTGCTAGAAACATACAAACATCAATTTTCCATAAATGCCATTGCAAGGAGATATAAAATAAAATAAAAAGTTATTTATAAAAATGCGAAAAAAAAAATGTTTTCCTTACAATGCAACTTTAAATGAAAACTATGCTATTAAATATTTCCTAGCAACTTATCATAACTGCTAAGCATCAGCTCAAAAATCCGATCTTCGAACCATGCGATTGAAATTCATCATAGCGATCAGATTCAACATACTCTTCTTTTAAGCTTCCTTCCCTTTGCTTGATCCTTCAAAACATCAAAATGCAACCTAATCACATCATGTATTAAGAATCAACAATTAGGAACTTAATAGAGTTAGATAGTGGACTTAGCTAAAGTAGAGTCAAACTTTTTGATTCTTCCTTCTCTCATATCTTTCAGGTAGTTAGGGCTGCTTCGCAACCAATGCCCCTTCTCTTGACAATAAAAACATATAGACCCTTTGGGAATGGTGCACGAGACTATCACAGACTTAGCCTTTCCCTTTATCTTTTGGTTAACCGAGTTGACCAAGGCCGATCCCTTTCCATTGGGAAGAGAAAGCTTTTCTGGACTTCCATTGTTACCATTGTCAATGTCCATTGAAGTTTGATAAATAGACCTTCCACCCAAATTTACTTTTCCAGTGCACCAAAACATTTCTGATTCAGCAGCAACAAGCAAATCAGAAAGATCAATAAGGGTGATGTTGTGATCTGTCACATAGTAGTCCTTAATGAACTCACTATACAACTCAGGAAGTGACTGAAGAACCCACTCAATAGCCAAATTACTTGGGATATCGACACCCAACATTCTCAACCTGTCAATGTGTGACTTCATCTCTAAGACATGAGTACACACATGTCTTCCATCTTTATGTTTCATGGCAAGTAGGACTTGAGTGATCTTGAACTTTTCAAGTCTTCAAGCTTATGGGTTAGGGAGAATAATTGGAGGATGTGGAGGAAGAGAAGAATGATTTCCATAATCCAATCGCGGGACATCATCTTCATTAGGGAAGCTTGTTCGAAGAGATTTGGGAAGATCATAATTGTCTGAACCAGACATCTACAATGGGAGAAATTCAAGTTAGTTGATTTAAGTCCTTAATATAACACCCAATATGAAATATTAAGGCTAGGACCCAACAGAACATTTTATAACTTGGAAGATGGATGTGTAATCCAAGCTATAAAATATTTGAAGGTAGGCGAATGACGATTCACCAATTTCTACCATGAAAAAAAATAGGTATTAGGTATTAATTGGTTTGAAACTCTTACATCTTTTGAGATTCATTGAACTTTTCAATGGCATGTTTAAATTTCAATTGTGCCCTCTTAAGTTTGTGACTGGGATGTCGAGGATCACAAACAAGGTGTGAATAACCATGCAAATTGACTTGGTACCCTTAATATTTATCACCTAATCGATGTGTCGGTTAACCACACGCGCTCCACCGATCTATGATAAATCTTAAGCCACCCTTTGCCAACCTCGTTGAATCCAAGTTAGCGTGTCGGTTAACAACACGCGCTCCACTAATGACTTAAGCAAGATGCAAAGTGTAATTTCATGGGTTAGCACCAAATTCACATTTTCATAAGTAACTAAGATTGAGAATTTATAAGTATTTAGTTACTTAGTATTTATCATTATACTTTTAATGAAGGGAGAATTATAGTCCTATCCTACCCGTTCGGCTAACGACCCTTCACCAGTCAAGGAAGCGGTAGGTGAGAGTGGACACCCATTAAACTGTCATTTTATAGGCAGTAACCTTATACCCCTCTTGTAGACCGGCTTCGTGAATGGGGCCTACTAACGGTAAGATTGACTTTGTTCTTATACATATATATATATATATATATATATATATATATATATATATATATAACTATTAACTATTAATATTATAATAGTATAAGGGTTGAATTTCAACTTTTAAAAGTCTAAGTGTTTAACTTGGAATTAAAGTATTCATGGGGGGAAATTTTACAAATTTCAAAACTTGAGGGTAAATTTTGAACAATTCAAAAAACTTTTCAATTCCATAACTTATGAGTTTAAAGTAGTTTTAATGGAAAAACTCTTCAAGTTATGGAAGACTTTAAAGCATTTAAAAAATGAGACTCTTCATTTTCATAACTTATGGAAATCTTATGACTTTTAAAAATCATAAATGTGACTTTTCATATAACTTGAGGACAAGTTACAAAAACACATTTTATGAATAACATTTAGATCAATTTGAATCGAAAACAAATTATCACATAATTTTTCTATAAATCTAAACTAACTCATAAGAACAAGATAATTCAAATCAAACATTTTTTCATGTAATTAGCCTAACCATTAAACTAATACAAAACATGAATTTGTTGACAATTATCTTTTGAATTGGATTAGAATGATCATTATCACATCAAAAACAGGTTTATAGGTTCAAAAGCGGCTTAGGGTAATGATTCTAGTCCAATTCCAGCCTTAAAAGTCAAAAATATGTTGTCAAGGGCTCCTACTCGTCGAGTGTATGAACCTACTCGACGAGTAGGATGAATTTCTTCATGTACACGGCGAGTCCACAGCCCAGACAGCCAAAAAATCGATTTTTTCAGCTTTTTTCAACAATTTGCATCAAGTATAATTGAAAACAAGTCTAGAATCTGATACCACTAATAGGTTTTGAGCATTCTAACACTCCTATGGTGTACATGCAACTCTAGAAACCATAGATCTATGTTTTCTCTATTATACATGCAAATATTCAATATTCCAAGGTTTCATCCTAACTAGCACAATATGAAGTAAATACAATACAAGAGTCTAGTAGAATGACATACCCTTTGATGGAGCTTGAAGTCTTGATCCTTTAAGAGCTTAGTGCCCCAAGTGTTGCACCTCAAATGGTTCACACAACACCAAAAACCTTTGGAAGAACTTGAGAAGAAGAATACTTAGGTTCACTCTTATGAAATCGGATTTTCCCTCTTGTGTACAATACACTAGTCATTTCTTGAACCATATGCCTCTTTATATAGTGTGGAGGATTAGGGTTACATTCATGTAAACCCTAATACCCATGACCTTTCATTTCCATAGGATCCATGGGTTAAAAACTCCATGGACTATCCATGAAAGCTTAGCCCAACCTAAATGAACTTGGCTCATCCTATATATATAAGAGTCCATATTTAATTAGTTCCTTTTGATCAATAAATTAATTCTAAATTAATTCTTGATCAATACTAATTAAATAATATGATTTCATATTAATATATTAGAACTTATAATATAATATTAATATAAATCATAATTATCCTTTTTCTCATTTTGTCTATCCAATTGTTCCGATGACATGCAACCCAAATGAACCATGCTACTCTCGGGTCGAATACATATCAATAATAGTTTTGGGATTAGACATCTAATCCAACATTATATGATATGAATTTTCTACTAAACTAGGATAGTCCTTGATATGTATGTGATTGGTTGGTTGTATGGTAGTATTATGTGTCATGTTTTTATGAGTATTAGTAGTATTGGTATATTTTTTAGTGAATGTCGTAAGGATCATACATATTTTAAATATGATAGCCTTAGAACTCTGATATGGCCTTATTACATGGTTCTTATCTGAGATATTCTTTTTAGGAAAGATCATATGTTTGATTGTCTATCTTATTTACTAAATATGTATGATTAAGCATCTATAAGGTGACCTGTAATATTAGTAATAGCCTTGGTATTGTTGTGGGACAATTAGGAGCTAGTGGTTGTAATGACGGCTGAAAGCCACTAGGGTACCTACGGTTGATATGCATGATTGAAGGATTGATGGTGGATTGACTCTAGAGCCGAGAACCTTGTTTTTTTGCATTGTATATATGGTGGAATATGTTGTGTTGGAAATAGTATCTAAGGTCATAATTATTGGTAATATTTCTAATAATAACATGGTCCTTTTGGGTTATCCTTAAGACCCAATTAAGCAATTTAATGACAAAAAGAATTTGGGGAAAATTAGTTTATTAATTTTTCATGTTATGATAAATTAATTAGAAACTATAATTAATTATAGAGATTGAATGTTAATTAATTAAAATGTTCAATTAATTAGAACAATCCACATGACAAATTCAGTAAGCAATTGCTTTGGCATTAAGCAATTATAGGCCTATAAAGATGGACCTAGGGATCAAGTCGTAGATTCTCTAAACCATTAAAAAAAATTGGTCCCCTTGCCTTTTTACCTAATGTTGACGAAAACCTAACCCTATTAGGGTTTGTGGTTTTGGCTTTTTTCTCCCTTCTCCTAGGGTTTTTCGCTTTGCTCATTTGGAGTTTTTAGGTGCGATTCCATTAGAGGGATTCTCCTTTGGATCCTTAGCATCCAATCAAGATGACGAGAACAAGATCACAAACTAGAAGATATTTGGACAACAAACATGTATGTAATCTTTACTTTCTTATAGTTGCAATAATAGTATAAACATATTATCCTTGTAGGTTTAGTTGAACATTTAACAAGAAAATTATAATGTGTTTCCGTTGCCATATGTTACCTAATAGTGTGTTCAAAACATTCATGTGGTATACTAGGGAACTTACTAAGCTTTATGCTTACGTTGGCAAGTTAAATATTTTTCAGGTTGTTTGAGGGAAGGGAACAACGTGAATGTACATTCACATCGAAGTTATATTGTTATTCGACTTCCACTTGTTTTTTGTAATTTAACTTTGTTTAACCCTTATGCTTTTGAAACTAATTGAAACTAATGAATATTATGATATGTTTTCAAAAATTAATTTTGGAATGTTTAATATGATTTTGAATGAAAATTTTGGCTTTAAATTAGTTGGTTCAAGAGAGTGAACTTAGTCTCGTTACATGTTTCTAATCCTTGTTTTAAGATTTGTAATATTGTTCTCCATGGTGTCTTAAGTTTACAAAAAGGAAAATGTGAAGTGGACAATCAGGTGAAGCTAAGAAAAGAAAGTGATTCCGGATATACTTTTAAAAATATATTTATAATTATAAAAATGTATTTTATGTTTTAAACTATATAAATAGACAAAAACAAACATATGTAAAGATATGGTCATTAAAAAACAAAAAGAGGATGTTTAATAAATATTTGACAAAATTGCAAAAATGGTCCATGTGGTATGCATGTTTTTGGGGTTTTGGTCCAAACTACGAGTTTTTTTGGGTTGGTGGTCCTTTTGACTATGTTTCCTTGTAGTTTTGGTCCTCCGGAAAACTGAAAAGACTAAAATACCATTTCTAATATATTTTTTCTATTTAATTTAAAGGAGAAAGAAAATAAATAATTAATTTGGGCCCACATATCTCTCTCCCCCTCTCTCTCTTTATCTCTCTCTCTCTCTATCTCTCTCTCTCTCTCTCTTTCTCTCTCTCTCGTTGAAAGTCAATGAATAAAAAAAAAGAAACTGCAAAATTTCTTTTCCCTCTTGATCAAACTTCCTAAACCCATTCACCACCTTCACGTCCATGTTTAGACCCACCAAAATTTCTTTTCCCACCTGCATTCTCATCATTAACACCACCACTACATCATCACACCTGCACCACCATTACCCTACCATAGACCCACCACTGGTGACCTTTGACCACCATGAACCACCCTCAATCACCCACCCTTCACATTCTTTTTTTTCTTGTTTTGTTCCTTTCCTTCTAACACTGTTAAGCACAACCACCACCAAGAAGGGGTGGTGATGTTGTTGTAGTTGTGCCATCGAGAACCACCAGGAGTCGCCACCAGCCTCCACCATTTGTTTTTCCCTTGGGCTGCCAACGCAAACCACCACCACCCACTACAATCATTGTTGTCGGAAACACCTTCCCTGGCCTCCCTCTCATCCCCAACTCATAGTTTCCGTAGAGCAGGAGCAAGAACGAAACAACAGGAGGTCTTCAGAGCTCCATTACCCACCTGCAACACTAGCCCACTCTACCGTCACCACCCGCTCCCACCTTGGTTGCTACTACTGTGAAGACTCCAACCATCGCTAACCACTGATACGATCAAAAAAAACAAAGTCATAAAAGAATAGTGGTGCAAGGTAATTTAAGGAGAAATGAGAGACAGTAGGAGGTGGTCGGGCTCAGCAGCAACAAGGCGACAATGGTTGGTGTTGTGATGATGGAAGGAGGCCGACAGCCTCCTTCTGCCGGTTTTTTTTTTTTTTTTTTTGCTTTATGATGAAGACGAATACAGAAGGGGATGGAGCGACCTCACAAGTAGCAACATAACAACAATGGAGGGTGGTGGACGGGTTGTTTTTGGTGGTGGTAGTGGATGGCAACGAGGTGGCAGAGGGGTTCCGAGGGTGGCATTTCCTTCGGTGCTTCTTCCTGTTTTCGAGATGGAATCGAAGAGGGAGGGTTGGGCTAGTGGTGGTGTGTTGTGAGTGTGTGTTACTGAGTGAGAGAGAGAGAGAGAGAGAGAGAGAGAGAGAGAGGGCCCACTTTTATATTTTTTAATAATAACAATTTTAAAAAGTAAAAGAAAAATAAAAACTAAATTCATTAAGGGTATAATAGTCATTTTAGTTTGGACAGGGACCAAAACTGCAAGCAAACTAGTTCAAAAGGACCACCAACCCAAAATACTCATGGTTTAGACCAAAACCCTAAAAAAATACATACCATAGGGACCATTTTTGTAATTTTGTCTAAATATTTTTTTCTATTTATAAATACTTTTTTCTACATTATTATGCATTTTTAAAATATACATATTTAGAGAAAAAAACAGAAAAAAGAAATTACAAACAAAAGAGTTTCTTACGAAATTTCTCTCTAAAAACTATGATAAAACACAAAAATGATAAAAAAAAATAAAAAAGACTTTTTTCTAAAAAAAAATCTAATTATAATGCATCTAAACGTGATTTTAAATTAAAACTGTATTTAAAAACATAATAATAAAAGTTTTTAAGTCGCTCTTAATATGGGATCACTTTAGACTTTAGTATCTTGTACTCTCCATTTTCCAGCTTTGTATTTTATTTCTCCCCAAATTTAAGCCGAATATGAGGACCAAAAGAAGACTACTTTTGTTGATGTAATATAGGAAAACTTATTTACTTTTAAATAAAGATTTTTCTTAAAAATATATAATCTATATAAATATTTCACATTAATAATTTTATTATATAGAATTGTACATGCCCATCTCCTCGAATGGATCGAGAAGTTTGTTTGAGGTGGATGAATTATTTTAAGAGTTAGAAATAAAGATTTTCCACCAATAACGATATATATCGAGTGCTCCAACAAAATATTTTATGGGCACTTTGAATTGTGAAAAAACGATGTTTTTCTGGCATTTGTCTGTTTCTATAAGCAATTTTGTAAGATGCGATGAAAAATGCAAACCGTTTTAAATCGTTAAAAACCCAAACAAATTTAAGATGCGAATATATATATATATATATATATATATATATATATATATATATATATATATATATATATATATATATATATATATATATATTGTTTAGGTTCTATGGAAAAAAAAACCCCTACAAATCATTAAAATGCATAAAAAAAATACTTAGAGATCACAAAACTTTTTTTTTGAATTTTTTTTATCAAAAAATTGCAACTTTTAGGTCAAAATCACTGAAAAAAAAATTTGAAATTTTTTTTTTTCAAAAAAAAATTGATTTTTTATTTTATTTTTTCAACGAAATTATAAAAAATGCTGCGATTTTTTGATAAAAATTCAAAAAAAAAAAGTTTTGTGATGTCTTGGTATTTTTTTATGCGTTTTTAATGATTTTTAGGGTTTTTTTGTTTTCCAAATAACCTTTCCCTATATATATATATATATATATATATATATATATATATATATATATATATATATATATATATATATATATATATATATATATATATATATATATATATATATATATATATATATATATATATATATATATATATATGGTGACGTTCAATAGAGAACCATAATTAACCAAGGAACCAATCTTTTTTTCCACTTTTAGAACTTATTTTAAAAAAAAAACTAAAAATACAGAAATTCATAACTTTTTATCCTTTTTCCAATGATATAAAATTCGAATTTTTTTTACGTAAAATTCACAATGTGAATCTTTGAAAATTCACAACGTGAATCCGGATTCACACGGTGAATGCGAAAAATATTTTTCACATTCACAATGTTAATATATGAATTTAGATTTTTTTAGATTTTTTTTCGATAAAAAATATGTTGAGTCTATTAGATTGCGTCATGGGCTCGGTCCTTAGCCCAGTTTGAATGCCGGTATTGGGTCTGTCCAACCGTGCATATTTTTGTACTAGGGTTTAGTATATAAGCTACATGGATGCAGACTTAGTAGTTATCGCTTTCATTGTTTATTTGCTTCATAGTTTTGTAAACCCTAGCTCGCCTCTACAGCGGAAGTTTTTCATCGTGCTCTGCCGAGGCATAACTCTGTTTTGAATCATAAGCATATATTTGATTCTAATCTGTGTTCATTCTCATATTGTTTTGAATTGTTTTATTTCTATAATCGTACTTGTGAAAGATCTAATCGATCTAAGAGTTTTAAACTCATCAATTGGTATCAGAGCGGGAGACTGTGTAATTCATACACATCTCTTCTGTTGAAGAAGTTCTTAGGGTTTTCAATTCCGCATTAATTGATATTCATTGAGCCGTCACTCTATATTGACGTATCTCATTAATTGTTGATCTAACCCTAACGATATATTACAACTCTGATCTTTTACAGGTTATCGATCAAAAGTTTTTACAATGTCCATGGATGATTCACAAACCAATCCGATCAATATCTCCAACAGCATAGGGTCACAACAAGAATACCAATCTTGTATACACAAGACTATGAAGTTTGGACACATCGTTTTGAAGACTACGTGATTGGATCGGAGGATAATGGGTATTTAATCTGGGAAGCTATTACTGCAGGCCCATTCGCTCACTCAAGCACATCTAAGATTGTTAAAACACAGAAAGAATACAATCATCTTGTCAATGATGTCAAAGATATTCCTCAGGATGAAAAGGAGAAGTTTCAATGCAACATCAAGGCCTTGAGGATGATAAGGTTTGCGCTGCAGCCGGATACGTTTCGTTTAGTGAGTTCTTGTGCTACAGCTAAAGAGATCTGGGATAGATTGAAAGAATTATATTCCACAGACGAAGACTTGGAACATTCTATCCAAACTCTTTTGTTGTCTGAATTTGGTGACTTTAAGTAGAAGCCTGAAGAAAAACTTGTTCAAACTTTTGATCGCTTTAATCATCTTTTAAGTAAGATGATAAAGCATGGGATTGAAAGGAAAGTTATCGAAGAAAATGTTACTTTCATGAATGGCCTCAGACCCGAATGGATGGTTGTTGTGTCAATAGTCAAAGCTCATGAACAGTTCAAGTCTTATTCTCTAGAAAAACTAGTGGGTATTTTAAAATCCCATGAAAATGCTCTATCTAAGGAAACGAATGTGGTTTCTAGTATGAGTTCTTTAGCTCTTGTCTCCAAAGGAAAAAATTCGGTTGAAGAAGAAGAGGAATTAGATCTTGCAAATTATGATCTAACCGGTGAAGAATACGTCATGATGGTGTCGAATCCCAGAAAATTCATTAAGAAGAAATTCCCAGCCAACAAGAACCGAAACTGGCAGGGTAGTTACAGCGCCGAAAGAATCAAGGAGGAACCGAAGATGGGGTCAAAATTTGAAGAGTCAAAGAAGGAAGTAAAAGTTGGAGGAGACTTAGGATTCGACTGCCATTACTGTGGAGGCAAAAATCTTTTTGCTAAAGACGGTATGTTGAGAAAGAAAGAAGAAAAGACAAACGAAGAAGATGAGGAAGCGAGCCTCCTGAGAAGATTGGAGGAAATAAAGAAAACAAAGTCTGCTGCTAATAACTTTACCATGAATGCCTTAATTGTGCAGGATACAAACAACAGTGATGAATTTGGTGGTGTGGAGGTTTGGTCCACAGATTTTGAGGATGATGAAGTCGGGAAGCCCACTCATGGAAAGGCTATGCTGGCAAAAGCAGATCATGCAGTGGGAAGATGCTTTGTAGTGACCGAGGGTGTGTCCCAAATGAGAGGATACACAACTAATGGGGGAGTTGAAGAGAAATTGAGAGCCAAAACTATACAAAAATTTGACTCTTTGAATGCCAATTTAAGTTCAGAAAATAAAATTGATGTTGAAAATACATCTGAACTTAATTAGGATGATGATATGAATGAAATCTCTGTAGAGGATTTGGTGGACTGTTCTGAATTAGCCAAAAATGAACCTAAGTCACACAAGAACCTAATTTCTGAAAACTCCGTTGAGTTTGCTCGTTCGTCTACCGAAAAAACCAAAGTTCTCAAAGCTAAAGTTGTTGTATTCCAAAAGGTCCAAACTACCCCAAACCAAGTCTACACTATACCTGGAGTCACTCCACAACAAACTGCAAAGTTAACAACTATGGTAGAAGAAGACAATGCTGGAGGATGTGACGAATTCTTCTGGTCGGCCCCAATAGACAACGCAGATGAGACGAAGGGTCTTTCTCAGAAAACCTCATGGAGAGTAAAAGGTAGATACATACCTGGACCACCAAATGAGCCTACAAAGTATGATGTGCCGAGCACAAGTGGAACTAAAACCCCTTTAGACGAACCAATGCAAACCACCAGTGATACTTCTTCGGCAAAAAGTGAATGTTGTGCCCATACTTCGAAATGAAAGGCCAACATTCACAGAAATGCAAAATAGGTGGCTGATCGAAAGCATCAAAGAAATCTGAGATATAAGAAGAATCTCTTAGAAAGAAAACAGTTTTGGAATTCCCAAAATCCTGATTTTGTAAGGGTAGAAAGGAAGCACAAATCACAAGAAGACTCAAGGAACCGAAAGAGAAGTTTCGGTCCCTCGTCGGGAATAAACCAAAAGAGCAGTTTCGGTCCTCACCACAATACCAACCGAAAGAATGGTTTCGGTTCCTCTACTGAAAGGAGCCGAAAAGACGGTTTCGTTCCTTTGACAAATAGGTGCCGAAAGGGTGGTTTCGGTCCCTCGACTGAAAATAACCGAAAGGAGAGTTTCGGTCCTTCACCCATTAACAACCGAAAGAACGGTTTCGGTCCCTCATCCAATAACAACCGAAAGGAGAGTTTCGGTCCTTCACCCATTAACAACCGAAAAAACAGTTTCGGTCCCTCGTCCAATAACAACTGAAAGGAGAGTTTCGGTCCTTCATCCCATGACAAACGAATTAGTGGTTTCGGTCCCCATCCATACAAGTCCAATCAGAAAAACCAGGATTCTAAAGTCACTTCTAAATTCAACTCTTCTCATTCAAATTCCAGTCCCTCAATTACTTCTAAGGGAAAAGCAAAACTCTACCCTGAAGATAACAATCTTCCAAAAGAGAATCAAAAGAGCACCAATGACAACATCAAAAACTCCAGTCCTACTAAATCAACAAAAATTAATGCTTTTACCTTTAAAATAAAAGATGACACAACTTTAATTAAACGCACATATATGGTTGATATTTCTCTTACTATTCCCTGTCCTGTAAAAGGCTCACAAGGACCCAAGAAACTTTAAGTTCCTAAATCTGCTTAATATTTTGCAGGTTATACGTGACGAGTAGTTTGACGAAGAATGGTACATCGATAGTGGTTGATCGCGTTACATGACAGGAAAGAAGGAGGAACTGAGAGAGTTTCATTCTCTCAAAGATGGTGACATTGTAAAGTACGACAACAACTCTTTTGGAACCATCAAAGGCTATGGAATGATCACTAATGGCGAGTTCTGTATAAGGAAGGTAGATTATGTTGAAGGACTCCAACACAATCTCATAAGTGTATCACAGCTGTTAGTTGGTACTGGATTAAAAGTATCATTCGATGATGAAGGCTCAGAAATTGTCAAGAAGAGATCAAACAACATTCTGTTGAAATCAAAGCGAAAGGAGGAAATGTATCCTTTGAACCTCAACCCAATAAGAGGTAAACCAGCTGTGTGCTTACTCACAAAGGCTCACTCTGATGAAAGCTGGTTATGGCATAGAAGACTATCTCATCTGAACTTCAAGGATATCAACAAGTTGGTCATGGGTGATCACGTTCGAGGTCTTCCAGTTCTAAAATTTGATAAAGAACATCTCTGTGCAGCATGTGAAATGGGAAAGCAGAGTCGGCAGAGTCATCCTTCTATTATCAACACTAAGGTGATAGAACCATTGGAGTTACTGCATATCGATCTATGTAGTCCATCGTCCATCGAAAGCAGTGGGGGAAACAAATACATTCTGGTTATTGTGTACGATTTCTCAAGATTTACATGGATTTTCTTTCTCAAGCAAAAGTCTGAAGCCACTCCAAGGCTCAAGATCTTTATTAAATAGATAGAAACGCAACTAAGAAAGGTAGTTCATAATATAAGGAGCGACAATGGCCTGGAATTCAAGAACAAAGATTTTGAAGCTTTTCTTTCCGAAAATGGGACGGCTCACAATTTCTGAGCCCCCTATACTCCACAGCAAAATGGCATTGTTGAAAGGAGAAACCGGTCCCTGTGTGAAGCTGCTCAAACTATGCTATGCTTCGCATCCTTACCTTTCTATTTATGGGCTGATGCAATTGCGGCTGCATGTTATACTCAAAATAGATCATACTTGAATAAGTGGTTCTCAATTACCCCTTACGAGATCCTGAACAATCGAAAACCAAACGTGAAATTCTTTCATGTGTTCGGTTCAAGATGTTTCATTTTCAACTCCAAAGATAATCGAAACAAGTTCGATGTTAAGGCGGATGAAGGAATTTTCTTAGGCTATTCCCTGAAATCCATGGTGTATAGAGTTTTCAATAAACGCTCAAAGAAAATTGAAGAAACATACTATGTCACCTTTGACGATAGTTATGTTAAGAAAATGAAATCAACAGAAGATGCATCTCAAGACATATTTCCAAAAAATGGTCAGGTTACTATCTTTATCTCGAATCTATTCGACCAATTCATGCTCCTGTTTGATGAGCCTCAAAAGGCGATTGACTCTGAATCAACTACAAAAGACAACAAAGTTGATAATCAGAAACAAGTTATAGACGATGCTGCCAAGAAGATGGCTGATGATCAATCCAAAGAAACCGGAGTTGCAGACGCAAGGGAACCTTCTGGTGACCGTCCTTATCTCCAGGGGAGGGTTCCTCTACTCATCACGATCAAGGATCTTCATTCCAGGGGGAGAACTCATCGCCAAATACATCAAGCTCTACTAAAATTCTAGCCAATGAAGGGGATACAAATGTTGGTCCTGAACAGGAATCATTCTTCGAGGGGGAGAACACCAATGTTGGTGATGATGACATTCTGTCTGAACTAGAGGAAGAAATCAATGTTGAATTGGATCCTATCTATGATTTAAAGTTTCCTCCACTTATCAAATGGACCAAAGATCACCCTTAAAGTCAAATTATTGGGGAATCCTCAGAAAAAGTGTTAACTCGCTCTCAAATCAAAGCGAAACAGACTGCACTCTTTTCTAAAGTCGAGTTTTGTATGTTCAATTCCTTCGTTTCGAAAGTTGAACCAAAGACTGTTAACTCAGCTCTTGATCATTCAGACTGGGTTCATGCCATGTAGGATGAGTTAAATGAGTTTGAACGAAACAAGGTATGGCGTCTGATTCCAACTCCAAAGGATGCTTCGGTTGTCGGTCTCAAATGGGTATTCAGAAACAAGATGGACAGAGAAGGGAATGTCATTCGTAACAAAGCGAGGCTGGTGGTCAAAGGATACTGTCAAGAAGAGGGAATCGATTATGAAGAAACCTTCGCTCCTGTGGCAAGATTAGAATCTGTTCGTATCTTTTTGGCGTACGCTGCTCACAAGAACTTTGAAGTCTATCAAATGGACATCAAATGTGCCTCCTTCAATGTGGAACTTGAAGAAACCGTATATGTTGAGCAACTGCCAGGATTCGTGAACGAGAAGTATCCCGATCATTGTTATATTCTTGACAAAGCTGTATATGGCCTCAAACAGGCTCCCAGAGCATGGTATGAAACTCTCACTCGTTTCTTGAAAATGTCTAAATTCAAACAAGGTTCGGTTGACCCAACCTTCTTTCGTAAGCGAGAAGGTAACCACCTTATGATAGTCCAAATTTATGTTGATGACATCATCTTTGGCTCCACGAATCCTAGCTTAACAGCTGAATTCAGAAAGTTGATGGAAACTAAATTTGAGATGAGCTCAATGGGTCCAATTAACTTTTTTCTTGGATTAAACATTAGACAGGGACCCGAAGGCATTTTTATTAATCAAGAAGCATATACCAATACTTTGCTAACCAAGTTTGGAATGATGGGAGACTCCAAAGTGAAAGTGCCTATGGCTTTTGGAACTAAACTCACACCATCATTGGAGAAACCAGCAGCTGACATAACTCTTTATCGACTGATGATTGGGTCTCTGATGTATCTTACAGTCAGTAGACCTGATATCATGTTGTCCATTTGTTACTGTGCGCGATTTCAAGCCAACCCACGAGAACCTCATCTTCAAGCCGTGAAGAGCATCTTTCGCTATCTGAAGCGAACCTCCTCTCTCGGTCTGTGGTATCCAGCCAACTCAGGATTCTTTGTTCAAGCATTTTCAGATGCTGATCTAGGTGGCTGTGAATTGGATCGTAAAAGCACCACTGGAGGATGTCAATTTCTAGATGGTAAATTAGCTAGTTGGCAATTTAAGAAACAAACCTGTGTTTCACTATCCACTGCAGAAGCCGAATATATTGTTGTAGCATCCTGTACATCTCAAGTCCTAGGGATACAAAGTCAACTCAGGGATTATGGGCTAAACATGAAGAAAATCCCACTATATTGTGACTCCGAAAGCGCAATTAGGATTTGTGACAACCCATTGAAACATTAGAAGACCAAGCATATTGCCCTGAGGTACCACTTCATCAAAGATCACGTCGAAGATGGTAACGTAGAAATTCACTTCGTCAGAATAACTGATCAATTGACAGACATATTCACGAAGGCCTTACCTGAAGCAAGCCTCAATACGATTCTACAAGGCCTATGAATGATGCAAGCCGAATCTGTACCGAAATCGCCTTCGCTTCCATAAAGGTAACAAGCGAAATAGAGCGAACTGAAATGAACCAAACATTCGGTCTATTTCGGGTTCGATCTATTTCGGGTGAAGTTCGTGATGGGTTTTGGTCCTAAGAACATCCTATGTGCTCATACAAACCCTAATGCTTGGATCTAGGTTTCTCTATTGTACATGCAAGTTATCCAAGACTATAAACCCTAATTCTAGCATACAAGTAATCATATTAACATGAGAATAGGTTTATAATATTACCTTGAATGTTATGTAGCAATAACAATCCCAAATCTCCTTGTATTGACTTTGGAAGGCTTAGAGTCACAAGTGTCACTCCTCTAATGGTTCACAAACACCATAAGCAAGAGGATGAAGAGGAGAGAGGTTAGAGGCTGCCCAAAAACGTGTGAAACCCTACAAGGTTGCTTGTCCACGTTTTTGGTCCTTAAGGGGTCTATATATAGTGATGCAATTAGGGTTATCTAACAAGGAAACCTTAATTTGGTTGCTTAAGCCCTAAGCCACCCATGGAGCCCTTTCCTTAAGGCCTTGGACGATTTCATATGGGCTTCCCCATAGAATTCGTCCACCTTATAATAAAAGGAAATCCATGGCCCAAATTGCAATTATCTTATAATTACAATTCCAGTCCCTTAAGTTTAATTAATCTCTTTTAGTCACAAAACTAATTACCAATTAATTCTTGACTAATATTAATTAAACAATATGATTTCTCCTTTAATATATTATTCTCATAATATATTAATAAATCATATTTAATCCTTTCTCTCCATAATTCATCCTATCAAGTTGCTTTAGTGAAGGCAACCCAAAAGGACCATGCACCATCGGGTCAAGTACATACCAAAATAGTTATGGACTTAGACACTAATCCGACAGTCTCCCAATTGGATAAGTCTAATAACTATTCTGCGTGTGACTTCAGATCCTGATCTGCAATCGTAGCTTTCCAAAGCCGCTGTCAACTCTGATCATATCAGATATGTGTGTCCTTAGATAAGGGATCATATATTCCTCCATTCTAGATATCATATGAGATATGATTTCAAATCATTCTCTTCGTACTATATCTCGATTCCCGATTTATGACGACTGACTAATTGAACAAATCAAATTAGCCCTAGCCCGGCCAAGCATTTACGTTTGTCAATACTAAATTATCGAGGGGCCCAAAGATATCGCTTTTATTCTACCTTGGATAAAAGGAACGGATAAACTTTGATACAATGCTTGCTTGCACTCACTCACCAAATCACACACAACAATATGTTTTATAACACCAAGTTACTAGTGTGTTTACATATTATCAATGTGCAACCGATTTGCAAGATACAACTCACACATCTCGGTTTCAAGAATATAAGATGTTATCGTCTCACCAATCACTCGTGATACAATTCATGGAGTGATCCAAGTGAGCGTGGGTTTAATCCAATGCTCAAATCATATTCATAAGCACTCATGAACATTGCAACAAACATTTGCTTATGTCTAATACTCTTTTAGACAATCCACAGACCAATTCACGACAGCCTTCATTCATATCTACTTCCAACATATGAACGACTGTGACCCGTTCGAATAATTCGATTATTCTTAATAAATTCAATTATTCTGGAAGTCAAAACATGCAAATGTGAAACACAAGAATAATACTAATCCCATATGGCCTCAAACCTTTGAGTATAAATAAAACTCCTTTTATTTATCACCATATCGATTACTCATTATTTGTTGTTTCGGGTAATCAACTTCTTACTTGAATTACTACACTTGTCCCATGCTCTTAGCATGCACACAATGTTTGCCTATGGTTCTTACTTTTGTGAAATAGATCAAATTGAACACATTTCCAATCATTCTCATTTCACAACTCCAAATCCTTTTTCATAAGTGTGAGAATATCAAATTCTTGTTACTTATAAAATATGCTAGATTCTAACATTCTATGCAATGATCCTTTCGTAATGTCACTGCACCAAAGTCACAAAGACTATTGCCAATGATATTACAAAGTCCTCTATCGGACATTGTTACAAGACAATTCCTTAGATATGATGTCTCTCACTCAAAGTACATTCCTTTGAACATCCTTTTGCATAAAAGTTTCTAATCTAGACATAGATTTTCAATATTCAATTCCCAATATGGACACACTTCCATATTTTCCATATGACAACTCATTCTTAATAGAATCTTATCTATTCGTAATGATGTCGATATGGTCCATCCAATATGGAAACATTTCCATAATTTCCATATGACAACTTATTCTTAATAGAATCTTTTCTATTCATAATAATGTCGATATGGTCCATCCAATACCATGCTTCCAACTACTCACAAGCGACCAATCCTCGTCAAACTTTGGATTGTCCTTTGATAGTTGTTTAATTATTTTAGTCAAAATCAATTCTAGTCCCTTTTCCCTCTAAATGCGCTTGACATTTGGAAAATTTTAGAATGGTCAAACTTTAAAGCATTTGCAATCGATCTTACACCCGAAGCGTATGGGACACGACGCAAAATGTTTTATTTGCTATGTTCTTAAAATTCGAATTGTGAAGAGGAATGCCGTAATCATAATCGAAATTTTAAGAACACACTATGTACCTTTGACTAAATTTTATTAACATTCCACAACCTAAGCCTTTAGATTTGAAATGAAGCATAATATTCTCTCCCTTAATTATAGCAAAACAACTTTACAACCCTTACGACTTTGCAAGGTATAACTCTTGTTTTCTATAATTAATATTGCCAACTTGCAATACGTTCCATAATAATCATACAATAATAACTTTTATGCTCCCACTATCATGACGATTATCATAAAACATAACACTTATGCTCCCACTAGCTTTGACATGTATTCAGAAACAGCTTAACTTTCAGAAAAACAATGCTTATTGAATTTCTTAAGTTCATGTTTCTAATACTTAATGCTTTGATAATCTTTTATCAAGGCTTCATGAACTTATACACCTTTGCCTTAGATAGTTCATATGTGTGTCTAAACACTTAAGACTAATTGCCAAACCTCACAATTCAAATTATGGAAAAGGATACCGTAACCATAATTGAATTCGAGAATGCAATTTTACAATCACTATCTTCTTAAAATCTTTCTTAGTGAAAGCATTTCCTCACAATTATTTTCATGAAGGAGGAAATCTTATGACACTTAGATTTAACGGTTTATTTGTTCCTATCCATGTGAATTTGTCAAAACCAAAGTTTACGACAAATTCAAACTCATATGGATCAAACTTTCTTGATCTCGATTTCTTGCCTTTATGGTAGCACAGCTGCCCACCATGTCTTCCAAGTAGTTAAGCAGCTCACCTTTTCTTATCAATGTACTTTCCATTGATCAAGGTCCTTTCCTTTTATGCATTCAAATGAGAACTAATAGAACTCATATGAATAATTAACTCAATTGGAACGGCATAGAAACAAAATGATGTCAACACGATAGGTTGTAAACCTCAACTCGTGTGCTAGTGATGATTGATAAGGTCTATTTGATTTGTTCTTGAAACTTTTCAAGACCATTAAGACTCCCACTGACTCCGTGACATATAAGATCCTTTTGTCAATAAACATTTCTTGACAAACAAATATTCAAGAGTTAGTGTAGCTTTTATCAAGACTCTTCATAAATTGGTTCTAGTTGGTCTTTGTCTTATCCAAGACATCACAACTTTCCACATTTGATGAATGTTATAAACCTTTAATACTTTTCACTCATTGTCACAATCTTAACTTTAAGACTTGTCATTGGAACGAAGTATGATAGACTTCTTGATTTAACAATTTCTTCAATCCTTGATTCCTCTTCTTAAACATACAATTGTGCTAAGATTTACTTAGAGGATCAATTGAGATATGGTTCTTAATCATTAAGACCTATCATAAAGCATAAAAGGTACTCTTCCTTCTTCTTAGAATGGAGAAACTTTTATCTTTCTGCCTACTTGATTCTTCTTATTCGTTCTGCTATTGATTTAAACTTTTTCAATCAATTCAGAATTACACTTAATCTTGTAAGTATAATCATATTTACTAAACCTTTAGTAAATCATGACAAATATCTTTGTTACTCTTATGGTGGACTTGATCAACACGCAACTTTGTGTATTCGATCTCCAAGTCCTTCACTTGACACTTTGTCAATGAATTTGTCTAATTTCCAAATATGAAATTTCTTATTCATCGTGCAACCAAGTTGCATGATTCCAAGTTTCTGTCCAATTGAAACTTGGGCGATGAGAAACTCTCCCTATTTGGTAAATTCTTGACTTTCCATAAATAACATAATAAGAACCAAATCCATTATTGCTAATAATAGAAACATCCAAACATCAATTTTTCATATACGCCATTGCAAGGATAAATAAATAATATAAAATCAAAATTTATTTTATTGCAGAAAAATTTTGTCCTTACAATGCAATTCATTGAAAAACTATGCTAATACATCTTTCTTAGCAATCTAATTCTAACTCTAAGTAGTAGCTCAAGAATCTAATCTTCGAGAAATGCGATCGAAATCCATTCCTTCACGGTTAGATTTTGCTCACTTCTTCCCTTAAGCTTCCTTTCTTTTCTCCGATCTATATTAGAGCCATACGTTTCGACTCTCCCATCTCTTAGATCTCTTAGGTAAATAGGGAAGCTTTGTCTCCAATGCCCTTTCTCTTGGCAATAAAAGCAGATTGACTCTCATGGAACAGGACATGGAACTACTTCAGACATTGCCTTTCTCTTATGATCAAACTTTTCGATCATAGCATGTCTTTCGTTGCCATTGTCTATATCCATAGAGGTCTTGAAGACAGATTCACCAATCAACTTTGCTTTTCTATTGTGCCAAACCATTGCTGATTCAGCAGCAATAAGCATATAGGTGAGATCTATAAGGGTCACGTCGCGATTCATCATATAGTACTCTCTTACGAACTCACTATATGAGTTAGGAAGTAAATGAAGAACCCAATCAACAACCATTTCCTCACAGACAACGGATCCCAACATTCTTAACCTATCAATGTGTGACTTCATCCCTAGGACGTGTGCACACACCGACTTTTCTTTTTTATGTTTACTTGCCAAAAGGGCTTGAGTAATATTGAACTTTTCAAGCCTTTGAACTTGTGGGTTAGGGAGAATAATTTGAGGAGGAGGAGGAAGTGAAGTATGATCTCTTGTTCCTCGATTGAATCGTGGAATATCATCTTCATGTGGAATGCTTGTTCCACGGGATTTGGGAAAACCATAGTTGTCGAACTTTGACATCTACAATACGGGAGAAAACGAATTCAAGTTAGTTGATTGAATGAGTCCTTAGCAAATCACTCAAATGAGATACTAAGGCTAGGACCCAACACAATATTCTACAACTCGGGAGAGGGATTCTGTAACCCTAATTGCAGAATATTTGAAGGTAAGTGAATGACGATTCACTAATTTCCACCACAAAAAACGAAAAAGAATTTAAGTTTTAAATCTATGAAAACTCCTAGATCCTTTGAGATTCATTGAACTTTCAATGGCATGTTTAAATCTCGATATGCCCCTCTTGTTTGTGATTGGGATGCCGAGGATCACAAAGTGGGTGTGAATAAACATGCAAACTTACATGGTGACCTCACATGTTACAGTCACCTATTCGATGTGCCGGTAAACCACACACGCTCCACCGAATTATGACAAACATTGAGTCACCCTTTGCTACCTTTTCTTAGAACCATTTAGTGTGCCGGTAAACCACACACGCTCTACTAACATCTTTGCAAGGGCACAAAGTGTAATTTCATGGAATTGCATCAATTCACTTTTGCCTAAGTAACTAAGATTGGGAATTTTATGAAAACATTTAGTAATTCATTATACTTATAATGGAAGGTTTCGTCCTATCCTACCCGTTCGGCTAACGACCCTCCACTAGTCAAGAGTGCAGTGGGTAAGAATGGATACCCATTCAATCACCATTTTATAGGCAATTTCCTTAAACACCCCTTATAAACCAGCTTCGTGAATGAGGCCTACTAACGATAAGACTGACTTTTACTCATACATATATATAATGTTAGACTTTTAATGTTATATATAGTATAGGGTGTATTTTACAACTTTTAAAATACTAGGTGGTCAAATTTAATAATTATACTTTTAATTCAATTAAATTGTACATCAAGAATTTATGGATTTACTAAATCTCTTTTAATTATACACCTTAATTAATTAATAAAACCATAAGGGTGTGATTTGAACTTTTTCAAAACAATACTAGGGTTTTAGAATTTAACATTCCTAATTAAACTTGTAATCAACTTTTAAATTCCAAAACTTGAGGGCAAGTTTTGAAAAATTTCAAAACATTAGGTTTAGAATTTAAATATACATCAAAATTAAACTATTAATTCAAAATTTAAATTCCAAAACTTGAGGGCAAGTTTTGAAACCTTTTTCAAAACATTAGGGTTTTAACTATTTAAATTTCAAAACAACAAAACTTTTGGGTTCAAATTTAAACTATAAAACCTAAAGGGAAAAATATGAAACTTTTCATAACGCAAGGATCAAATAACAAATAATCTAAATTAACAAGTAATCACATAATTATCCATATTTGATTTATTTAATGATATCTTGCAAAACAATTTACCAATTTAATCAAAATAATTAATCAATTATCACATAAGGAAACAAATATTTTATTAATTGATAAATATCTTCAATTAGATCAAGAATATACTCGTATATATCAAAAAAATCAGATTTATATTGATCTAATGTGATAAGGTAACTTTCTATAGGCAAAAACAGCAAGAAATCGTGAAGATAGCCCCATCTGACGAGTTGACTCGTCGAGTCAAGCATGGACTCGGCGATTTCAGCTATGGACTCGGCGAGTCCAGCCTCCAGAAACCCAAAAATCGAATTTGTCAAACATATCAAGCATCAATACAATAGAAAACAGTCTAGGCTCTGATACCACTGATGGGTTTTGGTCCTAAGAACATCCTATGTACTCATACAAACCCTAATGCTTGGATCTAGGTTTCTCTATTGTTCATGCAAGTTATCCAAGACTATAAACCCTAATTCTAGCATATAAGTAATCATATTAACATGAGAATAGGTTTATAATATTACCTTGATTGTTATGTAGCAATAACAATCCCAAATCTCCTTGTATTGACTTTGGAAGGCTTAGAGTCACAAGTGTCACTCCTCTAATGGTTTACAAACACCATAAGTAAGAGGATGAAGAGGAGAGAGGTTAGAGGCTGCCCAAAAACGTGTGAAACCCTAGAAGGTTGCTTGTCCACGTTTTTGGTCCTTAAGGGGTCTATATATAGTGAGGCAATTAGGGTTATCTAACAAGGAAACCCTAATTTGGTTGCTTAAGCCCTAAGCAACCCATGGAGCCCTTTCCTTAAGGCCTTGGACGATTTCATATGGGCTTCCCCATAGAATTCGTCCACCTTATAATAAAAGGCAATCCATGGCCCAAATTGCAATTATCTTATAATTACAATTCCAGTCCCTTACGTTTAATTAATCTCTTTTAGTCACAAAACTAATTACCAATTAATTATTGACTAATATTAATTAAACAATATGATTTCTCCTTTAATATATTATTCTCATAATATATTAATAAATCATATTTAATCCTTTCTCTCAATAATTCATCCTATCAAGTTCCTTTGGTGAAGGCAACCCAAAAGGACCATGCACCATCGGGTCAAGTACATACCAAAATAGTAATGGACTTAGACACTAATCCAACAGCTCGACCATGAACCGAAATGAACCGAGCGTTTGGTCTATTTCGGGTTCGGTCCTTCTGAACTCGTTCGTTTTTTTATCAAGGCATTTCAACTGTTTTCTTATGTACACCCGTTTCATTACTTCTTTTCTAATTATAAAATCCCAAAAATATTTTTTTTATCTTGTTCTCATAAAAATACTTATGAAATCCAAAAATATTTTTCTTTTTCGTTCAATTGGTCAATTCTCAAAAAACACAAAAATATTTTTATTTTTTTTATTTTCTTTTATATATCTAATGTTTTATTTTTGTCTAAGTATGATTCTCGCTGGCAAAGCTAAGGCAGGTAAATGGTTTTATTAGTTCGGAGTCCCTAGAAGCATGCTGCTGTATGTTGACTAAAGTCTCGACAGATTTTGAGTGAAGCCTTAATAACATGATATATACCAATCATTTTTTCCCAATCCAGGCTATAAAATTCACTATAATCATGAGCTACCTTACTCTACTCAAATTGAGTTTAGAGTTTTCTGCTTGGTCCTTCTTTTCTTTAAAGTAGAGGTACATTCGCTTCTTAACCATCTTCATCATTTTTCTGCATTATAATTCGTTTCATCAATATAACCCCTGAGACTTTCAGTATTAACCACTGAGGTTTATGGTTATACCAAGACTGTGTTCATGATCTTAGTTTCATGCCACTATGTATTAAGTGAAACCCCAAGTTCAACACCACTAATGAATTGACGGTGAATTCAAAAATTCAAGATCTTACTTGTTACCCAATGAAATCTCTTTTTCTTTTAAGTGATCTTTATGAGCTTGCCTTTCACCAAGGCTTCTCTAACCCTGAAAGATCCAGTTTAATATTTTTTGAGATTTCCTTCCTTCCCTCGTCACTATAAAGTTGATCATACCTACTTGTTCAACAGATCATAATGATCTCACAAGTACTTCATTCAGTTTCGGTCTTATGTTAAGTATCGAAATTATGAATTGAAGCGAAAGCCACCCTCTTTAACCTTCAAAAGATGCCTTTCAAAACTTCTCAACAAGTTATTGATCGTTATTCAATGGGAAACCAAGCAAGCACTTTAATGTCTCTCTTGACTTCGAAGGAAGTGATTTTTTCCCAGAATCAATTGCCTTATGTCTGCTTACGAAATCACAGATTATCCCTAAAGTTTTGTTTTATTTCTTTATCTTTTACACCCTATGCACAAAAATTTTTAATTTTCCAAATTCTAGTTTTGTTCAGAATGATCATTAAAACGCTAAAGGCAACAAAGATTCAAACGTCGTATGGAGAAAAGATTGGGGTAAAGTGGAAGCTGATTCAGCGGCTATCCAAACGGTTTGGCGATTTGAAAAAGTGCATTTTATGAAAGAGCATGTAAAAGGGAAACGTCTTTTCTCTTTCCTACGTCATCTTCGGCATGCCAACTGTTCACCCGTCAAGTCAGGCGCTATTTTTGAGATAATCCAAGATTTCAGCCGGATTTTTCTCTCTCTTCCTTGTACGTATAAAAGGAATTGCAACGGTACTCTCTCAACCTTTATCACTTCCCAAAATCTCTCAAAGAAACCTGGTGATTCTCTGAAACTGTTCATCATCTTCTCCAAGCTACTATAATGGCAGACTCATCATCAGTTCACGATATTTCAGTTCGTCAACCTCTTCTCACCATCAAACCCCAACAGAACCTGATCATCGATCTCACACCATTCATCTATGAGCCCTATATGCTGTATGTGGTTGAGTGTCTAAAATACTCACCACTCGTCGACGCACTGACTAAAGTTGAAGTTGTTTCCATGTCGTGCTTGTCTCTTGTCTACTCTACTGCATTCTATGACAAGATTAATGAACAGATTCAGTTTGAACTCCACGATGAGAAGACCTCCATCTCCAAGCATCGACTCTGTGCCCTAATTGGTCTTTCTCAAGATCCATCTCTGGTAAACCCTGACTCCATTACAACTGGTCAATTGTTTTCTATGTTCTATCAGATGGGGTATACCGAAACCCTAACCACCATTACGAAGTTCAAGAAGTCCTGCCTTCCTCCTCAATGGAATGGCCTTTTTTTATGCTGTTGTTCAAGGGACTTTCTGAGAGAAGCGTTGGCTCCGATGGTGCAAGCAAGTCCTTAATGACGGTGCTGTATGGGCTATACAATGGAATTGACCTAGACTATGGTTCCATTATCTGGCAGCAGTTGGTTCAAAGCTTGGTCTCTTCATCCAAGCATTCTGAGATCTCATGTGGGCGTTTCTAGACTCTCATCACCAACTGGGCAATGGATCGCCTTCGTGTTCCAATAATGGCGGACTCCTTGCTCTCATCCTTTGCTACCTTTCTTATGACAAAAATCATCATTACTGATCCAACAAAGTTTTTGTTTATTGGATCCATTCTTGAAGCAATGCTCGGTCGTATTTCTGCGTCGAGTAACGTTCTTCAACAATACAGGAAGCGTCCATCTGTAGGCCCAAGAGAGCTCACACCGACTATGATTCGTTCCATTGAAGAGGCTGACAAGCCAGCCAAGAGGGGTAAGAAGCCTGAAACACAGAAGGAAGGTCCGGTCATTAAACCAACTAAGGGGCAAACCCCCAAGAAGCGAAAATCTGATAAAGTTGCCACTTCTCAGGCTCAACCGAAAAAGCAGAAGAAGCCCGCTAGGAGACTTATTCTTCAATCCTCCAGTGATTCGGATTCAGAATATGTCCCTCCTAAGCAGAAGAACGCTCCTCCTTCAGAATCTGAGAGCGAAAGCTCTGATGAAGAGGCTTCAGGCCGAGGTGATACTCTGCCTCGCACCCCTACCCTAGAAATTCCAGTTCACTCTAATCCTCCTTCACCTCCACCTGTAACAATCCCAGTCTCCATCCCTCCTATCTCTCCAATTACCACCTCACAACCATTCACTACAATTCCTATTCCCGCTCCCATTTTCACAGATACCACTACTACTACAAAACCACACTCTACTGTTCCCAATTCTCCTGTCACAACCGAACCTCCTGTCACAACCGAACCTCCACCTTCATCAAAACCCTTATCTCCTACACAATCTACTGAAACAACCCCTATTTTAGATGGTGAGGACTTGGAATTCGATTTCACATATTTCAGTCCTTATCGAGTGCAGAGCGATGATGATGACGATAAGCCTGTTACAAAACGTCATCTCAAGGCAGTAAACGAAAAGCTTGATCAACTGCTTTCATCCTCTTCCTCTGGTGCCTATTCTGAAGCTGCCTTGAAGGCCTTGTTCTCTTCGGTCGTCACCGAACACAGTGCTACTCTATCTGCTGTAGCCAAGGCAATCGAAGACTCTACTTCCTAATGTCAACAGGCCTCTCTTGCTGTTGATGCCTCTACTAAGGAGTGCAAGGAATCGACCGCAAAATTCGATAAACTAGTCTCCGAAGCTCATTTATTTCTAGATTCCTTGCAGGCTGATGCTGCCAAAAACGCTTAAACTGTCAACGCTTCAGTAGAGAACCTTCAAAGGTCTCTTCTATCTGAGTGCTCGAACCTTGAAGCGGCACGCCAAGCCATTGAAGAAGCCAACGAAACGCTCCATGCTAATGTCAACGAACGCTTAAATCAACTAGAGGCGGATTTAGCTGTGGAGAATCGCATTATGGATGAGCTAGACAGACGTATTGCCCAGCTTAAATTGCAAACACACAAGTTGCGTACTGCTAATGTTGAGATTAATGACCTCAAGTCAGAAAGGGATGTCATTAGGAGTTCTGCTACAGATGTTCACTCCATCCTTCTTCATCTTATTGAGGCTCATGATCCGATCATCACTATAACTGTCAGGCGTCATCTGGCGGACAAGCTCATACCGGCATTGGACATTCTTAGTCGTATCGAGGGTGTTCTGGTGACCGGGTTCAACCGAAACAAGGGGGAGAGAAAGTGACAATGCAACCTCCTCCCTCTGGATCAATACCATCTACTGAACTGAAGGGTAATGAAGCTTCAGTCAGTAACAAAGACAAAAAGAAGAAGAAAATCGGCGAGGACGACACAGACAATGAAGATGATGTCTATGTCGAGAATCCCAAGAAACCCTTCCAGAAGGTTAAGAATTCTGAAAAAGAAATAGAAGAAAACATCAAGAAACAGCAAGCTGAGCTAAAGCTGAAGCGAAAGGAGGCGGAGCTCCTAAAGAAGAAAAAGTCCATATTTCCTGTGTGGACAAAATACTCTCTTCAAAGATGTGCAATTGATGAGCCAAGCATTCTCTGGCTTGAGCCAATTATGTCCTTTGTCCTTGACAACTCCAAGGATGCATAGTTCGATATGCCAATCACTCGAAAGGCATTTATCTTCCACTACTTCAACTCGACTGTTGTTATTCCATCGCCAGACCCGAAGGTAGATAAGGATCTTCTGGAGTTTTACTTGGAGTTTGCTCAACCCCAATACCTGACTTGGAGCTCAAAGAAAATAACCACGGTCAAGGTAATGAAGCCCTATTCAGCAGGGAAATTCATTAATGTCAAATTCAGGGTGACTCGAGGAACCGAAGGCGCAGTCTACCATTTTACCCTCGCTGATCTACCAAACCTTAATCCTTATGACTAGATACTCCTCATTAATATTCTTTTGTCGAATCCTCTGTAGTATCAGCTAATAATCGATCATGTCAAGCGTATGCTTGTTTGCTACATACATGAGGTAGCGAAGATGGACCAGGAGATTGCCTCTGCCATACACAAGCGAACAACGATCAAGACTATGGGCAGAGCTGGCAATGTCAATACCATGATCAAGGGGAAAATCGATTCAAAGTATCACACAGTAATATTTCTCAGGGGCGATGGTCAAAATGTCTGTTCACTCTTGTTGACAAACACCTCTTCTCAACGTCTTGCCTTGAGCATATCTTGGAGATCATTCAGAGGTATGATCAGAACAGTGCTGCTGATAAGAAATTATTCACTGACATGCTGAGGTGGTACATACAGTTTAGACAGACTCTTCTCGCCATAATTCCTCGTCTGTTTAAAGTAATAAAGACGGTGAAGCCTGCTCAGAGGAAATAATCACTCGCCTCATTTGACGCAAAGGGGGAGATTGTTGAGTCTATTAGATTGCGTCATGGGCTTGCTCCTTAGCCCAGTTTGAATGCCGGTATTGGGCCTGTCCAACCGTGCATATTTTTGTACTAGGGTTTAGTATATAAGCTGCATGCATGCAGACTTAGTAGTTATCGCTTTCATTGTTTATTTGCTTCATAGTTTTGTAAACCCTAGCTCGCTGTACAACGGAAGTTCTTCATCGAACTCTGCTGAGACGTGACTCTGTTTTGAATCATAAGCATATATTTGATTCTGATCTGTGTTCATTCTCATATTGTTTTGAATTGTTTTATTTCTATAATTGTACTTGTGAAAGATCTAATCGATCTAAGAGTTTTAAACTCATCAGAATAAGCTCTAGAAATTGAAAAAAAGATTTGGTTCCTTGAAGAACCAATAATTATGGTTCTCTATTTAACTTTTTCCTATATATATATATATATATATATATATATATATATATATATATATATATATATATATATATATATATATATGGAATGGCTGAATATTAATAAAACTAATAAGAAGCTAGAAAAGGAATTATATCATAATAGTAGCTGAAATAGGATTATGAAGCGAAGAACAGCAACTAAACATGACTTTTGTACACCTACTATAGATCCAAAAAAAAACTTATAAACATCATCCAAAATCATGGATTTCCTAGGGATTGCCACTCCAAAAATCGTTGAATTACTAAAATTCCAAATGCACCAAATAGAGGTCAAGATCATTGCATCAAAATCTTTACGCTGACCGATTCTCAAAGAGGTAGAAGCTGCCCAATTGATAAGAGAGTCCACTGTATTATGAGAAGGAAGAATAACGCCCCACCAAACCGCAATATGGGACCTTAAAGCAATCAAATCAGTACACTGCAAAAATATAATCAACAGTCTCCACTCTAGAGGAACAAACGGGACAAAGAATAGAATCCGCCAAAATACCCCTATAAGATAAACGATCTCTAGTAGGGATACTAGAAAGTCTAATCCTCCAAATAAGAATATTGGTCTTAAATAGAATCCAATTGTTCCAACGAGTAGAAATACCCCCAGTGCTAAGTGTAAAACCATCCAAATATCTATGAGTTGAAGAAACATAAAAGGTATCTGATAAATCAATAACCCAACCCAGTCTATCTGGAACCGGCCTAATTTGGAAATCTTGCACAAGTAAAGTAAAATTGTCCCATTACTACTGCTCCACTCCACCTCTAGGAATACGTCTAAGGGTATTAACCCCCAATCCGATAGACAACCTGTAACTAATATAAACATGTCTATGCAAATCTAAAGCATAAACTCTAAGAAAAGTAGCAGAAAAAGGCACATCACCCCTCCACACATCATCCCAAAAAGAAGTAAGAGTCTCGTCTCCAAATCTAATGAGGCAAAGAGATTCGAGGTCAATATCTTTCTGGCGTAAATAAGAGAACATACGAATGACCCTAACCCAAGGGCCTTGTCCAGTAATTGGATAGCTCGAGTTCTTACATGCACCATCCGACCCATAAATAGATTTTATCACTCTAACCCAGAAAAGGTCAGGGCACTAATAAAATCTCCACCACCACCTAAAATCATAGCCCTATTGAAAGAGAAAAGAATACCAACCCACCCCCCAATCATCCTTCCTCCTTGGAAGCTATAACTTTGTCCCATCTAACCAATGCATACAACGTTCATCCCGTCTTCACCCCAAAAGAATCTCACCCTCATTCCCTCTAAAACCTTCAATACCGAAAGAGGAGTAAGAAAATGGACATCAAGTAGCTCCCTAACGATCCCAACACAGACTTCACCAACGTAAGTCGACCTCCAAATGAAAGACAATTAGCCTTCCATTTTGAAAGCTTAGAACGAAACCTATCTATCACAGAAACTTAAGAAGATGTCTGTGTCATAGCCTGACCCACCGGGATACCAAGATGGGAAAACAGGAGAGTTGAAGTTGCACAACTAATCCAATCTGCCACAACAAGAACTTGGGAAAGAAGAATTCCCCCAACAATCAATTTACTTTTAGATAAATTGATTTTTAGCCCTGGAGCCAAATAAAAACACCTGAGAATACGAATTATACAATTCGCATTTTCAGGATCCCAAGAAGAGACCAACATAACATCATCAACATAAAGGAGATGAGAAATCTTAATTCTTGAAATAGAAATCCCCCTGAAAGCATTACCCATTCAAGCCCTCATCAAATAACATGTAAACCCTCTATAGACAAAATAAAAAGAAAAGGGGACAACGGATCACCCTGTCTCAACCCACGATGAATTTGGAATTCATCTGTACAGGAACCGTTAACCAACACTGAAGCCCTAGCAGTGGTCAATAACTCCTTAATCCACCGGCACCACATAGAACCAAATCCCATAATCGATATGATTTCCAATAAGTAATCCGATGATAAAGAATCATACACTTTCTCGAATCCACCTTAAGCAGCTTCATAGGATTTCCAGAAGCCTTACTCCAAGCAACCATTTCACTCAGGACAAATGGACCATCCAACATCTGTCTGCCTTTAATAATGCTAGATTGCTCAAATTTGACAACACTATGAATAACCTCCACAAGACGATTAGCTAAGATTTTACCAATATTTTTTTTATTGGCAACCAATATGACTAATGGGTCTATAATCTTTTGGAGTCCTCGGGTCTCTGATTTTTGGGATGATAGTGAAAAAAGAGGCATTACACCCCTTTGGAATAGAAAAATGATGGAAAAAAATGATTAACAAGCGCCTCAACATCTGTCGCAACAAGATCCCAATATCTCTTCAAAAACCCAAAAGTAAAACCATCAGGTTCTACGACCTTAGTAGAACCACAATCCCAAACTACCTTTTTTTCTCCTCAGAAGTAAAAGGAGACTGCAAAAAATCAACTTGCAATGGGGTTAATGTACTACAAAGAGTAGGATCTATCGCAGGTCTCCAAAAAGTACACTCCTGAAAAAGAGACTAAAAATAGTCATGGAACCCCTCTTTAACCCGGATCGGGTTATCCACCCACACTCCATCAATCATGAGATCACAAATAACAAATTGTCTCTTTTTACGGTTAAGAACCCCATGGAAAAATCTAGAGTTCTCATCCCCTTCAATGCCCCACTGAATTTTAGCCTTCTGAGCAAGATCAATATGAAGTAAGTGATCAAGATCTGACATCTCCTTCAATAAGGATACTCTCTACTCTCTCAAAACAGTAGATCTTTCATCCTCCATGAGACTACTATTAATAGTCTCAAGTAAATCTTGCATATTCTTCCTTTTAATACCCACCATGTCCTGGTGATTAGAATTCCACACCCTAAGTTTAGATTTAAGAAGCTGAAGTTTTTTCTTAAAAATGACCCAAGGGTTAATTAACTCTGTCCCCAACATCGAGGTAGACCAAGCCTCCCGTACAACATTATCAAACCTGTCCATATCAAACCACGAATGGAATAAACATAAGGTGTCGGACCATAATGAAACCGGTGCTCCAGCAGAAGAATAGTATAGTGATCAGGAATATTCTTTTCCAAAACAATAGCTGAAAGATGAGGAACAAAAACAAAAAATCCTTCCATGACCAAAAATCTATCAAGTTTGTTGAATTTAGAGCCCCATTTATCACTCCAATTGAATTAGGCTCCACCTAATGGAATATCCACAAGATCAAGAGAGTCAATAAAATCATTGAAAACTCTCGCAAAAGACATATTGAAATTCGATCCTAATCTCTCAAAATCATCTCCAATTTCATTAAAATCACCCATAACAATACATTCACTCAAGAAGCTGGAAATAATATTAGAGAAATTAAATATCCACCTACTTTTGTTCCTACTTATCCTCTTAACCATGTGAAGTAATCATCTCTAATTTCATTAAAACCACTGATTTGAAAAACCTGGAGGATGAGAAAGATCATCTTCAGAATATTTAATACCCGAAACCTATCCAAAACCTACAGAAAAACCCACTAAATTACTATGGACCCGAGCCTTAAAAGGAATATCTTCAATAAAAACATCATTGCTACCCCTTGAATTCTGATTAACTTCACAGTTATTAGCAAGAGGAGATGGCAGAATTGAAGGAAAAGCTGTCAAAACAACATCAAGAGCTGCTATCAGAATAATGACAATAGGAACTGTTGTCGGACCAGTGGCAGCAGGAGCTGCTGCCGACAGGACTACTTGCTGTGACATTGGTTGCACCCGATCAGCGATATCAGGAAACAATTGAGGACCTAGAGCTGAAACAGAAATAGCAACACGCGGGCAGGATGGCAAGTTAGGTTTTTCAATTTTTGAAGATGAATTCTGAAAATACCCATGAGAAGAAATTATGTTCATCTTGGACATTTTATTTAACTTCTATTCATTATCTAATTTTTCCATTGCATCATAAATACCAAAAGGATCTAGTGAGGTATCTTCCTTGTCAACTAATGAAGCATTACTACCATCTTGTTCAAATCGGTCAAATACATCAACGCTATCATTATCAATATTATTAAAATCACACAAGAAAGAAGGATTCCGACTAAGAGCTTCTTTCATACAAATGGAGAATATTTCACCATCAATACTAACTTTAATCACTTCAGAAATTATACCAATAAATGAGGTGAGAATACATACACATGATTTATACACGTCTTCCCCAATTTTGTCATCAAGATGAGCAATTGAACCCCATTTGCCCAAGATTTTTCTAAAAGAATTTTTACTGCAAGCACGTAAGGGTAAAACTTCAACATCAACCCACCCAATAAGATTGGATGGCACGGAGTTTTTGTCCTACTTTCTTTTTTCAGAAATCCAATGATTAACCGCATCACAGGTCAAGAAGTTTTACATGCATATTTGGACTTAAATTCAAACGTTACCCAAAGACCACCCACATACCGAATAGTAAAATTATCAAAACCTTCATCATGGCACAACATTCCCATATTTGGAACAGTACTAAAGTCACGATCCTTAGCTAAACACGCTAACTTTTTGTTGTCAATATCAAAGTTCCAATAATCAAGAAAAATGATTGAATCTTCTTTTTCTGAAATTGGTTTCTCACTATGACTACCTCTTACCACATTTGCATATGAAACAGATAAATTTTCACATTTCTCAACCTTAGATGGGACCTTATGAATATTGAGATCTTTCTTAGGGATTCGCGGAACAGAAGCAAACATCTTGTGACACACGAACCACACATCACAAAGGTTCTTGATCATATGATCAACATTAACATTACTCGAAAATCAAATGAAATCAAAACGTTTCCCCATACGTGACATCCTTTTGGAGATAAAAACATCACAAAATTTTCTAAATTGAGAACATGTACGCCATAAATCGGAATGAATGATATATTCTGGGAAATTCGTAATATAAACAGATTATGAATCAGACCTGGGAGTTGCATGAAATTTGTCATTGGAATTCTTTCATACAAGATTCCTATCATTCTTCCAAACCTCTCCGCATAAGGAATTGGGATGATTAGAAGACATTGGGACATTCAATATTGATTAGAAAAACTCCAAATCACGTGTATTGCACCAGAACCAAAAACCGAGTTCACCTTAGAGAAGAAAGAAATCAAAAGAGAGAACGCAAACGGTTGACCCAAGCCTTGCCGGTGTTTGCACCAGCCGGAGAAGGAGGGATGAGCCGGAATACAGCGCCGCCGATCAGTCAAGATTTTTCGAAATCATCGGATGTATGCAAAACTTTTTATGAAAACAATGTGTGTGTGTGTGTGTATATATATATATATATATATATATATATATATATATATATATATATATATATGCAAGATCAATGGAGAACTAAATTGAGGGAGATAACCAAACAAACTTTTTATCTACAATGAATTTAGTTACCAAAATTCACATGTGCATGTTAATACATATATCTAAGAGGAGTGCAAAAAATTGAAAAAAAAAAGTTATATGCTTGTATATATGCGTATTTTTTTTGAAAATATATGCATGCATAAAAAAATATAAATATGCATTTTTTTTTTGAAAAAAACTTTTTTAAAATCTTATTTTCGATATATAAGGCATATTCTCATATTTTTGAAATTTAAAAAAAATCAATTATTAATTTTTATTTATTTTACTTTTTTTTCATCTACGAAAATATTCCTTAAATTTCAAAATTAATATTTGAAAAAAGAAATTTTCAAAAAAATGTATTTTTAATGCATATTCATATGTTTTTGTATATATATATATATATATATTAAAAAAATACATTTTAAAAAACAGCAATGAACTATTAAAATAGAACCAAAAACAGCAATGCATTTTCAAAATATAACAAAAAACAACAATGCACTTTGAAAATTGAACCAAAAGCAACAATGAATTTTTAAAATAGAAAAAAAATACCAATACACTTTCAAAATATAACAAAAGAAACAACAATGCACTATGAAAATATAACCAAAAACAACAATTGACATTTAAAATTGAACCAAAAACAACAATACACTTTCAAAATATAACCAAAAATAACAATGCACTTTGAAAATAGAACAAAAAAAAAGCAATGGACTTTTAAAATAGAACCAAAAACAACAATGCACTTTCAAAATATAACAAAAAACAACAAGACACTTTGAAAATAGAACCAAAAACAACAATGAACTTTTAAAATAGAACCAAAAGCAGCAATGCACTTTCAAAATATAACCAAAAACAACAATGCACTTTGAAAAGTGAACCAAAAACAACAATGGACTTTCAAAACATAACCAAACACAACCATGCACTTTAAAAAAAAACCAAAAACATTTCTTACATTTTGAAATTAATATTTAAAAAAATTAAAAATTGTATTTTTAATGCATATTCATATTTTTTTGTATATACAAATTTTTAAAAAACATTTGCTTTTGCACATGCACATTTTTAAAAAACATGTGCGTATTCATATAAATAAGTATATTCATATGATTATTACTTCATTTTCGAAATTAATAGTTGAAAAAATATATTTTTTCACAAAAATGCATATTTATTTTTTTGTGTACATGCATGTTTTAAAAAAACATATTCATATGCACACACACATTTGAAAAAGACATTTTTAATGCCTCTATGTGCATAAGAGTAAGGATATGCATATACATATGAACAATTATGATTATCATCATGCTTATGTATATGCATATGTATAATAATAAGTATATAAAATATGCAAATAAATAACTATATGCATATAAATAAGTATATTCATGTGTATATGCATATAAATAAGTATATGCATGTGCATACGAATAACTATATGCATATGAATAAGTGTATGCCTATGCATATGTTTATCAATATGCATATGCATATGTATATACATATGCATAAGGGTAAGTATATGACATACGCAAATAAATAAGTATATACATATTCATATGCATATGAATAAGAATAACTGTATGACATATGCATATGAATAAGCATATATATATATATATATATATATATATATATATATATGCTTAAGAATAAGTATATACATATTCATATGCATATGCATAAGAATATGTATATTACATATGCATATTCATAAGTATATGCATATGCATATGCATATGAATATGAATAACTGTATATGCATAAGACACTTAAATACATATGATAATGCTTATGTATATGCATATGTATAAGAGCATGTATATGACATGTGCATATTCATAAGTATATGTATATTCATATGCATAGTCATGAGTATATGCATAGCATAAGTATATTAGTATGACATATGCATATGCATATGCATATGAATATGAATAAGTATATGACATATGCATATTCATATGCATATGTATATGAATTAGCATATGCATATGAATAAGCATATGTATATGCATAAGAATAAGTATATGTATATGCATATTAATAACTAGATGCATATTCATAAGTATATGCATATTCATATGAATAAGTATATGGCATATGCATATGCATAAAAATAAATATATGAGGTATGTATATGCATATGCATATGAATATGAATAAGTATATGACATATTCATAAGTGTATGACATATGCATATAAATAAGCTTATGCATATACAACCATGATAGTGGCAATGACATTAAGATCAAGGTTAGAGAAGGGTTTGGTATATCAAAAGTAGTATAAACAACGGGATGAAGAAGGTTAAAAATGGAACAAAACTTGGATTTCATATATATTTTTTTTAAAATATTTTTTTAATTTTTGAAATTTTTATTTATTTTTTTAAATCTGCAAAATTATTCCTTAAGTTTCGAAATTAATATATGGAAATATATATTTTTTCAAAAAAAATGCATTTTTAATGCTTATTTTTAGTGAGTCCCTTGAATGGAATGAAAAGTGTGTTTAATATGGTTATTGGATAGGAATTTTTGTTTATTTCTAATTCAACTTAGAACTAACATTTAGTAGTGTGTATGTGTCTATGTTCTGTTAAAACTGAAGAACTTGAATTTTACTTGGTAAACTTGGCTTTTAATTTCTCAAGGGTTAATGATGAAGCAATATGAATCTTACAAACGATGTTTTGGGACATATATAACTGACAAAAATAATATTGATTTTACTTTTTTTACTTGATTTTTTTAGATAATAGATGTACACTAAAATTAAAGACAAATAAATTTGGTTTCTATAGTGTACCTATTTTTTAAAAAAATTTCCAAGGGTAAAATGGTCATTTTATACGAAAAAATGAGCTTGATCATTTTAAAAATGGATCAACACTTGGATTTCATTGGATTAAAGACCAATACCACAAAACCATTCATAAATAAATTTTCACTGATTCATCGAGATTCAATGCACATATTTTATTTGAAAAGGTGAACTCAATATCTGAATTAGGGATTTTAACATCTAAATTGTTATAGGACTCAACCAGTAGCATATAAACAGTAAGCTATACATGAGTAACATGAGTGTGTTTCTTGTTAACTTAGTAATGTCATATAACGTTTTATCGTATCTAACCTTAGTTTGTAAGGCTAGTTTCTTTCATTTCAAAGACACATATTTCTTTTTTTTTTAGCATCTGTTTCCTGTTAAATGACATTGACCTTGTTAAATTTTCAACTATTTTTTTCTTTAAAAAAAACACTATGATTATAAATAAATAAAAAAAACAACCAAAAGTAAGGTTTCTCTCTTCAATGAGACTCTTTACTCTTTAATCTTTCTAAAAAAAGTGTCTAATACATTCCATGTATCCGTTTTTGTGGGAGGAAAAACCATATGGAGCAAAAAAATGGAAGTTTATAAACATTCATATCATTTCTATATGACTGATGTATCCTGAAAAATAATACCACATGAAAGTTAGGTTTATTTCTAAATTCAAATTTGGTATTGATCAAAAATATTAAAGATCATCAATTTAATATTAAACAGCTTGTGGGCTTCATCTTGGTTCAGTCATTTCATTAAACAGCTTGTGGGCTTCATCTTTGTTGAGTCATTTCATCAAACAGCTTGTGGGCTTCATATTTGTTTCCCCAATCGACATTTGCTAATATTAAACACTTATAAATAATCATATCAAACCCTTGAAGCCTAACCTCTGATTGTTATAACCCACACATGATATAATTCAGAAATCTAACCTAATCAAATGTAATTTTCGAGAACCTAATATATTCAAGACAAAACTGCAAAAATGGTCCCTATGGTATGCATTTTTTTGGGGTTTTAGTCAAAACCCTGACTTTTTTGGCTTCGTGGTCCTTTTGGCCATGTTTGTACATAAATTTGGTCCCTCGTAAAATTGAAATGACTATAATGCCCTTCTTATATATTTTTTTATGTTTTTTCTACTTAATTTAAATGAAACAGAAAATAAATAATTAATTTGGGCCCACATCTCTCTCTCTCTCTCTATATATCTCTCTTTCTCTCTATCTCTCTCTCTCTCTCTCTCTTGGAAGCCATTCTCACGGCGTCACCACCCAGATTTGATTTAGGGAATTTAAGATTGCTTCAAGAAATTTAAATGCCAAATTGATGGCTTAAACAAACATTTGTGAAGCAAAATTACTGAAAATCAATGAACACAACTAAGAACTACATGCAACATCAAAAGATCATTCAGAAAAAAGATCAAACACTTGGTGGGCATCAACCACACACCTAAACACACACACACAAAAAAAAACCCACCTCCTCATTGTCATCTTCGTCACATCACTTGCAGAAAAAAGTAGAAAAAATTCATTCATATTCCCACTTCCTTCTTCTTCTTCTTCATTTCCGGCCACTGACTCCGGTAACAATTTTTTTCCAGTCAAGACTCTCCCAAACTTCTGTCAATATGTTCTCAAAAACATGAGAGAACACTCTAATTGTTCTCACTTCCTTCTTTGAGAATTTACAAATAACAATACACCCACTAATGATTTGGTTTTAACTCTTCATCATTGTCATCTGGTCCCCGATCCTCATTGTCAAATGGTGGAGATCAAAGAGTGTATCAGGTAGAAGAAGAAGAAGAGAGGGTGGGGTTACGATTGTTTTTTCTCATCCTGACAGAGACTAAGTTGGAGGAGGAGAGGTCATCGTTTGAAATCTTCAAACCCCATCTCTTCATCTCCGACCCCCTGTACTCTTCTCATACAGACCCGAAACCCAAAATCAATGGGGAAATCAGATGGTTTTTGTAGTCTTTTACTCCAAACCAACAAAAATTCACGTATAAGGGTTGGAAAAAGCAAAGCATACATGTAGATCTTCAACTTGTTTACATAAACTGATTTCACTCGTTATTGATGTAACCACTCTTTGGAGCTCCAAATCCTTGAGGTTTTTGTCCCTGAAATCAGTCAACCAAGATCCAAATCCTTGATGAACCCGTTGATGGTGAACTTGTAATGATACAATGTGTGGGTGTAGGATCGAACGTGCTATGGTGTCAGAGGCTGAAGCTGAGCGGCGATTCAATGTTTTCCAGAAGCAGTTTGTCAATGGTGGTCGAAAGTGGTTTAGGGTTTTTCTTTAAAATGTGATTCTTTCTTGTTACAATCATAAAAAGAGGAATTGTGTTCTTAAGGAGAGAGAGAGAGAGAGAGAGAGAGAGAGAGAGAGAGAAAGAAAGAAAGAGAAAGAAGGTGGGCCTCTTCTTATTGTATTAATTATGAAAATAAATAAATTAGTATTAGATTTAAAAAGAAATGAAAGAAAAATGGAAAATAAATATCCCAAGGGTATTACAGTCATTACACTATTCAGAGGGACCAAAAACACAATAAAACTAGTTCAAAAGGACCATGAAGCCAAAAAAAATTGAGGTTTGGATAAAACCCCAAAAAAATGCATACCACAGGGACCATTTTTGCAATTTTGTCTATATTCAATGTAAATTTCAACAGTAACTCACAAATGCAGACAAGAAACTTCAAAATTGTAACTTAATCGAGTGAGAATATAACAGAATGAAGATAAAAATTCAAAATTTTCTATTTAATAAACATAAAAAAAAGCATAAATTGAAGATTGAAGCATTATAATAGAAGTTGAGTTTGAGTTGAAAATCAAACCAGAGATGCAATTGCCGGAAGGAGGAGAAGTCGCCACCTAATGTTATGCCGGAAGTGGAGTGGTCAGCTGGAAACACAAGACGTTACAGTGAGAAAGAATGAGAGCCGCAACGATGTAGTATGTGATGATGAGAACATAATAGGGGATGGGGGTGTGAGGCTGAAGGTTTTGTGAAACAAATAGGAAAAAAACAATGCATCAATCAAATGCATAAGAATTTTTTTTAGATTGGTTTGTTGGTTCGCTCCCTAAAAAGGAGTTTACTATTGATCTTTACTCTCTCTCTCTCTCTCTCTCTCTCTCTATATATATATATATATATATATATATATATATATATATATATATATATATATATATATATATACTAGTTTATAACCCGTGGGAACCACGGTTATAAAATTAATCAAACTTTTATAATAAAAACTCAAAATTATTAATAAGTTATTTTAAATAAATTATTAATTTAAGAGATATTTTTTATTAGTTATGTGAAATTATAATCATTGATTCAAATACATATATAAAATTAATTTTTAATATATATTAGATATTTTTTTATTTGTGAATTAATGAAAACAATAATTTAAAATTTAAAATTTAAAATTTAAAATTTAAAATAGAATCACATTAATGAGGAGGTCTAATAAATTTAAAATGGAAAACTAATAGATTGACAAGTGGCAACACATTAATTTAAATGTCTAATATGGTGACACATGGCAAAAGAGCTACTCTTTTATTAGTATACTAGTTTATAACCCGTGGGAACCACGGTTATAAAATTAATCAAATAAGTTCAATTATTCATGGTTGAAATATATATATATATATATATATATATATATATATATATATATATATATATATATATATAAAGGAAATGTTTTTAGGTCCATGCTAAACACGGACCCAAGAAGAATAATATGGGTATTTCTTTCATGATTAAATTGTGTCTTTTAAAAAACATATGAATACTGATATTTTGGGTGAACAATTTTAAGTGTAATTCTATTGTTAAATAAAAAAAACTATGTTGCTATGATTGGTAAAGAAACTAAAGTGCATTGTTATGATTTTATAATAAACAAACAAACAAAAATATACTGCTATGTCTTACATTTAATCTTACTACGTTCCATAAAGATGTTAAAAGTGTAATTAATGTAACATACAGAGAGCTAATGTCATTAGTTAAAAGTAGGATATCTTAAGGTGAAAATATATATTTATACGACTAATAAGCACAAATATATATTTAGAAGCATAAATATGTATTTCTACATTTTATAAAAATATAATATAATTGCACTTTTAGAAGTATAAATATGTATTTATACTTATTTAGAAGCATAAATATGTATTGTTACATTTTTAGAAGTATAGAAGTAATAATATTTCTTTTTACGTTTCTAGAAGTCTAAAATATAAATATATAATTTTATATTTTTTGCATTATAAAAGTATGAATATGTATTTATACGTAAAATGTGTCTTTATACTCCAAACATTTTTAAACGGTACTTAGTAAAAAAAAAGTCATGTATTAATATGTTTGTCCTGTACGATATGAAAAAAAAACATATTTAGGATGAAAACATAAAAGATTCATAAACTTAAATTTATTTTTGAAAATTTGATTTTATGGAACATTGGAATCCTACCATTTTAGGTAGGGAAAATAGCACAAAAGACATTAAGTTTACACCAAAATTCTAATTTGACATTGTGTTTTTTTATGTCTAAAATTTGACAGTTTGTTTTCCAATTTTTTATATTTCTGACAACTTGACCGGTCAACCCAGTTACCTGTTAACATAGCATGATGACGTTTCGGTTTAGATGACATGTCATGCTGACATGACATGCTGACGTGTCAATATTGATTTTTTTTCCACAAAAGACACTAAATTTTCACTTTTTTCGATTTTGACAGTAAGTTTAATTTTTTTTTTTTCAATTTTGACACTCTATTTTTTTGTTCCAAAATCAAACATCATTTTTTCAATTTTGTTCATTGTTGACCATTTTCCATTTGAAACCATATAAATATTTTTAATACATTTTAAACCATATAAATATATTTTTTATGCGAATTTGCATCAATACTTTTAAGCTGAAGCTGTTTCGACAGCTTGCTTTACACAAAATCATTCTTTTATTCATAGTCGTTTGAATATAACACTCTATAAGATAATAAACAAAAGGAATCCTAATGTTAAATTTTTCAATTTTTTTGGGTGTAGATGTTTTATCATGAATCTAAAGGATAATCTTTCTAAATTTTGACAAAAGTTGATGAGGGAATTTTCATGGGATACTCTTATAATTTTGTAGCCTATAGGGTGTTGAATAAGAGAACTAGGAAGATTGAAGAAACTTTCAATGTCACATTTGATAACTATAATGTCAAGAGAAGTGAACAAAATTGCGTTCAAAACCCAATAATTTCTAAATCTAATGATGAGTCTGAGCAAATGTTTACATTTGATGTTGATCTCGATTCAATTTTTGGTATTCCTGATAGGGAAATTGATGCAGAGATTAATATTGAAGATAATCAAATTCCTAAGGCATCAAAACATTTTGATGATTTGACAATTTCACTTGAAGAAAATGATGTACATTCTTTATCAGTCTTACAAGTCCATGTCGAAAGAATGCAAGTATTATCTAATCATGTCCAGGCAGAACATATGTCTAACCATCCTGATGTCGAGGGGGAGCATATGTCTAACCATCCTATTATCAAGGGGGAGCATATGTCTAACCATCCTGATGTCGAGGGGGAGCATATGTCTAATCATCCTGATAACGAGGGGGAGCATATGACTAACGATCCCGCTGTCAAGGGGGGCACATGATGAATCCATTGGTTGACGAGGAGCCAAGTAGATTGACTCATGATGAGGTCAATGATGTAAATAATGATTTTTCATAATTTTGCTAACAATATCTCAATTACAGGAGAAAGATAGGAAGTTGATTAAGTTTATGAAGACGCACAACTGGAATTTGATCCTACATTTCTAGCGATGGACAAAGGGACGAAAAATCATCCAAAGGAACAGATTCTCGGTGATCCACGTTCTGGTGTTTTTACTCAAGCCCATATTCGAGCAAAAAAGGAAGTTTTAAATGTACATCAAGAGTTTTGTATGTTCAATGTTTTTATTTTGAAAATTGAACCAAAAACTGTCAAGGTTGCATTAGAACATTCCGATTGGTTTGTTGCTATGCAATCTGAGTTGGCAGAATTTGAACAAAACAAGGTTTGGAGACAAGTTCCTAAACCTGATGATGTTTTGATAGTTGGTCTCAAACAGGTTTTTAAAAATAAAACTGATAAAGAAGACAATATTGTTCGAAATAAAGCTACATTAGTCGTAAAAGGTTATTTTCAACAAAAGAGAATTGATTATGAAGAAACCTTTTTCCTGTCCCAAGACTTGAAGTGGTAAAAAAATTTCTTGCTTATGCAGCTCACAAGAATTTTGATGTTTACCAGATAAACGAAAAATATGTATTCCTCAATGGATTTCTTGAAGAAACGGTGTATGTCGAACAACCACCTGGTTTCGTTAACGATGGGTATCCTAATTAGTGTTATATTCCCGACAACGTAGTTTATAGGTTGAAACAAGCACCTCGTGTCTGGTATGCAACTCTTACCAATTTTTTGAAAATGGCTAAATTTAAACAAGGATCTGTTGATCCTACTTTATCTCGAAAGAAAATCAGTGATCATTTGATGCTTGTTCAAATTTATGTCGATGACATTATATTTGGTTCAACTGATCCTTTGTTGTCGAAAGAGTTTGAGGAACTAATGAAGAGTCCATTTGAAATGAGCATGATGGGTAAGATAAATCACTTTTTGGGTTTAAATATTCGTCAAAGAAAGGAAGGAATCTTTATCAATCAAGAGAACTACACTCGAAACATACTTGAAATATTTGGGATGACGAATTTCTCGAAGGTCAAAGTACATATGGTTGTTGGCACACACTTAAGTCCTTCCTTGGATAAGCTTGTTGCTGATCTTAAAACATATAGAAGCATGATAGATTCGATTTTGTATTTAACTATAAGTCGACCTGATATTATGTTTTTTGTATGTAATTGTGCCAGGTATCAATCGAACCCAAGAGAACACCATCTTATTACAGTGAAGAATATCTTTCGATATCTTCAGGGTACACAATCGTTAGGACTGTGGTATCCAGTGAAAATTGGATTCTTTATTCAAACTTTTTCTGATGCAGGTCTTGGGGGCTGTTAACTGGATCGAAAGAACAATACTAGAGAATGTCAACTACTAGACGAGAAACTTGTGAGTTGGCAATCGAAAAGGCAGACATGTGTTTCTATTGTGATAGCTGACATTGAATACATTCTTGTTGTCGCATGCACATCTCAAGTGCCTAGATACAAATCTAATTGCGTGACTATGCAATAAATATGAAGAAGATACCTTTGTATTGTTATTCAGAAAGTGTTATTCGCATTTGTCACAATCAAGTTCCACATTCGAAAACCAAGCATATTGCTCTTCGTTACCACTTCATAAAAGATCACGTTGACGATGGAAATATTGAAGTTCATTTCGTCAAAACAACATATCAACTTGTTGATATTTTCACGAAACATTTCGATGAAAAATCATTTTTAAGTATTTTACATGTTTTCGGAATGATGGATGCATGTTCTGTTCCACATATAACATATTTGTTTTGGATATATGTTTTACCTTACTTTCGATTGTTTACATCACTTTCGATTTGTAGGTATAGGTTTTTAGTATTATTTTAACTCTCGTTTCATTTTTCATTCCGATTCAGAGGTTACTCTTCATGTTAAGCATTCGATTGCCTCGCATTCGAGTTCATTTTGAATCATTTAGTATCACTTTCGAGTATGGATGATGAATTTTGATAACTGACTTTATTTTTGGAGGATGATCACGCTTACCACCTCATGATTGGAATGAACATATCTTGGTAACATTACTATTTACTTTATTTTTGTTTTTGCTTTCTAAAAATCAAAAATCCAAAAAGATTTCCTTATTTTTTGTTTTTGCTTTCTGTAAATCAAAAATCCAAAATGATTTTCTTATTTTTGTTTTTTCTTTCTATAAATAAAAAATCCAAAAAGATTTTCTTATTTCTTATTTTTGTTTTCTATAAATCCAAAATCCAAAAATATTTTTTTTTTGTTTGAATTTGGGGAATCTCATTGTAACAATATGTTGTACTTTCGCATGCCACGCAAGTATATTCAAAGGGGAACATGTATGATTCGAAAATATGAACTAGTTAAGTGTCCTTAGAAGAGTGATGTAGCATGTTGTCCTCAAGCGTCAAAGACTCTATGTGTTCGAAGCCTTAATGAAATTATCAACACAAAAGTTTCTTCTCAATTAGGCTATATTCACATTAGTCGACGAGCTACCTTTCTCTTCTCACAATGAGTAAAGAGCTTTCTGCTAAGTCCATAATTTTTGCAGAGGTACAATGAGTCCTTCTAACCAATCTTTTTCACCCAACATTCTTTCACTTTCGCACATAATGACATATACCCAAGACATCTCTCATCGAAACCTACCAAGATATAGGTATGTCACAACTCCGTGTTAATGATCCTGAATCATTTTTCTGTGATGATGGTGAAACCCAACAAACTTTAACTTCAATGAATTGATGGTGAACATTCTTGTTCAATATTTTAACGAAACATTTGTTTCAATGTACCACTTTTGATGTTCAAAATATCATTTCATTCATATTGCATGATCTTAATAAAATGTACTAATCCCAAGTCATTTTTAGCCAAAAGATCCAGATTTTCATTATTTGTGAAATTATATTTCAGGTTGAATATCCTTTCTACATTCTTTGTTACTACAAATTTATTGAAACCTAATTGCTCTTGACTAAACTAGTCATCCAAGTATTTTTACATATTATGTCAAACTTATGTTAAGTTGTGAACTTATGTGAAAACGAATCTACCTTCGAACCTAACGAAAAAGAGACCATTCGATAATCCTCAAAGAGTTTTTCTATTGTACTTCATGGGAAACCACACAAGCAATTTGATATCTCTCTTGATGTCAAAGGATCTTTGATATCACGATACCCACAATTTTCCTTTTCCTTGCTTCTATCTCATTCTTTGGCACACGAAAGCACTGAAATCCCTAAGGTTTTGGGTATTACTAACTTGAAACTTAGATTTTGCAAAGACTGGAAAATTATTTTACTTATCCTTACCATAAGTGAATGATCCAAGCCTCCATGTTGAAGGATGGTTCTCTATTGTTCATGAAACTTGTACAATCTCTCTTGGTATCGAAACTTATGATGGTTCTTATCTGATTGGGGGAAGCAAATGATCTGGTTAAAGTGACGGTTCGAGATATGCACGGGAATTTAGGAGAACAATAATCATCACTTTTCAACATGGAATTTTTCCATTGGGCAACTGTTTGAATTCAAAATTCACACAAGTTATATAAGGAAAATTAGTCTTCCGATTTTCAGTTTATGCTCTCTGCAAGTTTACCAGAACCCGAACTGTTTCACTCCAAAATTCTCTCAAATAGCTACTACTCAATCCAATGTCGATCCAGTTACAACCAATGAAGATGAAATTTCCCAACCGATGATGAAGATTTCGCACACTAATATTCAACTAATTCCATCTTTGGATGTGTATCTGAGTGAATTCCATCTGCTTTTTCAGATTTTGAAATATTTTGTTCTTTCGTTTGCTTTGTCTGGAGCATTTTCTATTCCAATGGAATGGTTCTCTCTTGTTGTTTCTATAGTTGTTTTCAACAAGAAAACCAAAGTTCTCATTGTCCATATTTCCTCTTCAAAGACGAAGAAGTTTACTCGGAAGCAGTTTGCACAAATATTGAAGTTACCAACTTTAGGTAACTTTTATGATGTCTCTATTGATCAGGTTATTTGATGGGACATCAACCGACTCTGGTGAATATTAGTTCATTTAAGAAGACGAGCCAGCTTCCTAGTATTTGGAGTTTTCTGTTTGGAATTATCTTAAGGTGCTTGACAAGGAGAAGTTACGGGTTGGATAAAGCTAAACCAGAAGTTTATTCAGTGATGGTGGGTCTGTATTACGGTCTGAATGTAGACTATGCTTCACTACTGTGGGAAGAATTTGGGACCTCAATTTTTCATTGCAAACCATCAACTGGAGTGGCGAGTCCTAGGTTTTAAGGGTTAATTTTGAAGGAAATTTATAGCTTGGAAAATATTCTTATTCCATGAAGGTTTGTTACAACTGAATTTCCCACAGTGACAGTTCCTAAGGTAATTGTGGATTATGCTACTATTTTTCCTGTTGTTGCTCGAATCCATGATTCGATGCTCAATCTGATGGACCCTAAGAATCAATTGTTGGAGGAATATTTGGCTTCTATTGATTCGACTCCAATTGGTTTTCTTCTACCAAAGGTTTCTCAAAAAGGGGTCGATGGTTTGTCAAAAGGGTCTAAGGGTATAAAGATGAAGAAACAAACACCAAAGCTCAAATATGTAGATGAAGAGTTGGTTAAATAAACTATACCCACAAAAACTGGGAAAGGGGTACTGAAGTGAACAAAGAAAAATTCTGATCCAACAACAACGAAACCTGTTCAAGAACCAGTTGTTGAGACTATTAACCCAAAAGTTGTTGAAACTTCTGATCCAATTCCTGATAAAGCAAAACATACATAGGAAAGTGAGCCAGTTGTGACTAAACGTGGTTCGAAGAAAGTTAAGAAACTGCAATTCACAAGAAAAGGAGCAATTTTTTTTGTGAGGTTTCGAGTCCTGGTCTCCTGCATCAAAGAAGCGTCGAGCTTTAGATATTGTGAAGAAGTTGAAGAAAAGTAAGCATAATGATCAACCTATAATTCAATTTGATAAGGTCACTGTCGAGACTGATAATGACTATGATGGGTCTGACACTCGACTTGAGGATTCTTTTCATGTTTCACCGCGAAAGGATACTTATGTCAAGTCGAATTTTAAGGAGACATAGATTGCAGATGTCACTGTAAACTTATCTGATACAGGTACAAACATCGATTCGGGTGACCAACAATAAACCACCATCCCTGAGAAGGATTTAGTCAAACTATCCAGGGTTTCGAATACCAAGTCCGTTAGGGAGGAGGTCGAAACTCCAGACATCACTATGAACTTATCTAATAAGGACACAAATGTCAACATGGATGAAGGGATGATCAATGTCGAATCTATTGCCACAACTTCCATTACAACTTCAACAGTTTTACCACCACCAACCTCGCCCATTCCTACTTTTGTTTCTATTTCTACTGTATCACCAACATTTTTTTGGTGTTATGCAAGAACCCATCACAACTCTTTTTTCCTCACAATCAACTGAGAAGTCATTTCAAGGAGACGAAGCTGATGATGAAGATGGCATGGTTTCGTTTGCAGGGATTCAATTCAATCCAAAAGAAGAAGATATTCCTAATGAACTAATCATGCCAGGTAAGAAATTCAAGATAATGAACTCAAAGATCAATTCTCTTCTTCAAATTACAGCTGATACTGGAGGGAAGAATTATGTGACTGGTGTTGAGATTGATTATTTGTTGAAAGCTCAAGAATCACGATTGCAGAATTTGATTGAATGTGTTAATAAGAAACAAGAAGAACGATTGGCTACTCATTCAAAGAGTTTTTATTATGAGATTCAAAAGCTTTGTGATGTTGCTAAGGAAATTCATGAACATTTTATGGAAAAAGTGAATGCAACGAAGGAGCCTCTGGATCTCAACGTTGCTGAGATACAATATTTGATATCGAAAGAATTCAAGAAGCTGGAGGAAAACTACAATTTGTTGCATGGAAAAGTGGATGTTATTGCTGGTGTAATAACTTGTTTACTTGAGTTGAACAACGAGTATACAAAGGACTTTAAGCTAAGTCTGGAAAGGATGAAAAGGTGTTTGAGAAAGTGGAGGAATTTTTGTCTGGGATTAAAGACACCTTATCAAAGGTGGTTCTTTAAAATCAATCTCCCATCATTAAAGAATCAATATCAAAGATGGTTTCGACTGTTGATTTAAACATCAAAGTTGAGCTGGCTCCAATCCTTAGTTTGGTACTTTGTTTACCAACAAATGCTCCTCGTGCTACGCAAGTTTTGCAGGGGGGAGAAAAATGAGTTGGAGGAGCTGGATATTCAAATGTTTATGGTGATGATACATAAGTCATTTTTGGGAAGGTTATTTCGAATCAAATTCAGAAAACAATTCCTATGAATCCTATAACTGTATCTTCGACAACAAATTCTACAACTATGAATGTGTTGAAAGTTCCATTGAACGGGATTTCGACCAAGGTGAAGGAGGTTCGATGTGACATCCCCAAAATCACGGTCAGAAAAGACCGATTTCATTTATGCTTTTTAAAATAATTTCAGAGTAAATCCTTTTGATTTAAAAGAGTTGCGGAATTTGTTCCCAAAACAAAATATGATAAAATAATATTTCTCAAAGCATTTCATCAAGAGATGCATTTTCATTATATAATCAAAACTCGGGATGTCATGTTCCGATACAGACCATAAAGTATAAACGATAACATTACAAGTCATTCAACAAATATATACATATACTGACTAGTAAACAAAACAACTCGATGATTCAACCATCTTATGCCCTTGCGCCACTTCCTGTAAGATAAATAAAACTGAGTGGGTCAGGCTTGGGAGCCTGGTGAGCATATAGGGTTTTCAACCCACAACAAATAAATTATATTTAATTTCACCAACCAATCACTATCCCGATTACCCATTCCCGTTATCCTCACTTTACGTCCCTAAAACAACATCTATCTCAAGGGACCTAATCTAGGATTTTCATCGGGACGGACATTACTGCTAAGGGTTTTCCTCAACAATAGATATCCTAAAGGCAACCATGAGGGGATAGAGTACACCGGTGAACACATCGTTCACAACACCTACAGGTTATGAACCTGCTAGCGTCCCACATGACTGTCTAGAAAGAGTCTGTGGTCGTTATCTATACTCCGTTGAATAACTAGATCAACAACAATAACAACAACAACAACATCGAGGCCTCTCATCTGTTTCTTACACACCAACTATCTACCCATGTTCTACCCAACATATTAGTAGATAAAAATATATATTTTCATACATAGTTTAAAATATGTATAGCATTTTCATTCAATACATATACCACATAACAGATGAGGCACACCCACATAACACGTATTTCACAGAAAATAAATCAGATCTATGAGATAGAAGAGAGTGAATATACATTCACACACATAACAACAAAATTATACACATAACACGTATTTTGTATAAAATACTTCATCATTATGCGTTAGAAGAAAGTAACTACACACTCACTTGATCAGAAGATGATCGGACAACACTACGACTTGTAGAAGTAGTACTCTTCGGCAGCTCTGGAAGATCTCCACAAAAATCGAACTTCTCGCGGGCAGAGCTTTGGCTCGGAAATCACACCTCTCGGGATCTTCGGGGCTTTGCTTCGGGGCTCGGGATTGATATCGGGGCTTCGGGATACTTCTGGCACGCAAAACGATGCAAAACGGGAGAAAGAGAAGAGAAAATGAGCAAATGAGTCGGCTGCCCTCGCATCCCTTTTATAGGAGGCTGAGGCCTCGCAGTACGTTGGGCGTACGCCGGTACGGTACGTTGGGCGTATTCCTCCGAAATCGATATTTGCATGCGTCATCCGAAGAACTCGAGTGCGAGGGTTGTCATGCTTCGTTGTACGCTGGGCGTACTTCGGATAAGTCCGGTGACTCCTCTTCGGATAATATCGGGTTTAATAATAAAATTTATATATTAATTATTTAATAAACTTGAAAAATTCATATCTTCTTCATACGAACTCTGTTCTCGATGTTCTTTATATCCACGCGTAGCTGAGACTACGCTCTACAACTTTTGTTTAGACACCGTCGGCTAATTTTGAATTTATTTTTATTATTTATTTTTAATAGGCCGGGACAAGAAAACTTCGTTATAAAATCATAACTTCTTTATCCGAAATCCATTCTCGCCTATCTTTTTATCGCTTCGCTACCCCTAACGAGATCTTCGATTCTCGTTTAGATTGTTTCAGCTAAAAACCGCTCGATCTCAAATCGAGTATTCGGGCTGCATACTGCTAAGTCGAAACTTCAGAAAATCATAACTTCCTCATACGAAGTCAGATTTGGGCGTTCTATATATATATATATATTCGGAAACCTCATTTCGGCCATTACAACTTTATGTAAAGATATCGAGTTTATTTTACACTTAAATTTTGACGCTTATTTTTATCTTTAATTAATCAAATCACATAATTAAGCAATTAAGCATAAAACACATAATACTCAAATAATACACTTCTATTATTTCAAAACGGGTTACAAGGTTAACCTAGACTATTATATCAATATTAATGACAAGCCCAGAAACACAGGCGTTACAATTCTCTCCACCTTAGAATGATTCCGTCCCCGGAATCACACGTCAACAAACAAATGCGGATAGCGACCCATCATGTCACTCTCCGTCTCCCAGGTGAGATTCGGCCCATTCGTGTGTTTCCATCGGACAAGCACTAACTCGGATATCTTGCGTCACAAATTCTTAGTCTTTCGGTCAACGATTTCCTCTGCTTCTTCAATCAACCTTTTGTTCTCATCGATTCTCAACCCCGAAAGTGGAATCATGTCGGGAACTTCTCCCGTGAACTTCCTCAAATAACACACATGAAAAGTGTTATGAATTTCATTCAGTTCTTCTGGTAGTTCGAGCTTGTAAGCTTGGTTCCCAATCCTCTGAAGAACTTTAAACGGTCCAATAAACCTTGGACTTAATTTTCCCCTTTTACCAAATCTTATAAGTCCCTTCCACGGCGAGACTTTAAGCAAAACTGAATCTCCAACCTCAAAATTCATCGGTCTTCGCTTGTTGTCAGCATAGCTCTTTTGACGGTCCTGAGCTGCTAACATTCTTTCCCTAATTATTTTCAACTTTTCAGCAGTTTAATAAACCAACTCGGGTCCCATAAACTGCTTTTCCCCAGCCTCAAGCCAACAAGACGGCGTACGACACTTATGTCCGTACAAAGCTTGATAAGGTGCCATCTTTATGCTCGAGTGAAAACTATTATTGTAGGAAAATTCTACCAAAGGTAAATGTTCATCCCAATTACCTTGGAATTCCAGGGTACATGCTCTCAGCATATCTTCAAGTGTTTGTATCATTCGTTCGCTCTGACCATCAGTCTGCGGATGGTAAGCTGTACTTAAACACAACTTGGTACCAAATTCCTCTTGTAGACTTTTCCAAAACCTCGAGGTGAAACGGCTGTCACGACCCGATACAATCGTTAATGGAACACCGTGAAGCCTCACAATTTCCTTCACATAAGAATTTGCAAGCTTCTCCATACACCATTTCTCCTTGGCCGCTATGAAATGCGCACTCTTAGTGAATCGATCAACGACCACCCAAATCATGTCGTGACCATTCTTTGTTCTGGGCAGTTTAGTGACAAAATCCATAACAATGTCTTCCCACTTACCCATAGGCACATGCAATGGTTCTAAACTCCCATACGGTTTCTGATGTTGTGTCTTGACTCTCGCACAAGTCACACACTCGGCCACATACTTTGCAACATCAAGCTTCATCGTCGGCCACCAGTAGTAGGGTTTCAGGTCCATATACATTTTAGTGCTACCGGGATGAATCGAGTACATGGTCTTGTGAGCTTCTTCCATCAGAAGATCTCTAATTCCTCCTGTCTTAGGTATCCAAATCCGATCTTGGAACACCTTCAGTCCATGACTGTTTATACCGAACACCAATGTTTTGCCCAAACGTTCCTCCTTTCGGTCATTCTTCTCAGAAGCTTCCTCTTGAGCTTTATTTATACTTTCCACAATGGTCGAGACAACTTCAATTCTCAACGCTCTTGGCCTCTTCCTTTCAAGATTGACTTTCCGACTGAGAGCATCAGCAACAACATTAACTTTACCAGGGTGGTAAAGTATCTCACAGTCGTAGTCCTTAAGTAACCCTAGCCAGCGTCGTTGCCTCATATTCAATTCTTTCTGATTAAAGAGATATTGGAGACTCTTATGATCAGTGAAAAGTTTGCACTTTGTGCCATAGAGGTAATGCCTCCATATTTTTAGAGCGAAAACCACCGCTGCCAACTTCAAATCATGAGTCGGGTAGTTCTTTTCATGCTCTTTCAGCTGTCGAGACGCATATGCTATTACCTTTTCTCTTTGGGTCAAAATACAACCCAATCCAACCCCAGACGCATCGCTATAAACAGCGAAGTCTTCAACTCCATCGGGTAGAGAAAGTATCGGTGCCTCGCATAGCTTCTTCTTTAGCTTCTCGAATGCTTCTTTATGCTTATCACTCCAAGCATAAGTAGCTCCTTTGTGGTTCAAAGTTGTTAATGGAGTAGCGATCGACAGCCTTGGATAAACCTTCGGTAATATCCGGATAATCCCAAAAAGCTTCGGATCTCCATGGGACTTTTCGGTTGTTCCCACTTCATCACAGCTTCGATCTTCGCTGGATCAACCATTATCCCTTCTTGGTTGACCACGTGACCCAAGAATTGGACTTCACGAATCCAAAAATCACATTTGGAAAACTTTGCATACAACTTCTCCTTCTTCAAGACTTCCAACACTTCTCAAAAGTGTCTGCCATGCTCCTCTTAGATTTTCGAATAAATCAGAATGTCATCTATGAACACTATCACAGATTTATCTAGGAACGGATTACAAACCCTGTTCATTAAATCCATGAATGCTGCTGGAGCATTGGTTAGTCCAAACGACATAACCAAAAACTCGTAGTGTCCATATCGTGTTCTGAATGCAGTCTTCTCTATATCCTGCTCTCATACTTTCAGCTGATGATATCCTGACCTTAGGTCGATCTTTGAAAAATAACTTGAACCTTGTAGTTGATCGAACAGGTCATCAATCCTCGACAACAGATATCTATTCTTTATTGTTGCCTTATTTAGCTCTCGGTAATCAATGCACATTCTCATACTTCCATCTTTCTTCTTCACCAATAACACCGGAGCTCCGCAGGGTGATGAACTAGGTCTAATGAAACCCTTGTCCAATAACTCATGAAGTTGCATCATCAACTCCTTCATCTCCGTCGGTGCTAATCGATAAGGTGCTTTTGCTATTGGCGTCGTCCCTGGTAACAAGTCTATTCTAAACTCCACTTGTCTATCAGGCGGTAATCCAGGAAGATCTTCGGGAAATACTTCCGGATAATCACACACAATGGGAATATTCTGCATCACCTTCTTTTCCTTCTTAGCATCGATCACGAATGCTAAGTATGACGTACACCCCTTGGTCAAACATTTTCTGGCTTTCATTAGAGAAATGATTCCAGAATTTACTCTGCGTTTATCTCCATACACCATAAATGATTCCTTCCCAGGCAGGTTCACTTTCACTATCTTCTTCTTGCATAAAATTTCGGCATCATTGGTGCTAAGCCAATCCATTCCAAGCACGATGTCGAAACCATTAAGTTCGATAGGCAATAATTCCTCGTGGAACTTATTCCCATTCAGATCAATTAAGATGTTTTTCATACGATGGATAACAGGTACAAACTTGCCACTAGCAACTTCGACTAATAAGGCATTATCTAGTCTATCAACAGGAAAAGCTAGTTTTCTACCAAATTCATGCGATATAAAGGAGTAGTTGGCTCCAGAATCAAATAAAATTTGGGCAGACAATGTGTTTACGAGAAAGGTACCTGAAGCGACATCAGCTTCATCTTTAGCAGCTTCCAGTGTCATCTGGAATGCTCTCGCCTTTGGCTTTGGCAGAATGTTGGGTCTAGCTGCCTCCTTCTTCTTCGGGCAGTCCCTTGACATGTGTCTCTCCTCACCACAACCATAGCAAACCTTCTTAGAGAGGGTACATTCATTGGCATAGTGCCTTGGCTTTCCACACTTGTAGCATGTGGCCACTACCTCACATTTTCCATGATGCTTCTTCTTACATTTGTCGCACCATTTCGCTTCGCCTCCACCTCCCCTCGAACCAGACTTCGAGAACTTGTTTTTCTTATTGGACCCTGAAGTTCCATCGAACTTCCTCTTTTCACCAACATCTATCCTTTCCAGACCCTTTTCCTTCTGCTGGGCCTCCACATTTTTAGCTGCTCGAACAGCTGTTTTCAGAGTAGTTGCCATCTTGACTGTCGGACCAAAGTCGGCAGGCAGTCCATTAGCAAACCTCTCAATCTTGGAGAGTTCCGTTGGCACTAGGTACGGATATAACTTCATTTTCTCAGTGAATGCAGTAGCATAGTCATCTATGCTCATCCTCCCCTTCTTCAAGTTTTGGAAATCATTGTTCAGATCAATCAGATCTATCTCTGAACAATACTGCACCCTTAGTTGTTCCAAGAACTCCTCCCATGACATTTTCAGGGCTTCCCCTCATGGCATAGTATCTGCCAACAACTTCCACCAACTCAAGACTCCAGTCTTCAGTTGTCTAACTGCAAAAACAGTCTTCTGTTTGTTGCTACAGTCGCAACTTTCAAATACCATCTCCATTTCGGATATCCAATCCATAATCTCAACAGGCTTCGGGCTTCCAGAAAGATTTGGCGGCTTGGCGCCCGAGAAGTTCTTGTACATTCGCCCATCCTCGTTGTTTCTCCTTTCCAGATCGTTCCTTCGTTCTCCTTGAGTCCCAACTTGACTCATAATGCGACTATTGTTTCCTTCTTCCAATTGTTCGGGAATCAATTCGGGTTCCTCAATAGGTATGATAGGTTCATCCCTATTATCATGCAACATCTGTCGCATTTCATCCCTTTGTTCGGCTAACATAACCCGAATCATGGCTTGCACCCCAGCCATCGTTATTGGTTCTGGTGTTGCTGCTACAACAGGTGCTTGCTCAATCACTAGCGGTTGATTCCTGTTTTCATCCGCGTTTCCAACGCCACTCCTTGTTCTCACCATTTTTGATCTACACACCGAATAAGGTGAAATTAGATCCTCATTCACGATAGATATTCAAATCATCCTTATTACTACGAAACGTTTACATGTTAGTTCTAATACCGTAGACATACACTTAGAATCCTACACACATAAGGTTTCCAGATCCGGTCGGCAAAAGACCATAGATCCGAACAAATAATATCATATATGGCAACATATAACATTTAGCACATAAAAACATTTTAGGCAGCTTCCTAAAATATACTAGTGCTCGTGTCTATAATATATCAGACACACATCTCACAATCTCCACTTAGCATTCTAAGTTTAAGTCTAGAAATCCTACAAATTCCTAGTTCGCTTAAACTAATGCTCTGATACCAACTGTGACATCCCCAAAATCACGGCCAGAAAACACCGATTTCATTTATGCTTTTTAAAATAATTTCAGAGTAAATCCTTTTGATTTAAAAGAGCTGCGGAATTTGTTCCCAAAACAAAATTTGATAAAATAATATTTATCAAAGCATTTCATCAAGAGATGCATTTTCATTATATAATCAAAACTTGGGATGTCATGTTCCGATACAGACCACAAAGCATAAACGATAAAATTACAAGTCATTCAACAAATATATACATATACAGACTTGTAAACAAAACAACTCGATGATTCATCCATCTTATGCCCTTGCGCCACTTCCTGTAATACAAATAAAACTGAGTGGGTCAGGCTTGGGAGCCTGGTGAGCATATAGGGTTTTCAACCCACAATAAATAAATTATATTTAATTTCACCAACCAATCACTATCCCGATTACCCATTCCCGTTATCCTCACTTTATGTCCCTAAAACAACATCTATCTCAAGGGACCTAATCTAGGATTTTCATCGGGACGGACATTACTGCTAAGGGGTTTCCTCAACAATAGATATCCTAAAGGCAACCATGAGGGGGATAGAGTACACCGGTGAACACATCGTTCACAACACCTACAGGTTATGAACCTGCTAGCGTCCCACATGACTGTCTAGAAAGAGTCTGTGGTCGTTATCCATACTCCGCTGAATAACTAGATCAACAACAACAACAACAACAACATCGAGGCCTCTCATCTGTTTCTTACACACCAACTACCTACCCATGTTCTACCCAACATATTAGTAGATAAAAATATATATTTTCATACATAGTTTAAAATCTGTATAACATTTTCATTCAATACATATACCACATAACAGATGAGGCACACCCACATAACACGTATATCATAGAAAATAAATCAGATCTACGAGATAGAAGAAAGTGAATATACATTCACACACATAACAACAAAATTATACACATAACACGTATTTCGTATTAAATACTTTATCATTATGCGTTAGAAGAAAGTAACTACACACTCACTTGATCAGAAGATGATCGGACATCACTACGACTTGTAGAAGTAGTATTCTTCGGCAGATCTGGAAGATCTCCACAAAAATCGAACTTCTCGCGGGCAGAGCTTCGGCTCGGAAATCGCACTTCTCGGGATCTTCGGGGCTTCGAAACTTGCTTCGGGGCTCGGGATTGATATCGGGGCTTAGGGATATTTTTGGCATGCAAAACGATGCAAAACGAGAGAAAGAGAAGAGAAAATGAGCAAATGAGTCGGCTGCCCTCGCATCCCTTTTATAGGAGGCTGAGGCCTCGCAGTACGTTGGGCGTATGCCGGTACGATGGGCGTATTCCTCCGAAATCGTCATTGCATGCGTCATCCGAAGAACACGAGTGCGAGGGTCGTCATGATTCACTGTACGCTGGGCGTACGCCAGTACGTTGGGCGTACTTCGGATAAGTCCGGTGACTCCTCTTCAGATAATATCGGGTTTAATAATTAAATTTATATATTAATTATTTAATAAATTTCAAAAATTCATATCTTCTTCATACAAACTCCGTTTTCGACGTTCTTTATATCCACGCATAGGTGAGACTACGCTCTACAACTTTCGTTTAGACTTCGTCGGCTAATTTTGACTTTATTTTTATTATTTATTTTTAGTAGGCCGGGACAAGAAAACTTCGTTATAAAATCATAACTTCTTTATCCGACATCCATTCTCGCCTATCTTTTTATCGCTTCGCTACCCCTAACGAGATCTTCGATTCTCGTTTAGATTGTTTCAGCTAAAAACCGCTCGATCTCAAATCGAGTATTCGGGCTGCATACTGCTAAGTCGAAACTTCAGAAAATCATAACTTCCTCATACGAAGTCAGATTTGGGCGTTCTATATATATTCGGAAACCTCGTTTCGGCCATTACAACTTTATGTAAAGATATCGACATTAATTTCAAAATGGGTTACAAGGTTAACCTAGACTATTATATCAACATTAATGACAAGCTCAGAAACACAGTCGTTACATTCGAGTACTGCTCTTTTCAAAACAACTTCAACAGTTGATCTGAAAGACAAAGGAAAGGTCATTCTAACTGAACAATCGGATGAGGAAAAGAAGAAGTTACAAGCAGGAGAGATGGAACGTCAAAGATAGATAAACAACATTCTTCGACAGGGAGAGAACGACCCACCAGGCTTGAAAAAAGGTGATTCGAATAAGCATTGGTGTTACGATACAATATAAATAGTTGTTTTGGGGAAGAATGATGAATTTCTCGAAAGACTGAAGAAGAGCTTTGAGGCGAAAATTTTTTATATCAATCAACTCGATTTTCCGATCAATCACATGCTTTTTTTTCATCTTCACAGTTCAAATTAGCAAAAAACTTCAAAGACAAAAAAATACAAAAGGCTGAAGATTCGTCATGCAATCTTAGGAAAGAATGAAGATGATGTGTGGTCTTTGGTGAAGATTGTGAAGGTGATGAAGATTAAAAGGGAAACTTTGTTCGAGGGTTTTGATTCAGAACTTTTGTTATTTTGTTGTAAGAGAAAATAATGTGGTGTTTGAATTCACGGTTGCTGATTTTCCCCAGATGAATCTGAATGATCTTATCTCAATCATGAAGATATTGATCAATGTGGATGTGTCGAAAATTCCGAAGACGAACATAAATGGCTTCATTCTCGGATTTGGTCATATTAAGGCTTTTCTGGATAGTTACTATGAATACTTGGCTATTACATATATTAATCTTGCCATAGTTATCAAGAGGACTACGAAAGTGCCACAAGCTCTAATGAAGGCAATATTAAATATTAGTTAATTTGAAGATGGAGAAATCATTCAGCAACCTTATGGTGTTGTGTGCAGGGAAAGAACAAGAGAGGGAATTTAACAAAGTTTTTGTTTCAAGTCTCTGATCTGGAAAGATATACAAATTCCCATTTCATAAATATCTTGATTTGAATCAACAATTGCAAAAAGAATGACGATGGAGATAAGGCAAAGATAAGGAAGACTATCTTGTGGTATATGGAAGTTCGAAGAGAGATTTTACAGACAATGAAGATTATAGCTTGATGTTATGATTGTTCTCACTAAGGGGAGAATGTAGCGTCGAAAGTTGTATCTTTCATTTTTTTTCTATATGTGTCGAAAGCAATTGTACTTTCGAAATAGTATCTATTTACAAGACATTGTATGTTTTGTTATGTGGTCTTTAGTCCTTGTACTTTTTAAGTCTGTTGTATCCTATAAATATGCTAAATAACTAGAGTTAGAGTAAGCATTTGAATATTCAGACAACATTTTGTACTCTGTGTGTGTGTATTCTTCAGACGATATATTGAGCCAATCAGATCTTATTTAGATCTCATGTCTTTATTACTTTTTCCGGATCGATTAAGACCATTAATCAATTAGAAAACAGTTCAACATTTCAACGGATGTTAGGGAAATAAGGTCTTTCCCATTTTGCATGACCAATGTTGGCAAGCACCTCACGTGAATCAGGGGTTATATGATGAAATTTTTGTTGAAAATCAGAAATAGTATATGATTTGCATGTATTCCAGAACAAAGGTTCGAATGTTCTATTTTCACCAACTCTTGTGTGCATATACATTGCAACACTCTTATAAAAATACCCATAATAAGAACTATGGAATACCTTAGCTATGCACGAAGTAATGACATCCTCCATATTGGTTATGAATGATACTTCCCTAGCCTCCATGAGAGCTTCCTTTAACTTCATCAAGAAAAAGGTACAAGAGTCGACATTATTTTCCATGACCATAACAAATGCTATAGGCAACGTCTGGTTGTTTTCCGTCCATAGCAACCATTATGAACATTGTCTTAAGGTAGTCCCCTCTTACGTGAATACTACCTATAGAGATGATAGACAACAAACAACGTATGAATGCATGTAATCGTATTTTTTTTTTGGAAAACAAAACAATTAGTTGTAATAAAATGATTTTAAACAATTAAAATAGGGAACAATATTATTTTACCACACATCCAATAGCCATAAAACAGAGTTGGAAGCGACCCATAACATCGGTTTTGATGCTCGTGTAACAATGATGGTTTGTCCGTTGAAGGTTGAAAAGGTAAACTTGCAAGTTCGTAAAGCTTTCTTCGGAGAAACGTTGCTTCAACCTGTTATAATAAAGAATTTTGAATGATCTGAAGTAAGTGAATAACTAAATGGAATACCATGTTTTATAGGGAAGAAATACATAGTAATTTGGTGTCCAGAATGTGTGTCTGTGACTCTGGAATGTCTGCTCTACATGTACAATATTGACTATCGTACTCCAGAATTGGCTTTTATTGTTCAGAATGTACAAAGTCATATTTCTGAATCGCAACTACACCTATCATTAAGTACTCCAGAATAAATATTGCTACTCCAGAATGCTCTATTCCGAAGAAAGTGGTCAGTTTTCCAAAAATTAAAAAACCTAGTTATTATTTTTATATTAATCTTTCATATGAGTTAGATTACTCAATTAGATTTAAGAACATTAGCATCAAGAAACAGGTAAACATGATTTTTGATGCATTTGATTTTATCCATAAGATATCCGGAATCACCTTCTAAGTGACAAAACAAGATCTTTACGGTTTATGAAAGCAAGGTTTTCGTCACTAACACAAGGAAAAACTAACAAAACTTACAATTCTTTTATAGATTTTTTAGAGAATACGAAAAGCACTCGATCTTGGATCATTAGTCCATTAATGACATATTGGATATAAAATTGAGAACATGTTTAAAATGGAATTAAGATTAGACCCATTCGATTTTGTTTTAGCATCATATGGTTTTGTTTCTAACAACAACTATTATTTCGAAGTCTTTGAGTTTTTGATGAAACCCATTTGATAAAATCAAGTAAAGAAAGTTGGAGTTCTCCTTTATTCCCAAGTAACCAAAAAGGAAAATTAGTGACAAATTAACAAAAAAAATAAAGAAGATAAAAAGAAATGGAAATCATGGATCGATTGAAGCATATTGTGATGGAAATAGGAAGAGACATGATATATGTATTTGCATATATACGAAAACTTATGTTCATTAGGTTGAAATGAGAGCATTGTTGTCGTTGCAATATGTTTTGATAACTACTTGGTAGAAGGTAGCCATAAAATTAGAACATGTAGCTTTTATTTGTACATAATTGTTTGATAAAGTACTTGTAAGCTTTTTAAAGGTGTAAAATGACATAAAATACTAAAATTTTTCAATAGCTATTTCAATTACGGATTAGAAATTTTTGTTTAAAATAATAGTTTTAAGTTCGTACTCCTGAATGAAGTTTTTCTTTTAATTTCGAGTTAATTTTTTCATTAAAGATAAATATGTTGTTTGGCACGTGACAACTAGCTGATAAACTAACTTATTTTTCGAACTTTTTTAAATTGTAATATTTGACAAATCAAAAATTAGATTATAAGCGACCTTTTTAGAATATTAATTAGAGTAGTTTTTCAAGTGTTTTTATTTATTTATTTTTTAAATTTTCCAATATATTCCAAATTAACTATATAAAATATATTTTTCTAAATGTCATGTTATATCTTTCCACAGGCGTACCAACTAATTTTTAGCAAATGTTATTTAACTAATTTTTAACAAATATTATTTTTATCAGTTAATTTTTTTCAGTTACTACCTTAAACATAACCAAAAACTAAAAGCTTCAAAAATTCATTGCCCAACATACTCAACATCTAAAATTTAGTATATAGTATTTGTTTAGGTTCGCTAGTTATTTAGGTAAAAACTTAACTTTTTTATAACTTTTTACTCTCAAATCGTATTAACTTGTAAATTCATTCATTGAAATGTATTGTTTCCTGTTACTCTCAGATATCTGAGTTGCACGTAAATGAAGACATAACAACACTTAAACGGGTAGGACCACCCGCATGCCCATGTGCAAGATGCAAGTAGCTAACCCCACATCTAATCCATACATACATGACAAATGTAAACTAATTTTTTTTTTAATAAAAGATTTATTTCTATTTATGTTATAAAAACAATATGACAATTTGGGAGAATTGATTTGACTTTATAAAATCACATGAAGTTATTGATGTAGTAATTGGGTCTGAAAATGGGTCAATGCTAGTGGTCCTTCGAAAAGGATACCTCAAACTCTAATCCCAATATGCATCTCGACACAATCACTCCTCCTTACCCCACACCACCTCCACCATTTATTTAAATGCTGTAAATGCATTAATGAATAAACATTTATCTTTTGTCAATTTTATATTTTCTTGTTATTATATTAAATATTTAAAATTGTATATGCTTGTTCAAAACTCACAAACATGAGTTTGTAGTTTTTAATTAATTAAAATTTTTAATTCAAAAATCATTTTGAGAGCTTTTAACATTTGGTTCTTATGTTTTATGTCAGTTTACAATTTTTAAAACCTTACATGTAATCTTTCAAAATATTCCTAAACAAATAAAACTTACAGCTTTCTGCAAACTGTTACTATGAAAAATATTATGATTCATCTCCAAACACGAGACATGTCCATAAGAACGTCAAAAAATAATGTTCACCTACTTTCTATAATTACAAAGAGTAGTGAATGCAAGTACAATACTTGACACTATTTAATTATTAGTTATTAAAGGGCAAGAACAGAGTAGACAAGACAGGCGATACAAGAAAAGAAAGAAATAAAGAAGTGTTCGAGGTTCATGTTAATACAATAGCACTCTTTTCCATGTGTGGGCTTTTAAGGGTTCTCTTTTCTCATGCACATCTACACTTTAAAGTTTCATCAGAATAACATTCTCTACTTTTCATATAAGTTATAATTTATAAATTCTTTTCTTGACATACGTAATAAATTCATAATTTTATTTGTTGATAGAGGAAAAATCTATCAAAATTTCAAAATATATCAACCATTAAACTTTAAGTTGGTAGCTTTTAGTTGTCAGAAAATTATTTAATTATAGGTTTGATTTTTATAGATTTTAATTTAAAAAAATTATATTTTTGCTCCTTATGATTTTTAATTTCAAAAGAAATGATTATTTCTAATTCTAACATCAGCTAGTATATTATAATTTATTGTTTGATAAAACCATACAAATAGTTTATTTTAGCAGGTACCTTTTGATAAGTTACTTTGAAATATTTAGATAAGTTTATAGAGTTTTTTTCAAAAATATTTCAAATATATACTCAATTATATCTGTTATTTTTTCTTTTAGTTATATCTAAAAGTCCATTTATGTAATTTTGTATTGCAGTGTAACTTATAAGTTGTTTTCTATCAAACACCGTTAATATGTAAACTAGCTTATAAGTTATTAACTTGCTTTTCAACTAAAAATTAACATTTTAACTAGTCTTCCAAACATGTAAATTAGCTTATAAGCTACTAACTTGTTTTTCAATTAAAAATTAATTGTTTTTCAATTAAAAATTAATATTTTAGCTAGTCTTCCAAACAGATCTTATTCTATAGTTTTTAATTTAGAAAATAACTCAATTGTAAGTCTATAGATTTTGATATAGAAAAGTACACTTTTGGTCCTATCATTTTTAATTCTAAAAAAAGTATATTAATTGATGTTCTCGCCACTTTAGTTTTTAATATATCATTGTAGTTTTAATTCTAAAATTAAAAAATAGATTAATTACAATTTTCGTCCCTATAATTTTTAATTTAAGAAATCACATTTTTGATCCCTTTTCCTCATTTTAGTTATTATTATATGATTATTTAATACTTGTTTTAATAAATACAACATCTCATTGTCTATTTATCTTTTAATAATTTTGTTGTATGTATCTTAAATATATAAATTATGCTAGTAATTTTGCATACCAACATTTTTTATTAATCTAGTAATCAATAAAAAAATATAGGATTAATAAAAGAGTAAATTACATGAATGGTCCCTATGGTTTGGGGTAATTTGCACAATTAGTCCCTAACTTATTTTTTTAACACGGAAGGTCTCTTCTGTTTGTTTTTGTTATGCGCTTAGTCCCTATTGTTTGTTTTTGTTACGCGTTTGGTCCATATTTTACCTAAAAAAACTAATATTTAAATAGGAAAAAATGATGGGATAGATAAAGTAAGGTGACGAGGTAGGATTAGAGGTGTGTTTATTTAAATAAATTAAAAAACTAAGGGCAAAATAGTTTTTTTAGGTATGATGGGGACCAAACCCGTAACAAAAACAAACAGTAAGGACCTTCAGAGTTAAAAAAATAAGTTATGGACCAAACACGCAAATTATCTTAAACCATAGGGACCATTCATGTAATTTGCTCTTAATAAAACTACCGCAACGCATGGACGATCACCACTCAGTTAAAACAATTACATGATTTGTATTTTGCAGTGTTTTATATGGAATGAGATTAAAGATTAATTAACTTGCTAAAATTTAAACTTTTTGGAGTTTGGGTTTATCTTGAAGAGGTGACGGAATTGGCGGATGCCATAAGATGTAATGCAACCAAATTCCATTTTATGCATATAAGCATTCCTATGGGTTCGAATAGTGACATAATTGATGGTTGGACAAAGCTTATTGATCGATTATATAAATAAATAAATAAATTTTAAAAAAAATCTAAATGGAAAATGAAGATGTTGTCTGTTGGACATAGCTATGTATCGTTAATGTCAATCCATGGGTCGTCGATGTTTATAGTTGGGTATAATACATTTTTAGAAAAATAGAGAAAACATAAAAATTAAGAGGACGTAAAACGTTCTCTATTTTGATACGATGCGTCAATGTGTACAATGTAACATTCCAAACCGCAGGTTAAAATTTTCATTTTTAGAGTAATTTAAACTATAAATTGCATTCGAGTCAAACCATTTGTTCATAACCATATACAGGAATCAGAGTTTAAGAGGACAATACAGAAACTCAAATCATAAATCTAGTGATATGTGTGTACAGTCTTGCCTTCGCAATCCAATAAGTAACTGCAAAATAGTAAATCCACAAGTGTAAACACAAAGTTTAGTGAATCCCCCAAAATATCTCATACAACACTACATAATAATCAACAATGAGTTGTCAACAGTCTTGAAACTATCAACAGTCTTGAGTATCACATACAACACACAATATAAACTATATGTTATGAGCAACCCCGAGGAATATCAACAGTCTCATTGGGCTAACAACACGCCCTGTGGATTAACAACACACCTCATGTGCTATCAGCAACCCTAGGGACTATCAGCAGTCTCATAGACTTACAGCAATCCAGGAGTTATCAACAACTCAATTCACATATAGCAATAATCAACATGTAAGACTCAACTGGTCAACATATACTACCACACATGAAAGTGTAGTGAGAAGACTCACCATGCGAATAGAAGCTAACACGAAATAGCTCACACACAGGGTAGATAGGTACAATGTGACACCTAACATCAATAAATAAGTACCCTCTCAGTCTACACCATAAAACCCCAAAAATGACCAAAACTCAACCATGGTCAAAGTCAAAGTCAACCTCAGCGGGACTCCATGTCGTGGCAACCCATAGACGACGTCGTGGGCACTAAAAGACAAAATAGTCGGGTTCCCTCCCCGGTCACCATGTCGTGGCCTCCAATAACTGTGTCGTGGGAACTAGGTTCCAACAACATAACATATTTGAAAAAATTACAGACTTTATACCTCCTAATGGTCAGAAATGAAGTGGAGACGCAAGATCTATGCTGGAATCAAGTAACCAAACACCAAAAATGAGCTCCTTATTTCTTAATTGTTCACAAGAATAACTTAACACACTCAAAACACACATATGGAGGTTAGGGTTTGGAGGGAATTCGATCTCAAATAGTGGACGCTGCCAAAATGAGGAACCCTTGGAGTTAATGCCTTTAAATAAGGCCCCTATCCTGCAACTATGGTTTTGGCCCAAAGCAACCACCATGCCATAGCCAGCTATATGTCACATTGTGGTGTTGCGCAGATGCATGTTTTTCCTCATCCAATGACATGGCTTGGCCTAACCAATGCAAAGTAGTGGCCATACAACATTATAACTTTCAAACAAGATGAACTTGAGGAAGAATTCCTGCATAATGGATGTTACAATTCTCCCCCACTTAAATTAGATTTCGTCATTGAAATCTGACTCGGTTATAATTTTAATGGCACTAACACAATCTATATGATCCTGCCAACCATTTCATATGATTAACACATGTATAACAAACTCGGGAGACCATATAGAACCCAACTGATGCCAACAACCAACCTAGTCACTTGAAACACTCAAATGCAACAACAACCTAACTCATAGCGAAAACCTCTTAAACGAGTATTTCTAAAACTGGATCTAGTAGCCATTTCCATCAATGTACTTCACAAACCAGAAGCACAACAATCTAAGCACTAGATACATATATAACGATTGACAATTATCTAATCGTCATACGTACCCCCCACGTCCCTAACCAAGGACATCGCTACTAGGCACATACAACACTCAAAACACTCTGATCGAGAGTTCAACCCATGGAGATCGCCTAAAAGCCCCCAATTGCACACTTAGCTTTCTAACAAGTCGTGACAAACCAACTTCTCCCATGAGAGAAAGCATGGTCAAAACCAAACTTATGTGACATCCAAGCTCTCAAAACAACTCAGGTTCACAATCATCATCTTAGACATCCATGAGACTTATAACCACCCATATCACCAGCATCCTGGTATTCAAACCAGCATACCATCACCCCTATGTCAATCTGGATAACTATGTGTTATCCGCAACCATGAAACTATCAGCAGTCCTATGGACTATCAGCTGGCACCGTCCTGGAGTTATCAGTAACGCCGTAAATACCCATAACAACAATCACTTACTAAGACTCAACTAATCTAGCAGGTAGGCTACTATGACATAAGTAAAAAATGGTAAGAGAATTCATGAGAAACCTCATTATAACATGAATCCACTAAGAAGAATACCAATAATGAATTTATAGTATACCACAAGGATTTTTCCAGCAAGTTAACACCCTACAACTGCACGACCCAACCTGCCGATCACCAAGCCATCAGTAACAACACTATACTGTTCAAGCACCACCAATGCCACACGATTAATAAACTAACACATGGGTCTCGGCTACACTACTGCCGGTCCTACTCACAAAAGTGAAACCCACAATGGATCACAGCATGCCATGACGCCATCCATCCATTTGGATGAGAAGCCCACAACTCCTCATCGTCTCTACCATCACCCAACCACAAACATGAATACCCCCAACCAACATCCAACAGTCCTAAAGCCACCCTGCCATCATCCTACTGACCGGTAAGGACCCAGTCAACATCCTACACCTCACTTTCCAAAATATAGGAGCCATACCATTCTGAAAACACACACTTTTCCACAATCCAACTACCCTCGAAACATCTCCAAACGAAACATGAACGTACACAACCAGGAAACAAAATAGACAGTCGAACTCCTGCCCCAACTTGTAAACACAACGTGACACATTCCTCAGTAGGAAACACAACGCTCCTCAGGCCACTGTGTTCCTTTATAATCGTGACCTTACACAAAAGGTGATGTACCTGCAAATCGAACAAAATGACGAACCCCAAACACTATTAGACACATTCTTGTATCGACCAAAATCAAGATCCCACGGGTTGATGAAACTAAACATATCCTACCAATGAACAAAAGATTAATAAAACCTTTAATTTCGGAAATCATTCCCAAATTTACCAGAAATGATGCCAAAATCCCACTCGAAACAATCCCAATACCAGCTCAGCCAATATGACCTGCTGAAACAGAATCTTGTGCAACCACGATCATACCTGAATACTGAACATCATTATTCTGATACTCGATCTTCTAATAACTAAGACCAGTTGTTATCCCAAACCACAAGAAACAACAATTTCACAACCAAGAAACCAAGAGGACACCTACATGGAGACCAAGACACAATTTTCCTAGACTTGACTAAGGGTCGGCTAATCAGTCGTACCCTTAGTTGCTACAGCTTGAATCCTACGAATAATATCAAATGCTACTAATAAACAAACAACCAACGACTGAAAGCGATCCGGGAACTAAACCCGATGACCCCTATCAAACTGAAAAAACCCCCATGAAAATACTCTTATCGAACTTTGAAGTTGCCCGACACATCAATGATGCCTATTCTCGGCCATAAACAACCGGCCCATACCACGAGCTAACCATGCTTCCTATAATTAATGCACAAAAGTGTGGTTTAATTCCCCTCCATCCAAATCCATGGAGCTACCCAAAAAGGAACTACTGAATACAACAAGTTCCTTACCCATCGGTCTCCTTCGGTGAGAACAAGTCATGCATCCTTGAAAACATACACCTAACGGAAACTTGCTCTGCACTCACAATCTGAGAAATCCTTCAAATTTTCTGCAACCATGGAGGACTCGATAAATCCTTGAGAATGCAACGAGAAACTTCCTAACCATTAAAACTTTGATGGTAACCCACTTTCTTTTCCACCATGCAACCATAAACACCGAACAATGTTATAACTTTCCTTAACTGCAGGTTATTCTGACCTATCGTGATGAAACCATAAAAATCAGACCGAACGATGATCCTCCAAGTAGACTACCCAGTTCTCCCCTACTTAGGGTTCGAACTACCATCGGCAGACGACTGCATTACGAAAGCCTTAGTGTAACATCCAAACATATGGTCCCAATTTTTTTTAATAAAAGAAAAAATAGTGATTTTAATAGAATCCAATCATCTCAAATAAAACCAATGTATCAATTGTCATAAAATCTTAGTAAAACATCATGTGCGGAATCCCAATGGTGTGTACGATGCAGTCATCCCGAGTTCTTCCCCTTGAGAACAGAAGTACCTGAAACATAAACCTAAAACCGTAAGCACAAAGATTAGTGAGTCCCCCACTTCCCCCAAAATACCACATACCAAACATATAGTAAACATATAATGGGCCCCGCCCGGTCATCCAACTAAGATCGAAAAGCATATAAACACATACACATGTAATATACACAACATACAAATAGTCATCGGCCTTCGCCCAACATCGGAACTTAGTTAAAAAGCATATAAACATAGGTACATGCAAAAGTCACGAAGACAACTAGCATTCTATCAGCATAACATAAACATAGGTCGACATTGGTGCCTTCGACCTACTAAACCCTGTAAGGAAACTCACCTCGAATGTTGAATAATAACTGGATAAATCCCAGCCCCGGAAATCAGCTCTACTCAACCCTACACAGAAACAATCCCCTAGATACCGATCAATATTTCAAAACCCCTTAAAGGTCAACCTTGAATTAAGTCAAATTCAAAGTCAAAATTCCAAGTTGATGCAACTCGCCGAGTTCCCTGTTAAATCAACAGAGACTCTAAAAGTCGATCCAACTCGCCAAGTCCACCCATGAATTTGTTGAGTTCCCCTTTAATCAGCAGAATCGGGAAAAATCGATCTAACTCACGGAGTTCACCCATGAACTCATCGAGTTCCTCAAGAAACACACCTCTTAATCTATTTAGTTATCATTCTCAAAACTAAAAGGTCCACCACTCAAATCTTAACTGATATAACGTCTAGAAGGTTAAAGTTTCCAACTTTACCCTGAAGAACCATCCTAATGGGTTCAGAGCCCAAACCCTAAGCTTAACAGGTTAAGGCTTAAACAATAAACACTTATTCATCAAGAAAATCACTAAGAATACAGATCTAGTCCTTAAAGACTGCAAAGACACGTAAAGTTTCCAACTGTTCCTTCAAGTATGCTTAGAAGAAGCTCAAATGTTCAAAAGAAGCCATAAGATGGACTTAATGCATGCATGGATCCCTTAAGACCAAAAAGTTGGCATCTTTATGCCAAAAGAGCTCAAGATGACCATAGATCTGGAAGAATAGCACTTGGGACGTCCTTCAACCCCACCAGTCACCCAAACATGGTTAAAAGCATCAAAACCAACCCAAAAAGAGGTCTAATCAAATATTGACCACAGTTAGAACTTTATACCTGAAATATGTTGGAAATGGTGCAAAGAATCAAGGTCTTGAAGGCTCCAACTTGAATCACCACCTTGCACCAAGCTTCTCTTTTTTCCAAGGGCTTCAAACACACCAAAATACACTCACAAAGAGCTCACAAAACTCAAAAAGGGCTTTAGGGTTTCGAGATCAGGGTTAAGGACTATGGAGGCTGGAAATGATGCCAACACCTGAGACTTAAGGTGTTTAAAAAGGGTGCAAAACCCTAAAATTAGGGTTTCCTCCTAAGCGACCAACTCGCCGAGTTGAGACACCTCAACTTATCGAGTTGCCTTGTGAAACCCCGTAGTCAGGACAACTTCTACTCGATAAGTTTAGGCTTCCAACTCGTCGAGTTCTTCAAGGAAAATATAACAAGTGCAAGATAAATTCATACCTTGAACTAGGCGTTAATGTTCTCCCCACTAGAATAAGACTTCATCCGCGAAGTCTGCCATCTCGATTAACCCTAGATAATGCTCCCTCATCTCCTCCTCGGGCTCCCAAGTCCATTCTAACCCCTTGTAGTGCAGCCACTACACTTTCACAAGCTCCACCACCTTGTTCCTCAAGGTTTTCGTCTTATGATCTAAAATTGCCACTGGTCTCTCAACATAATTCAGGTGGTCATCCACCTGAATATCTTCCAAAGGTACACCTATGGAGTCATCCACAAAACACTTCCGCAGCTGAGAGACATGAAACGTGCTATGAATCTGAATGAGCTCGACTGGAAGATCTAGACGATATGCAAACCGACCAACCCGAGCCAAAACCCTAAAGGGACCGATATACTTGGGGCCCAGCTTGCCCCGCTTCCTGAATCGGATGACACTTTTCCAAGGTGACACATTCAAGAGAACCATATCTCCCACTTGGAACTCCAAGTCTGACTAGCGCTTGTCGGTATAGCTCTTCTGCCAACTCTGAGCTATCTGAAGCCTGCTCCGAACCTGCTGAATCATCTCAATAGACTTAAGTACCACCTCAGTACTCCCCATGACTCGATGACTGACCTCACCCCAACAGATTGGGGCTCTACATTTCCTCCCCTAGAGCATCTCAAAAGGAGGTCGATCAATGCTAGCATGATAACTGTTGTTATAGGAAAATTCAGCTAACGAATGATACGTATCCCAACTCCCACCAAAATCCAATACGCATGCATGCATCATATCCTAAAGAGTCTGAATCGTCCGCTTACTCAGCCCATTGGTCTATGGATGAAAAGTTGTACTGAAATAGAGACGAGTGCTCATCTCATCATGAAACCGCTTCCAGTACCTAGAAGTAAAGAGAACATCTCGGTCGGAGACCACCGACACCGACATCCCATTACGTGCCACCACCTCCCGAACATAAATCTCGGCTAGCTTCTTAACAAAAATACTCTCCTGGATCGGAATGAAGTGCGCGCTCTTGGTCAATCGATCCACGATGACACAAATCGAATCCACTCCATGTGCTGTCCTGGGAAGCTTCATGATAAAATCCATTGTGATGTCTTCCCATTTCCATATGAGATTCTCCAATGGCTGCATCTTGCCGTGAGGTTGCTGATGTTCGGCCTTGACTTTCCTGCAAGTCAAACGCCGCTTCATAAACAAAGCTATATCCCGCTTCATGCAGGGCCACCAGTAATCAGGGCAAAGATCCCTGTACACCTTCGTCGCCCCGGGATGAATGGAGAATCTCAACTTGTGAGCCTCCTCCATCAGAACTTGGTGCACCCCGCCCCAATACGGAAGCCAGACCCTCCGATGCAAGGTCAAGAATCTGCAGCTATGATAATCGAAGGAAGACACCTAAACCACAATTCGCTCACACTTCGGGTGCTCCTCCTTCATAACCTCTACCTGAGATTCCCGAATCTGTTCCAACAACGGAGTAATCACTGTCATCATCAAGCATATACTACAAATCGAAGTCGCGGCTGCCTTGTGGCTGAGAGCATCGGCCACCACATTGGCCTTCCCCGGGTGGTACACGATCTCATAATCATAATCCTTAACCACATCCAACCAACGACGTTGTATAATATTCAGATTTGGCTGATCTATCAAATACCTCAGGCTCTTGTGGTTTGTGTAAATAGTACAACGAACCCCATAGAGGTAATGCTGCAAAATCTTGAGGGCGATAACCACAGCCCCCATCTCCAAATCACGCATCGGACAATTCGCCTCGTAAGGCTTTAGCTGCCTCGAAGTGTAAGCGATCACGTGACCCCGCTGCATCAAACTTCACCCAAACCCATGATCGAAGCATCACAATAGACCACAAAATCATCAACACCCTCTGGTAAGGTCAAAATCGGCGCCTCACACAATCATTGTCTAAGAGTCTCAAAAGTTACCTGTTGCTCAGGCCCCTAACGAAATCTCAGCGACTTCTTGGTCAGCCGGGTCAACGGAACAACAATCTTGGAGAAATCCTGGATAAATCTCCAATGATAACCCGTCAAACCAAGAAAAATCTGAATCTCAGATGGAGACCTCGGAACCTCCCACTGCATCTCGGTCTCGACCTTGGCCGAATCTACCAGAATACCCTTCTGATTGACAAGGTGCCCCAAGAACTACACCTCCCGCAACCAGAACTCACACTTGGAGAACTTTGCAAAAAGTCTCTCCCTCCTCAAAGTCTCCAACACCTCCCTCAAGTGCTCCTCATGCTGCTCCTGCATCTTGGAATAAACCAAGATATCATCAATGATGACTATCACAGACCGATCCAACATCGGTTTGCACAAGCGGTTCATGAGATCCATGAATGCGGCAGGAGCACTGGTGAGCCTAAATGGCATCACCACGAACTCATAATGACCATAGCCAGTTCTGAAATCCGTCTTCTACACATCCTCATCCCTGACTCGCATCTGATGATAACCCGATCACAGATCAATCTTAGAGATCAATCTTGTAGAAAACTCCTATATCTCAAGAGGAGCCAATCGATACGGTGCTTTGGCTATCAAAGCTGCACCTGGAATCAAATCGATCCTGAACTTTACCTGCCTCTCCGGAGGTACCCCAGAAAAATCCTCCAGGAAGATATCAGGATACTCACGCACAATCGGCACATCGTCCATGGTCGCCTTACCCTTATCCCAAGTATCCATGACATAGGCGACGAAACCCACACAACCCTGATGAAGGTAGCGTCTGGCCCCCGCTGCAGAACACATAACCGGCCTACGCTGCGGTCTCTCTCCCTGAATCACCAACTCTCCCCCACTTGGGGTCTGAACCCAAACCAACTACTGCTTATAATCGATCACTGCTCCATTAGGGCTTGACCAATCCATGCCCACGATAACCTTATTCCCTCGCAAAGGAATGGGAACCAAATCCACTAAATACTGGTCGCTGAACAACTGAAGAGTACACCCTCGATGAACCCTTGCAACCCAAATAGACCTGTTATTAGCAATCTCCACATCAAAAGGACGATCTAGCTCTCCTGGAGCTCCAGCAAATCTATTGCTAAGCGCAAGAGAATAAAAGATCGGGTAGCCCCGAATCAAATAACACCAAGGCAGAGATATTGTTCATAAGGAACGATCCTAAAATAAAACACATAAACATAAGCAATAATTCAATATAAATAAAGAGATAAGGAGAAGATACATACCCGTCACAACGTTATGTGCTGCCCGTGCCTCCTCTGCCATCAGCTGGAATGCCCTGCTCTTCGCTGCAGGCGAATCTGCTCGGCCCTAACGGCCGTTAGTAATCCTCAATGTCATAGGAGCAGGTGCTAACACCAGTCCTGCCGCATCCAAGATCGAACAATAGGCCTTCTTGTGGCCCCTCTGATTGCACTGAAAGCAAATCATATCATATACCAGAGTGAAGGGGTGGTAGCAGTACAATCTCTGCGGATATGACCAGTCCGACAACACTTGAAGCAGGCAGAACCACCCGTTCTGCATGTTCCCTTGTGCACCTTGCCGCATCTGCCATAGCGGCTACGACCATGATAGCCTTTCGGCCTGGAATCAGATACCTTGGGCCACTTTCCCGAACCCTCAACAATCATAGCAGAAACTCGCTTCCTCTTTCTCTCCATCTCCAAGTTAATCTCCCTCTCTCCAGCCCACTCTATCATGTGTTCTAGCGTCTTGCAGCTGGATCGGCTAACAAACTGCCAAATGTCGTTCCTCAACATCTCGTGGTATCGGGCCTTTTTCATCTCCTCGTCCACCACATACTGCGAGACAAAAGTGCCTTCTCCCCGAACATAGCGGTGATCTCAGTAGTCTGACGGAGATCCTGAAACTCTCGCGCCAGCTGCTGCACCTCGATCACTGGTGCAAAATTGGCTCGGAACCTGGTCGAGAAATCACTCCAGGTCATCAAATCAATATCATCACCTCCTACCGCATGCCCTTCCTCCTCCCACCAATCATGAGCCCTGTCCTTCATAAGGCAGGAAGCTAGCCTAACCTTGTCCCCCTCGGGACATCGGCTGGTATGGAAGGTGTTGGCAACATCTGCCAACCACCTGCTTCTCGTAATGAGATCCCTAGCCCCATGATAGTCTGGCGCTCCACATACCTGAAACTCCCTGAAAGTCAAAGATCACATCCCGATCAAAGCCATAATATCAGCGCGAGAGGCACTCAATCTTTCATCAAGAATCTCCAAAATACCCTCCTTGACCGTGCCAAAACTCATAGGAGTCTGATCAAGGATACTGCACGTAATCTCAGACGAGATGAACTCCCTCGTCTGGGCATCAAGATGCCCGACTCCAAAACCTGAGCCTGAACCCTCCCCGACACAGGAACTGCCCACCGGCCTGCCTCGCAATACCACCATATTGAAAATAGACCATAAAAATTATCAGAACAAGCATTAATGCGTATATCGGGGAAATCATAAATACAAAAGCTCTCTGACTTCATTACAGCCCTCCTTGAATCGAGTACGGATCCTCTGCTTCCAGTAGTACAGCCCCATACTACCTTCCACATCTAGCCGTACTTTCCACAAGAAGTGCCTTCACTCAGCCAAGTTACTCTATAACCAACAGATCCCTCACATCTAGGGCTCTCAACACTAAATCTCATCCTAGGTTTTCCTAAGGTAGACTCCACACTACTTTCCGCCATTAGCTGTAGAAGGAACTCGTGCTAACCTTCTCTAACTAGCTCACAAATACAATTACATACTACAAAGACTAGATAATTCTTTGAATGAGAGGTCTCTCCCTACAATGGTTGGACTCAAACAAGAGCTGTGCAATAGAGCTAAACCTAACCTTCTGAAATTAATTAGTTTTCATAATATGTTACTTAGCATATTCGCTTACCAACTAGCTTAGATTAGCAAGAACTCCTAAAAGCACAAAGCAAGCAACATTCGAGCATCAAGTAAACAGAACTGAGCATAACCTAATCATGCCATCCTATCACTGATTGATCAGTACTAGCATGCAAATCTATAAGCTCATACGACAAGCATACAAAGGCATCTCTCCTAGATCCTTAGCACTAACCTAGCATGTGATTCATAAATCACAATTCAAATCATATATAAGCATGTACGGGTATATTGGCATAACTTACTTGAGGTCGGCTGATTGCACGCACCACACCCTTTTCTATTTTAGAAATTCTTTTTATAAAAATGTTTCCTTTTAAAATTTTCTACCAAGTCCTTAGTTTGAGTTCAAACACACCCGAGAGTGTGCCCGAATCCCTCAAACCAAGGCTCTGATACCAACTTCTAACATCCAAAAATATGGTCCCAAAAATTTGTTATTAGTAATAGATAAAATACTAATTTTAATAGCATCCAATCATCTCAAATAAAACCAATGAATCAATTGTCTAAAAATAAGAGTAAAACATCATGTGTGGAAGCTCAATGATGTGTACGATGCAGTTATCCCGAGCTCTTCCCCTTGAGAACAGAATTACCTGAAACATAAACTAAAAACCGTAAGCACAAATCTTAGTTAGTCCCCCCCCCCCCCAAAAAAAAATACCACATACCAAACATACAGTAAACATATAGTGGTCCCCGCCCAGTCATCGGGCCTTGCCCGGTTATCGAGCTGAGCTCGGAAAGCATATAAACACATACACATACACATATAATATACACAACATATAAATAGTCATCGGGCTTCGCCCGACATCAACCTTAGTCCTAAAGCATATAAACACAGGTACATGCAAGAGTCACGAAGCCAACTAGCATTCTATCAGCATAACATAAACATGGGCGGACATTGATGCCTTCGACCCGCTAAACCCGGTAAGGAAGCTCACATTGAATGTTGAATATTAACTAGATAAATCCCGGCCCCGAAAATCAGCTCTACTCAACCCCTACACAAAAACAATCCCTTAGATACTGATAATTTTTTCAAAACCCCTTAAAGGTCAAACTTGAACAAAGTCAAATTCAAAGTCAAAGTTCCGAGTTGACGCAACTCATCGAGTTCCCCATTAAATCAATAGAGTCACTAAAAGTTGATCCAACTCGTTGAGTCCACCCATGAACTCGTTGAGTTTCCCCATTAGTCAGCAAAATCGAGAAAAATCGATCCAACTCGCTGAGTTCTTCAAGAAACACACCTCTTAATCTATTAAGTTATCATTCTCGAAACTAAAAAGGTTCACCACTCAAGTTTCCAACTTTACCATTAAGAACCATCCTAATGGGTTTAGAGCCCAAACCCTAAGATTAAAAGGTTAAGGCTTAAACAATAAACACTTATTCATCAAGACAAGCCCCAAGAATACAGATCTGGTCCTTAACGGCTGCAAAGACACGTAAAGTTTCCAACTTTACCTTCAAGTATGCTTAAAAGATGCTCAAATGTTCAAAATAAGCCATAAGATGGACTTAATGCATGCATGGAGCCCTTAAGACCATAAAGTTGGCACCTTTATGCCAAAATAGCTCAAGAGGACCATAGATCTGGAAGAATAGCACTTGGAATGTCCTCTAACACCACCAATCACACAAACATGGCTAAAAGCATCAAAACTAACCCAAAAAGAGGGATAATCGAATATTAAGCTAGGTTAGAAATTTATACCAGAAATATGTTGGAAATGGTGCAAAGAATCAAGGTCTTGAAGGCTCCTACTTAAATCACCACCTTCCACTAAGCTTCTCTTTCTTCCAAGGGCTTGAAACACACCAAAATACACTGACAAAGAGCTCACAACACTCAAAAAGAGCTTTAGGGTTTCGAGATAAGGGTTAGGGACTATGGAGGCTGGAAATAAGGCCAATACCTGGGACTTAAGGTGTTTAAATAGAATGCAAAACTCTAAGATTAGGGTTTCCTCCTGAGCGACCAAGTCGTCGAGTTGCCTCGTGAAACCCCACAGTCAAGACAACTTCTACTCGATGATTTTAGGCTTCCAACTCGTTGCATTATTTAAGGGAAATATAACAATTGCAAGATAAATCCATACCGGGAACTAGATGTTACACTTAGACCGGCTTAACCATGAACATGATCGCCTTGGCTCTCAGGATGCATCAAACAACACAAGATGATCCTTCGAACAAAAAAAACTATGAATCTCAAATGGAGACTTCAGAGATCTTTCCCCCCACCATCACCAACTACAATTAGTGAAATCGATCAGAAAACCAATGGATACACTATGTACCTTTTGAACTGATATTATGCATAGAAAACCTATAAACCTGGAGAATTCACCACAACCTCATCCTCCTCTTGAAGCTTCAAGAATCTACTACAGTTGCTCAAAACACAGTTGCGACAAGTTCAACACATCTATAGAACTCTCTTGTCCTAGAATAGGAACAACTTGACGCCCCCTTGGATTCACCCGATCTTCTAGAAGCTGTGCTATGTATCTCACTTGCAACATGGCCTTCACCTTGGCCATCGAACCACAAGAACAACCTAGTCTCGAACATTCTCTCGCTTCGAATAGAGGATGATTTATTGAGAACCTGACTTCACCTTCTTATAATAATACGGTGGGAAACTCAACATCTCATATCTTCACCATTGACCAACCCACGTCCGATCTCTCCTCCTTCGAGCATAGGAGACAGGAAAAACAACCCTGATACAGAAAGTAACATCCCTTGCCGTCAGCTGACCACTTAGCCTTAGGTTACAATCATTGAGTCGATCATCACAGCGGCCTCCTTCGTGAGTCGGGTGACTCTGACTCGCAATACTTTGAAAAAGCTTCTCGAGACCTCTAAATCAGCTAATTCATTCATAGGTCTACACTATCCAGTCCCAAACTTCCGCTAACAATAAGGCCCAATCAAATACCAATGTCATTCTGAAAAATCATGACCAATAGGCCGACAACGATGGAGACGACTACAACTAATGCTAGTGCATACCACACTATCTATCCTCCCTCAGTTCCTTAGTATTTGTTTGAATCTTCCTGATTACCCTATGGATCTTATGATTTTAGTAGTACGAGTCCATACTACCTTCCACACATATCCTTCCGTGTCCCAAGAATTCTCAAAGCTACTAAGTCTCTAGAAATGACCACTATCAAGCGTAGGTTCTCATGTCATCATAGGAACACATTATCGGTCTTCCTATACCCCCTAGGATTCTTCTCACATATGAGCACACAAAAGAGCACTCTTATAGGAACTGCACCAATTATAGGTGTACCATCATACCTAAATGCTTAGAAAATCCACCACACCTGCCTAGATTTCCACCTTAGACTTACTTATACGCAAGTGCTCACACAAGCACACTATAACACTCATCCAAGGCCACAAGGAGTAATCACCCACACCCTGCTATCAGCCACAAAGGAAACTTATACCAATGCCAACTAACTATGTTACAAACATAATTACATACAATGAGGATTAAACAATACTTCGACTGAAAGATCCTGCACTACAACGATTGGACTCAAACAAGAGTTGTGCAATAGGGCCAAATAAAACATTCTAAAACTATTTAATCATTATGGCATGTACCTTAGCATTTTCGATTAATAGTCAACTAACCTTAATATAGGTTTCACCTAGCAAAAAACAAGTAGCATTCGAGCAGCAAAACCAACGGTAAAAAGACATCATAAGGATCAGCTAATTCTAACATGCATTTCCTGAGAATCCATAGCCTACACAATACCATGAATCGCCAACAGCTCATATATTACACACAAAATGCATCTCCCCTAAGAAGGTACTCTAGCATACAACCTTGAGTAGATCCTTAGCACTTTTAGAGTAACTTAATAACATCCCAAAAATCCCAGGCTAAAATTTACATTTTTAGAGAAATTTAAACTTACATTTCAATAAAATTACATGCGAGTCAAACCACTTGTTCATAACGAATATTCATGAATCAAAATTTTTAAAGACACTGTGGAAACTCAAATAATAAATCTGATGATGTGTGTGTACAACCCCACATTCACAATCCGATAAGTACCTTTAAAATAGTTAATCCGTAATTGTAAGCACAAAGCTTAGTGAGTCCCCCAAAATATCTCATACAACACATTATAATAATTAGCTACGGGTTTTCAACAACACTAAAACTATCAACGATAATCAGTATCACATATAACACATAATAAACACAACTATGGTTTATTCGTAACCATGGGGACAATCAGCAGTCCGAGTGGGCTAACAGCATGCCCTGTGGATTAATAACACACCTCAAGGGTTATCAGTAACCTTGGGGACTATCATCAATCCCATGGACTTACAACAATCTAGAAGTTATCAGCAGCTCAGTTCACATATAACAAAAATCAATAGATAAAATCCAGATGGTCAACTTATACTACCACACATGCAAGTATAATGAGAAAACTAACCTTGCCAATAACAACTAACACACAAAAACTCACACACCGGGTAGACAGCTAAAATAAGACACCTAACAACAATAAAGAAGTACCCTCTCAGTCTACACCCTAAAACCCCAAAAATGACCAAAAGTCAACCATGGTCAAAGTAACCAGTCTAGGACAAAGTGAACCTTAGTAGGACTCCACGTCGTGGCCACCCACATACCACGTTGTTGGAACCAAAAGACAAAACAATCGGGCTCCCTCCCTCGTCGCCACGTCATGGCCTCTAAATGCCACGTCGTGTGGATTCCGACAGCATAATAGATTTACGTCTTAACCTGTTATGTCATTCCTTGAAACTCTCCAGAACCCTTTCTAATACCTAATACTTCACAAACATCAGTGTCTTTCAATCTTTCATGTCCAATGCAAGTATAATAGTCAAAATTAAGTCAAAATGAAGAAATACCACCAAAGATCACATGCATGAAGCCCAAAATAGCAACAAACTTCAGATCTAGAACATATGTCGACTAAGGGACCTCAATAATCCATAAAGTTGCTAGCTTTATGGATTCTAAGCATTCCGCTCAACCCAACATAAAGAAAGGTTGGAAAAAACCTAGATCTAACATGCTTTAATGAAAAAGGTAGAGACTTTATACCTCCTAAATCTAAGGAACGAAGTTAAGATGCAAGATCTATGCTGGAACCAAGCAACCAAACACCAAAAATGTGGTCCTTCTTTCTTCATCCTTCATAAGAATGACTTCACACACTCAAAACATACATATGGAGGCTAGGGTTTAGAGGGAATTTGATCTCAAAGAATGGACTGTGCCAAAGTAAGAAACCATTGGAGTTAATGCCCTTAAATTGGGCCCGAATCCTGAAATTAGGGTTTTGGCCCAAAACAGCCGCCATGTCTTAGCCAACTATATGCCATGTTGTGGTGTTGTGTAGATGCACATTCTTCCTCATCGAATGCGACGTTGTGGCCCACCCAATGTCACGTCGTAGCCATACAAAATTCCAACTTTTAGAAATGTTTAACTTAAGAAAAGAAAATATGCAGACTTAATGTTACATACAGTTTTTGGAAACATGTCACCAAAATGTGACACATGGTAGTGGATTAATGGAAAAAATCATGACACAATAACAGGGTTGGTTCACGACATGAAGGCATAACATTGAGGCATGACAGACATCATCGTAAGAATAAATGTGAAAGATTCTAAGGAGGCATGTAGGTTGCGCCATGATCCAAGGGATGACGTCACACAACCCTAGAGGCCTATATATGACTTGCGTATATGATACAAGAGATTTTTTCCTAAAAAAGAAAAAAAGACAATGTTTTATGTGATTCCTTCAAGAATATTCAATACTGATTCTTATGGGAATATTAATATGTGATTCCTACATGAATATTGAATATGTAATTCTTACGAGAACATTAAATATGTGATTCCTATGGGAATATTGACTATGTGATTCTAACGAGAATAGTGAGTATGTAAGAATATTGATATGAGATTCCTACGGAAATATTGAATATGTGATTCTTACGAGAATTTTGATATTATATTCCAACGAGAATACCGTTATATGAATCCTACGAGAATATTGGTAAATGTTTCCTGTAGGAAACATCGCTGATGATTTCCTATGGGAAACATTGTAAAAGACTCCCTGAGGGGTTATTGTAACAATTGTTGGGATGAAATCCCAATGTATTCGGTTTATTTACAAACTCATGATTTAGGAACTAGATTCCTTATGATTTATGACAAGTAGAATTCATAAAAACTAGAAGTGTTCAGAATGATGATGAAATTACGAAAGATGGGTTGAATTGTGGTAACACCAATGCGTTGTAAACTCTGATAAAGTCATTAAGGTTTTAGTAAAATTGGATTTTATTGTGACTAGATGTCATGATATATTTATGAGCAAAGTGATAATTCGGTTGATTGAAGAGTATGAGTATTATAACTGGTATCAGAGCGATAATTTAAGCGTATTAGGTTTAAAATTTTCTTATATATTATACAGTGAGATACGTAAAAAATGTTATGAGAAAAATAGAAAAAATGGAAAATTTAAAAGGATGCAATGTGTTCTCTATTTTGAGTTGACGTGTCGATGGACACATGTCACCAGAACGTCACACTTGGTAGTGGATAGGTGGCTAAAGACGCAAAGCAACAAGAAGGTTGGTTCACAACACAAAGGCATGGTGGAGAGGCATGATATGTGTCATCATAAGAATAAATATGGCAGATTTTGAGGAGGCACGTGGCTCGTGACATTATCCAATGTATGATGTAGCGTGTCGCTAGTGGCCTATATATGTATTGCATATATGATATGAGAGCTTTTTGCCCGGAAAGGAAAAAAGACACTATTATATGTGACACTTTTGTGATTATTGAACATGTAATTCCTATAGGAGTATTGAATATGTGATTCCTATGGGAATTTTAAATATGTAATTCCTAAGTTAATATCGAATATGTAATTCATATACAAATATTGGTATGAGATTCCTACGAAAATATTGAATAAGTTATTCCTACAAGAATACTGATATTAGATTCCTATAGGAATATCGCTGTAGGATTCCTTTGAAAATATTGTTAGAGGTTTCCTACGAGAAACATTGCTAATTGTTTCCTATGGAAAACATTATAAAAGACTCCCTAAGAGGATATTGTAACACCTGTTGGGATGAAATCTCTGTGTATGTTGTTTATCTACAAAGCTTATGTTTTGGGAACTAGATTTCCTATTATATAGGATTTATCAAAGTTATAGAGACTAGAAGTGTTCATAATGATGATGAAATTATGAAAGTTGGGTTGTATTGTGGTAAAACCAATAAGTTGTAAAATCTAATAAAGTTATGAAGGTTTTTGTAAAACTAGATTTTAACTTGTTTACATTTCATGATATTTATGCAACCAAAGTGATAATTTGGTTGATTAAAAAGTACGGGTGTTATAATTTTCCCCTTTAGAATCATCCAAATACACCAAGTCACCCTACTTCAATGCAATCTTGGATTTTATTTTTGAGAATCCATGATTTGAAAGGAAACCGTACTACATCAATAGAAACTACTCTTTCTTTAACTTCAAAGTTACATGACTAAGGGAGAACTTGCGAGAACCATAAATTCACCCCAATGTGTTGCTGACACTTGGTCAATGAAATATGAGAATCGAACTACAACATAACCCTAAAACCATTTTGGTATTTCATGCAAATATTAGGAAACCTCTAATGTTATAACTAGAATGAATGCTAGGTAAGGATCAAAATCCTTGACACATGGGGTAAGCATCAAATAAATTTCCTCATTAATAAAACACCCTCGATTAATCAACAACGAAGCCTAATTCTCCTCATTGGCATGTGCACTCTTTGTTACCACCCATTTTACTGTTGAATCATTCATGGCTCCTGAGGAACCCCATTTATATGTTGTGTGCCAAAGTTAACAAACCTTTACTATGGCATGGTCTATTAGGTTTTTGGATTCTGATCAAAACGAGCAATGTTAGCAAACAATCTATGCTTTCCAACCCAAATTACGCACATTTTTGACATAAAAAATATTGACATCCTCTACCCTTTTAAATCATACCAACTCAAAAGGCTTACGAATCTTAGACATACACTTAGTATTAAAAGCATCAACTACTATACCAAAACATACACACATATTCTATACTTCTTGAATCATGAAATGGGATAGGAAGCTTATAACTATGGGAAGATGTCTTTAGGGAACAGAGAGGCCATGTCCCTCATGATATTTTTACATATTAATACCTATTTATATATGAAATTAATTTACATGATTGTTAAAAAAAAAAGATGTACATTAGAAACCTAAAAGAACATGAAGCCACAATAGATTTCCATCCTCTCTTGAAAATGTGCAATATAATGTGGTATCTTATGACTCTTTATGCTAGATTCTATTTCTATCAAAGGTAAAATGCCTAAAAGATACTAAGTTCACATGAAATTTTGATTTTGACTTTGTGTTATTTTTTACAATTAAGACACTAAGTTTTCAAAAAATTGTAATTTTAACAAAATATTTTCCAAATTGTTTCAATGTTGACCATTTGATGGGTCAACCTAGTTGTCAATGTATGTGGAATGGTGACGTGCCGATCTTTGATGATGTGGTGTTGACATTGGATGCTGATGTGACATCTTTTCTGACATTACTTTCCGGGTGTCAAAATTGAAAAATAAAATAAAATAAAATGTAGTGACTTAATTGAAAAAGAATCAAAATATCAAAGTCAAACTTTTCTAAAAACTTAGTGTCTTTTGTGCAATTTGAGCTTATTAAACATAATAATCAACACTTGTTGGAGGGTTGGAAACCTTTTATGGGAAAACTTTTAGAGCAAGAAAACATAACAAAATTGGTGTCTACACATGCAATGCTATAATATCATTGCTATTAGACCATCTCCAACTCATTTCCACCTCCCAATAAATAGAGTAAAAAACAGGGTAAATAGCGTTTCATCTCCCAAACCTACTACATCTTTTGCTCCAATTTTTACACCAAAAAGTATATTCCTAATATATATTTGACCTTCCTAGATGTCTGGAGGCCAATGCCTCGACCATTATTACATAACAACAAATGGTTCCAAAGCCCCTGGCTTTGACCTGACTTGATATTTGTAGGCCAATGCCTCGACCATTATTATAAAATGACAAACGGTTCCAAAGCCCTTGGATTTGAACTGCCTAGATTTTTGGAGGCTAGTTCCTCAACCATTTCTCTAAAACAAAAAAATAGTTCCAAAGCTCATGGCTTTAACATGCCTAGATGTCTGGAGGCCAAAGCCATAACCATCATTCTAAACGTGAAACAGTTCCAAAGCCACTGGCTATGACCTTCCTAAATGTCTGAAGGTCATTTCCTTGACCCTTAACAAAGGAATACATTTAGTTTTTGATAATTTTCAGGAAAATCAAACAATAAACTACCACAAAGAAGAAATAAAGAGAACAAGTATAGACAGACATATAAATTACCAACTCATATCACAACCTCATAGTAAAAATATACGAGAAATAGAAACACATCACCAAGAAAAGTACATAATATTCAAGAAATGTAAACATAGTAGGAACGGTGCATACAAATCCATAATAGACGAAACTAGCCTACAAACCCAAACACATTATTTTAAACAAAGGAAACAACAACCGTAACATACGAAACAAAAACAGGAATCTCATGAAGTGTTGGCATCACCTTGCAGCTGCAACAAATGACATAGGCCAACAACATCCAAATGACCCAATATCAATGCAGATGTATAATCCAAACAAGCCAATGCATCCAACACATCATCCACCACCACCTCATGATTTATAGTACAATTAGGCATATCATCCAAGCTCCCACCACCTCGCACCAACTATTTTGCTTGATTAATACCTTACGCTTTCCCCACCTCCATGAACGCATCACAAAATTGATTCACATCATAAGCAAACTCCTTAATCTCTAGAACCCGGTCAAAAACTGTAAACAAACCATCTTTCATCATGCATCCCAAATCTGCCTCCAAACCGTCAACCAAAGAAGACATTTTAGGAACACTCTGATCCTTGTCCACTAAATCCTTCTCATCACTTTCCAGTTGAATGCTTAGACCCTTATTCTCGTGTTTCAGCTGAACAACAACAACACTTAGAGCAACCTTATCATGCTCAAGCCCAACAAGATTCTCACTCAAGGGCTGACTCTTTTCATCCATCTTCTTCATTTCTAAAACATATCCCTCCATTTATGATGTGTTGGCCTACAACTCTGACCATAAGGACAACAACATAACATGATCTGAATGTTGGGTATGCATTCCCTTTCACAGATGGTTCTGCTCTTCATCACTTTTAAGAAACTACTCTAAACAATTAACACCCTCTACAAAAAAAGCACTTTGGGCTGCACCAAAACGGAGTGGCCCAACAAAATCAAAAAGTGAATCACTAACCATCCCAACTACTATCCCATGGGGTAACACATTCTTGGTAAAGTAAATAGCTACATCAAAAACAAATAGACAAGAATTATCCGTCAAAGACCAACAAGGGAAAAAACCCATAAAGTTCGATCCTTGCTCCAGTCCTCCACCAACCACAACAGAACCACCACACCCAAAACCAAAAAATTGAGCACCACCAACACTACCAGTCCTACCTACAATCACATCCATAGGTTTGGAAAGCTCAAGGGTAATGGTATGATTAATACCAACATCGTCCGTATGCACATTGGATTCAAAACAACACTGTTCTATATATTCACATCATCGTAAATATCAATAAGATCAGCCTGAATAACTGCATCAAAAGAGCTACCACCAACCAACCGATATGGATGTAAATGTCGTACAAGAGCATGACCGTCATCATCTATGTTGCTCACACTCTGACAAGCCACCATGATCTTATTCACTGGAGGAAGAATCCCTTCCTTATTATCCTCCACAAACTCCTTTTTCACCGCTTTGACCTTAGAAGATTTGACTGTTCCATCCAAACCAACATCATCGATTGAGGCTGACAACCAAGGTTATGGAACAACTTGACATCGCCTGTTATCTTGAATTGCGGTAGCACAATCAATAAAAACTTAATTATGAAAGGGGAAAGACGGCAAGAACTTATCCACAAGATCCACCTGACGATACCGAAGACTTCCAACTCATTTCTTAGCTAAGACATCCAGATAATCCACCCTCTTCTCAACACCTGCAAATCATGTGCAAACAACAATAACATACACAATTTCAAAAAAACGTGAAAAAGAAGAGATAAGGAATAGAACAAGAAGAAAATTGGAGAACTTGAATACCTTTCAGCATGACATAAAACTCCAACATTTTCTCACAAAGTCTCCTCGACGTACTCATACCAACCATGACAAGCACATACTTCGAAAAGGCATTGACGACAACATGGAAACAATGATGAACGCTATCCATCTGCTCCTTATCCAAATAAAGTGTAAAAGACTGATTAGAGATGGAAGTTGAGCGACGATCCATGAAACCTATGCAATCCACGTGAACTTAGTAATAACGATTCATCCATTTCTATGGAGAATTCTTTTACTCCATCACCAGAACATGACTATGCTTGTGAACATCAAAGATATAGCTCTCGCTAGAAGAAACAGAGACAAAACTAAATACATGACAAAAAAACCCATATACCAGGAGTTATCTCATTAGCACGGCATAGCATATCGAATGCAACCACAATGTTCACTTCATTAGAATCCAATTAATTGATATGAACCTTGTGATGGCGAAGGACCTCTCAGAAAAAGTTAGATATGTTGAATCTATATGCCTAATAATCATTATGGACTGATATTCTAATAACATATGATACTATAGGGTCACACCTTTATCAAGTTGACACAATTTGTATATTTATTATTAATGTGACTATAAATAAATAATGTGAATTCTTGTATTTAATTAGGGAATAATTATTGTTTTGTGATAATAATAACTAAAAAGAGTATAACTAGTTATTATATATAAGTCATGTACAAAGTTTTGGACACTTTGGTTAACCATGATCAAATTTGTGAGTTTGTATACCATGGTTAATAAACTAGCTAGACAATTTTTGTCTTCTTTAGAAGTTATGGTTGAAAATTTCTAAGGCATGGGAGGTTGCTTGTCAACCTCCTACCTTTGTCCCCCATGTTTCTGAAAAGATACCAATATTTTATGTTATTTCTAAATGTATGTCTTGCATGAGAGTATAAAAGGAAGGATTTTGCATGAGTTTTTATCTAGTTGTTTACATGCTTATTTCTCTATTTTTCTCTCCAAGAAACCATAACTTCTTCACCCTCTTCTACTTTCTTTCTTTGGAACATTGAAGTCTAGATTTGGTGCTTACTTTGTTCCTTCCTTTGGTGCTTATTTTGTTAAACACTTTGAGGCTTAAAGAACAAAGTATTACAAGAAGGTATTAGAATTCCAAGTGTCATTAGCTTGATGGTGGATACTTGTAGAGAAAATCACACTCTTTGATTTTTCTATCTTCATCAACATCCCAAGACCAAGTGCATTCAAAGGCTCCAAATGGTGTCTATAAAGCATTCTATGGTTGTTTTTAATATCATTCTATCCTCTATAAATGGATCATAGATGGTTTGGTTTTGTTATAAACTTTAAAATAAACTTGCTAATTTTAAAAGCTTCTGTTGTGGTTTTACGAAGAACTAGCTTATATTTTGTATCAAAACCCATTAAGATGTTGGAAGACGATACACATCATCGAAATACGTTACATATATATATCGATTTACCATCTGGAGGATTAACAAAACTGGAATTTTGACTAAGGAAACACCACGCTATTCTCCGAATGAAATCCATATTTTCGCTCAAGAGCGACAAAATGATTGAGAGTCGGAACAAAATTGATAGGAGAATCCATAACAGGGAGAAAAAAAATATGAGAAAGAAAGAAAGATGAAAAACATAAGTATGGGAAAAGCAAAACTTAAAGGGATGAAGTTATAAAATTCATCATTGAGCAGGAAATTCGAAACCCTAATAATGGAAGCTGACGTAACAACCGGAAAACCGTTGCGATGTGCAGCTGAAAGGACAGGAATCAAGCATAAGGAGGCATTCCATTAAAGACTAGTCCCACCTGTTGCAGCTAAGCAAGCCTATGCTACAATTATTAAGACTAAGGAGACTTTATAGCGTACCTTCTGGATGCCAAAGGTGCTAACCATGTAACCAGCTAGCTGGTCGTCCATGCCGCTCCATTCCATTTCCAGCCCACATTGGACTATCCCCAGATGTCTGATAGATAGCCTGGAAAATGTGCAGGAAAGTCAACAAACGATAAACCAACACCTGCTAACTAGAGCGGGGATGCACTTGAAACTACCACGACTAATCCAATCATAGCTTAGGCATGAAACAAAAGTACGATCCACAAATCAACGACTCTGTCTCGATTGGGGTCTACTGCTCCTGTCTCCATGAACGGGATGTTAGTACATAAAAGTGCCCTTAGTCAATCTGATTTGATGTGTGTTTTCGAGATGCAGTGGACTCCGAGATGAAGCATAGTTTTCGAAGTGATTATATTTCCGAGATGATGTTTCAGTTTAGTTAATGTCTTATGTCAGAAGTGAAAGTACTTGTTTTTTTTTCTATTTGTAATGCAGTATAGTACAACCGACAAGATCAACAATAACGGTTGTGTCAGGCTGTTGATCTTCAGTCCATGCACACTTTATATAGAATTTATCTTTAGTAACTCCTTGGCTATAAAAGGGGTGCCAACCTTTGTAATATGTGTAAATACTCGAGAAAAACTTCAATTCGATCAAATCAAGAAATATTCAATCAATCCTTTCTATCTAACATTCTTCTTGTTGTTATTTATTTTTACTTTTCATACTTTATATTAAATATTTTAAGCACTTTGTTTAGTTATTTAATTCAAGGCTTGATTGGTTTATCTAGACTTGACTAGATCTGTTATTATAAGAAAAAATTGACATTATATTAACTCAATGTTTGAGTTTTCAAACCTTTTTTTGCACAATTTAGTGAACTCACAGTTGGTATAAGAGCCAAAGTGGTTTTCCATTAAATCCATAAGAACAGATTCTTGGTGGTTGAAGATTACCTTGGTATCTCAATCATTTTTGTGTTTAGGATAAAATTGCATCTATATACCACTTCAACTCTAATATATAAACATCAATGGATGCTTCTAATCAATCTCAACCAATTTATTCAATGCAAATCTCATATAGCGTGGGTTGCCCATTGAGTGCCCCATTGCTAGTTGTCAAAGAGTATGATCACTTGAAATTTAGAATGAAGAGATTTTTGGTCGGCAAAGAAAAAGGTGAAGAAATATAGAGGTCGGTGAAAGAAGTTCCTTGTGTTACAGTTAGGCAAATGGTCAGAGATTTTGCTGCTACTCTCATGGGTCAAGAAGAGCTCCGACCAACACCTCTCACTACAAATGACGTCGAGAAACTCCGTGCATATCAAATTTCTTTTTCCGAAATGGTTTTTGGTGTTCAAACATCTCTCTTTGAGCAAATTCACTTGTGAAAATCTTCTTACACTACAATATTTGTTTGAATGATCAGAAAATATGAAGGACAAGCGATTGACATCTGTGGTGAATGACTTCGACACTTTCACTACCACTCTTGGTGAACCTATTGCCTCTACATCAAATTGGTACAAAATTATGGTGAACGACATGACATCACATGGAGTTGTGGGAACTCCTCATGAATACAATATCAAGTTCATCGACAATCTCGAAGAAGGAAGGGGAATGTTAAATCTTGTCTTCAAAGTAATTCATCTTTGAAGAAGCTGAAGCTCTACCAATTGTTCGGCTAACTGTAAGGTCACGAATTTAATGTTTCTCAAGCATTGAGAGAACTCTCTGGGGGTACACCCGCTCTATTAAGTTCCGTCAATCCACTTCTTCCTAACCCAACTGTCTTGGATCCATTCAGAGCTGTTTCATATGTTCCACCTTTTCAACCTAATAAACCTATTCAAGCCATTCCGAACTTCCTATGTCAAGAAAACTTTGATCCAGAACCTATTGATTTAGAAGTTCATTTCCAACAAGAGTTTGCACTTCTATCTAAGAAGTGTAGATGAACATGGAATCCTAATTAAATATCCTTACAATAGATGTCAAGCTCCTCACCAAAGCAATCCTCAACCCTACCCTAAACCTAATAAAAATCCATCAGCTTATCGACCAAACATTTCAAACTGCTTCTCGAAACCTCAAGAAACTCTGACCTCATCCAAACCTAAGAATATGTGTGACAAGTGTGGTCTAAGTAACCACTTTGCAAAGGACTGCTTGGCCGATGTTATGACAGCCCGAAATTTCTATTCTCTACAAACATATCAAGTCAATAGAAGTCAGAACAATTGCTGTTAATTTTCAGACTTTTTGGTATAAGTTTGAGTATTCTGGGATTAACACTTTAAGAGATATCAGGAGAGAGGATGCCCTAGGGTTTATTGTGTAACAATAAAGTCCCAACACATCAAAAGTTTAGAGTTGACGGCCTAAACTTGGTGTTTACGATCGTAAACCCTAAAGGGGAGGGGTATAAAAGTGGCACTTAGCCATTTTTAGCATTTTCCACCTTTTCAAGATCAAATCTCAAACTCTCTCAAGTATCATCCAAAGTTTTCTTCAAGATCATTATCTAGTAAGTGTTTCTATCCCTTTTGAGTTAGTATATCACTTAATCTAGTGATTTAACACACTTCTATCCGTTAGATCTGTCCAAAAGGGTGAATCTTCAAGTGTCACCAAGAACACCAAGAACACACACTAGTGTTCTTGGACTTTTAGCTCATTCCAAGCTGCCATATAGTAAGTACTTCTATCCTAGAGTCTTATAAAGCTTTTTATACATCTTTACATCAAGTAAATGTCCCAAGAACACCAAGAACAAGGTGTTCACGATTCAAGAAGTTCTTCAACCATAAACACCAAGTAAAGGTGCCAAAGGGTGCCTTAGTCCTTCACAATGCCTTAGGGACATGTCTAGATCCTTCCTTGATGTGTTTATCACATAAAAATGCACAAAAATCTCTCATTTATATGTTTTTACGGCTTGGGGATGTCCCAAAACCATAAACACCCCAAAGTATGTATAAATGACCCATATTCCTTCCTATGCCTTAGTAACTAACATGGATCCATTCTTTGATGAGCTAAGGACTTGAAAACCCCCAAAATACCATAAACCTTACGAGTTTATGGTATTAAACTCAAAGGAAAAAGGTTTAGGAACCGTAAACTCAAAATAGGAGTGAAATGGTGCCCTAGTTCCTTCCTTAGTCACATACTTCAAGTAGAAAAGCTTCTAGGGACTTTTAAGGCTTCAAACAACAAATGGTCAAAAGTGTGTGAGCTTACGGCCGTAACCTCAAGGTTTTACAACCGTAAACTCTTTTGTTAGTGACCAAAAAACCGTAAACTCCCTAATGGAGTTTTCCTTGAACCCCAAACACACTAGCCTTTCCCTACAACACTTAGATGCAATCCTTGGGACTTATAACACTTGTATAAGGTGTTTAGCATGTCTTAGGGTGTGTTAACTTTGTTTATTAGTTGTTTAAAGACTAATTGGATACATATATGTGATATTATATGTTAACTAGGATCATAGAGTGTGTTCTAGACTTCAATTGACACCTAGTAATCCTACATCTTCAGTTCATCCGTACCACTCACTACAGGTGAGTTCATACCCCTTAATCAATGGTTTAAATGCTTTTAAATTCTTTTATGTAGGGGGATACAAGTTAAATACTTATAGTTATTACATCAATCACATGTGATTATAACAACAAAACCAGTGATTTTCTTACTGTTCAAACTGTTTACTAAGCTGTTTTACTTCAAATTGTTTTACAAAATCTTATACTTGTCAAATACTTTTACTTGGACTCTTTTATACTTATTATCAAATGCATGCCTATGTATGTATAGTTATATAAGCAATCTTTAAGGGGCTTAGGAAGGCCAGCTCACTCTATCTCCTTTTCCTCGTTGGGATGTGGCTGTAGGGCATCAGTTATCCGTCTGAAGGTCGTCTAAATATTAGTTATATATTATGTATACATATATAGACATAAAAGTTCTTTCAACCAGTTCCATACCTTTGGGTAGCAAAGGTTTCACAAACATGATCATACATTACTAGTAAGCTACCATAGGGGTAGCACAGGAAGATACTAATACTACTACTAGCACAATGAAACATACAATGAGTCAGTTCATTCATGAGTCAGTACAAGTAGTACACACAATACATGCTAGATAGAGAGAACACACATTACAGCTAGTACACACAGTACATTACTATACATGCTAGATAGAGAGAGAACATACATTATAGCTAGCACACACAGAACATTTCAGTACATACAGGCTAGACAGAGAAAGAGTACACTTTACAGTTAGCACATTCATTACATGTACATTCATGCAGTTATGTGAATCATTAGACGGGTCATGGCACTTCCTGCCATGACCATTTTTGTATCCCGAATCTCCTTAATTAGGGATCGTATGAGTTTGCATATAGATCTATACTGGATTAACTATCCTACACCTTGTTGCTCGCTACAGTGGGACTTGTAAGTCTACGGGTGCCAAATGTCATTTCTTACGGCGTCTTGCATCATTGTTTTACTAGAGTCGGTAGCAGGATACATGTCGATCACATGTTACTTTAAACATCTTTTGTTTTAAGGTAGTTAGTACAGTGGTAGTCACTTATTACAAATACTACGGTACTATGATATTTTCCCATTACATTCACTTCGTGAATATTCACACGATGCACGGTAATGTAAAATCTATATTTTTGGTTAATGATAGTCAAAAATGGGAAAACACACACTCTTACAAGAGACACACGCACAGACACTAGATGCCTTGGTAGAAGGCTACAATTAGTAGGAAACATAGGGTTTTCTAGGAAAGTACAAAACATCTTAGAAAACATTTTACAAAACATCTTAGAAAACATTTTACAAAACATCTTACAAACATTTTACAAATGCTTTCATACAAACACAGACACTAATATACTTATGATCTCACCAGCTTTAAGCTGATACTCGCTTTCAAAATAACTTGTATTCTCAGGTCACCAGTAGACAGGTACAGGTGCCAGGTTTTGAGAAGATGGAGTTCGTTCAAGACTCTTCTTTTATTTTGATATGTATATTTATGTGTCTATATAACTTGACAGAACACACTTGTATGAAATTATATCATTAATGCAATGGATGATGTTTTTGCTATTTTACTACTATTCATTGTTGTGATACTGTACATGACGTCCTCCGCCCCAGAACGTTTCCGCCATTCACGGTTTTGGGGTGTGACAGATGTTGTTCAGAAACCAAAGGTGAAATACTATTGTTACTATGCTTGTTGTGCACATGAACTAACAGAGGGTGAAAAGACATTTCTCACTACATTCCCACAAAATGTTAATGGTTATTGGTTTTCTGGAGATAAGGATTAACGAAACTCTGGAAGAAACTTATGTCTTAGGGCTAGACAAACCACTAAGTGTGATGAAGGCTACTGGTCTTCAAGTTCTGAAGATTCAAATGAGGATGTTGAGCCAAACTACTACTACATGGAAACCAACGACCAACCTGGAAGAAGCATCATCCACCACGTAAACTCCATGATTATTGAAAATAATTTTGATTTATCTTTGTGTGAATCTTATCTAACTCAAAATAAATCATATATGATAGTCATTCTTAAAGCTTAGGAGTCTGCCATAGATGTGAGTGAGAAGTTGGATAGTGATTTAACCAGACTTAGACTAAGATTCGAAGACCGCAAGATTAAGATTGAATCCTTAGAGCATGGAGCTGTAATAGCTAGTAATGAATGTATTATCCTTAATGAAAAATGTGCCATGTTAGTTAGTGAAAGAAATCTTCTGGTCAATGATAATATGTATCTTAATGCTAAGATTGATAGTATGCATAATTCTATTGATATGATTGACTCAAATGGACAAATAATCCATAATTTTCAGCATCCTTGATCCAAAGCACTTGGTCTCGAAACCGAGTTTCTGAAACATGTTGCTCGTCTCTTGAAGGAACTTCAGAATTTAACATTTTTGGGAGACATTACGAACCATACTTATTCAGATATTCTTGTCTCACCATTTTCGTCCCTTCAAGAGACTTCAAACGGATATGAATCATTTATTCCTTAGTTCAAACCAATCACCATTACATGTACTGATTCCATGAAACTTTTGCCTTTGATATCCCTGGACCTGAATTAGTCTTCAAAAATTCCACATGGCACAGGGGGTACGGGAGTTTATCTTTCAAACGTTGGTCCTCGAAACAATTGTGTTTCTGAAGAAACTATTCTTGAGAAAAATGGCAATGACTCAGACAAACCTAATGATTCCACTAACTCATTTTGGGCATCCCTTGATAGTTATGTTGATGACGACTCCTCGTCCGATTCCCTTGTGTCAAACTCAAATGTTATTTCTAAGTCTACCATAGTTCCAATTAAGCCATGTTTCAACAATCCATATGTACAACAGTCTTCTAGGTCATCATCTAAGAAGAATCCTTGGTTGAACATAAAGGACATTGTTTATCCAACGACAGAGGCCAGGAAAGCTCTTGAAAAAGAAACTAGGTCTAGACAATGCTCTAGGTTCCTTGAGAAATCTGACAAGAAAGTATCCCAGACAGTTGTCAGCCCTGCTACTCGGAATCACAATACATTCATGCCTGTTAAAATTCTTAAAAGACCATCTATTCTTGTTAGCTCGGATATGCATGACACTAAAATCCAAAATTGTGTGAACTTTGTTACTGTTAAGACCTCATCAAAGAAAAATGAATCTCCTTAGAAAGTATCCTCTTTAGTGTTTATTGCTACCTTGGATGGCACAATTTCCAAACCAAAATATTTTTTGAAATCCATTGTGCCTACAAGAGAAATGAACAGAAGTAAAGATACTTAAAACACTACTGATAAGAAACCTTTAAAAGGAATGGAAAGTAATAGGGAATGACATGTCAAATGAATATCCGAGCATAGTTCTTCTTGGACCATCTCGAAAAACTGTTCTTCAGAGGAAAGTAGTGTCTAAGAAACCAAGAGTAGAGTGTGACTTTTAGATCAATGAAAAGACCTTGACATTCTGCATATTCCCAAATCAATGTCGGAAAGAGCCTTCCGAGATAACATCTGTTCAGAAATTAAAAGCTAAGCCCAAATCCCATGCTAAAGTTCCCAAGCCTAACTCGGGCCTAAAAACTCAAAAACTCACTGTTTGCAGGCTTTTTGTGCTTCAAAACAAGATACAATATGATATATTGATAGTGGTTGTTCCATTCACATGACTAGGAAGAAATATTTTATGCATGATCTGAAACATACTTCAGACGTTGGTTATGTTACATATGGCAACAATACAAATTCCCACATTCGAGGCTATGACATCCTAACCAACGACAACCTCTTTGGTTCTAATGTGGCCTACGTAACTGATCTCAAGCACAATATGATCAGTGTAGCCCAACTCACTAATGCAAACAGGAGGGTTGAGTTCTTTAAGAAGCATAACTATGATATGACAGAAGATTGGAAAGAATGTCTAACTAGTCAGATTGGAACACAAGCATGTATCATATGGAAATCAATATGATTATTTGAAAGCCACAATTATGTCTTCTTATGAAAATCATTTCTGACGTAAGTTGGCTATGGCATCGAAGGCTTGCCCAACTTAATTTCCAATATATGAATGATCTAGTTTATGGTGAAACGGTCTGAGGTTTGCCACTCCTTAAGTTTGAGAATGATCATCCTTGTGTTTCATGTGAATATGGGAAGCAATCCAAGAAAGGTCATTTTATTTCGATTGAAAATCTATTTCTGAACGACTTGAACTTCTTCATATTGATGTGTGTGGTCCGTATGCCATTGAAAGCTTACATCACAAAAAGTACATTCTTGTGATTGTTGACGACTACACGTGATTCATTTGGGTTTTTTTAGATAGATATCGTAAACAACCTACGAGCTCATCAATTTCATAAAAGGGATTGAAGTTCTGATAAAACTACCCATCTAAATAATTCAAAGTGACAACGTATCCGAGTTCACTAATGCCTCAATTAAAAAGGTTTTAACTGACAAAGGCATTGGACACAACTTTTCTGCTCCTTACACCGCACATCAAAATGTTTTTTTGGGCTGAAGCGGTCTCAACAGCCTGTTTTACTCAAAATTGGAGTATCATCAACCGTCGCCTCAACAAGACACAATATGAAGAAATGAATGGCCGGAAGCCAAGTATCTCGTTCTCACACATCTTTGGATGTAGATTTTTCATCAAAAACATATGCGATTAACTCACCGAGTTTCAACCAAAGTTAGATGAAGCCATCTTCCTGGGATACTAAGCCAAATAAAATGCTTACCGGGTTTTGAATCGGCGCACCCGTGTAAGTGAGGAAAGCTTTGACATCACTTTTGATGATAATTTTGTTCGGAAATCAGAACAAATTCATGTTGAAACATACACCCTGGAGTCCGATGTTTCACTTCCTGGGTCTCCTAATCCTCAAGTTATTCATGAAGTCGATTTTGACAGCCTGTTCGCACCAATAGAAAAAGCTCTTGACTCGGAATCTCGATCAAAACTGTCTTAATCACTAAACCATCCTATTTCTCAAAACATATCTAGTCGGACCCCAACATTTCCACCATTTTCTTCCAATGTATTCCCATCTGAGTGTTCCAGAGGCATCAGACTTGAAAATGATAACCAATTGTTTGATTGCATGTAAGGTAGTGATAACATTTCAACCAAACATTTTCATGCCAATAAGTTTAATTTGAAGATAAGAAACTAAAACATATTGGTCCATTTAATATTTGAGAAGTAACGGTATGAACTTCCATATGTGAAAGTTTATCTTCAACAAATTGAGATGAATAGTTTACACAATGAGGGTCTGAAAGGGAAGGATTTTGTATAATCCCAAAATCATTAAGTTGCAGAAAACATGGGTGGACTTGATGCGATCAAGTTGGGCCCTTCCCTTTCAAACCAAAAGTATCTGAAAACCATAACCATAAAACCAAAAGGACAAAGCTTAGTGAGTTCGCCAAAATACCTCATACCATACATATCAAACATAAAATGGGTCATGCCAGACAATCCATAGGGCCTAACTCGGCATCAAGCCCCACTCGGAACAGATCTATCAATAACATGAAATGGGTCGTGCCCTATCACACTCATCAGACCCTGCCTAGCATCGGGCCCTTCCCAACATACATATAGACACATAAAATCACATGCAGGAATCACTAAGATAAATAGCATTCAATACACTCATCAGTCCCCGCCTGGCATTAGACCCCGCCCGTTATATATACCACATACCACACATGCAACAGTCACACAGACAACTAGTATCCTAATCATAATAAATCATGCGCCGACATTGGTGCCTTTGACCCGCCGAGTAAGTGAGGAGACTCACCTCAATCATAAGATAACAAATCTCGCACCCAAACCTGCTGCACAATGGCTCCTCACACTGAACATAATCAATACCAAACCTAGTTACTTTATTAAGGTCAGGCCCATAAATCATAAGGCCTAAAATGGCCCAAGCCTAACTAGGACCAACCCAAATAGAGAGTCCTAAGGCCCAATACTGGCCCGAGTCCATAGGGTCCACAACCCTGGAGTCCAAAAAGGTGGCCCAAAATCAAGAGGGCCCGAGAATCGTATGTCCTACGTCCCAACTTGTACGCTCTATGTAGGACCCATCTACGCGCATGTTACAACTCGACAAAGTAGAAAATAGGGACTTCTCAGGAGTATGCCTCGCATACCAGAAACAAACGCCCCGCATACAGCCCTTCGCAGCACAACATGCAAGTCACTAAATCTTGAACCATGCATTACGCTGAGCGTACGCCTAACGTACTCGTCATTAAGCTCTTAATGGTTAAGACAAGAACGTCCAAACATAGATCTAACCCCAAAGTGGTGACTTAATTCATAAAGTTCCTGACTTTATGACTTTGCATGGCTTAATTGGGTCTAAGCCATAATCAAAGCTTCCTAATCTTCATAAAAGGTCACCAATACTTGCATAAAGGGATTAAACTCCACAAGATCCAAACTTTATGACTTAATAACCTCAACAAGGACCAAATATGAGGCTTAAAGGTTTTCGAGTATCTTCTACTTATATGAACCAGAACCATGGGACCAAACATGATAAAATACCACCCAAAACTAGATCTATTCAAAGAAGCTATCAAGGTTGAGACTTTATACCTCCAGAAGATGTAGAAAGAAAAACCAAGCCTGGATCTACAAGATCCAAGAAATCTAAATCTCCTTCAAGAATCTCATTCTTCTTCTTCTTCTTCAATGAGCACCAAAATACATGAAATCACACCAAGAATTGAAGAATCACTCAAATGGAGGATAGGACTTTATTTCTAGGGTTGAATGGGATGGAGGCTGAAGGTAGAAGCGTTTGGAGTTGATTTAAGGACATTAAATAAGGTCCAAGACCCAAATTTAGAGTTTACCCCTGACTGGATTATGCCCTGTGTACTCCTGGTACACCCAACGTACTCTAATGGGCACATGCGATCCTCCTGCCTGGTGTGCCCAACGTAATCCTATGTACGCCTAGCATACTAGGCTTAGCCCTAAAACCACCAACTTCTAAAGGCCATAAATTCTTTGTTCTAAGTTCGATTTTGATGATCCTTTTATCCCCGGAAAAGTAATAAGAAGCTCTACACTTCTATCAACTCACTCTTGCCTTTAAAATTTTCAAACATAAATCCAAAATTCATAAAAGGCCTGAACTATCACTTTACGATTATACCTTTGGGAGCCAAACCACAAACCAAATTCTAGGATCACCTAATCCACATTATCCACACCCAGAAGGGTCTAAATATCTCTTCCCCAAGGCACAAATCCTTATGATATTGATCTTTTAATCATGCCCCCAAATTATGAAACGAGTCAAAATAGGTGTTACAAATCTCACCCCACTTAAATTAGATTTCGTACTAGAAATCACTTTTATCATCCTCCTGGAAACCAGACGCTCTGACCAATACCTCTTGATTCCCCGAATCGCTGGAAAGGCGGTCTCATATTCTTAGCGACCCTCCAAAGCTATCATCAAAACCCAACTTTATCAGAACTCATACTCTTAATGGTGAACAAATCATTAATCCTTTAACTGACAGACCAACATCTCACTGCTATAAATCTGAAACCCCTACAAGTTTACCTGACTTCCACATAGTTAGGACTATTCCGATACACAACCACTAGGACCTCTTACTGCAATCTGAATTGAGAAACATCCTTTTGATCCTAAACCTTGATACCTTTGGCAGATAGATTCCTTAACCATAACTTTCTGGTGAAAAAACCTTTTATATAAACAAAGATGGCTGCCAATGCGAGTTTCGTCCATTTTCCAACCCGATACATGACTCATATCCCGAAATCCAAAGATTACACTTGCAATTTTATCTGAAATGTATAGATTCCACGACGACCTTCCACTAAACTGAGATATAAAATCCTTAATCCACCGCAGAGACTGACAGTCTCACACATGGTCCAACCACCAGGCTCCTACTAAGAGTCTAACTAATGAAGGCTACCATAGGCTATACATTACACGGATACCAATCACTGACCACAGAGTCATCCCACTCTATACGTAGTCTAATACGTTGCTCCAATCGATCTCCACCAGGTCTCACTTGCATTATCATAACCATATGGGCCTCACCCATGAGTCTCACCCATTCTGCATAATTGAACGGGCTATGCCAACGGGTCTCACCTGATCAAGTGTTATAGAGTCCTAACCTCATCTTGAACCCAACGGTACTCCTCCCATAACAAGGATAAATCTTCCAAAGACACTGTCTGCCTCGCTATAGGCCTGTGCTGATCCCCTCTTAGGCCGAAGACCACTCCTACAACAGCCTACCTTAATCTAGTAAATCTGACAACTACATTAATGATTTATAAGACTTCCATGACAGCCTACTATCCTTAAGTATGCTACGGTTGCTCCGTAGTCTTACAACTCTTCCATATTGCCATGGAATCAACCCATGGTCTTGCTCTCCATCTACCATACCAACTCACAATCAATTATGAGTCGAACATGCATCCAAATATTCCCCAATCAGATGTTTGGGTCATGCTTCAAACCCCAAAGCCTTAATCAGACAATAATAGGCATATATGCTCTAACATAACCCTCAACCTGAATCCGTCCACATATCTGCCTTGCTCCTACAACTGATCCACCAGGTCTCACCCACATTATCATAACCATACGGGCCTCACCCATGAGTCTCACCTAGCCTGCATAATTGAACGGGCTATGCCCACTAGTCTTACCTGATCGAGTACTATAGAGTCCTAACCTTGCCTTGAACCCAACGGTCCTCCTCCCATAACAAGGATAAATCTTTCGATGATACTATCCGCCTCACCCTAGGCATGCACTGATCCCCTCTTAGGCCAAAGACCACTCCTACAATGGCCTAACTCAATCTAGAAAATGTGAAGACTACTTGAATACTTATAACACTTCCCTGACAGCCTATCATCCTTGTGTATGCTACGACTGCCTCGTAGTCTTACAACTCTTCCATAATGCCATGGACTCAACCCATGGTCTTTCTCTCTGTCTACCATACCAACTCACAATCAATTATGAGTTGAACCTGCATCCAAATATTCCCCAAATCAAATGTTTGGGTGATGCTTCGAACCTCAAAGCCTTAATCAGACAAGAATAGGAAAAGATGCTAACACAACCCTCAACCTGAATCCATTTACATGTCTTCCTTGCATTACACTGAATGTGCCAACCGGATGTTGGCAATTTTCTGAACTCCCAACCTCACGCAACCTCAATCCAAACTGCCACTTGAGTCATCTACCTTCCCGACTAGGATGTGAAATTCTCCCTAGTTTCACTTCGGATTCTATCCCCGAAAATTCAAGCAGTGCTCCCCCACTTGAATGTAACTACACCCTACCAACCTTACTAAAAACAGTGAGTAATAAAGTCCCCTGTCGGAACTGACTGATCACCAACCCAACATCCCACCTACCGAGGGATCTATGCGTTCAAACCATCTTCCACTGATACAATATCAAATTTTCATTGGCACTTCCAACGTTGGAACAAACCCAAGCGACGACATCATCATCCTCTTGCTATCGTTCCTTCCCCAGCGTGTAACGCCCCGACTCTCAGGTATTAATTTCCAGCTTTATTTTTCATATTGAAAAGTCTAGTCGATGAGTTGGAGGCCTTGACTCGTCGAGTAGGAACGCTTTGACCATGTATTTAAGTGACCAACCCGGCGACTTAGAGGACACAACTCGACGAGTTGGAGCTGGAGGATGAAACCCTAATTTCTGGGGTTTTCCACCATATTTAAAGGGTCATTAGCCTCCCTTACAGCCCCTTGAAAGTCCAGAAACCTTAAATTGCCATTTTCTCTCCATACTTGTGTTTTTTAATCTTGGAAGGTGGATCTTGGTGATAGGAGCTTAAAGATCAAGAAGTTTAAGGCAAGGAACGTATTTGGATCTGAAGTCTACACCAGTTTAGCATCATCTGAAGGTATCAAGTCGTTACCTTGATCTTCTTCTAGCTAGATCCTTCTATATTTGAGTTTTAGGGCTATTTTGGTGTGTTGGTACTTCATTTCGAGTGATGAACCAAGATCTATAGTTGCAACTTTAGATCTAGGCTCATCTTGGTCCTTACAATCATAACGTCTCAGTTTTTAGAATGTTAGTGTATTTTCCCTTGCCTAGAATCTCTTCTTTAGCTTGATTTAAGTCATTATCACCTTGCATGTACGTAAAGTTTGCAACTTTACGTAAAAAGTCTGCCTTAGGAGCTTAGATCTACGTTATGGAGCTTTGGAATGGCTTAAAAGCATCTGAATGGATAAAGGACTTAAGGGAATCGATGAGTTTTATGGTCAACTCGACGAGTCAGATAAAGATTGTCGTGCAAGGGTTTCTGCATGGACTCGTCGAGTCAGTAGGAAGACTCGGCGAGTCAGAGAGGGTTTTCCCGACTTTTGAACCTGCATGAATTCGACGAGTTATAGGGAAACTCGATGAGTTGGTGGGGGATTTCACGACTTATCGAGTTCAGGAAGGACTCGACGAGTTGGTGAACTGCACTCGACGAGTCGGGTCAACATGGATTGTTGACCTTGACCATTGACATGGAATTTGACCAAGGGTTGACTAGTTGACTTCTAGGGCATTTTGGGAAATTGGAAATTTATGGATATGGTTCTATAGTGAATATATGTGGTGGAATTTGTGACGGTGATCTGAGAGCTTGAGCTTATCACTTCAGTGCGACAGTTGTGAGGTGAGTTATCCTCACTATATTAACTGGGTCTAAGGCACTAATGCCAACACTTATCGGATTTGTATCCTGGTTTATTGCATGTTATGCTTATTGATTTACAAGCCGGTAGTTTGGATGGTGATATGCTTAGTGACCTGGTTAGGTCGGTATCCTGGTATATAGGATGATGCTATGTTAGCGACCGGTTAGGTCTGTATCCTGGTAATAGGATGTTGCTATGATTGATCGGTGTAATTGTTATATATGCTAGTGTATGATATGTATGTGCACATGTTTGTTGATTGGGGGTTGGGTTAAGGCGATCCTGCTTTGTGCTGAAGGCCAACATACCCAGGGGGTCCGGATAATCTGAAAGCCCTGCAAAGGGGTTCAGTTAGACCGAAGGCCCAGCGAGCAGTCCGGATAGGCTGTAGGCCCTACGATGCGATCCGGACGTGCCTAAGGCTCGAAGAGCAGTCCAGATAGGCTGAAGGCCTGTGAGGCGGTCCAGTCAGGCTGAAGGCTCATTACGCATGTTGTTTGCTTATATGGTATATGATATGGTTATATATATTTGGCGTAGTATTTTGGGGGTAACTCCCTAAGCCTTCGAGCTTACATTTATCGATTATTGTTTGAGGTACTTCTGATGATCGCGGGAAGGCGAAGGCGTAATCTTTCACATCCTTATATTCATGGTTAATTTTGGGGATACTCTGATGCCTAAACTATTTTGAAAGCAAATTGTAATAACTTAATGGTTTTAAATGTTTTAAAAAGTTTAAAATTGGCTTGAATTTTATGGGTGTTACACAACAGTGGTAGTGATTGGACCCAAAAGTCTTTCCATGAACAACTACCACTCCTACTGAGCAACACTAACATTTTTGAACTCTGACTCTGCTGTTGAACTAATCATGCTAATTCATTTACTGATCTCTACACAAAATACCCCTGAATTGTTTCCATCAATGATCCAGAATGACAAACGGACAAACTAAATCCAGCTCAACAAGATGTGCCCCACTCACAACTCTCGACATGCCAAAATGGCACAAAATAATCCGTGATAATATAAACCAGGAAATAATAGAGAACTAAACGAAAGATAATTCTTACATGTACCAACAGATGATTCCAAAACACACATGTACGGATAATAATGCATGAAGAAAATCAAAAGATAGCATACCCGTGATAGCATCTAATGAAACTCTAGCCTCCCTCGACTGACATTGTAATGCTTGGATCCTCGCTATTGGGGCTCCTACCATACCCTCACAACCGTTAGTAATCCTCAAAGTAACTAGAGCAAGTGCACTCACTGCTCCACCCTTCAACATCAGACAGTCAGCCTTGTTGTGGACCACTTGGTTGTAGTAAAAACATATTGGAATCGACCGATAGGGCAGTACCTACTGAAATGACCCATCTGACCACAAGTGAGACATTCCCACCTTTTCTCTCGACATCATCCCTCATGGCTCCTCCCACACTTGGCATAACGGCCCGACCCTGATCGTCTCCCAATCGTGAACCCTAAGTCTTGGGCCTCTTCTCCTCGCATACTACGATCTGAATATGCTCTAACTTCCTCTTCCCAAGGTGCTCCAAATTGATCTCCTGCTCTCAGGATTTAGCAATCATATCATTTAGGGCCTCACACTCTGACAAACTCACAACTCCCTGATGTCATCCCTCAACATATCATAGTACCTTAATTTCTTCATCTCCTTATCTGTTGCATACTGTGGAACTAACAAGGCCCTCTCCCGAAACTTAGTAGTGATCTCTGCGACAGTCTCAGTCTTCTGCTCGAAGGTCGTGAAACTACCTCGCCAACTGTTGCACTTCAATAGCTAGTGCAAACTCGGCCCTAAAATGGTACACAAACTCATTGTAATTCATCGTCTCTTGGGCTTCACCTCCCAAAGCGAATTCTACCTCCTCCCACCAATCTCGAGATCTGTAATTCAGAAGACAGGAAGGAAATCTAAACTTCGACCCCTCAGGGAAAAAACTCGTCCGGATAGTGTTCACCGTATCTGCTAACCATCTCCTACTAGTAATGGGGTCCTTCTCCCCAAAAAACTCGGGAGCTCCACAAGCACAAAACTCTCAGAAGGAAAGAGGACGAGCTCTTACAATAGCCATGACCTCAATGTGGAACATGCCTAGATGCTCATCCAAAATCTCCATAATCCATTCCTTGACCGTCCTGAAGATCACGGGAGTCTGCTCCGAAAGACCACGGGTGATCTCTGACAAGATGCACTCTTGCACCCATTCATCAACCGACTCAGTACTAGCACCTGAGCCTGAACCAGAAACTGATCCTTCTCCACGTGTGCTCATCACTATTCTAAAAAATATTCATACAAATGATCAGAACATACCGAAGAATCCTCATCCCACATGCTCCCTAGATTCTTCGTGACTCTCCTCGATTCATGTATGGATCCTGTGCTTTTGGTAATATGGGCCCAATACTACCTTCCATACCTATCCATACTTTCCTCAAGAGTTATCCTGAATCCTCCAGATCAACTTCTCAAACTCGTACTCCAAGTACTCACTAAATAGTGTATCCAATCCCACTAAAAACACTTCCTAGGCTCTCTTAGGTTCCCGACCTCCCCTACCATCGGCTGCTGAAGAACTCCCACTTATATCAACTAAATATTTAAAATATAAACACATGCCACAAAGCTTAGATAATCCTAGAAGTAACAGACTCAACCCTATAAAGTTTGTTTAACCTTCATAACATGTGACTTGACACATTCAGTTAATAGTTAACTCATATCACTAAGAGTCCCACAAAGCACAAACAAGCAACATTCGTGCAGTAACACTCCAAGCCATAGAACAAACACAGAACCTCCAAAACTCACTTACTACCACCAATGATAGGAACTTCCACTCTCATTACCGGTTGCCTTATGCATGCAAATTATACACAATACAAGATAGGATAGGTTGTAGGCCCTGCGAGGCGGTCCATACGTGACGAAGGCTCAGAGAGCGGTCCAGATAGGCTGAAGGCTTGCGAGGCGGTCTAGTTAGGCTAGAGGTTCGTTATGAATGTTTTTTGCTTATATGTTATATGGTATGGTTATATCTGCTTGGCGTTGGTATTTTGGGGGTAACTCACTAATCCTTCGATCGTAAATTTATCGATTATTGTTTCAGGTACTTCTGATGATTGCGAGAAGGCGAAGGCATGATCATGTTCCTCCTTATATTTTCATGATTGATTCTGGGGATACTATGATGTCTAAACTATTTTGAAAGCAAACTGTAATAACTTAATGTTTTTAAGTGTTTTAAAAAGTTTTAAATTGGCTTGAATTTTATGGGTGTTACAACTTGGTATCAGAGCCTTGGTTTGAGTGAATTTGAGGAACACTCGTGTGAATCCAATCTCAAATAAAGGAAAGGTTTTCAAAATGATTTTTCAATGGTTTTCAACATATGTAAAGGAGGATGCAGAGTGTACGATCAGCCGGAGCCAATATGTAGACCCCAAAATACCATGCAGTTATTTGAATATGTGATATGTTAGAACAACATGCTAGTACTAGGCTAAGGATCTTCATGAATTGCATGACATAATTTCCTGATTGTATGATGCCTGATATCCTAGTGTTTTCCTTATATGAAATTGACATCATTACTGTAGTTGCTTAGTGTATGCATCACAGTCGTACATAATTAAGATCTTATAGCTTGAGAATGTTTGGTTTGGCCTTATTTCCTGTTATTGTTTAATGAAAGGATTAGGGTAGGATTAGGTATTCGAAAGTCTGTAGGGTCCAGCGTTATGTATGGCTAGCGTACACTAGTGTTGCAGGGTTGGTGGAAGTTTCATGGATGGGTCGGTTGTGTGGGGCCGGTAGGTAAGTTATGCGACAATTAGTTTTCCTCTAGGAGTGAGAATTGAGGGACCACCATGTATATGTATATTGTTGGGTGTTGTGCTGATACATGAGACAAATATGGGTAGGTGTGGAAGGTAGTATGAGCCCGTACTACTGAAAGCACAGGACCCATACGCTTAGCAAGGAAGTCACAACCCCTAGGGTTTAGTTGGGAGTTGGTTCCCTGTTATTCATGCGGATTATCTGATATCTTCCTGTTATATTTTCAGTATGGTGGTTATGAGGCGTTTAGTGACTGGATCGGGATCGGGATCATGGCAAGGCGATCAGGAGGCCCCGACAGTGCCCAAGGTTACCGGCCATAATGGGCCAGTGTTGACAGAGGATCGTGTCAGGGAGATCATCCGCGAAGAGGTGGCCAAGATTGTCCGGGGTCAGATTCCGGAGATGTTTGGGTCTATTAAGACCAATATGATGGAGGTTTTCGATGACAGATACGCAGCCCTTGCTGAGACGGTTGCCGTAGCAGCTTCAACGGCTGTACAGCGGCAAGGGGAGGAGCTAGTAGGGCATTCCAGTACCAGGACTTCGATAACACGAAGCCCCCTACTTTTGATGGGACTCAAGATCCCATCAAATCCATGAGGTGGCTATATGATGTGGAGGGGGTGTTTCTTCACATGTTCATGTCCTACTAGCCAGAAGGTCAGATGTGCCCTGAACCTATTGAGGTCTGGGACAAAGGAATGGTGGAGGTTGATGATTGGTTCTTATTTGGATGACTAGAGAGATGCAGTTAATTGGAAGCAATTCAGGGATGTGTTCCGCTCATGCTATATTCCACGGGTTGAGCGGGAGTGGGTGGCTCAAGAGTTTTTGGATTTGAGACACGATGGTGAGACTGTAACTGATATCACCCGTATGTTCACAGAGAGGGAGATGTTTTGTCCGGAGTTTGCCTCGGAGCAGGCTTAGATGACACGTTATCTGAGCATGCTCAAGACTGACATCCGTCGGTTTGTTGCTACGCAGTGGTGTGATACCCTACTAGAGCTACAGGAGGCCATTAGGCGATGTGAGTTGGAGATTGAGCTGCTGTTGAGGGAGCAGCGGCGGGCCCCAGCATAGTCACAGTCGGTGCCGAAGCAGTCTAAGACCGTTGATTCCAGGTCTGGAGGGCAGCAGGGCCGCACTTATGGGAAGTGCAGGAAGGTTCATTCAGGAGTGTGCCGATCGGGTAGCGGATGCCACTCATATGGCAAGGAGGGGCATTATGCGAGGAACTGCCTCCAAACTACCCCAACCCTGGATATGAGGATATGTTATCATTGTCATCTGGTTGGTCATGTGAAGACCAACTATCTGTAGCTTGCTGCTAGGCCGACGCAGGCTCTAGCATCGGCTACACTGAGGATTACTGATGAGAGGCAGGGTAGAGCAGAGCCCCCGAAGGCTTAGGGACACGCCTTCCAACTTACAGCCGAGGAGGCCAGAGCAGCACTGAATGTGGTTGCTGGTATGTTTCTATCCCTTACCTTATTAATTATATATGTTTTATGCTTATCTGTTGTACCTATGATTAGGTACGTTTTTAGTGAACTCCTTGCCTGCATTGGTTTTATTTGACTCGGGGGCGAGTCGGTCATTTGTATCCCAGGCGTTTAGTGGGGAGTTCAGAGTGCTAGTAGGAGATCTAGAGTGTCCGTTGCGAGTTTCTATCGCCAACGATCACGAGGTCTCTGCTTCTTCAGTCTATCAAGGATGTGTGTTGGAGATCTTCGGGGTGTCCTTCCTAATCGACTTGATTCTGATACCATGGGGGATGTGTGTGTGATTGTGGGTATGGACTGGCTTAGGCCCCGTTTGATAATTGTTGACTAAGAAAGTGCTGACTGGGAAAGGTCTGTCTGGGTAAGAAATCCTGACTGAGTATGAAATCATGTTGTTTGATTGTATATCTGACTGAATGTGCTGAGTGATGAAAAATGACCATTTTACCCTTCTGTTATATATAGTGATTGATTAAGTTGCTGAATAATTATAAAAACATACATATTGTCATACAAAATGTAAATTACACACAAACAAAAAATGTCATTCAAAATGTAAATTAAACATAAATCATTTAATATCCAAATAAAAACATAATGAAATTCAAAATAACATAATAATTTAATGTAAAGTAGGTGAAAGTAGTTGATTTGCAATCCGATCACGCAAAACACGTATATATTCAACGGCTTTTGGACCCCATTCTATGCCTTGTATGTTTTCTCTATCAATTCCCCCACCTTGGACGTCAGGAGTAACCAGTGTCCTCCTCAAAATTTCTAAACAAGTCATCTTCTATAATGTATTTCCTTATAAAATTATGGACTGCGACACAAGCAATTACTATGTCTCTTTGCACTGTAAAAGGATAACGAACCATTTGTTTTAAGATTGGGAATCTCGCCTTCAAAACACCATATGCACGCTCAATAACATTTCTAAGTTGTGCATGAGCATAATTGAACCTTTCTTATGTAGTTAAAGGTTTGCTTCTTCGAAAATCGGCTAACCAATACCTAGTATTGCGGTATGGAGCCATAAACCCATGAGTGTTTGTATATGCGGCATCACAAAGGTAATATTTATCTGCAAATGAATGTGACACATATTATATAATGCCACATATTATATAAAGAAGATAAATAATAGAAATTATATAAAGATTACAAACCTGGTAGAGGAAATGGAAATCCAGAAGTCGAATTGAATGCAACTTCTTTCAAAACTCTTAAATCATGTGCTATACCCTCCCATCCAGCCCAAACAAAGGTGAATATCATATCAAAATCACAAATTCCTATTACATTTTGAAAACATTCTCCTTTTCCTCTTCCTCTATAACGAGTTTGTTGATCAACGGGTACAACCGCATGTACAAGAGTTCCATCTAATGCACCTATTGCTCCAGAAAAATATATTTTCTAACCGTCTATGTCGTTCTGAGTTATGTCTTGTTGGATTGGGAGTTGTTGGTACTATAATTTCTTTTGCAAAAAAAATCATTGTTGTTAGGACCTCATGAAAACATTGATGAATCGTTTGTGTGGAGTGATGAAATCTTCCCTTAACGGCGCGAAAACGTTCATTATGTCCTATAACATGTAAGAATATAGCCATCTTCTCTTCAATGCTTATTGTCCTACTAGCTTGCAGCCAATTTTTTTAGGTAAAGTGGTTGCATAATAAAGCAAATGCCTATTGTGTAAGACGCATCATATCGAAACATTGTGTAGGGTCTCCATACATCAAATCTTGCGTATATGCATACCCGCTTGAATTGTTATCTCTAATTCTATGAATTCTGATTAGCCTGCGCCGGTTTGACCTCAACCAATAAAACACAAGTAAAAGAAAAGCTACAACTTCACCATCAGAAACCATACTTGACCTGTTACAAACAATTAGGTAACATGTTAAAGTAACAAAAGTCATATAACAAATGTCATATAACAAAAAAACTAGTAAATAACAAAAGTCTTATTCAATATCCAAATATCATCCAAAGTAACAACAGTCACATAACAAAAAAACCTATTACACATCATCCAAAGTAACATCCAAAACCGTCATCAAACATAGGATCCAAAAGTCATGCAAATAACAAAAAGTCATGCAACAAAAACATAGTAAATATCATCAAAGGTAACCATACTTCCTACCCGCACCCATCACCCACGACTCACAACTAGTATGCGAAAGTCGTAACCAAACTTTCCTAACATTAGCACTTTCACCAAATAGCAAAAGAGCGGTTTTGTGTCTTTCATCTTCTTCTCCCCATTCCATTTTGTTTAATTTCTCCATACACGCATCAACATCCTTATCCATTTCACTTTTTTCAATTCTTTCATTTTTTCCACTAACGACCTTGCAAGCTTGACAATCTCCTCTTCAACTTCTAATGCCCTTGCATCTCTTTTTTTTCCACCAACTTTTTTTGCTTCCATCAACTTCCGTATTTTTTGAACGCCCCAAAGATTCTTCACTTACACCTAGTTGTTGTGTTGAGGTTTCCATTGGAACATCATCATCAAAATCATGGGCACTAAACTCCTCTACAGGACGAGGGAGTGTAGAAGATGGCCCCCAACTTTGAAATTCGGTTGAGGTCGACCCTTCAAATAGTTGGGTGCAAAGATCAGGAAACAGCAGGGGTTTAGTTTTCAATGACAACACGAACTTGTTCAACTGTTCAGAATTTTTAAAAATATTAGTAATTTTTATAAAAATAATTATAATAGTATTTTTTATAAAAATATTACCTTCCCCTCTTCCTTCCATTGTTCATCAGTGAGGTTAAATTTATTTTTTATAGGGTCATATATATTGTCGATTTTGTTTTTCAGTTTCACCCAAGCAACATACTTTGATCTGTAGTAGTCAAAGTGGTTTCTCATTTGCTTTTGATCAACCTCTTTACCGTGTTCGTTCAACAATTTTTCGCGTACTATCTTCCATGAACTAGCCTTAAGCCCAGAACCATCACGACCATTAGTGGTTAATTCATGGATACATGCATCAAGAAAAGTTTTGTCCTCACTTTCGTTCCAAACCAACATCCTAAAACATAAATAACAAGCTTACATAAATATCTAAACATAAAAAAATTTTCTACCAATGAGATCAACATAATCCTAAATAGTAATAGCTAAATCAAAGTCAACAATTTTCTACTAATTACATAGCTTATACATGGAAAAAAAATTCTGATTTCATAGCTTATACATATACAATTTGAGATTTCATAACATTAGAACATAACATCATACAAAAAAATCTGATTTCATAACTTATACAAGCAAAAAAATCAGATTTAATATCTTATACAAAGAAAAAAAAATTCTGATTTCATAATCTATTACATACATTACACACAATTTCAGATTTCAGAGATTATTCATACACAATTTCAGTTTTCTTAACATTACAACAAAAAGGATTCGGATTATGTATGGTTTTTTATTTGAATATTTGAAGCACATATACACATATAAGGACGATTCATGATAAGGGGCTGTAACCTAACATTAATTCAATTAAAGCATTATCCTTCAAGTATTTAGAGGGGACTGACCCATTAATTCAATTGGCAATAGTAAGGGGATCAATCATCGGCCAAGAAGATGGAGTTTTGACTAAATAAAGTCAAAATCGAATTCGATTTGAACAGATGAGGGAAAGAACGAACCTATGTGGATGGACGTAAGGGGAAGAATAGATCGGTGATTGGGATGGCGATCTTGCAAGTTGCCGACGTGAACCTGGAAGATGTTGCTGCGGTTTTTCTTTTAGGTCACGAAGGGGAAGTATAGATTGGGGGTAGTGAGGTCTTTTTTGCTAGTCAGATAGGTTTTGGAAGCTGACCAACTCATCCAATTGAGCCAGACATGCTGACCGAATCAGCCCACATCAAACATATTCATGTCTGACCGAGTCAGCTGAAATCGCCGACTCAGACCGGTCAGATGGTTTCAAACAGCCCCTTAGTCGTTTCGGTGCTATGATCAACTGCGATGGTCAGCGAGTGGTGGTTCGAAACCCAAGTGGGGGAGAGCTAACTGTCTATGGCGAGGGTACCAGGCTGGTATCAGGGTTTTGCTCAGTTACCAGGGCTCGACAGTATATCCAGCACAAGTGTGCGGGTTATCTAGCGTATGTGGTGGATACGCAAGTCAGAGATCAAATTTCAGTATCAAAGGTTCCAGTGGTTAGAGAGTTTGCGGATGTATTCCCGGAGGAGTTACCCGGAGTGCCTCCGGAGAGGCAGGTTGAGTTTAGGATCGACCTAGTGCTAGGTGTGGCTCCCATCGCCAAGGCGCCGTACTGTTTGACACCACCAGAGATGCAAGAGCTGTCATCACAACTGCATGAACTGTTGGGCAAGCAGTTCATCCGTCCAAGCAGTTCCCCCTGGGGAGCACTGATACTCTTCTTCAGGAAGAATGATGGTTCACACTGGATGTGCATCGACTACCGGGAGTTGAACAAGCTGACAGTGAAGAACTATTATCCACTCCCAAGGATAGATGACTTATTTGATCATTTGCAGGCTGCATCTGATAGGTTTATTATACCACAACATCCTATGGTGCACATACAACCCTAAATACCTTGGATCTATGTTTTCACTAATTATAGGTGCAAATGGATTCCAAGGCATTAACCTACAACTAGCATACGATTTGACATAAACAAATTAGATACTAGTTAGAGTAACACACCTTTTATGTAGTAGCTTGATTCCATGGAGCTTAAGACCCTAGTTCCCTAAGTGTGACACCTCAAATGGTTCACACAGCACCACCAACAACTTGGAATAACTTGAGTGAAAAGTTCTTATGCTCAAAATCGGCTAGCCATCTCATATGACTCCTTAGAGCCGATTTCTTGAGCTATGGGGTCTTTATATATTGTGGCTATTAGGGTTACACCATGTAACTCATGACTTTCCATATTCTTCATGCCTCATGGGTTAAAACCTCTATGGAGTATCCATGGGTTACTCCATGGGTTTAGCCCAACATGAAGAACTATGGATCATAAGCCCAAATATATAAGAATCAATGATTTACACAATCAATCCCCATATATTTAATTAGTGTCTTTTGATCACAAAATTAATTCCAAATTAATTCTTGATCAATACTAATTAAAGAATATGATTTCATATTAATATATTAGAACTTATAACATATTAATAAATCATAAATACCCTTTTCTCACTAAAGTCTATCCAAATTTTTCCGATGCCATGCAATCCAAATGGACCATGCCAAATCGGGTCAAGCACATACCAATAATAGTTATGGGCTTAGACATCTAATCCAACAACATCTTGGTTCTCCAAGATACACCTATGGTCCGGGTACAATTAGGTCAGGGTTAAGGAGGAGGACGTGGAGAAGACTGCATTTCGGACTTGTTATAGACAATATGAGTTCATGGTGATGCCTTTTGGGCTCACCAACACACCATCAGTATTCATGGACCTGATGAATCAGGTCTGCAGACCTATGCTCGATCGCTCAGTCATCATATTCATATATGATATCTTGGTATACTCCAAGAACTGAGAGCAGCATGAGGAGCATCTACGGGAATTATTGGGAGTTCTGAGGCGAGAACGACTATACGCTAAGTTCTCGAAGTGTGAGTTTTGGTTACGAGAGGTTCAGTTCCTAGGACATCTCATTAACCAGGAGGGGATTTTGGTCGATCCGGCGAAAATAGAGGCGGTTATGCAATGGGAGGTTCCGAAATCTCCCTCAGACATCGGGAGCTTTTTGGGATTGGCAGGGTACTACCGGAGATTCATATAGCATTTCTCCAAGATTGTAGTACCCATCACTCGTCTGATGAGGAACGAGGTAGATTTTCGGTGGGGCCCTGAGCAGATGAGGGCATTTAAGACCCTCCAATAGCGTTTGTGCGAGGCTACAGTATTGATTCTTCCGGAGGGAGTTGAGGATTTTGTGGTGTTCTGTGATGCATCCATCATAAGACTAGGAGCAGTTCTCATGCAGAAAGGATAGGTGACAGCCTACGCATCGCGAAAACTGAAGTCGCATGAGACGAGCTACCCTACTCACTATCTGGAGCTAGGGGCGGTGGTGTTCGCCCTCAAGATTTGGAGGAATTATCTCTATGGGGTCTGTTGTACCATCTACACGGACCATAAGAGCCTGAGACACATCATGGATCAGCAGAACGCCCGAACCTGAACATGAGAAAATGCAGGTGGTTGAATGTAGTCATGGTCTATGACTGTGAGATCCTTTACCACCCAGGTAAAGTGAACGTGGTGGCGGATGCCTTGAGTCGCAAGTTAGCTTGGTCTTCCATACCAGTGTCATGTACGAGGATATCGGTGGACTCTTCACTTGTGAGTTTGATTAGAGATGCTCATGCTGAGGGCATGCGACCTGAGAACTGGAAACTGGAGAGGATTGGGGGCGAGAACACCCGATTGTGCAGGATAGTTGGGGATTGTTGACCCGATGCAATCGAGTATGGGTTCCGATGTCTGGTGGGGTCAGGAAAACGGTGATGGAGGAGGCTCATAAGTCCCACTTCTCTACTCATCCGAGAGCCACTAAGATGTATCGGGATATGAGCTTGAGCTATTGCTGGTCGTGCAAGAAGCGAGAAATTGCTTGGTACGTTGACAGGTGCCTAACCTGCCGAATGGTCAAGGACGAGCATAAGAGGCCACATGGCAAGTTGCTGCCTCTAGAGATTCCCATGTGGAAATTGGAACAGATGACCATGGACTTCATTACCAAGTTGTCGAGGACGGCGAAGGGATTTGATGCTATATGGGTCATTGTGGATCGATTAACCAAGAGTGCCCATTTCCTCGCCATACGAGAGACCTCATCGGCTAAGAAGCTGGCCAACATGTACGTCCGCAAGATCGTTGCTTGCCACAGAGTTTTGGTCTCGATTCTGTCCGACCGGCAAGTTAGATTCACCTCTCGTTTATGGCAGAAGTTCAACGAGGAGCTGGGCACTCGGCTGCATTTTAGCACAACATATCATCCGAAAAACGATGGCCAGAGTGAGCGGACTATACAGACCCTCGCGGACATGTTGAGGGCTTGTGTCATCGATTCAATGGGAGTTGGGATTCCCACCTACCCCTTGCAGAGTTCGCCTACAACAACAGCTATCATTCCAGTATTGGTGCCCCACTTTTTGAGCTGTTGTACGGGCGGAGATGTCGCACCCCGATCTTTTGGGGTGAGGTGGGCCACAGGGTGATGGGTCGGACCGAGGTAGTCTTGCATAACACCGAGATGATTTAACAGATTAGACAGCGGTTGTAGACCGCACAGAGTAGACAAAAGAGCTACGCCGACCGGTGCCGATCAGAGTTAGAGTTCCACGTCGGTGATATGGTACTCCTAAAGGTCTCGCCTTGGAAGGGTGTGATCTGCTTCAGGAAGAGGGGAAAATTAGGCCCTCGATACATTGGACTGTTCAGAATTAATGCTAGGGTTAGCATGGTGGCATATAGATTAGACCTTCCTGAGGAGCTTAGTAAGATCCACATAACATTTCACGTTTCAGAATTACGAAAGTCCATTATGGATGAGCAGGCGGTGGTATCATTTGATGACATTCAGGTTGATGAGCACCTGAATATTGTGGAGAGGCCTATGGCCATTCTGGAGAGGAAAGTGAAGATTCTACGGAACAAGGATATACCTTCGGTAAAGGTACAGTGGGAGCACCGTAGAGGGTCTGAGTGGACATAGGAGCCGGAGGCTGAGATGTAGGAGCATTATCCGGAGATGTTCATCGCAGCGGACTTTGAGGACGAAGTCTAGTTCAAGTGGGGGAGAATTGTAACGCCCCAACTCTCAGGTATTTTCCAGCTTTATTTTTCATATTGAAAAGTCTACTCGATGAGTTTGAGGCCCTGACTCATCGAGTAGGAACGGTTTTGACCGCGAATTTAAATGACCAACTCGGCGAGTCAGAGGACACGAATCGACGAGTTGGAGCTAGAGGATGAGACCCTAATATCCGAGGTTTTGCACCCTATTTAAATTGACATTAGCCTTCCTTAGCCTCCCTTACAGCCCCTTGAGAGTCCAGAAACCCTAAATCGCCGTTTTCTCTCCATACTTGTGTGTTTTAAGCTTCTAAGGTGGATCTTGGTGAGAGGACCTTGAAGATCAAGAAGTTTGAGGCAAGGAACGTGTCTGGATCTGAAGTCTACCCCAGTTTAGCATCATTTCAATGTATCAAGTCGTTACCTTGATCTTCTTCTATCTAGATCCTCCTGTATTTGAGTTTTAAGGCTATTTTGGTGTGTTGGTACTTCATTTTGAGTGATGAACCAAGACCTTGTGATAACCCGAATTTTTTTTGCTTTATAAGTCCAGTCAAACGAGAGTCAGACTCGTTTCTGCTATATTTTGGACTTGTTAAGGGACTATCCGAGTGTTCTAAGCCTGATACATTCAAGGAAGGAGTCTTAGGATATATCTACTGAAGTTCAAAACCATCAAACGAAGCCATAAACTCCATCATGTGGAGTTTACGGCCGTAAACTCAACCATGGTAGTATACCCCTCCTATATATATGAGGGCACTTCATTTTTTCATTCTTTTCTTTCCTTGGCCAAAATCTTCTCAAACTCTCTTAAGTATCATCAAGTTCATCATCCAAAAACGTAAGTGTTATTCCCTCTAGTTGTTGTTATCCTTCTTAAACATGTATCATTCTTTGATTCATCCATGAAAACACCCCTTTTTGTCTAGATCTTCAAGTCTTCATCTTTCACCAAGAATACCAAGAACACACACTTGTTCTTGGTGGCCTAAAACACCTTCTAAGGCTTCTAAATATTGAGTATTCGTTCCATACACTTGCTATCTAGTATAATCATTAGCCTAAATACCTAGATCAAACAATTGGTGGATGATTCCCAGGATTTTATGGCCGTAAACTCATGTGGCCGTAAACCCCTGGTCGTGAACTCCCTGGCTGTGAACACTCTGACCGTAAACTCTAGTGTCGTGAACACCCTTATGTGGCCGTAAACTCCTCTTTGTGGCCGTACACCCCCTTAGATGAATCACATGTGATTCTAACACTTGGTTCAAGTGTTTCCTAGTCCCTAAAAGTGTTTCCTTGCATAGGATTGCTTCTAGACACTATATTCATGCCAATATATGTCATTATATGTCATTTAGGACTCGCTTGTGTCTCGGGATTTCATTCATGGAACTTTTCATCGTTACGCGCATATTCGTTTGAATCACCCACATAAGGTGAGTTCATACCCCGTAATGAATCTTTTAATTGTTTCAAATGCTTTTAAGGGGGGAATACAAGTTGAAAACAATGTTAATTGTGTAAATGTTTTGTGATAAACATATTTTAAAGGATTGATTATGCATAATTAAGTGATCAAAACGTTTCAACAACTCTTTTTAAGTTATGTTACTTCATAGTTATAAAACTCCGTTTTTAAAGCATAATCATAACTTAGTAGATAAAATGAGTCTTTTCTTCAAGTCAGTATCAGTTCAAGTAATCATACTAGTAAACTATAATAGGTATAGTTTAGGGGTTCAGTTCATACTATGACAAGTACATAGAGGAACACACTATAACAAGTACAGAGATAAACATACTATAACAAGTACAGGGAGGAACATACTATAATAAGTACCGGGAAAAACATGTTAATATATCTTTCCGTGTTTGAGTTAACACCAGTACGATTTCACGTACCAGGGTTAGCAGGCACGAGGTGATAAAACATAATAATATATCTTTTCGGGTTTGCGTTAACACCAGTACGATTTCACGTACCAGGGTTAGCAGGAACGAGGTGATAAAGCATAATAATATATCTTTCCAGGTTTGCGTTAACACCAGTACGATTTCACGTACCAGGGTTAGCAGGCACGAGGTGATAAAACTTAATAATATATCTTTCCAGGTTTGCGTTAACACCAGTACGATTTCACATCCCAGGGTTAGTGTAGCATACACATTTTGAAATCGTGTTTTGTAATGAATAAAATCGTGAAATATTATGTGAAATTGAGTGTTGAGTTCTAACAGATGGTTTTTACTAGAAATGAAGTAAAACTATGTTTAGAATCACTCAAAAAAGATTAGAAGTTTTATGAGATTCCAATTAAAAGCCAAATAGTGAAATTTAGCGAAAATATAAAATTTAAAATAAGTAAAATTTTATTATTGAAAGTTGTAAATAATCTCGTTAGAAACTTGTAGGCGAAAACCTCGTCGAAATCCGAGTTATAATGAATAAGTTATGACCAACCGAAGATCCGCGATAAAACCGACATGGCGCCGAATGACGTAAAAAAAGAGTGTTTGATAAAATACTTTTTAGCCTTATTAATCTAAATGAAGTTTGTAGTATTTGTTAAACCGAGAAGTTTGATAAAAAGAACGCCAAAATCTGACTTCGTATGAGGAAGTTATGATTTTTCTAAGTTTCGGATTAGCAGTAGACAGCTAAAAACTCGAATTTTAGATCGAGCGATATTTGGCCGATACATCCTAAACGAGAATCAAAGGTCTCATCATTTTTAGTACAACGGTAAAAAGTCTGATGAAAACGGATGTCGGATGAAGAAGTTATGAATTTTTAACGGATTTTCCTATCCTGGTCTGTTAAAAATAATAATATTGAAATTAAAGTCAAAATTAGCCAACAAAGTCTGAACGAAAGTTGTAGAGCATAATTTTAGCTACGCGTGCATATAAAGAACGTCAAAAACAAAGCTCGTATGCGAAAGTTATGAATTTTAGAAGATTTGGGCACAATTTTCGAGAAATTTCGCATGAATAGTGCCAGGCCGCGTCACCTCGCACGAAGCAGCAACGTATCCGAGACGTGGCCCAGTCCAAGACCAATGCGTGTCTACTTTGTGTCCTCTTCTGATTCGTCCGAGGCCGAGGTCCAGTAAGAACTAGACACGCCTCGCATCGGTGGCCAATCCGAAGCGAGCCACGTCTCGCCTACCAGCCTCGCATCCGAGCCACGTCCGACCTCGCTGGCCCTCGCATCTGCTGACAACTGTTCGCTTCTCAACCCTCGGATCAGAAGCCTCGGCCTTATATAAAGGGAGGCTGCTAGCCTTCCCGGGTAACTTTGAATTTTTGACACTTTTTCACCTTAATTCCATATATTCACTATTTTGACTTCCCCCGAAGCCCCAATATCAATTTTAGCACCCGAAACACGTCCCGAAGCTCCCGAGAAGCCTGGAAAATTTATCTTTTTGGTTTTGAAGCCCTACCTTTGCAGAGCCCGGTTTTCAATTAAGCTCCCGGTTTTCAACATAGAAAGTCATATTTAAAGCCGAAGTGTTGTCCAAATTACTATTTTAACCCCCGGTTAATTTAAGGTGAGCTCAATATATAGGAACAATTGTATGTTATGTGTTATGTGTGCTATGTGCTTTTCAGTGTTATTATTCCGGGTTATTTTCTCATGTTATTTTATTCGCTATTGTTATAGCAAATGTAATACCTTTGACCATGTTATCAGTGAAAGGACTTAGATTCACATTGGTAATAGTATGTAGCCTCTGGCCATGTAGAGCATGTCTCTGTAAGAGAATGACTTCTATTCTATGGCATTGGCAAATGGTTAGACAGGACTATAAGCCTGAAATCTAACAAGATGTTAATTAGAAATTGTATGTCTTCTATGCCATTTGGGCCAAAGTTTTATTGATGTATATCAAGCATTGAAAAGTATATCTTTGAATAAAGTCTTTGATTGATATGAACGCATGTCACATGATTTCACATATGTCTTTGTTGTTCCTCTTTGCTTCTACCATATTGATGTATATATCTGGCATAATGTTATATTGTATATATTATTGAACTCACTAAGCGTCACCGCTTACCCTATTAATGTTTAACAATTGCAGGTGATAAGTAACTAGTATAATCACATACTGTTGAAAGATTTAGAATAGTTTGTAATATTACTTTTGTACTCCAGTTTATGTTTGTATAAATTACAATATCCTGGGTAGTTATGTAATATATAACACTTTGTAATAGTCGGTTTGTATCCAATAGTTTGTAATCTCTTTATCAATGTAAAATATAGCTTTTATGAATATGCAAGTAGCATGTTTTGGAGTAATAATATTGTGAAGTATGAAAGTTGGGGTCTTTTAGTTAGCAGGCACGAGGTGATAAAACTTAATAATATATCTTTTCGGGTTTGCATTAACGCCAGTACGTTTACATGTATCAGCGTTAGTAAACACGAGGGGATAGTTATATCAAACCTAAGTTATTTATAAAGGGTACATCTGCAAAGTACCTGACGATAATAAATAAGATACATAACTTCTTTGTAACATGAACATTCAATTAATAAGGGGCCTATAATGCTAACCTTATGATTCCTTAGTAGATACATCAGGAATATATATTAATCGAATACGACAGGTAATAGGAAGTGTGCCTTCCGCTTCATTTCCTGATCCTTGTTTGGTTGGGGGCTTAGAGCGGATTCACCCAGCCTATTATCCATTCAATCTTAGTTAGATATATGTCCTGTATACATTATGTCATCATAAGGGGTACCAGTTATGGGTCAGGTCATAGGACACTAACTCAATGCACAGTTTTCTAGTACAAAACATACTTTACGAATCAGAACTTTTGGTATACAAAACTAGAAACTTATCAGTAAAGGGTTTAATCCATTTTATTAAACCAACATAACTTAAAGGACCTTAGGTGGTTAACTCTATAATACCTTAGTTTATACATCAGGGTTATATATAATTAATACCCGATAGGTAGTTGACTGTGTGCCTTCCGCCTCATTCCCTGTTCCTTGTTTGGTTGTGGGCTTAGGGCAGATTCACACAATTAACTATCTGTTCGATATTAGATTATATATAGCTAGTATAAACTAATTGATTATAGAAGGAACCACTGTGGTTACTATTTTATTATAAGAAATAAGGGTTTTCTTAAAGAATCTTTTCATCAAATATAAATGAACTATTACAGTTAACTCCGTGAGTACCAAGTGAATACGCCAGGGTTATATACAACAAGGATCTAACAACCAATGGGATGTGTGTCATCCGCCTCATTTCCTATTTCTTGTTGGGTTGTGGGCTTAAGAAAAATACACACAATCGGTTGTTTGTTTACTCCAAGTTTTATATAACTTGTATCCATTTAGTACTCATAGAAAGGATTGAAGAGTCATTTTTACTTATCTTTCATCAAAGCAGGAAATATAGGATTTTCTGGAGGAACAGGTGAACTTTTCTAAACAGAACTTACAAGTTACTAAACTTTCTTACAACTTACTTACATCACTAAAATCTTATGAACTCACCAGCTTAGTTGTTGATCAACTCTTTCAAAATAACTTGTATTCTCAGGAAACTAGTAGACAGGTACTCGCACTGGGGAATTCAGAAGATGGAGCAGTATAGCTTCAAGTCTTATTTTGTTATTTGCATATGTACTCTATGTTTTGTGAACACATACTTTGTAAACACTTTCTTTCTAATGAAATGGTTGTTTATTACTTTTATTACTATGATACATGTCTTGTGATACTAAACATGACGCCCTCCGCCCTCGAACGTTTCCGTTGTTTCGGTTTTAGGGTGTGACAGATCTGAAGTTGCAACTTCAGATCTAGGCTCATCTTGGTCCTTACAATCATAAAGTCTCAGTCTTTAGCATGTATGTAACGTTTGCAACTTTACATAAGAAGTATGCCTTAGGAGCTTAGATCTACGTTATGGAGCTTTGTAATGGCTTAAAAAGCATCTGAATGGAGAAAGGACTGAAGGCACTCGACGAGTTCCACGGTCAACTCGTGAGTTTGATGAAGATTGTCGTGCAAGGGTTTTTGCATGGACTCGGCGAGTCAACTAGGGTTTTATCGACTTTTGAACACGCATGAACTCGACGAGTTGCAGGGAAAATCAATGAGTCGATGGGGGATTTCATGACTTCTCAAGTTTAGGAAGGACTCAACGAGTCGGGGAACTGCACTCGACGAGTCGGGTCAACTTGGATTGTTAACCTTGACCATTGACTTGGAATTTGACCAAGGGTTGACTAGTTGACTTCTGGGGCATTTTGGGAAATTGGAAATGTATGGATATGGTTCTATGGTGAATATATGTGGTGGAGGTTGTGCCGGTGATCCGAGAGCTTGAGCTTATCACTTCAGCGCGACAGTTGTGAGGTGAGTTATCCTCACTATATCAACTGGGGCTAAGGCACCAATGCCGACCCTTAGCGGATTTATATCCGGGTTTATTGCATGATATGCTTATTGATTTACATCCTGGTACTTAGGATGGTGATATGCTTAGTGACCTGGTTAGGTCTGTATCCTAGTATATAGGATGATGCTATGTTAGTGACCGGTTAGGTCTCTATCCTGGTAATATCATGTTGTTATGATTAGTGATCTGTTAGATTGGTTTGACTATTACATATGTGAGCGTATGGAATGTATGTGCACATGTTTGTTGATTGGGGGTTGGGTTGAGGTTGTCCTGCTTTGTGCTGAAGGCCAACATATCCATGGGCGATCCGGATAAAATGAAGGCCCTGCAAAGGTGTTCAGTTAGACCGAAGGCCCAGCGAGCGGTCCGGATAGGTTGTAGGCCCTGCGAGGTGGTCTAGACGTGCCTAAGCTTCGGAGAGCGGTCCAGATAGGTTGAAGGCATGTGAGGCGGTCCAGTCAGGCTGAAGGGTCATTACACATGTTGTTTGCTTATATGTTATATGATATGGTTATATCTATTTGGCGTTGGTATTTTGGGGGTAACTCTCTAAGCCTTCGAGCTTACATTTATCGATTATTGTTTTAGGTACTTCAGATGATCGCGGGAAGGCGAAGGCGTGATCTTGCACCTCCTTATATTTTCATGGTTGATTTTGGGGATACTCTGATGCCTAAACTATTTTGAAAGAGAATTGTAATAACTTAATGGTTTTAAATGTTTTAAAATGTTTAGAATTGGCTTGAATTTTATGGGTGTTACACAACAACGGTGGTGATTGGACCCAAAAGTCTTTCCATGAACAACTACCACTCCTACTGAGCAACACTACCATTTTCGAACACTGACTCTGCTGTTGAACTAATCATGCTAATTCGTTTATTGATCTCCATAAGCAATACCCCTAAATTTTTTCCATCAATGATCCAGAACGACAAACAGACAAACTAAATCCAGCTCAACAAGATGTGCCCCAATCACAACTCTCGAAATGCAAAAATGGCACAAAACAATCCCTGATAATATAAACCAGGAAATAATAGAGAACTAAACGAAAGATAATGCTTACACGTACCAACACATGATTCCAAAACACATATGTACGAATAATAAGGCATGAAGAAAATCAAATGATAAGATACCCGCGATAGCATCTGATGAAACTCTAGCCTCCCCCGACTGACATTGTAATGCTTGGATCCTCGCTATCGGAGCTCCTACCATACCCTCACGACCATTAGTAATCCTCAAACTAAATAGAGCAGGTGCACTCACTACTCCACCCCTCAACATCAGACAGTCAGCCTTGTTGTGGCCCACTTGGTTGTAGTAAAAACATATTGGAACCGACCGACGGGGCAGTCCCTACTGAAATGACACATCTGACCACAACTGAAACATCCTCGACCTGTCTCTCGACATCATCCCTCATGGGTCCTCCCACACTTGGCACAACGACCCGGCCCTAATGGTCTCCCAATCGTGAAGCCTAAGTCATGGGCCTCTTCTCCTCGCATACTACGATCTGAATCTGCTCTGACTTCCTCTTCCCAAAGTGCTCCAAATCGATCTCCCGTTCTCAAGCTTTAGGAATCATATCATTTAGGGTCTCACAGCTTGACAAACTCACAACTCCCTGATGTCATCCCTCAACATATCATGATACCTTAATTTCTTCATCTCCTTGTCTGCTGCATACTGTGGAACCAACAAGGCCCTCTCCCAGAACTTGGCAGTGATCTCTGCCACGGTCTCAGTCGTCTGGCGAAGGTCGTGAAACCACCTCGCCAACTGCTGCACTTCAATAGCTGGTGCAAACTCGGCCCTAAAATGGGTCACAAACTCATCCCAATTCATCGTCTCTAGGGCTTCGCCTCCCAAAGCGTAGTCTACCTCCTCCCACCAATCTCAAGATCTGTTATTCAGAAGACATGAAGAAAATATGACCTTAGACCCCTCGGGGGGAAAACTCGTCCGAATAGTGTTCACCATATCCGCTAACCATCTCCTACTTGCAACGGGTCCTTCTCCCCAAAAAACTCGGGAGCTCCACAAGCACAAAACTCTCAGAAGGAAAGAGGGGAGCTCCTACAATAGCCAAGACCTCAGTGTGGAACACGCCTAGACGCTCATCCAAAATCTCCATAATCCCTTCCTTGACCGTCCTGAAGATTACGGGAGTCTGCTCCAAATGACTGTGGGTGATCTCTGACGAGATGCACTCTTGCATCCGTTCATCAACCAACTCAGTACCAGCACCTGAGTCTGAACCAGAAGCTGATCCTTCTCCACGTGTGCTCATCACCATTCTAAAAAACATTCATACAAATGATCAGAACATACCGAACAATCCTCATCCCACATGCTTCCTAGATTCTTCGTGACTCTCCTCGATTCATGTATGGATCCTGTGCTTTTGGTAATATGGGCCCAATACTAACTTCCATACCTATCCATACTTTCCTCAAGAATTATCCTGAATCCTCCAGGTCACCTTCTCAAGCTCTTACTCCAAGTACTCACTAAATAGTGTATCCGATCCCACTAAAAACACTTACTAGGCTCTCTTAGGTTCCCGACCTCCCCCTACCATCAGGTGCTGAAGAACTCCCACTTATATCAAATAACTATTTAAAATATAATCACATGCCACAAAGCTTAGATAATCCTTGAAGTAACAGACTCAACCCTACAATGGTTGTTTAACCTTCATAACATGTGACTTGACACATTCACTAAAAATTTAACTCATATCACTAAAAGTCCCAGAAAGCACAAAGCAAGCAGCATTCGTGCAGTAACACTCCAATCCATAGAACAAACAAAGAACCTCCAAAACTCACATACTACAACCAATTCTAGGAACTTCCACTCTCACTACCGGTTGCCTTATGCATGCAAATTATACACAATACAATATTGAATAGACCGTCGAATAAAAGACTCTACCCTAGGGCCACAATCAAATGAGGAATAGGAAATAAGGCAAAATCAATCATTCTAGAGCTATATGATCCTAATCTATACAATTTTTACAGCATACACTTAGAAATTAGATCTGGCAATCCGTGTATTCGTGTCATGAAAACGTTTCAGCCACGAATTTGACACGATACGATTACACAATGAGAAATAAGCTTTATCTCAATTTTTAAGATGTATCTGTGTCGTGTATTCATGTCGTGTCGTGTCTCTCACAGATTCATGTATTCGTGTCTGAAATTTTCAGGTCTATTAGAAATTACTTCTAGCAATACAAATTTCCAAATCTAGCATATCATCCAATCCTGCTAGGCTACGAGGCATCACATAACAGGCTAATCCATCCAACCATTTGAAAATCCATTCTAGCATCCAATTCTATAAGCTCAAACAATCAAACATATAAAGGAATCTCTCTTAGCATGAAATCCTGAGCAGATCCTTAGCCCTAATCTAGCATGAAATTCTCATAACATAAAATCATAACAAACATGTATGGGTATTCTGGGAATCACTTACTTGAGTTCGGGTGATTGTATGCACCACACCCCTTTTTGTTATCAGAAAATCCTTAAATACAACTTTTATTTTATGAAAAATATACCTAACCCTCAGTTTGAGTTCACACACACCCAAGAATATGCCCGAATCCCACAAACCAAGGCTCTGATACCAACTTGTAACATTCCAAAAATTAAAAGGTAAAACTTTCATGTTTAATTCAACCAAAAACACCAATTATCTTTTTCCAAACGTTCAAAACTATATCATAATAAAACAATTATCAGAGTACAATCCCAAAATCATTAAGCTACGGAAAACATGGGTGGATGTGCTGCGATCAATCCGAGCCCTTCCATTTCAAACCAGAAACCTAAAACCATTACCATAAAAACGTTAGCACAAAGCTTGGTGAGTTCCCCAAAATACCTCAAACCATACATATCAAACATACAATGGGCCATGCCCGACAATCCATCGGGCCTTGCCCGCCGCTCGGAACAGATCTATCAATAATGTGAAATGGGGTCTGCCCTATCACACTCATTAGACCCCGCCCGACATACATATAGACACATAAAATTACATGCAAGAATCACTAAGATAAATAGCATACAATACACTTATCAAGCCCCACCTAGCATCGGACCTCGCCGGGTATACATACCACACATGCAAGAATCACACTGACAATTAGCATCCTAATCATAATAAATCATGGGCCAAAATTGGTGCCTTCGACCCGCCAAGAACAGTGAGAAGACTCACCTCAATCAGAAGATAGCAAATCCCGCACCCAAACCTGTTGCGCAATGGTTCCTCACACTGAACACAATCAATACCAACCCTAGTTACATTCTTAAGGTCAAGCCCATAAATCATAAGGCCTAAAATGGCCCAAGCCCAACTAGGCCCACTAATGGTCCAACCTAAATAGAGAGTCCTAAGGCCCAATACGGGACCGAATCCATAAGGTCCACAACCCTAGAGTCAAAAAAGGTAGCCCAAAATCAAGAGGGCCCAAGAATCGTACGCCATGCATACCAACATGTATGCTCTATGTACGACCCATCTATATACATGGTACAACTTGACAAAGTAGAAAAATGGTGACTTCTCGGGAGTACGCCCCGCGTACCAAAAGAATACACCCTGCGTACAACCCTTCACAGCATACCATGCGAGTCGCTGAAGCCTAAACCATGCATTATGCAGAGTGTACTCCTACGTACGCCCATCATACTTGTCAGAGGGCCAAAACGCGCCATTAAGTTGTAAATGGTTAAGACAAGAACGTCAAAACATAGATCTAACCCTAAAGGGGTGACTTAAGTCATAAAGTTCCTGACTTTATGACTTTCATGGCTTAATGGGGTCCAAACCATAATCTAAGCTTCCCAATCTTCATAAAAGGCCACTAATATTTGCATGAAGGGATAAAACTCCACAAGATCCAAACTTTATGACTAAATAACCTCAACAAGGACCAGATATAAGGCTAAAAGGTTCACCAAGTCTGGATCTACAAGCTCCAAGCAATCCAACTTTCTTTCAAGAAGGTCCTTCTTCTTCTTCAATGAGCACCAAAACACATGAAATCACACCAAGAACTCAAGAATCACTCAAATAGGGGCTAGGGTTTCGTTTGTAGGGTTTAACGGGATGGAGGCCGAAGGTAGGAGGGTTTGGAGTTGATTTAAGACCATTAAATAAGATCCAAGACCCTAAATTAGGGTTTACACTTGACTGGAGTATTCCCTGCCTACTCCTGTTACGCCCAACGTACTCCTATGTACACACAACATACTAGGCTTAGCCCTAAAACCACCAACTTCCGAAGGCCACAACTTCTTCATTCTAAGTCCGATTTCTATAATCCTTATATCGTCGGAAAGGTAACGAGAAGCTATACACTTCTATCAACTCACTCTTTCCTTAAAAAATTTCAAACTTAAATCCAAAATTCATAAAAAGGCCTGAACTTTTATAACAAACTAAATGAATTCAATCATTTATTGAAGTTGCGTTATTGGTTTGGGTTGAATTGGGCTTTAACCCTTTTCTCATTTTTAAGCTCAACCGCATTTCATGCTTTGTCTTAAGAAGCACCTTCTTCTTCTTTGATGCCAACATTTAAATCATTGATTCCAAAGTCACACTCGTCGTCTATTGAAAAGCCAATCACATCTCCCGCTTGTTACACAAAAAAAGTGATAAAAAAACCAATTAATTTTTATAAAATTTACCAAATCCGGTTTTAAATATTTTCCTATAAAAGATAAACTTACAAATAAAAAGTGCATAAAGATTGCTACTGACCTTATAAACCAAAGTACTACGTCTATATTGAAAACATTAATGTTTTTCATCTTTAAACAACTTTAGAGACACCTTCCCCCAATTTTTTTAAAGTACCGGATAGCAACAATTAGGGATGAGCAGTTTGTCCCAAGTCCCGATCCCGTATCGGAACCGGTTCCGAACCGTACCGAATCTAAAAATACGTGACAGTACTTGGTACTCCAAATACATGAAATTTGGGAATCGGTACCGCCGGTACCGGTACTAGTACCGAAAATCGGTACCATTCCCGGTACCGGTGATTTTAATTTGGTTCGGTACTTGGGATTGACTTTCGACCAAATTCGGTTTTCGGAAAATCAGGAACGGTAAGGGTCGGTACCGGTTCCGTCCCACGCTCATCCCTAGCAACAATGTACCATGGAGTCAACCCAAACCTGAAAGAAACAATTTATTATAATCATATTAACAAAAATTTTTGTAAATGTCATTTAATGAGAAAACGAGGGTGCTCACGGTACCACATCAGAATCTGATGTTTTCATACAAACGTGCATATCCTAATCCAAATGAAGTTGAAGGAATATGATATTCAAAATAAGAATTGCGTCATTTCTAAATAGCATCGTAAACACAAACCATTAAGTTGCATTTATAGTAAATTACACGAATGGTCCCTATGGTTTAGAATAATTTATATGTTTGGTCCCTAACTTATTTTTTTAACTCGGAAGGTCCCTACTGTTTGTTTTTGTTACACGCTTGGTCCCTATCTCACCTAGAAAGACTATTTTGCCCTTGATTTTTTTAACTTATTTAAATAAACACATCCCCAAACTCACCCCTCTCACATTACCCTACCTAACATACCATTTTTCCCTATTAAAATAATAGTCTTTTTAGGTAAGACAGGGACCAAGCGTGAAACAAAAACAAAAAGTAGGGACCAAGCGCGTAACAAAAACAAACATTAGGGACTTTCCGAGTTAAAAAAATAAGTTAGGGACCAATTGCGTAAATTACCCAAAACCATAGGGACCATACGTGTAATTTACTCTTGCATTTAGTTACGAAAAAACAATTTTTATTTTCCGTTTTTTGATTTCTATTTTCAGTTTTTGTTTTTTATTTTCCATTTTCCATTTTTGTTTTTCGGTTTCAGTTTTAGAAAATTAGAAAATACGTTTAGATATGTATATTTATATCAGTTTTCATTTTTAGAAAATGATAGTGGTGGCAAGGTAGGGGGGGGGGGGGGGGTTGGTGGTGTCGATTATGGTGATGGTGGTGATAGTGGTGGTGGCAGCGATGATGGTGATGGCAGCGGCGGTGGTGGTGATTGCGGCGGCAATGGTGATGTTGGTGATACTGATGGTAAGTATGTGATTGTGGTAGTAGTGTTGGGGGTTTGTGTGTGTATGTTTATATTTTAGAAATATTTTGGAATTAGAAAAATGTGGAAAACAATAATTATTGGTTTTCCAAAAATTTTCAACTTTTTTGTAATTTTAGAAAACGGGAAATTTTCATTTTGCGTGAAAAATTTAGAAAAATAGACGAACTAAACGAGTTTTCAAAATTCTCATTTTTCTTAAAATTTTTTCCCGAAAAACGGCATATTTTTCCGCAACTAAACGCGTCCTTATTCTCTTTTAAAATTTTCATTTTCTTTTCCTTTATTCTCCCCCCATTTTCGAATTGATCCTACTCAATGAAAGGAACTCCACTTTGTGCCCATGTATATATAAATAGACTGTAATCCAATGAATAACTAATTTGCCACCAACAAAGTCAGGAAAAATATTAAGAATATGTAAAACTAACAATATTTGTAATCTAAACCCGGTGTCGATACCTTTTCTTTAATAAATTATAGCTTTATATTTTTTATTTTATTTTTTCTCAATAGGCGAGGTGTATACTAGAGTTGGCAAAAAAGGACTTTAAGAATTTGAGGCAAGAGGGTTAGAATGAAGAGTTACAACCAAGATCCGTGAAAAGATCCAAGACCACTTACCAAACATATAGACAAAAGTTCAACCACACACACCGATACCAAAATTCCATAAACACCAATCACCAAAATTATGAATAACAAACATACAAACGAAAGAAGACAAGAAAAGTCACCTCGTATCACAATTTGCTGGAACCTAATCGCAAGAACGATGTACATTCAAGCTGCCTAAAAATCCCGACGTGAAGCCAAAACCAAATTACTTCTAACGAAACAAAAATACCACAAATACAAACAACATTTAGTGCACTGTTGACGTAAATAAAGAACATCAGACACGTGTCCCGGTTGACGCCACAAACGACAACCATGAGAATACGAAAACACCAATCTACGACAAAAAGGGCAAAACAAAAGGTCAAAATGGTCAAAGAGACTAAATGTGACAAATGATAAAAGATTGGTTGCCAATGTACACTGTTGGTAAGGATCATGCGTATTAATGGAGTATATAAATGCCTTGTAATTTTTCTATAAGTGTTTCAACTTGGTGTTTTGCTTGTGATTTCATATGTTCTCATTACACTTATTTACATTTATCAACCTCGATGTGACATGGATGAATAGTGAAAGTTTATATTATCTTAACAAAGTTGCTTGTAGCTCAATGGTAATGAAGACGTCTTTTGAGTCGACATGAAATTGTTCAAATCCCTCTACCACTATTTAACATTGATTTTCCCCAATTGCACCAAACCCTATCAACTTTTCAGTATTTATGTTTTGACCCTATTTCTTTATATTTGTTACAATTATTTCTATAGCTTTCGTTTTGTTCAATATTTTTGATCCAAACTTTTACTTTTTATAATAATTTTGCTTCCAAAAAAACATAGAAGAATAGCTTTTATTTATAATATTGGTTTCCAAATTTTATTTGCATATTAGGGTTCATACCTAATGGTTTTTAAAAACATTTATAATTCATTATTTACAAATTTATCTTTTATTTTCAACTTTTATTTTTCCATAGATGTTAAAAACATATAAAATTTCATCTTTTACATATTCATCGTTACAAACCAAAACCTATTAAAATAAATTTAAATTTATTATTAATTATGTCTCCTCTATTATATACACATATATGAAAGTCCGAACACATATATTAAAGTACGAAACGACACAATCCCAACAATTTGATTAAATGATTTTGATCGTTGGTAATTTTTTCCTAAGTAGACTGGACAAAAGTATAGTGTCGTAATACACATTGCTAAAATAAACAAATCGAAAAAGCATCCAGTTTTCAAGATTTTCTTCATATTAGGACCTTATATTTTGAAAACATTTCTTGAATTTTGCTTATTTTTTGGATGACCTTACTATATTTTGTATAGACTTTTTAAGGTATTAGGAGAAAATAAAAAAGGATGCTATAGTGAACAAATTAACAAAAAAAATATAGTGCTATATTATCCATTTTTTAAGTGTTCCTGCTCAATGCTGAGCACGACCTCTAACCCATAGCTACACATCATATTACAACATGTATTCATACAATAGCTAACATTAAGTATCGTACATTTGAAATTTATACGAATGATCATATATTTTTAACTATTAGAGAAAATATTTGTAAAACAATATTAGAAACGGGTAAACATAAATACAAGAGCACTCTTTTCCATGTGAGAGTGGATGGGAGTTTTCTTTTTCTTTTTCTTTTCGTAAGTGGAAGATGAAATCTTTCTTTTGCTTTTCAGTCGTCTCTTTAAGACTATTCCATCTCCTTCAAATAATCTAAAATTGTGGTCCTAATATATATATATATATATATATATATATATATATATATATATATATATATATATATATATATATATATATATATATATATATATATATATAAAGTTCTATTGATAAAAAAAATAAAAGATTGACAATAAGATAATCATTATCAGCCAATCATTTTTATATATTTAAAATACATTTAAATTAAATCATTAAGGTATGATGTTCTTCTGGATCGTTCATTTGTTCTTCATCAACATCATCTGTTCTTCATAAAAAAAAACATCAATGTCACCCATTCTTCAAAAAAAACGACACTTAATAAAACATAAATTTTTCATCAAACATCTTCGTTTATTCATCAAAATGTTGTGATTCATTATAAAAAAACATTTATTAGTACTATTAAGTGTAAGTTGTGATTTAATTTTGTCCAATTTTGTTGATGTCAAGCAAAATCGTTAAACATAATCCATGTTTATCAATGTCACATCATTTAGCGAATTTCACCAATTGAACAATCACCAATATCTAACTACTAATCATTGACGGATTTTAATTGGATTTGATTTGTGTTGTAATTATTGTCTTCAATTGTTAAATTTTTTTGCCATAATTATATAAGTTAATTTATTTGCACGCCAACTGATCGATGAAATGAATAAACTAAATATATTACGTAATATTCACAGGTGAATATGTCTTTACACGAAGATCAATGTATATCTTTTAAAAACACAGAGGAAGTATGCAATTCATATGCGAATAACATATAAAAATTATATTCACATATAAATATATGTAATATTCGCAAAGGGATACAGGTAATATTCTTAAATGATAACGTATTTTTTTGGAAACTCAAAAAAATGAAATTACGTCATTGTAAGGTCCTAAGCAAGTTTGTAATTCATATATGAATAACATATAAGAATTATATCCACATGTGAATATATGTAATATTCATAAATGAATAAATGTAATAATCAAATGTAAATATATAGGTATTAGTCACAAATGGATAAAACTGTCAATAAAACCGAAAAGTACAAAATATATAAAAATAAATATAAAAAAGTATTCGATAAGAATGTATATTTATTCACATATAACTAAGTTTTTTATGATTAATAAAATAATCATATAAGCATATTTTTTTTTATTACTGTTATATTCATTTGTGAATAAATGATAACTTTTGAGACCCTAAATAGTCAAAATACACCGTACGTCATGGCGAAGCAGTGAGTTTTGAAGATCACACCATTTTACAGCAAATATGCGAATTTCATCCAATTCTGTGACTAAACTTCATTGCGGTAAATTTTTTGATGATGTCACTAAATTTCCATTCCTACTAGTGATGAAATCATCATGACATGTTATTATACTCATAAATGAATAAAGTTTAGAAATCATTACGACATATTTACTAATGATGTTTCTAACTCTGGTCTCACAAGTAAAAACATTATTATAATCTGATATTTTTATTTATGTGAATAAACTATACATGTTGATTTATCCATTTGTGAATACAACCTTTATATATAAAAATAAATAATACACTATAAGAATTAGTTTGTGAATAGTTTTTTTTGTATGTTGTAACAGTATTATTTTACATGTAAATTCAACATCATACTAAGACAAACAACATTGTATTGGTTAATGAATATCATTCACATTTGATTTTAACACGATCAAAATGAAGAATATATTAAAATATATAACATTTACATATGAATATAAAAATATATTATCTTCGTCAATGATATATTCTCATTTACACCAACCAATCATCAACCATTGAGATATGAATCAACCATTGATTGAAATGTTATTCATTTATTGAGTTATAACCATTCCCAACAAACATGTGAATACATATAAAAAAAGGTTAATAAAAATATATTGTTAGTTTAAAATAATAGCGATTTATCACATTCTAATTATCACATTGTATATTCACACATGAAGGTATAATCATATGTGAATATTATATGATATATGTTGTTTATTTTGTATATTCACATGTGATAATACATGCTATATTCACATATGAATATTAGATAATATATTCACTTATGAATATTAGATGTATTTTCATATGTGAATCTTACATAGTATTATATGGTATATCACATGTGAATATTACATAGTATATTCATTTGTGAATATTAGATGATATATTCACTTATGAATGATATATGGTATATTCATATGTGAATATTACACAGTATATTCACATATGAATATTACAAGGTGTTTTCACAAATATATAGAATTTTTATATTTTATTCACATATGAATAACATACAGACTTGCATATTTGTTTTGTGTTTTAATAATCATATATTGATTCAGGTGCGAAAACATATTCATATGTGAATATAACATGGTAATTTAGTTTATGCATTTCATCAAACAGTTGGAGTGCATACACGTTAGCTTTTTTAAAAATGTTAAAAACATGATACTTTGACTATTTCAATCTAACAAAATAGTAGATTGATAAAGAATTATATAAAAATTTTCAAAAAAAATGATTTGATGTTTTTCTAACCTTAATTTCGAAGTTTTGTTTGATGATAGATGTTGAATGAATGATATGAAATGGATCTGTTGTTGATTATCGATGATGTTGATCTATGATGTGTGATTTTTATATAAATATTTTAAATGCTCAAGTTTTAAATTTATAAAACTGAATTTATCGCAACCAGACTAACACACACACTAGGCAGTGGACCTAATCGTTTAATAGTATAGATGTGGTAACAAGAAGGTGTCGAACAGAAGGGAAACGGTGGTGAATTAAATTGGAGTTTTCGATTATAGGTTACACTAATCACACTAAAGAAATAAAGAAATGTTTTATTAAATACTTTAATTAACACTCAACATCAAATATCGATAGACTGTTAGGAAGACAAATTTTTTTAGGTACTTTGGTCTAGATAAATTACATCTCAAATTAATGGCTAACTACTAATACAATGGATATTTGTTCATTATTCACCGATTCCAAATATGACTAGTGTCATGGTCATAAAATCTATTCCTTTGATTTCAACACAACTATTAATTAATTAATCAGGTGAACAAACAATCATGTGAATCAGTATTCAGCTCGTATTAAGCAAGATTTGATCTTATTTAACCCTAATGGTAATATGAGTTAAATCATGTAGAGAATGGTCATTCTACTCATGCGCACACATTAAAGTTCATTAATTTATTTCCTAACCCTAAGTTTTGGTAAAAAATCTAATCATAATCACCAATGGTTGTTTGAAAACTATGATTCAAGTTAACACATCCAAATAGAAATTAAACCAATAATTCAAAGATTCATTAAATCATAAACAAAAAGTAGAAGGTTTTAACACCTAAATCAGAAAATAAAAACATAATGGCATCACAATGGAATGCTAACATGGTCACGATAACAAACCATATGATTACCGACATGAATCCACTCTCTAATCCCTTAGATTTTCGTTCCTGTTAGCTTAACGGCCTTTTGGCTGCCTGTTAGACCCTCAAAACGGCAGAATAGAAGTTACTTGTCGACTAAGGATCAAAGGTAATCGAGTTTTCTCTTCGGGTTGGTCGAAAATCACTTTTTATAAGCTTTGGAACCGACTTACGTACGATGGGCATAAGTTAGTGTACGCGGGGCGTACTAATAAACTCATTGCGATCTTGTATTGGAGCCCAAGTCCAATACGATGGGTGTACTGGTATCTACGTTGGGCGTAAGTCCCAAATCCTCATTACGCTAGGCGTAAGTCCCATCACGCTAGGCATAAGTCCCATCACGCTGGGCGTAGTGGGCTACGTTCAACCAACTTCTTTCTTTTCTGCTTCTAAGCCCAATTTCCGCTCCAATTATTTCTTTTCCGTTCTAGCAACAATTATATCTGTAAAACATAAATTAAACCATTATAATTACCATTTAGTTCTAAAGAATAACAATAAATGCTAAAATATTAAGATATGACATATATATATATATATATATATATATATATATATATATATATATATATATATATATATATATATATATATATATATAAGCGCACATATCAAAATGCCCCAATTTAGCACTTGCTTGCCCCAAGCAAACTGAATTTTAATTTACTAATATCGCATAAAACAATCCATTTTAAACCCAACCATTATCCCAAGACCGCAATGCGTGTATTTGTGTCTATAATTTCCTAAAAACTTCCCATTCCTAAATACTCACAATACTTATGAACCTTCACCCCTTAGTTTATACAACACTCATTTTTGCAACCTCTGAATCCATCCTCAGAAGTCTTTCTTACTGTCAATGTATTTTTGTTTAAGCTACCCAATCATAGATAATCTAGAAAAATTACAACTTTGATACCACAATGGATATCTTTGGAATTCTTTATTTCTTTGATATTTGTCTTTTGATTTCTTTGAATTCACCACCTTTTTGTTTGATTTTTGGTATCTTCAACTTTTGATTCTTTAGAATTTTTTATATTTAGATTTCTCACTTTTCCAGCACTAAAATTCTTACAACTTTTTGGTAATTTCTCTCTCTCTCTCTCTCTCTCTCTCTCTCTCTCTCTCTCTCTCTCTTTTTTTTTTTTTTAAATATCTCACTTTTTTTTCTCTCAAGTCCTACATGCTTAAGCAAGGGAGCTTAACTTCAATCTTTATTGGTTAGAGTTATTAGCCTATGTGAAATGACTACATTAGCTATCCTAGATAGATTTCAAGTAGAGGCTGCAAAACGTATTATGTCATATAAACTATCAGATTATCTTTCATATCTCATGGCTTTTCACTAAAAATGGGAAGCCACAAATACACTATAACATGTGTTGGCTCAGGTATCGGATCATCTCATACAATATTGGCAAAAATTTTAATTATCACTAGATTTTCCTAAACTAAACTATCATTTGAAGTTTTTTTAAATTTTAAATTTTCCAAATCTAGTAATTTTTAATTTTCCAATGACAAAATTGCAAAAATGGTCCCGGTGGTATGCATTTTTTTGGGGTTTTAGTCCAAACAGTGACTTTTTTGGATTGATGGTCCTTTTGAGGTAGTTTGTATGTGAAAATAGTCCCTCCGAAAATTGAAATGACTATAATACCCTTGGGGTATTTATTTTTCATTTTTCTTTCATTTTTTTTAAATTAAATATTTATTTATTTATTTTAACAATTAAAAAATAATGGAGGACCCACCTCTCTCTCTCTCTCTCAAGCAAACACACACACACATACACACTCCAGATCATCAACATTCATCATCTTCCTTTTAGCCACCATCATCTTTCTTCTTCAACCACCGAAGCTGCACCACTGAAAACCCCACAGCAAAAACATGTACCGAGGTAATCATCCCCTGTCACCATTGATCACAAAACCATGGGGAAGAGATACACACACTGAATCTTTATTTGGGGCGTCCACCTCCATAATCTGAAATTAAGCCACCAAACTGAGCAAAAGAAAGAAATACATCCATAGATTAAAGTAAAGGCTGTTGACTGGAATACGTAGAACAAACATCAACCAAATACGGTCCCTGTGGTATCGTTATTGATAGGAAGTCGGAAATTGCAGATGGAAACATGGGTTCATCTTTGCTCGTGGTTTAGAGAACACCAACTCTAGTATACCCTAAAACAATCACATAACAATAAACTGCAAAATTCGATCCAACACAAAATCCGATCATCGGGGATAAAAGAAAATGTTACCTGAAGCCGATTAAGAACGTAAGTGTATTTCCCCCAAAGCTCCAACCAACGAGATTCGACAGATAAAGAAGAAAGGAACGAAGGCAGCTAACGGGAAGCTCCGGTGATGACTGAGAAATCACGAGGCAAGGACAGGCAACCGATCTATGGAGAGCCCTCCTTGGTTCATTTGCTCCCGCACCAGTAGCAACACATGAAGAAGAAAGAGAGACAGCTGTTGGTGACTATCATCGCCGACAATGGTGGGGATAGGGGCTGCTCTAGTAGTTCCTCGTTGTTTCTTTCTTAATTCGACAAAAAACACAGCAGACAAAGGCAGCTCCGGTGACCGACAACCTCTTCCTTGGCCGGTGGTGAAGAAAAACGGGAAGTTTTGAAGGAATGTGTTCTACCCGATGAATGAAGGAATGGCTAGAGAGAGAGAGAAAGATGTGGGCCCAAATTAGTTATTTATTTTCTTTTTCTTTTAAATTAAATAGAAAAAATATAAAAAATATATCAGTAAGGGCATTTTAGTCTTTTCAGTTTTCCGAGGGACCAAAATCACAAACAAACATGGTCAAAAGGACCACCAATCCAAAAAAGTCACTGTTTGGACTAAAACCCCCAAAAAATGCATACCACAGGGACTATTTTTGCAATTTTTTCTTTTCCAATTTAAATTCTTTTTTCGACCACCTACCCCACACTTATTTCATACAATATCCTTATTGAATACATAAACACTATTTAAGCACATAAAAACAATAAAAAGGGAGAAAAAAGAACAGACACCCATGGGGTAGTAGTGACAATATCGAATAGGGCTACTGAAAGTTGCTCCATAAATTAGCTGGAAGACAGGAAACTAGAAATACTGCTCTGAATGTGCTGGAAAATAAAATCAAAAACACCGACTTTTGAAATGTGGTGCAAAAGATTGCAAAATAATTCAATGTATAGCGACCACGACGTGGGAAAGTGTCGACCACGTCGTGTTCTCGAGTGAGGAAAAATCCATAATAAGAATAATAGCATGACCATGACATGGTAAGTGGTGGCCACGTCGTGGTATCTAGAATAGTAGCCTCCTCTCGCGATGAAAAACTCCCCCACAGTATAGGAAAGAGTGAACCATGTCATGGCAGCCGGGATGATACTTCTACATCTTGTAAAAATAAAACTCCATGGTGTGGGAACAACTCATCCATGCCATAGGAATCAATGTATAGCTAGAAACACCACTCTTCTAAATGATAATTTCTCAAAAAATCGATGCGCACCCCATACTTATTAAAAATCGTGGGTCTTGATTATAAACTTCAAACTCTCACATGGCTTTTTCTCTCGTAATAAAACAACAGTCGGTTCTAGTGACTGAACTTACTGCCAGCTTTCTAAGGGCGAAAATTATGCAAAGATCTAAAACAATAAAAGAGCATCAACATGGAAAACAAAATTACATAAAACAAAAAAAAAAAAAACTCCTAATTTAAACTAAATTAAAACACACCAAAATAAAAATAAAACTAAGACAAAGAAACCAAAAATAAAACAAAAAATAAAATAAAAATAAAAAGGATAACTAGGTCACTCATCATCCTTGTCGTCATGTCGTTGTGCCCCAGATGTTCTTGCTCCAACATGTCGTTGCTGGTATGGTGGAGGAAAAGGGATCAGGTAATGAAAACCCTGATGGATAAAGAACGCAACCATTTCATCCCCATACCACTGCTGTCTACGCTCCATTATATCAAAGCGCTCGTACATGTTTTGAGCAAGGTAACGAATATATATCTCTAGCTTAGGTCCCTGATGGGCTCCTCGTAGAGCAGGTCGACGTCTCTGGACTCTCTGTGACTCAGGCTCAACTGTACCTTCCTCTTCAGCCACGTCATCTAGTCGTATCCGTAATATACCATCCTCACCCCGCATGAGTACTCGCATCAACTCCAATAATTGTAAACTCATCGGCGTCGAGTCATAAAACACCATATATCTTATGATATATCTCGTCAACAACTGATATGATCGAGCTAAACGCGTGATGAAGTGCCCACCACAAATTCGACTATCCTCACAAAGCCCCCTGGCCCTCCTCCACATGTAAGCAGCTAAAGCAATAGGGAGGTTCAGGTGCCTCCTTGGTGTAACAAGGGTCCACAAGAGAAACAAATTTGTAGAAGTCACTCTCTTAATATTCTTATGATGTGTGAAAGAGATAGAAATTAGACGATGCAATGTTATGTAGGTGGTGAACCAAATCATCTTCCTTCGAGAAGTGGATGGTATGTACACTCCCCCAGTAGTCTCGGCCTAAAATGTATTTTCATTATAGTCAGCAGGCCGTCCCGTAACACAATCAACAAGGAATGTCGGGAACTGGTCACTTTTCATCTCTTCTGCAGTATAGACTCCCAAAGCTCAATCGTACTACACTTCATACTCACCCCACCGAGTAGAAAGGAAAAAGTTTTCCTGTCATCGGGAGTCTTCCTAGGGTAAAAGGGAACTGTAGAATATAACTCCAACAAAAATTCCTGATAAACAGGTTCTTGTATCCGGAATAGTCTGTC